>NC_134235.1:36441383-37063258 GCF_965152275.1 Natator depressus
TTTCTACTCTTAGGTGTCGTTTTAAATTAAGTAATCTTTTATAAACATGAAAACCAAACACAACTATTTAGTAAACCAAAAGGTCTTTGACACAACTCCAGTATGAGATTTTTAAATTATTCTTTTATAATTGTTAGAATTATTAGGGATTATACTTCTAAAGTTTAAAATATTGACTAGTGTGTCTTGCATAATATTGTATTATTCTATTATGAATGTATGTGTTTTCTCAAGTGATCAGAAGTTTGCCATCTTACTGTAAAGGCACTACAGTTTGCCTGTAATTTGAACTAGTGCAGGAAAGGTTAAAGGAGAAATTGTAGGAGTGATTTCTTGTGAATCTCCACTGTTGTGACGTATAAAATCTCTGGGGAAGGACCTCTTCCTTGAATCCTCTGTAGAGTGCCATATACGCCTACAGCACCGTATAAATAATTATACAATATATTGTACACTAGTTTATGCAAAATGCCAAACATGCTGGAAGAACCTCCACTACTTCCTCTTAAATGGTTGGTGTGGTATATTAGCAGATTTCCTAAAGAATGGATTTATCATGTGTGCTGTACTGCTGCACATCATTCTAGACCAGGGTCGGCAACCTGTGGTACGCGTGCCAAAGACGGCACACGAGCCGATTTTTATTGGCACACTGCTGCCTGCCGGGGTCCCGGCCACCGGCCCCGCACAGCCCGTTGCCAAACCCAGGCCGGGACCCTGGCAGGCAGCAGCATGCCATTAAAAATCCCGCCTGCCCCAGCCCGCTCTTCTCCGCTGCCCCGCGGGCGCAGGGTGAAGAAGCTTGGTCCTGCCGGCTGCTGCGGGGCACGCAACCCCCCGCCTCTTCCCCCAGCCTGCGGGATTCCTGCCCCTCCTCCTCTTCCTCCCTGCCACTGATCAGCTGATGGCCCTTGCGAGGGAGCGTGCTTGCTGCTCCGGGGAGGAAGCGGAGAAGAGGTGGGGATGGGACCTTGGGGAAGGGAGGTGGAATCAGGGCATATCCCCTCCAGCCCCCTGCCGTGAGCCGCTCTGGGCTGGGAGCAACCCCAGGACCCTAGCCCACACCCCCAGCCCCCTGCCCTGACCCCTGCATCCCCCCACGCACACTCCCAGCCCTCTGCCCTGACCCCTGCACCGCCCTCACACCCCAGCCTCCTGCCCTGACCCCTGCACCCCCCACGACCCCAGCCCTGACTCAGCACCCTCCACATATGCTCACAGCCCTCTGCCCTGACCTCCTGCACCCTCCTCACACACTCCTAGCCCCCCCCCACACCCCATGCCCTGACTCTTGTACCACCCACATTCCCACCCCCACCCTGAGCACCAAACGGGAGCTTCTGCACCACCCCACCTCCCACACACACATTCCCACCTGCACCCCTCGCACCAAATGGGAGCTTCCCAGATAAGCACTCCACACCCAAACCTCTTGCCCCAACCCTGAGTCCCCTCCCTCATTCTAGCTCCTGGCCAGACCGTACACCCCAGCCCTGTGCTCAGTGCACTCCCACCCTCAGCTCAGTGCAGAGAGAGAGGAGGAGAATGGGCTAGAACCAGGGAGAAGGTAGGTACCCACTCTGTGTGGGCAGGGCCGGGATCCCAGACCAGCAGCAGGCTGAGTGGGGCCAGCAGTCGGGACCCTGGCTGGCAGGAGCTGGCAGACGGAACCCCAAACCGGCAGCGGGCTGAGCCGCTCAGCCCACTGCTGGTCTGGGGTCCTGGCCGCCGGCCCTGCTCAGCCTGCTGCCAGTCTGGTGTTCTGGCTGCCTGCACCTTGCCAGCCGGGGTCCTGGCCGCAGGCCCTGCTCAGCCTGCTGCCAGCCTAGGTGAACGGAACCCCAGGCTGGCAGCGGCCTGAGCTGGCCGGCGGCGTAAGATCAGCATTTTAATTTAATTTTAAAGGAAGCTTCTTAAACATTTTGAAAACCTCGTTTACTTTGTATATAACAATAGTTTAGTTATATAATATATAGACTTATAGTGAGAGACCTTCTAAAAACGTTAAAATGCATTACTGGCACGCGAAACGTTAAATTAAAGTGAATAAATGAAGACTCAGCACACCACTTCTGAAAGGTTGCTGACCCCTGTACTAGACCTATATTGAGTCTCGCATTGGGGTACTCCACATCTGTAGGAGGAAAAGGGGTCACCCAGACAATTTCAACCTTTTCATCCCAGTTCTACCAATCATTAAGAGAAAACCCTATAAAAGCCAGTTTATACAGAACCACTTGCTGTGTTCCTTGAATCCTACCATTTTGCTCTGTTACATAGTCATGAATCGTAGAAATCCTTTATCTTTTGAATTGGTATAACCAGGTATGATGCCAAGAGCCAAGCTTTTGAAGGTTTGACAGATGCTTGGTATTTCAGCATGTCCTTTTTCTTTAATTTCCTTTTATTATTTGGTTATAGTAGAAATGACAGTCAGACTCGATATGAGATGATGTTGAGATAACATTTAAAAAAAAAAAAAAGTTCTTCTGGTATATTTGTATTCAGCATTTCCTGTGTTACTAGTGAACATCTTAGACTTAAGTTTTGCATGTTCATTTTTCAATGCGAAGCCAGAAGTATCTAGAATTGTTTCTGTCTAAATTTTTTGTTTCATTTTATTAAAGTCTTTCTTCCTTTTTCTGAGCACAGAAACAGACTTTAATGCAGCATATTCTCCGATGTGACTATGAGGCCTGCAGACAATATCTGATGAATCTTGAACAAGCTGTTGTCTTGGATCAGAATCTACAGATGCTGCAGACGTTCCTCAGCCACAGATGTGATGGAAATCGTAATATTCTACATGCTTGCGTATCTGTATGCTTCCCAACCAGTAACAAAGAAACTAAAGAGGAAGAGGGTGAGCAATGTATCATGAGTGTCTTTTTTTTGAAACTACCTTTTTTTAATACAGTTTCAAGAATATTTGGAGGAGAGCCAAAATTTTCAAAACAAGTGCCTAAAATGTGGCACCTAAAATAAATGGCCTCACTTTTCAAAGGTGTGGTGCATATGCAGCTCCCACTTACTTCATTGGGGTTTATGGGAGCTCAGCACTACTTTATATAGGTGCCTAACTATGGTTTTAGGACAAACTTAGAGTACCCAGATCTGAAAATTTTAGATTGTCCCTTTATATCACTATTAGCTTGGGGTCACGCACGCACGTACGTACGCACACAGTTGTTTGTTTTCTTTCCAGGATTATCAGATAACTAGTCTAATGTTTAGTGGTGTCTTTGGTATTTCTTCCATTGAGAAATCTGTATTGGAAAATATGAACAAAGGGCTTTCTGTTGATGTAAGGGACTGACATTTTTTATAGCTTTTAAAATACTATTGCATCAAAAAAAAAACCACATGAAAAGAACATAAGTTTGCAAAGTCAAATGCTCAAAAGATAGGAAATGCCAGAATTAAGACTACTCTTGCCATTTTAATTCAGCCCCCTTCTGCATATGCGTTATGATAGTCTTTAATTACATGATCACATACTATTGTTTCCACAGGGCTACTTCATTCAGTGCACAAGATGGACAGTGCTCACCAAATGGGTAGCTATTCAATATTTCTTTTATCCTCATCATTCAATGTGTGGCCCCATTCCTTATTTATTGTACACCATCCAAACCCTGCACTGAATAAAGATTTAACTTCCTCATGGGCTTTACTGTGGTGCTCTCATAGTAGTATCTTGGTTCTTTACAGTCATTAATGAACTTATCTTCATAAGGCCACTGTGGTGACTGGGTGGTGGTATCACTATTTCACGCATGAGGAGCTGAGGCAGAGAGATTAAATCCAGAAGTGCCAACTAATTTTGGGAGCCCAGTTTGAGAAGCTATGGGCCTGATTTTTTTTCAAAGTATTTAGCAATTTAAAACACTCTCTACATTCAGAGCACAACTCTCATTAATCTCAGTTGTAGAAGTGTGGATCACTCACAAGTCAAACCCCACGTGTCTCTGATTGGTTACCCAACGAGCACATAGTGGTCACCAGTGAAAATTTTGGTTAGTGACTTTGCCACAGTGTTTCTATATGGTACTGGGGGAGGCAGAAACAGAATCCAACTCTCTAGAGTGGCATACAGCTGCCTTAACTGCAAGACCATCCTTTTTCTTCCTGCAATTCCCTGTCTCATTCATTACACACCTTCCAATTTCTGTGACAGAAATGAGGCAGGGGTCCTACAGACAACCGCCTCATTCACTACACAACACTTATTCCCAGAGCACCGTCCATCATGTGCACTGATTGAGGCAGTGGTCCTGTGGGAAAAAATACTATGTGATCATGTAATTAAAGACTGTATTAAAATGCATATCCACAAGAGGGCTGAAATAAGGTTGCGTTGGCTGGCAACCTTAATATTCTCTCTCTTCCTAATTTCGAATACTTGACTGTGCAACCGTAACATTCTTTTGACAGTTTTTTTATAATTTATATATTATATAATGTAATTTACCAGGTTTCCTGAAAACTTAAAATCCAAAAAGATAAAAATTCCATCATGTGGAGTAATATTGACTACTCCCCTCCTCGTAAGTAGGGTTGGGCTCTTTAGTTCCCATGCACAGACCTCCCTACTTGAGCTAACAGTAACAGTAGTGGTAGAAGGTTATCTTCTGTTGACCTGCCACTAGACAGGGATGGCAGCAAAGGAATGTTGACTCAGGAATAATGGGTTTAATACCAGGTTCTGAAGAGGGTGTGCTTGAGCTTCTCAATGAAACAGTTATAAAATTTTTAACATGGACTAAACTGTTCATCTTTCTGAGAAACAGCTGAACCAATTTGGCTTAAACTTTTTGAAAAAGACATAAACCTAAAACAGTAAGCATGAAGTTTCAGTCCAAATGATTCAAGTTTGGCAAAGTTATAAGCAACTGAAATAGGGTCTTATAATGGAAAATGTCAGGCAATGTTAAATATACATGCTAATACCGGTACCACTTATTATGCTACGTATGCTTTTATTATATAGACGGTACCAATACTGTAACCTTGGAACTTTGATCATATTAAAGTAGAAACCTTATGCAATTCTAGTTAAATGCTGGTACAGAAATGCTTGTGAAATTTTTTAACTTAGAATATAAATCCAGTGTGGTGGTTTTTTACAGTTTCACATTATCTGCCTGAATAAAATAAACTCAGAAAATGACCTTGTAAACTGCATTAACAACTTAACTTGAAATGTTTTGTTTTTAGCTGGTATGTTGCTGAACAGTATTTCTTATGACTTTTATTGATGCCTATTTTCTGAGATTCTGAACTAGAATATTTCATAGGGAAGTAAGTAAAGGACTATAGAAGAATATAGTCGATATAATTTTTCATTATCCAGACAGAAGCACTAAAAGTAAATGACTTAGGGCTTGTCTCCATTGGCACTTTACAGTGCTGCAACTTTCTTGCTCAGGGGTGTGAAAGAACACCCCCCCCCCCCCGAGCACTGGCTGTAAAGTGCCAGTGTAGACAGTGTGCCAGCGCTGGGAGCAGGTATTCTGGAGGTGTTTTTTTTTCTTATAGCACAGGTAGAACTCTCTCCCAGCACTGGTGCTGCAACTACACAGCCACGTAGTGAAGACATGCCCTTAGTAATTTCTGGATTTTTAGTTACCACAGTGCTGTAGTGTTTAGGTGGCTTTCTGTTTCACAGGAATGTTGTAACCCAGACAAAACGGTTCTCTTTGAGAGAAACTGTTTATACTAAATTGTACAATTCTTTTTTCAGCGTAGCAGCTGTGTTAGTCTGTATCCGCAAAAAGAAAAGGAGTACCTGTAGCACCTTAGACTAACAAATTTATTTGAGCATAAGCTTTCGTGAGCTACCGCTCACTTCATCAGATGCAAATTTTACAGCTTTTTTGTAAAACTTTTTTTCTAATACACAAACCAATGAAAATGTCTTGCTGATCCTATTTGCTGTACCATAGATTTTTGTCATGATTGCCTGCACGATATAGTTTTGTCGTCAGTATCTGGATGAACTTTATTGGGTTGACACCTCAGAGAAATTTCAGAGGGGAGCTCTGTGCAATTGTTTCTTTTGCAGTGACTTTTCAAATACTGGTTCCCTTTGGCACTCAGGACCTTTGTATGTTTGTACAGCCATTAGAGGAGATTTAAGACTCTTTGGGTTGTTGTATATAGAGATACTAATAGTTCTACACCTTATTCATTGAATCCAGAGTCTTATTCCAATAATTATTACACACATGTATAAGGGCACACAGCAGTAATATCTGGATACTACTTGCAAAATGAAAAACATAGGATCTATGTTTTTGCAGATCATAAAGCATATTCTGTGCAATCATTTCCCATCAACAGCTGCTTTTTCCTAGAGCCAGGGAATTTGCAACTGGAAGACTAATTTGAATTTAAAACAAAAATTAAAGAGTTTGCAGGAAAGTCTTTATGATGTAATAAAGTTCCTTGTTTTAACTCCTTTCTTTATAATGATACTTTATTTAAAATTTGGCACCAAATGTTTTTCTTAATGTTTCAGAAGCAGAGCGCTCTGAAAGGAATACATTTGCTGAAAGGCTTTCTGCGGTTGAGGCTATTGCAAATGCAATCTCAGTAGTATCAAGCAATGGTCCAGGAAATCGGGCAGGATCATCAAGCAGCAGAAGGTATAAACTGGTTTTAACAAGCTTGTTTTGTACTTTGAGTACCCCTTGTATATTAATGAAACTATAAAAGGTGATATTAGGAATAGCAATTTCAATATTCTCATTTACTTTGCCATCACAGAAATTGCACTCTAATGTACGCAGACCACACAAACGGCAATCATAAGCCTATCCTCGAAGGGGGGGGAGGGGGTTGGGGTTTTTTTTGTTTTGTTTCTTGCCTTTTAGCTGTGGTCAAGCATGAGGTGCTGTTGTCAGATTAAGGAGAAGAAAATGGGGATGTAGTGATTAAAGTGCAGGAGTGAGGGCCAGACAGGCTTGGTTCTGTTTCTAGCTCTAGCATAGACTTGTGGGTGTGTCTCAACTACTCTGGCCTTCAGCTTCTTCAACTGTGTATTAGTACTTATCTACAACCTGGAGATTTTGAGGCTTTAATTAATTGCTGTTTATAATGTGCTTTGAGAGTCTAGGAATAAAAGTGTTATAGAAGTCTTTGAAAATTGCTACTTATATTTACATCGTAAAACTTCTAGGATAGGCTTATGATTTGAGTGTGTGTGGTCTGTATATATTAGAGTGTAATTTCTGTGATGGCAAAATAAATGAGTAATATTGTAATTGATGCTCCTGATATCTTTTATAGTGATCCATTCTGCAAGCTGCTTGGATTCTTTCAACTCTTATTCCCCTTTCTCCCCCAACTAATCATTGCTGTTGAGGGATTGGTGGGGGTGAGAGGGTATGGTACCTATGTTGCTCTAAGTCATTGATAAACTCACAAGGTGTCCCTATTTATTTGCTGTCTTCAGGACCTCTAATTTCATTAAGTACTTCCCCCCCACAAGTTTGGTTTGCCTTTAACTAAAAAAGTTTTTCTTTGATTTATAATTAGGTAATATACTTAATGTGGAAGTGAATTTGTTCTGTTTGGTTTGTATTCAGTTTGAGATTAAGGGAGATGATGAGAAGATCTTTGCGAGCAGCTGGATTGGGTAGACATGAAGCTGGAGCTTCATCTAGTGATCACCAGGACCCAGTTTCTCCACCAATAGCTCCTCCCAGCTGGGTTCCTGATCCTCCTGCAATGGATCCTGGTAAGATTGCTAATGTATCAATTGAGTGTAAAACTAAACATGTTTTAAAAAAAACAACAAGAAACTAATGACTTTAAAGGTGAATTTAAAATTTAGTGTATGAGACTGAAATGTATAGATTTAAAAAAATGTCCTGAAGAGTAAGTAATGTTAGTAATGGACTAGTCAGATGTACTTTTTGTATGGAAGCAGTGATTTAGAATTTAAAAGCACTTATTCAAACTGGTACAATAAACAAAATTTGTTTAAAATGCTGTTGCCAAACTTTTTTAACAACCAGACTTTGCTATAATGTTGGCTACACTGATGTCAGCCTAATGACATGACATGACTTTTTGCTAAAAGCAAATTGTCAGTTAAATATAAAGAACAGATGTATAGTGTAGCTAGATACTGCAGAAAAAGCTTGTTGTTAGGGATGTTTTTTATATATTGATGTACATCCTGCTGTTCTGTTTACTGAAAGATGGTGACATTGATTTTATCCTGGCCCCCGCTGTGGGATCTCTTACCACAGCAGCGACTGGCACTGGCCCAGGACCTAGCACCTCCACCATACCAGGTGAGAACCTGCTCTTTATCTGGATATGCTTTAGAAGGGGGGAAGGGGGAATCACAAAAGCTACCTTTTGATAGGTTTTGTGTATCCCAACTGCTCCTTCTTTGTAAATACAGATAGTTTTGGCTTGAAGCAGCATTTTACCACTATTCTTAAACTTATTTTTATGTAAACACAGCTCAATAGAACATCACATAAACTTTTATTTACCTGTAAATTTTGTGCATGTGAAAACTGTCAATAGTAACATGAAATTGTGCTATCTGTTTCAGCTCATAACATTTCACATTCGCAAATCTTATGTCCTTTATATACAGTGAAATGCATAATGTGTTGCTGAAACTGCCAAGACTGTCATAGTCAAGGTGGTGATTGATGATAACCTTAATACAACTATGTCTTTTTGATGAAATTATTTTTATTAAATGACCCCCTGTAAGAGGGATCCACTTTAGGGATTGTTTCCACAGAAGTATTTTTTCTAATTACAGGTCCTTCTACCGAACCGTCTGTAGTAGAATCAAAGGATCGGAAGGCAAATGCTCATTTTATACTGAAATTGTTATGTGATAGTGTCGTTTTACAACCTTATCTTCGAGAACTACTATCAGCCAAGTAAGGGTTTTCAAATGAAAAGTGCCGCCATTGTTTAAAACAAATATCCCCTGAAGATGGTACATGAGCTGAAACTTACTCATGAACATCTTGGTTAAAATGTCTTCAATATGTAGGCAAATTTTAAATATGAAACGGTATATTAAACTAGTATTACTGCAGAATGTCTGCAAGAGTGTGTGTGCACACAGATACATGGATTACAAAGTACTTTACTTCTCAAGTAATCCCTTTGAGGATATTTAATCTAGGCACTTAACACTGTGATACTGCTTTATTGGAGAAGGGTGTATCATAAGAAATCGACACCTGGTCTAGAGATTCTTTGTGAAGAAAGATGAAATGGAATCCAACTTAATATCTTTGGATAAGACAAGGCTTTGAAATTAACTATTTTCACAATTGACAAGATTGATAAAATTGATAAACTATTCAGAGTAGGGAGAATTCATACTAATTAAGAAACAAAGGGACACTACTTAAGTGTCAGGAAACTCTGGAACTTTGACAGACATATTGCCCATTGTGCAATAAAAGTTTGCTATAAGATGCCAAAGAGGACTAAAGCAACATTTGAATTCTTTTCTCATGAAAGACTATTTAGATTATTACAGTAAAAAAAAAACACAATTAATTGAGTTTCTCCCTTTAATCAACATGACAAAGTTTTAAATATATGGTAAATTATTAAATTACCAACTCCCTGCTTTTCCTTAGTGTCTGCGCTATACTAACTTTATTTTTTAATCTTTCCAGTTTTGTTCTGTTACACACAAAAATTCATTCTTTTTGGTTATTACTTTATATGTACTAATATTCAGCAGCCTCATTTATCCAGGCTAATTCCTGTTTATATAGGTTTAAGTTGGCCTATTTCATAGCTTTCTATTGTAACTACAAGTTCAGCATTTTTCGACTTATTTGGTAATAACTTTACAAATTTGTTTACTAGAGATGCAAGAGGTATGACACCATTTATGTCTGCTGTTAGTGGCAGAGCGTACCCTGCTGCAATTACCATTCTGGAAACTGCACAGAAAATTGCCAAAGGTAAATGAGTTTCGAATATGTTTTATGCATACCGAGCTGTTTCCTTTTTTTCATTTTAGTTTTGGCATACATACAAAGACAGTAATTGAATGCATAACTAACATACATTCTTTTATGTAAAATTTCATATGTTCGGGTAAATGCTGGTGTTCAAAATTTACCCCTCCCAAAATATGGTGCCTGTGTCATGGATAATTTGCTATTTGAGAACATGTACTAATATGTGTATTAATAATAGCTATGGAGTTTTGTTAATACTACTACTTTGCTCTAACAAGGCCTTTCATTCAAGGATCTTGTTGCTTTACAAACACTAATGAATTAAGATAGTATTCTCAAAGTGCTAAATGATTAAACTTCACAGTACTCTTGTAATATAAAGGGATCACTTGATCCACTACTTAAGTTTATTCTTTCTGGTTTGGAATACAATATCTGATGCAACTGTACACATTTAGGTTCCCTTCCTGCAAAGACTTAGGCACCTGCTTAACTTCGTATCATAGTTATCTGCAGGTGTTCTTTGTAGGGAAGACCTATAGTGTGTTGGGGAAGAAGTCTTCTAAATATTATTGGGAGCATTTTATCGTTCATATTTCTAACTCTTTTAAAATGGATTTTACCATGAAAAACTTTGTTTTAAAAGACTTATGCTTGAATTTTTCTAGCTGAGGCAACTTCTAGTGAAAAAGAGGAAGATGTGTTCATGGGAATGGTTTGCCCATCTGGCACAAACCCAGATGATTCTCCTTTATATGTTTTGTGTTGTAATGATACATGCAGCTTTACATGGACTGGAGCAGAGCACATTAATCAGGTAAGGAAACACGTTCCCATTTAACTTATTAAAAAGTGTTTAAAACTATGCATTGTCTGTACTTTATAGTTAGTGTTACTGAACACCAGTCGCCCTATTCTTGTATAGATGAACTTCATCTATTAATTCATTTTAACAGTTTGGAGTTGTGCTATAGTCATCTTTATCTAGTTCCACTTCTCAAAATGGAAAACATAAATCGGTAGCTGTTTTTGGTCAAAACCTTGTTGCTAGTAGAGTTCTAGGGCTGTTTCCCTGAACAGCTTGGACATAGATTTGTAAGTGAGCAGAGTATTCTATAGTCTGAAGGATTAACTAGCAGAAATGTTTCACAGTAGTTCTATTGTGTGTGTTAAAGGAATATTTTAAAAAGCAAGGTTTTAGAGGCATTGCAGTCTTTGATTAACCAACAAAAATGCACCTACTCAGCAACTTTTAAAGTCCATTTTTACCCTAGGGCCACTACAGCCACCCTTTAAGCCTTAATGCAGCTCTAAAAATGGAGGTTGTCTTCCTTTCAGCTTGCTTTTATTCCCCCAGAACTGTCCTGTTGCTCAGTCTTGCCTTAGTTTGACATTCAGTTTTAATAGCTTCACTTTTACTGAAAGAATACCAAAGGAAAGCAACGTACAGTAAAAGCTGTTTTATCTGGCACTTCACCAACCAGAAAGCTCTATAAACTGGCATTTCTGGTCTTCATTGACATTCCGGTTTATAATCTGGCAGAAGGTTTATAGTCTGGCAGAGGGGGTGTGGAGCGTAGGCTCTGGGAGGGCATTTGGGTGAAGGAGGGGACTTGGGGCAGCAGGTTGGGGCGCGGGAGCCGCCCAAGGTGAGCCTCTGTCCTGTCGTTGTCCCCACTCTCCCCCCCCCGCCCCCCCCGGTGCTCCAACCCACTTCCCTGTGCCCCCTCCTGCACCCAAACTCCCTCCCTCTTCCTTAACCAGCATTTTTCACTTACTGGCACCCCCCATCCCCCTAACATGCCGGATAAAATAGCTTTTACTGTATTTAAGTACACTGTAGTATACTTAATCCTGTATTATTGTAGAAGATGGAGGTGGACCGGATGAACTTTTGAGGTCTCTTCCAGCCCTACATTTTTGATATTGAAGTGAATATTGATACTAGATATCCATCGTGAGGGGGAAATTATGCATATAACTTCAAGTTTATAAAATGGTGATTTTTTTCATTCTAGGATATTTTTGAATGCCGAACATGTGGCTTACTGGAATCTCTTTGTTGTTGCACAGAATGTGCAAGGGTTTGTCACAAAGGTCATGATTGCAAGTAAGTACACACTGAGTTAGACAAACTGATGTCTTAATTGGTTCCATTCACTAACTGCTTTCTCTTCTGATTAGTTGTTTCAAATTCATTAGTTTATGCTACAAAATACTTGCACATTAATAAACTATTAAAAATTAACTTAATATGAACCAGTTTATATCCATACATTTTTTTTATATCCATAAATGTTTTTAGTCTTTCTGCTATTTGACTGGAGGCAGTGGCATACAGAGTAAATGGTTAGCGTATTCAACCACAACCTCCAAAGTTTGCTTATATAGGAATAAAATGTGAACCAAAGCTATGAAGCATCAAAACAAATTTAATGTATGTTCCCCCTAACAAGTAGCCCTGAGCAAGGGATAAATGAGCTAGAAACCAAATATACATCCAAAATATTTGATTGCTACAAATTTGAAGCTACAGTCCAGGTAACTTCATTAAACCGCTTAAGCCCAGCTTCATTAGAATCATAGAATATCAGGGTTGGAAGGGACCTCAGGAGGTCATCTAGTCCAACCCCCTGCTCAAAGCAGGACCAATCCCCAACTAAATCATCCCAGCCAGGGCTTTGTCAAGCCTGACCTTATTAATATCAAACATATATAAACTAACAAGTTATCAGCTCATACCCACAAAGATGTGCTTGTCATTTTTAAGAATCTTTGATTTTTCTTCAGTAGAAAAAAGGATTTTCAGTTTAACTTTTTGATGCTTTGGAGATCCCTTTTACTTTTTAAAAAAAAAAAGGTAATCTGAAATGTGAAAAGCTGTGTAGTGAAACTGTCATGCTAAATCAGTAGTAGAACAGAACACCAATAAACTAAAGTTGAGTTATTTAGGAATTGTAATTTTTTTCTCTAAAATGAGTGTGTTTACTGTTTCAGAAAGTTTATAGTAGAAAATGAAATTTATTTAAAAAAACAAAAACCCAAAAGCAGTCTTCAGTAAATATTTTAAAAATGAATTTCTGAAGAGTGATGTTAAAGATTTTTATTTGTTTCAGGCTCAAGCGAACATCCCCAACGGCCTACTGTGATTGCTGGGAAAAATGCAAGTGTAAAACACTAATTGCAGGTCAGAAGTCTGCTCGTCTTGACCTACTTTACAGACTGCTTACCACTACAAATCTGGTCACAATGCCAAATAGCAGGCAAGTTTGTATTTGTAGTGACTTGGGGTGAGGGAGTAGAAGGAATAAAATATGTGACAGGTTTGTTTTTAAATATTTTTCTTACTAATGTATTCTGCATTACAGGGGGGAACATCTTCTATTATTTTTAGTACAGACAGTTGCCAGGCAAACTGTGGAACACTGCCAGTACAGACCACCTAGAATTAGGGAAGATCGTAATCGTAAAACTGCAAATCCTGAAGGTGAGCCTTTTTTCAATAAAAAGAAAAATATGTAGGTCTCTGTGTTTCACTCCCTTTCTCACATACCACTCTTGCCTGGTTTTCTCTTTAGATTCTGATATGCCTGATCACGATTTAGAACCTCCACGATTTGCTCAGCTTGCTTTGGAACGTGTTTTACAAGACTGGAATGCGTTGAAATCTATGATCATGTTTGGCTCCCAGGAGAATAAAGACCCGTGTGTATTTGCAAATATTGTTTCAATTAATTTTTTTTAAACTCTTGTTTTTGAGATCTGTCAACTTATATAAATTTTTTTTTCATTTTGCTTTGTTTTTTCCAAGTCTTAGTGCAAGCAGTAGAATAGGTCATCTTTTGCCTGAAGAACAAGTTTACCTTAATCAGCAAAGTGGTACAATTCGGTTGGACTGTTTTACACATTGCCTTATTGTCAAGTGCACAGCAGACATTTTGGTAAGCACTCTTAGCCATGTGTTAAATTAATTTTGTACATCCTGCAATATCCATTAGATATTGATACGTTTAAGAGTTGGTTTTTAATTCACTTTCAAAGGGTGTGGGGTTTTCCATCCAATTCTGCTCTTATGTGATCTACTGATGTGCCTTTTTTACATTAAGGGAACGAGCACATTTTTAGATACCAGTTTTCTGTGAATCTTTAATTTAGACACTTGAAACAAAATGCGTTAAGCATTTCTAGTGTGATTTCTTACCACATAAATAATGCATTATAATGTTTCCATAGCTTTTAGATACTTTGCTGGGTACCCTTGTAAAGGAGCTACAAAATAAATACACTCCAGGGCGTAGAGAAGAAGCTATTGCCGTTACAATGAGATTTCTGCGTTCTGTGGCAAGAGTTTTTGTTATTCTTAGTGTGGAAATGGCTTCATCCAAAAAGAAAAAGTAAGGATTGTGTTTTACTCATTACATAAATAGATGTGTATGAACTGGTGTTTAGTCATTAATAAGGAAAACACTAAAATGGTCCTGTGGGGATAGGTGATCCATAAGGCTTCTGAAACTAGCCTTTTACCTCTGGAGATCTGGATTCATATGATATTTAAGTTTCATATAAAAAGGAATGGTTTGACTCTTATTTTAGTCTCTATTTTCCCATAGCATAATTAGAGAGATAAGGTGGGTAAGGTAATATCTTTTATTGGACCAACTTCTCTTTCAAGCTTTCACGCTACAGAGACCTGAACAAGAGCTCTGTGTAGCTCAAAAGCTAGATATTACCTCACCCACTTTGTCTCTCTAATATCCTGGGACCAACACAGCTACAACAGCATGCATAACATAGTCACACAGTTCAGCACAATTGGCAGTTTGTAGTAGTGTCTCCAGACTTAGTGTCAGGTGTCACAGGTCAAAGATGAGGAGTGTTGGTGGAACTGTGAAGTTTACATCACACATGGCTCTACACAGTGCTGCATTGGACCTGAGCTTTTATAAATTGTGTGCTGACCTTACTCTAGTTAAGATATAAAAGGAACCTTAAATTTTAATGTTGAAAGGGTTCTGTTTTTTATACAAAATGTACTACCTTGACCAACTTTGTTCTGTCAACAGTACACTTATATGTGCTCCCTCATTTTTGAGGTATTAACAAGAAGTAGTCAAACTGGAATTAGTTGAGAATTTTTCAATAAATGCTGATAAAAGCTAAAGCAAACTTTTTGCTGAGGGAGGGAGGCAGGCAGGTAGGCTCACCCACCCCAGAATATTCAGTGGTTGGCTGCTCATCTGGGATGAACTTAGTTTCAGGTACCTGCTCTAATGGAAATGTCTTCCAAGTGGAACTATTCCAACAGAAAAAACTGAGACCCCACACCTCAGAATAACTATTGGCGATGGTTAGGATGCTGACTTGGAATGTAGGAGACTGGCAGAACAGGGATTTGAACCTGGGCATCTCTCATCCCATGTTAATGCCCTAATCCCTAGGTTGGCTGTTCTGGGAGAGGGGTGAGAGTCTGTTGTTGTTTTTTTGTTTTTGTTTTTTGTGTTTGTGTTTGTTTTTGTACTGGTGCAGAACAGGAAAAGTTAAGAAATCTCTCTGAAAACTTTGCAGGATGGGAAGACGGTTCCCCCAGTAGCTCTAATTCTAACCCTCTTTTGACCAGCATCATAAATTATTGCAATTTCTGTATCTTCACTTGCTTCACTTGCAGTGTGACTGAGTGTTTTGCTTTTTGTTTTGAGAATGCATTACACATATTGCCTCATATTCTGTCATTGGTTAATAATTTTTACCCATATATAGCTTATAAACACTTTTTTCAAAAGATGACCTATTTGATTCTTCTTTCCACCATTTTTTTCTAGCAACTTTATTCCACAACCAATTGGAAAATGTAAACGAGTATTCCAAGCACTGCTACCCTATGCTGTGGAGGAGTTGTGTAATGTAGCGGAATCCCTAATTATTCCAGTCAGGATGGGTATTGCGCGTCCTACTGCACCATTTACTCTTGCTAGCACTAGTATAGATGCCATGCAAGGCAGTGAAGAACTATTCTCTGTGGAGCCTCTACCACCAAGACCATCATCTGATCAATCTAGCAGGTAAAGTTAACTACTTATTCTATTCATCTCATTATGTGCTTGCTACAATATGGTTTTGGAATGTTCTTTAAAGAATCATTTGATGTATTTAGTAGCAGAATGTAGAGGCTCCATATTACAAGTAAAATGTTTCCAGAATACTTGGCCATGAGTATATAAATCACAAAAAATTGTGCGGCAGCATCCACCGGAACATCATAAAAGAATAACTGGCCTGTGTACTTTGCATCTGGACCTGTAAGGGTGTGTATACAGGATGCTTGGAAACAATGCATACAATACAGGAAACAATGCATGGGAGGCAGGAAAAAACCTAGTCAGTTGTTCTGAGGGTAATCTGGTATTGTTTTGGCTGAGTCCAGAGAAATGCAGCTGCTGCTGGAGACCCCCAATGAGCATGAGAGCAAATCTCTGACTGTATTGTGAACACAGAGAGATGAAGACAGTCTGATTCCAGCCCAAGTGCAGTAAGGGGTAATGATATTGAAGCTCAATCACAGGGAGACACACTCTAGATCAAGTAACTTTAGACAGAAGATAAGCAGAAAAAATGCTGGTGTCCAGCAGTACTGGAGAAGTACTAATAGCTGGGTAAGAGCAGCACTTTGCCAGTGCCCATGGTACTTTCCTTTCTTCACTGACTAGTGCTGTCATCTCCTCTCACGTACATGAACACACTGATTAATTCCTGCTGTTTGGGTATGTTTGCAGAAAGGTGAACATGTGCTGAGTAAGTGATAATCTAACTGTTCATTTTAGTCTAATTTGAAAGTGTTTTCTTTATCTGGAAGAAAGGAAAGGAAAAGGCTGGTCCTCCTAATTTGATAGTAAATCTGAGGAAGCCCTTTTGTTCTTCCATCCTCACACTTCCACGAGATTTTTAGATTAGCTCTGTTGTGAGAAGGGAAGTGAATGACTACTACTTTGTTAAAAATATTTACAGTGTAATTTTTTCTGTTGCCATAGTTTAGTTATGTTTCTATTTTGTTGTAGTTCCAGTCAGTCTCAGTCCTCCTACATTATAAGGAATCCTCAGCAGAGACGGATCAGCCAGTCACAGCCAGTTCGTGGCAGAGATGAAGAGCAAGATGATATTGTATCAGCAGATGTGGAAGAGGTTATTTTCTTAATTTTTCGCAATTTGGTACATAATGTGCATTTTGATGTTTAAATATTAGTGCATAATCAATGGCACTCACCTCTGAGCTAGAAAGTCATGAATTCAGTACTTGAGCATATACATGGTATAGAGACTGCAGTGGCCTCCAGGAATACTGCAAGTAAGGTCTGCTGTACACTGGAAAAAAGTGTGGTGAAGGTCTGCGTTACAAGACAGTAGTGCCTGACATGATTAGAACATGGTTCAGTCTTGCTACGGAAATGGGGTTGGACTGAATGGTGGTGTAGACACGTTCTTAAACGTTTGAATTTTGCAAAACTAGAACATGATTCAGAACACTGTTAAAGTAACACTCAGTCCTTTACATGCTGCATGTTTCAAGTGTGTTGGGTGATATTTTGTTGTAACAAGCTGTTAACATATGTAGATTTCAGAGCATAGGTCCACCAAGAGGAGATGTCCTTTAGATAAGATCCTTTGTAGTTTTCTAGGTGGATGATTTAAAAAAAAAAAACTACAAACTCAGAAAGGATTAGTTAATCCTGGTGTTTGTGGCCAACATTTCCCTTTCAATATTAGATTCTGATGTCCAAGGCAACTTTTATTTTTGGATGTCTTGTCTGTTCCATAACATTCCATTTGTGAACTGTCAAATGAGCTGCCACACAAACCAGTGCAAATAAATGCCTTCCTCCTCCTCACCTCTACCAGAATTGTATGCCCATTTTATACTAGTATTGCTGCAGGAAACAGAATTGTCACTTTGCAGTATGATTCACAGAACAAAATTCAGGAAAAAGCAGACAGCTTGTACTTGAATAGAACGAAGATAAATATACATGTTACAGCATAAAAATAAAAAGCATTTTCCAGGTTGAAGTGGTTGAGGGAGTAGCTGGAGAAGAAGACCACCATGATGAACAAGAAGAACATGGAGAAGAAAATGCTGAAGCAGAAGGACAACATGATGAGCATGATGAAGATGGTATACCCTTTTCATTCATAATGCAAAAGGAGCATCTCTCCTTCCTCTTCCGCCCTCTCCCACCCCTTTAAAAGACAAGATTCTGGACAAACTAGTTAACAATAGTACAGTTAGCAATAATACAGCATAAAGAAAGTAATAAATTGAAATTTGAATACATCAGAGCCAGGAGGCCTGTGAAAGAATAGATGAGTTTGCTGAACTACCAAGGAATAAAGGGAGCAATTAAGGAGGCTAAGGTATTGCAAAGAAGCTAACGGCTTCTTAGCAATGGTCTTCACCACAGAGAATTTTGAGGCAATACAGACTTCATAGTTTCACTTTTCAGCTAATAAATGGGACACTAACAGATTGAGGTTTCAAAGTGATGGAACAAATTGACAGTTAAAGACTAACAAATTGCTCTAGGCCCTGATGATGATGATCCAAGAGTTCTGAAGGAACTTAGGGTCAACTTACAGCAGTGTCTATACCATGCTATGTTGACTAGAGATGCTCTCCCACCAACTTACATTCCGCCTCTCAGGGAGGTGGAGTACAGACGTCAATGGGAGAGCGCTCTGCCATCGACTTAGCTTGTCTTCACCAAACCTGCTAAATCGACACCACTGCATAGATCGCAGCACTGCCAATTTAGCAGGAAGCATAGACAAGCCTTATTAAACAGCAAAACCAAATCTTTTTAGCCTATCGGCAAAATAGTAGAAAAAAAACTGATGTATGTAATTTATTTGAAATTTCAAAAAGCATTTGAACAAAGTCCCTCACAAGAGTTACGGGCTAGAAACTGGCATAGATTAAAAAATGAGTCAAAATAGTCAGTATTAAATATGAGAAAAGATCAGGTGGGGTGCCCCAAGGATTCATAAAAGGACTGGTTTTTATTCAGTACAAATATTAATGATGTAATAAGTGGAGTGAGTAGAGAGAAGGCAAACATTTGAGATGACAGGTTTCAGAGTAACAGCCGTGTTAGTCTGTATTCGTAAAAAGAAAAAAGAAAAGGAGTACTTGTGGCACCTTAGAGACTAACCAGTTTATTTGAGCATGAGCTTTCGTGAGCTACAGCTCACTTCATCGGATGCATAGCATATCGTGGAAACTGCAGAAGACATTATATACACACAGAGACCATGAAACAAAACTTCCTCCCACCCCACTGTCCTGCTGCTAACAGCTTATCTAAAGTGATCATCAAGGAAGGCCATTTCCAGCACAAATGGATTTGTGCTGGAAATGGCCTTCCTTGATGATCACTTTAGATAAGCTGTTAGCAGCAGGACAGTGGGGTGGGAGGAAGTTTTGTTTCATGGTCTCTGTGTGTATATAATGTCTTCTGCAGTTTCCACGATATGCTATGCATCCGATGAAGTGAGCTGTAGCTCACGAAAGCTCATGCTCAAATAAACTGGTTAGTCTCTAAGGTGCCACAAGTACTCCTTTTCTTTTTTATTTGAGATGACAGTTATTTAGATTCTTCAAGACTAGAGAAGATAGGACGACTGGGGAGACATCATAAAGAGAGGCAAATGGATAGCATGATGTCAAACAAAATACAGTATTGCCAAATGTTAAGTAATACAGGTTGGAAAGAATCATTTGAACTGCTAACATACGTTTATATCAGATAGAAAAATAAGACGGATATAAACCTTTTATGTTTGAGGCCTTAAGACCAGCACAAACTGTGTTAGGTTAGGAAAGATTTCTTCCTAATTGTCTATTATGGGAACTGTTGCACTTTTGTCTGAATTGTCTGGTATCAGCCATTGTCAGAGACAGTATGCCAGCCTAGATGGATCAAACGTCTGATGAAATATGGCATTTTCTGTGTTTCTAAAGGATTGCCCTGGATTTTCCTTTTGAACCATTTTATTTGCAGGTAATCCTGATTATCCGGATTTGGGTTTGTCCAAAACTGAAATGTGACTAGAAACTATCAAACTCTGATTACCTGAAGGCTTCAGCTGCTTCCAAGATACTCCCGTTTATATGTACATTTTATTTCTTGAAACAGAACATGATCCTGTAATTAAAGACTATGTAGTACATATGCACAGGCAGAATTAATAAGGCTGGAAGTGCCACTTTAAATGTAGAATCTTGTGGCTTGAGTTCTTAATTCTCAAAACTTAGAAGAAATAAAAGTGTAGAAGTGAGATGGTTTTAAGATGGTTAGTGCTCTGTTATAAGCATGAGGTGTTGTAAATATGCAGGACTGCACAAATTCCTTTTATATTAAATTATTTTCCTATACGCATTAGATGTTAATATTGTATTTTTTCATTTTTGCAGGCAGTGACATGGAGCTGGATCTACTAGCAGCAGCTGAAACAGAAAGTGACAGTGAGAGTAACCACAGCAACCAGGATAATGCTAGTGGGCGTAGAAGTGTTGTCACTGCAGCTACTGCGGGATCAGAAGCAGGTACACCATTTCATCCTCTCTTGCATTGGTCTTCATTTAAACTTGGAAGCCAGGATTTAGGCATCTGTGATAAAGGAAAGTATCTAACTGATTAAATACAGGTTGGGAGAGACTTTACTTGTCGGCTTCTAGTACAAAATCTTTGAAGGGTCACATGCTGCCTAGTGCCAAAGGCAGTAAAGGGCAGGGGAAATATGGGGAAATAGTTAGTTCTACCCCCAATTTGTAGGGGAGACCCTTAGCACTTAAATTAGACTTTTCCTCCTGTAATCTTGTCTCTGAAGCTTCCTTCTCCTCTGTTTTTCTCACTTAATGTCTTATGTGTGTCTACAGTGAGACAGCAGTGTGCAGCCCCCTTAAGAGAAATGGGCTCTTGTAGTATGGCTTTCTGCCTATGTTCTGTTGCTGTGCAGCTGTTAGCATCAGTGTGAAAATACCTGGGAGTGTTGTAAAAGTCAGCTTTAAATGTTTTAATGTTTCTTTTCCCTATGTAACTTGAACACTACTTTTTAAGTATTTTTGAGAGCAACTGTTCTGCCTTCTTGTTTGGGAACTGGATCCTTCTAAATCCGAGTTGAAGTCATCTGAAGGTCAAACTCCTACATTGACTTTCTGCTCTATTACCTGTTAGTGAAAAGGACTGTGGTTTTAAATAAAATGTTCCTTAATCATTTAACTGTCTTTCAGAACATAAGTAAAACTAATTGGATTGCCTTTCCATAAAACTGTCATGGAAAGTTAGCAATAGTATTTTAAGGACAATTTGTTAGAATGCATTTCTGGATGTTCTGTAAGCATGGTACTTGAATGTTACAAGTGTAGTTCTTTTTCAGGAAGAAGTTTTCAGACACTTATTATATATGAACAATAGTCTGACTGCATCACTGCTTATAAGTAAATTACAGTAAACACTGTTTTTCCTACATAGGTGCTAGCAGTGTTCCAGCATTTTTTTCTGAGGATGATTCTCAGTCAAATGACTCCAGTGATTCAGACAGCAGCAGTAGCCAGAGTGATGACATAGAGCAGGAGACGTTCATGCTTGATGAGCCTCTAGAGCGAACCACAAATAGCTCTCATGCCAATGGTGCTGCCCAAGCTCCCCGTTCAATGCAGTGGGCTGTACGCAACACCCAGAATCAGAGAACAACTAGCACGGCTCCATCAAGTACATCTGCCCCAGCAGGCAAGTCTCAGCAAAGGGAATGCAAGTACATCATTTATAAATGGTTTTGGTTTTGCTGTTTAGTAAGACTTGTCTATGCTTCCTGCTAAATCGACAGTGCTGCGATCTATGCACTGGTGTCGATTTAACAGGTTTGGTGAAGACAAGCTAAGTCGATGGCAGAGCGCTCTCCCATTGATGTGTGTACTCCACCTCCCCGAGAGGCAGAATGTAAGTTGGCGGGAGAGCTTCTCCAGTCAACATAGCATGGTATAGACATTGCTGTAAGTTGACCCTAAGTTATGTGGACTTCAGTTACGTAACTTACATAATTGAAGTAGCGTAACATAGGTCACCTTCCAGCATTAGTGTAGACTAGCCCATAGGATTAAGTGTTAAGTATGCTTTCTTAACCACATATCTTTTTGGTGTAGCTTAAGAGGAACATGTACAGTCTTAAAGTGCTTTGCCTCTTTAAGCTTTAGTTAAGAAATTAGTAAAATACAGTATTTACTCCTGCTCCAAGAAGATATTAGTATTAAGTTTTATTAGTTAGAGCTGCAGGGCCAGTACAGGTACATTATTCATGTTTAATCACTTACAAGTTTAGTTTATTTTAATAACTTTTTCTGTTGTCAAACACAAGAATTAGTAAAGGGTATATAAAATCATTAATGGTGTCATACTTTCTCTTATCTTCAGCAAGTTCAGCAGGTTTGATTTATATTGATCCATCAAACTTACGTCGAAGTGGCACCATCAGCACAAGTGCTGCAGCAGCAGCAGCAGCTTTAGAAGCTAGCAATGCAAGCAGCTATTTAACATCTGCAAGCAGCTTAGCGAGGGCATACAGTATTGTGATCCGACAGATATCTGATTTGATGGGTTTGATTCCCAAATACAATCATCTGGTATACTCCCAGATCCCCGCTGCAGTGAAACTGACTTATCAGGATGCAGTAAACTTGCAGGTATGGTGCAGCTAGAACATTCTAGACATTAATGCTGGTTTCAGTGCTAACATTTTTTAAAAATAAAATACTTGTATTTGCATTCCAGTTAATTGCTGTAGAACTTTAAATGTTTTTAACACGTTGAATTATCCATATTTCACACAGAGTAATCTAATCTCTCTGTAAAACCATTTAGTGTAAAATTTTCAGATCTTAAGAGTTGAAATTGTGCCCACAAACTTTGCATTATTGCTTCATGGCATTTTTGTAGCTCCTTCTGTCCATGTTTGAATGCTTTGAAATAATGTATTATGGCTTGCAAAACTCATCTCTGGGCATAATTTGTGTACACCAGCACAGTAGTTCCCCTTCCCTGGCCCCAAGCAAAACACCTTGCAGTAAAATCATTCTCAACAAACTCAGTCAACCTATGCAGGAACAAACCCACGATAAACATATGTAGAAACAAGAGTGTTTTTCCACTCCCCTCTTCAAGGAGAACACTCCAGGTCACCAACTCAAGAGTCAATAGCAGCATTGTGTTCCCAGTTCCTTTAGCCTCTGCGCTGGGGTCCCACTCTCCAGGCGAGTCTCCTGACTCTTGCCTCGGCCCCCAAGTCAGGTGTCCTGTAAGAGAACTCCCCACAGTGTTCCATTCCCCAGGCCTCCCTGCTTGTGAGTCCTGCCCCTGTTCAGGGAACATCTCCTCTTCAGGACCAACCCCTTATCCTCCCTCAGCCATCCACTTAGGTCTTCACTCTGAGAGAGCCATTCAGTGTTCTACTCCTCAGGTCTCCCTGATGTTGCAGGTTTAATTTAGGCCCTGGAGTGCTGCACATCAGTTTTTAGTGGTACTCACAGAAGAAGTGAGCTATAAGGAAGAATTTGAAAGGGTAGAAGGATGACAGCTGGCACGTGGGGAGAAAGGGAGCTCAAAGTCTAAGAGGCACCATGGAAGAAGACTTAAAGAATGTTTGGAAAATAGACATGGGGCTTTCAGGAGGAAGGCTTGAGGAACATAGGCAGTGGGAATAGGGAGCAGTAATTCGGAGATGAAGATGAGGAACTTGATACAAAGGTGAGAGGAAGTCACAGAGAGGAGTGACACTGTATAAGCAGCTGGAGAGTAAGATGATTTTTAGCTATGCTATTTTCTTTAGGCCACAGTGCAGTGTGGTGGGATTTGGAGACTACCGAGATGAGCGTGCTTCAGAAATTGAGGCAAAAGATGCTCGGAGTGTGGAAAGGAGTTTCTGTAGTGGGACACGAGAGGAGAAAGCTGACTGTCTTAGTTGTGGAGGAGAAACAATGCTTAGGTACTTTGGTGATTGGTGCCTTTTTAAATGGATTGGAAGAAAAGAGAGGACCTGATAACAGCTTGGGAGGGTGGAGGCGAGAGAGGAGTTGAATATTACACTAATATGATGAAACTCAGTAGGATGGTGAAGTTGTTTACAGTGAACTGAGATGTTTTGGGAAGGTTACAGTTTTGAATATTGAGTTTGAAATGGTGGTGGGCCATTCAAGTGATGTAGAAATGATGAAGCAGGCATTTAGACCAGACTTGAGGAGTTTTTGAGTTGAGCTGTTGTTTGGATACACAAATGGGGTCAAGGGGAGGATCCTATTAGCATAACAGATACAATAACATGTTTGAAGTCTGCAGGGAGGGAGAGAGCTTGAAGAAGAGGGGGGCAGTGAGTAAGAGAATGAGACATTAGGTGAGGTGGGGTCAAGGGAACAGATTGAGGGGTTAGAAAATGACAGCACAGAGTTGTAGGATAGAGTCAAGGACTCAAGTGCACAGTGGTAAATTGGAGTTGAAGATAAAGATTGTGGAGTCAGTGGAAGAGAGGGAGACTGGAGGGGGAAGATAGTTCTTACAAAGCAACAGAAATATCAGAGTTTGGATGGAACACTGAAAATATGCATCTGGGAGGTGGGTTGTGTGTGATCAGCATCGAATGACACAAGATGGGGATCTCCAAGATTGAGGTCAGAATGTTTGGCAAAGATTACCTTGAGAGATTCTGAGGTAGTGAATAAGGAGGTGTTGCATGGTGGGAGCTCCAGGCTTCTTTAGAGTAGTGATGTTTATGGGAAGCAGCTAACAGCAGAGTGGATCTTTCTGTTGGCTTTCAGGAATGGGAGGCCTCATGAGGAGAGATGGCAGATGGTACAGAGAAAGAAGTGAGCTGTAGCTCACGAAAGCTCATGCTCAAATAAATTGGTTAGTCTCTAAGGTGCCACAAGTACTCCTTTTTTTTTTTTTAAGTATTTACAGTAATTCCGAGTGACTTAAAGATGTCTTGTCAATACCTCAGACTTTAATTGCCTTTCTTTGTGTTTTTGCTTGTGATGCTGCTAACTCATTATGTCTCATCTTTGTTCAGAACTATGTAGAGGAAAAGCTTATTCCCACTTGGAATTGGATGGTTAGCATCATGGACTCCACTGAAGCTCAACTGCGTTATGGTTCTGCACTAGCATCTGCCGGTGACCCTGGACATCCAAACCATCCCCTGCATGCTTCTCAGAACTCAACGAGAAGGGAGAGGATGACAGCACGTGAGGAGGCTAGTTTAAGAACACTTGAGGGTAGAAGGTGTGAAATTTCATTTCATGTTTCAATTATATGCATTTATTCATTTTGTAGTTTAACCTCTTTACTCACTGTGACATTTTGGGAACCTGGACCTCAAGCATAAATGTGTAACTATTTTTGTAATGTAACAGGAGGCTTCCTTAATTACTATTACTATCTTCAATATGAATATATATTTTGGTAAATGAGGTGCTTTCCTTGCTGATAACTAGACTGATTTTTGTCATAACCCTAAAATTCATACTCTTTCTTAATTATGAGTCACAAATGTAATCATTTGGCTATTTATACGTATTAAACTTAAGGTTTTATGTTTTAATTATTGTACTTCATTTCCCAATACTGGTAGAATTGCAGTATCTTTGAATTACAGGTATTAGAGGATATACATTCATATACTTTACATAACTAATATATAAATTTCTAAGGCACCTTACCACTGTACTATCTAAGCATCATTTATATATCAATTTTTTTCCCTAACAGGCGTGCTACTTTGCTCAGTGCCCGTCAAGGAATGATGTCGGCACGTGGAGACTTTCTAAACTATGCTCTCTCTCTGATGCGTTCTCACAATGATGAGCACTCGGATGTTCTTCCTGTTCTGGATGTCTGCTCACTGAAGCACGTAGCATATGTTTTTCAGGCCCTTATTTATTGGATTAAAGCAATGAACCAACAGACAACATTGGACACTCCTCAGCTGGAACGGAAAAGGTATTTAAGCCAACTCTAGCAAAAACAAATCCTTACTAGAGAGGCAGAAATCTAATGTGCTGTGAGCCTGAAAATTCAAAAGATTTGTTCTTTTGTGATAGGTAGCAATGTTTGGCAATCATCATGCTCACCACTGCACCGTGTCACTGAAGCAAATATTCAAAACCTTGAAGCATCCTTAAAGCGCCCTTATAAAGTTGGCTTGAAAACTTACCAGCCCACACATGCAGTCTACTCCACATTTTTCTCATGATGGTGGTGATGAAAAAATATTTTACTTTCAAAAATAATACCCTGGTCAAATAGAACTTTTCCAAGCTGCTTTAATATTCTGCTAGCTTTAATTTGGTAAGAGATACTGAATAATCTACCTGAACTTTAAGAATGGTTTGTGGCATGCGATAGATCCGTGTGACACTGACACAATTTGCACAGCAGTTAATTCCATTTGGTGTAGGCACCTAAAGCTCCTCAGACATAAGGCATATCAGAGAAGCACAAGATAGTACAAGGTATTGATACAAAAGGGTTTGTAGGAACTGGAGCAAAAAACAGCCAATATAAGCATATGGCTAGTAGGAAATGTTGGTAGTAGGAAATGCTGTAATTAAATTAGAGATCTCTGCCTTCCAGGTGCAGCTTTTGTGTGGCTTTCTTTAGTGGCTGTTCAGTCTCTTTGCTTGACAAAAGAATAGTAATTAGTTAGAAATGTTGGCGTTTGATAATAGTTAAATACTTTCCAAAGGTGTGTGTTCTCTATTGATCTCTCCCTACTTGGGTCATGTGGACTCCAGTGTGGAATAAAGAGTTGGCTTTCAAATCGAATAGTGGGTTGGGGTTTTTTTTTTTAAAGAAATCTCCCATTTAAAGGCACAATTCATCATCCTAGAGGGAGAATAAATGACAGCCTTCACCCATCAATTCCCTTTCCCTTTTGAGTTTTGTGGCGCTGACGCTTGCTTATGGTTGCCAGATATATGGAGATACAAAAAAAATCTCTGTCTTTGTAGTGTACTATTCTGCTCTTAGTTTTCATTATTGCACTTCTTCCAAGTCTCTCATCCAGTACAATCTAATGAACTCTCAGTTCTCCATCAAATTTAAAAAAGAGGGTAGACGCTATAACATTTCACACTTCCCCCATTTTAGCTCCACTTCTTTGGCATACTGCATACTGAAATTTATTTGGAAAGTTATTGGTAGGATGACTGTCGATTAACAAGAATAGGTTAACTATTTGCCACTGATTGACATACTTTTAAAGTTACATGCCAAAAGAGTACATTTTGAGTACATTTTTAACTGTGTCCTATAGATGCAATTTTTTAATACTACAATGTCCCAGAGAGAGGATTTATAGAGCTTACCTTTCTCCAAAAGTTATCTGACCTGTCATAATTCTGACAGTGGTATTCACTGTGCAACCCTTCTGTAACCTAACTCAAGTGATGATTCCTTTTCGCTTTATTCGAAACCACTGAATCTCTCCTCTTTCTCCCAGCTCCCCCCAAGCTGAATTTTTGAAACTACAGCTCAGTTCAGGTATTAATCCGAAGGAGTGCATCAGTGGAGGGTGGGACAGGGGGTGTTGAAAAGTAGTCAAGAAATACCTTCAAACTTTGTGAGTCAACTCCCAGTGTAACACAGTGGAGGCCAGTTAGGCTGACGTTAGGAGGGCACCTTCTTCAGAAAACTACACGTATGGTAGGCTAACCACCCTTTAATTATTCTATCACTTTTATTGCATGATATTAGTGTTATATTTTCAAAATGATTTCTTGAAGAGGACTAACTGATTATTCTCTTACAGGACTCGGGAGCTCTTGGAATTGGGTCTTGACAACGAAGATTCAGAACATGAAAATGATGATGACACAAATCAAAGTTAGTATGAGAGAAAATTTCTGCCATATACCAAGATGGGACATCCTCTATGCTTTCCCCCCTTTTGGCTAAATAATGGAGCCCTGCAAATCTGTGGCTATCCACTTTATATTCACTGATATCTACGTATGTGGCTATCCGCAGACCATTTTTGCGGATTGGATGCAGGTACAGATTTTGTATCTGCGCAGGGCTCTACTTAATAAAGCTTTAACTACACTTTTTCTGGGTGGGAATTTTGCTACTCCAATATACTATGTAAATGGCGTGAAGGAACACAAATTTGGAGTAAAGCTCTTTGTTTTTAGTAATGATCCACTTACAGGTATCACTTTACAAAATTTCTTTTCCCTTTCTTTTATCCTTCGTCGTCCATCTTCTCCCTACGTCCGTCTTCTAGGGGGGGGGGTGTGTGTGTGTCTCTTCCTAGTTGATGTGCCCCTCACAGTAGAGAGAGATGATTGCAGATTAATTATTTCTATATTTCTACACAGTAACGTTTTTACAACGGCAACAAAAGTTTGAACTTGATCAGGACTCATGATACCAAGTTGGTACAAACTGTTGCTAGCACAACTGGGAAAGTATCATTGTTCAAGAGCATAGAATCCATAAACTGAGTGATTGTTTTGATTATTTTCCCAAGTGAATGAGTGTGGGGAGAGAATGTGGAGGCTTGTTGTTCTGCACCCAATTTAAAATACCCGTGCTCAGATACTGTGTGGTGCCATTTAAATACAAGTTAGATATTGCGTGGTTCAACTGACATGACTCCAGACTGGGGAGAGAGAAGATCTGGGCTGTATTTCCAGCCCTGCAACTGACTTGTGACCATAGGGGAAGTTGCTTCACTTTTCTCTGCCTGTTGTATTCATTTTGTGAAAAGATCAGGAAGTCTGATATGCTAAGCTTCTTCTGGTGATCCCAACCTGTGTGTGTGACTTTCAAGTGATGGAATTTAAGAGGCTTTGATAGATGTACTCAAGTGAAAGTCCAAGATGTTTTTCTTGGCTTTTGTTTTTTATAAAAATTACAATTTGGGGGTATAATCTACTTCTGTAAATTGAACTCTACTGACATCAGTAGAACTTCTTCACCAAAATCGGAATATGGCCCTCAGCTAGTTTTGGGTTCTGTTTCCACTGCAGGAGTTGACATATGCACCAAAGAACATTTTGGGGAATGCGGAAGAATGCACTGTTGATACTTATCAGCTCCTCCAGGGGAAATATGCAGTCTTTATTTTGAGTTTTGGCAAGAGTATAAAGGAGGAATTGTCTGTCAGAATTTATTTTAAAGTAATATGTGTGTGTGTCTCTCACTGATTCATGCCAGCTCATTTGCATACTTCAGTCCCATTGGTTGAAACTAGTTAGCAAATGAAACTGCAGGTCAGGACTGAAGTGCTTTGACAGAATTGGGGATACCCAGGGGTTCAGGACTGGAAGATCAGGGGCTGCTTCAGATGAGGAGCTATATTAGCTCAGTAGGAGTGAGGCTCAGGATTTGCACTGTAGCTCCTCCACACTATTCCTGGCTCAGGTAAGATCATTTATCTTTGCCCAGTCAAAACTGTTCTAATTCATCTAAACACTGGCAGCACCAAATGGGCACAGTCAAAGGGAGAGGTGACCAAAGCAGCCCTGCAAGGTTTAGGATAACTGGAGGGAATGAAAGGAGTGACTGGTTGTGTTACCTCTGATGTAACAGTGCTACTGCTCAGACTCTTCTGCCTGCAGCACCAAATGGCACTGTCAAGGGGAACAACGAAGAGGAGCAGCTCAGAGGACTTAATAAAATTTAGGTTTACTGGCAGTATACTGTAAAATTACTACAGGTTTAGGGTTAGAGACTGTGTTCTTGTCCCTCCCACTAACTGCCAGTTCAGCTTACATAAGCTACGAAATGTGTGATCCTCTAGTATATTTAATTTCAACTTTGGCATTTCTTGGCTTTTAAATCCTTCACTTCTCATCCTTCTTGTACTCTTAAAGTAAATTTTGTGTAACCTTTCCTAAGGTTTTTTAAGAGTAAAAACTTTTTTCTGATATTTAGGTGCTACACTTAATGACAAGGATGATGACTCCCTCCCAGCAGAAACTGGCCAAAACCATCCATTCTTCCGACGGTCAGACTCCATGACATTCCTTGGTTGTATTCCACCCAATCCATTTGAAGTTCCTCTGGCAGAAGCCATCCCCCTGGCAGACCAGCCACATCTTCTACAGGTGACACCAGAGACAGTATGCTTGAGGATACTTATTTGTCGTTTGTTTTTCATTTCTAACTAAAGTATGTTATTTACTCAGCATGCTTCTGTTAATTTTCAGCCAAATGCTAGAAAAGAAGATTTATTTGGCCGTCCAAGTCAGGGTTTATATTCATCCTCTGCCAACAGTGGGAAGTGCTTAATGGAAGTGACAGTGGATAGAAACTGCCTTGAGGTACAGTTATAGGAATTTTGTTTTATTTCAAAGTGTGGCTTATGAAAGCTAATACTGTGTAATCCCTTTTAAAACAAATAAGACCATTGTTGTGAATGCTTTACCATAGGGGAAGAATGAAGATAACTTTTAAAATAGTGGTGGGTCTAAAATAGCCTGGTAAAATTTTAAAACTTACAAAAGTATGTTCAAAATATATTTTTATTTGTTTGAAAAAACAACTTATTTTAAACAGATACCTTTAATAATCAAATGCATGCTCTGATTATTTTTTCAAGGCTACAGTAATTTTGGGGGATTTACTTGAAATGCTAATAAAACAAGACTATTTGAGAGAAAAAGGGAATAAAAAATTCCCACCTCTAGAATGTCCTATTTAGATCACCCAGAGCCTGAACTGCTGCTATCTTGAAGTGCTTTTGTGCTTGAAATTCTGCAATGTGTGGTCTGGGGACAAGCTAAGTCTATCATACATTAAGTGCAGTTCTGTCCTGTATAAATAAATAAATAAAATCAACAAGAAAATTATGTACAAAAGGTCTTCTAAAATTTTACACACTGGAATTGTGGTAGAAGCATATTCATCTACTCATGAAGGACAGTGTTCAGTTTTTTTTATTTTCTTCAGGATGTCTAATTCGAAAAGGTTCATGGTCTGCTTTTAAAATGTAATTAAATGACATCTCCTTGTTTAGGTTCTTCCAACCAAAATGTCTTATGCAGCCAATTTAAAAAATGTTATGAGCATGCAAAATCGGCAAAAGAAGGAAGGAGAGGAACAAAATGTGCCAACAGAAGAATCTGAGACTTCAAAACCAGGGCCTTCAGCTCATGATCTTGCAGCACAGTTGAAAAGCAGCTTGCTGGCAGAGATAGGACTGACAGAGAGTGAAGGGCCACCTCTTACATCATTCAGGTACTCAAGGAGTAAAATCAAATTGTTCTATAAAATAATGCTAAATTAGCATATAATCTTGCGGCGTTTCAAACCTTTAGTAAGAAACTTTTGGAAGTACTTAAGAGACTGAAAAATATTCAGGACACTTCTGAAACAGTTTCAAAGTTGGTTGGATGCAAAGTAGTGCCGACAGTTGAGCAGAGGTGGATAGGAAGATGAGTGAACTGGAGTGGAAGCCTTTTACTTCTTACATAGTTTGTATCCAGAGGAGGATTAATTGACTTTCTAGGTAGCCAAGTTCCATGCAGGAATTGGCACTATTACCGTCTGTACTGGGAATCTCAGCTGGGTACCAAAGATCATTTGATGGGTTTAGAGATTGAACTGCCTTCATTATTAGTCCCCTCCAGAAGAGAAGATTGAGGTACATAGGAAGAGTGGACAAGCTGGTGCTCTCACTGTTTGTTTTGCTACCTTTTCTAGATGGGACTTTGGTCTCTAAAGTAATGATCCAGCACCTTTTATAAGCACTAAAAGCATCCTTGAAAAAAAAAATCCACAAAAACCACATTGTTAGGAAATGGTTAATGTTGAAATGTGTAGCAGTGGAGTCTGCTTAACACCTAAAAATGTTATACTTTCCGTAGAATAATTCCTCAACTTACGTGGTGGTGTTTTTGTTTGGGTTTTTTTAACAAAATAAAATAAAATTTTAAATTTATTTATTTAAATTAAATTAATTTAAATTAAATTAAATAAATACATTTGGAAATGAACAGCTAAGGGATCCAGCAGCTTTGCTCATACTCTTTTTTTTTTTTCCTGTCACACCATGCAAGTTACAACACCCTATTGAACCTAAATTGTGCCCCTTTGCTGTGTTCTGAAATAATATATCTGTGTGTGTATACACATATATAAGATATAATATGAAACTTAGCTGAATATTTCATAACCATGAAATTCACAGGATTCATTAGCATAGATCAGAGCTCCATACATTTTATGTTTGAGTAATATTTTTATCAATGCACAGGTAAACGTTTTCCTTGGAATTATGAAATATAGTCAATATATGTTTTTTAAATATATATAGACATGGCTAATTGGTATGTTTACTGTTTATAATGAGTAATAGTAATAATATACCGTATTTTAAAGTACCTTGGAAACAGATTCCTTCGTAAAGAAAAGGAATTTTCCAATTCCCTAGTAATTTTAACTTTATGTATGTATGTATATATGCAAAGGAGGCAATCCTGAGACTGGGTAGGGAGAAGTTACTTGCATGGTAAGATGGAACGTAAAGAACTATGTGGCATGAGGAGAGTGGTTCACCTCAAGACTTCCCTGTTTTTGAGGGGTTTTTGAAGTAGAAGAATTACTTGGAAGACAGAATACATTTTCTAAGTGATAAGACTCCACTGATGCACACCTTAGCCTCGATTAGGAAATAGTTACGTTTTTGTTAATGAATTGTTTGTATAGTTGTTTTGGGTGCCATATGGTTAGGTTGGGTTGGCAAGTAAGACAGATTCCCTGAACATGTATCCTGTAACATTCCTATTTTCCTGCACCCACTTCTATGTCATCTCATGTGTTGTTCTTCTCTCTGGTTCTGCTATCCCTTTCATTTTCCCATGACGCACCACTTTCTCTCCTCTACATATGACCCCTTTTGTCGACTCTCTCTCCCAAAACCTCCATTCCTAAATCTGAAATTGTGTTTCCATGTCACCCCTCCATATGCCCCCTCTCCACTGCCACACTCTTGTTTCTGGCTCATCTCAGCAGCTGGAGTCAGGTGGTCATTTTTATATATCTGTAAGTGGTTTTTTTTTTTTTTTTTAAACGATGCTCTTTTTGCACTTAAATTCAGTTTCTAACACTCCCGACTCATCTCACATATATGCCCTCAAAAAAAAAAAAAAAAATCCTAAAAGGCAATTCTCAGTTAGATGAGCAAAACAAATCTGGAGTTTCAAGGCACCCCATCTGAGGAGATGATGAATGGGAAAAAGCATTAGAATAACGTTGGAGAAGTAAACAAAGCTAAACTTTTGTAACAGCGTAACTTTAAAACTCTGACTTTTACACAACTTCCTGAAAAAGCATATCCTGAGATGAGATGCAGCATGCAGAATTTCAGGAAGAGTGGTGTCTCTTTGGAGAAGTTTGGAAGGATTTGAAAATTAGGCATAAAATGGACAGCTGCTTACTCCTCCATTATTTTAAAAAATAAATAAATGGAAATTACCAACTTGGTTGGCACAGATTTATTTAATTGGGCAAGCTTTGAAATGTTTCTCGCCAGCTTTGTGCGATCTACTCCATCTCCTATGTATTACTTAACTCAGAGAAATGCCATAAGTTGCATGTGAGCTGATTTCTGAGCTGTATTTTTCAGGAGCTCTTCCAACAAAATCATATCCCTTATTGTAGGTTTCAGTTTTATTATCACTTAAAACTTTTTTTTTATAGGTGGTGACTGTCCTCAATAATTTACAATGCCACTTAAAGTTTAAATTTTGTCCAGAACTCAACAACAAATCATTTCATGTTTGGTATCTCAGCCTCTACATTTGAACTTTCAGTTCAAACCAGAACATGAGCCGCCCTGAAGCTCCTATTTCTAGGTGCTAGAAAATCAGGGAATTATTCCGAATGCAGTGATTTAAACAAAAGTAAAAATATACAACTGAGTACTATCAGAGGTTTAACTTAGTGTTTGCATTTTTTAAGTATTACAAGTTTGTTTTTTGTCCCTGTTCTACCAGGCCCCAGTGTAGTTTCATGGGAATGGTTATTTCTCATGATATGTTGCTAGGACGCTGGCGCCTTTCTTTAGAACTGTTTGGCAGAGTGTTCATGGAAGATGTTGGAGCAGAGCCTGGATCGGTATGTATTTTCTGTGTGGAAAATAGACCGCATTTTGTGTAATTAAATTCTACAGCTAATTTATTATTTTGTTTTTTTAAAGATCTTGACTGAATTAGGTGGCTTTGAAGTAAAAGAATCAAAATTCCGCAGAGAAATGGAAAAACTTAGAAACCAGCAATCCAGGGATTTAACATTGGAGGTAAAAAATTAGTTTTATTTTCCTGATTTATAACTTAATTAAAAGTTGAATGCAATGAAAACATCATAATATAATTTTATATTCTGTTGTTAAAGGTTTAACACACACTACAGCTATCTGTGTTTTAGTAATTTGATATAGGAAGTTATGTTTCAAATTCTGTAGGCAAACATTTTGGAACACTTTTCAAGGAGGGGACTCCGGTGTACTGAATAGTGCTGCGTTGCAGTTACTGTGTAGTGTTATGGATTCCTCCTTCTGGTGGCTCCTTCCAATCATAGTATTTCATGGGAACTTTTATTCTGAAATACTAAAAATCCTCTTGAAATAACATTTAAAGCTGAAATTAATATTTGATCTTTTGCTATGGCAATCATTACAGAAGGGTAAACACTTAATTTAGCCTATGTATTTGCTAGGTTGATCGAGATAGAGATCTTCTAATTCAGCAGACGATGAGGCAGCTCAACAATCATTTTGGTCGCAGATGTGCTACAACTCCAATGGCTGTTCACAGAGTAAAAGTTACGTTTAAGGATGAGCCAGGAGAAGGCAGTGGTGTGGCACGAAGTTTTTATACTGCCATCGCACAGGCTTTTCTATCAAATGAGAAACTGCCAAACTTAGACTGCATCCAGAATGCCAACAAGGGTACCCATACAAGTAAGTACCATAGAGAAGGTATTCCGTGGCTACCATTAATCATAACTTTGCACACGCTTTTCACTTTGGAATATTAACTCTGTTATGCCATCAGGGAGCTAAAAGTTCAATATACATTAGGAAAACCAGAAAGATGGCTAAATAACTTCTCCCCTTGATTCCCTGAAAATGTGAATCAGCCTTGACCTGAAGGAACTTCCTCCAGGCTGAAAGGATACATCCATTCAATTCTTTGCCTCTTGGTCAAAATTGCCAAAAAGGGATACTGATTTAGTATTTTTTGAGAGCTAGATACTTGTCCACTTAGAATCAGATCAAAGCCATCAACTTACTTCACTTAGAATATAAATTAGCCATGAGTATCTACTATATTTGGACATTGCCAATATGGTCATGAACAGACTACTGAAATGTGAAAGGCTCTATAGCCCATGACCATCCCATCCAGTCCCACTTTGTCCCTGAGATATGAGTGAAGTGGTATGCTATACCAGCACGTCTCTTGTAGAAATTTAAGTTCAGTTTCTGCAGAAACTAAATTTTTCATGGCGGGGAGGGGAATATCTAGTTCTTGCAATTTCCTAGAGATTCTGAACGTGTGCCGGTGCACTTCAGGAAGACTAAAATAACTCTGAGCTGCATGCTTACTGTCATAGCTGAGGTAAAAGATCCTAAATGTAATGGAGCAGCTGTGGGTTTGCTGTGGTGGGAGCCGGTCACATGGCAACTGTACTTGGACAGTTTGGTGTGGCTGGAGCAGTGCAGAAGAATGGAGAACATCACTGTGAGATTCAAACTCTAATCCTCTACTACTGAAGTCTGTGGACTTAAGAGTAGTGGCATGGAGTCACTCTACAGCTGTTCCTCACCTACACACTATTTGGGGGCCAGGATAATAGAAGAAGAATACTTAGTCCTGCCATGAGTGCAGGGGACTGAACTAGATGACCTCTTGAGGTCCCTTCCAGTCCTATGATTCTATGGTAAGAATGGCTCTGTTTCCCCACAGTTCCTCTTAGAACCTCTGCTCAGATCATTTTAGTTGGAATTTGTGTAGAGTTCTACATTTGATCTGAATGTATAAACTTTTTCTGTTTATCTTAGTTGTGTTAGCTGATTCCAAATAGCATCTTAAAGTCCATGTCAAAAATTCATTGATCGCTTTAGCAGAAACATCCAGCTGCTCTGGATTTGTGTACAAAGTCTGAATGAAATATCACCTCCTCTATCTCCATAACTGCTGTTTCTGCCTAACCCCAATATTTTTAAAGTCTCTCAGGGCATATCCACACTATAAACTTAAATCAACCTATGTTAAGTCAATTTACAGCCACTGTAGTAATTATTGCGGGTGGTTCGTGTCCACACTGATGTTCTTCTGAGTGCTTCCCCTTACAAGAGTGGCAGAGTGGGGGACTGAGAGCCAGGGCTCTCGGCTCCGTGTCCAGCTTCCTGCAGGAAGCCCAGCTGCCCTGTTCCCCTCGGCTCCCCACCGGGAACAGAGTGCCTGGGCGGCAGCCCACCTTGGAACGGAGACCAGGCAGCAGCCCAGCTGTGGAGCCAGCTTTCTTGTAAATTTACAAGAATGACAGCCAATAGATGTAAGTAACACAGAGTCTACAGGGACACTGCGTCGCCTTAACTACACCAACATAAGCCCTACGCCTCTCGTGGAGGTGGAGTTGTTACGTCAGTGTAGCAGGGCACTTACACAGGTGGGAGCAAGGCTGTAGTGTGTACCTAACATAATTAGGTCAACGTAAGGCATCTTACGCTGACCTAATGCTGTAGTATAGACTAGGCCTTGGAGTACATATAATAGTGATTAACCCTTTAACAGGCAGCAACCATTTGAAACAGCTTAATCACCGAGTCTGTGACATAGAAAACACATCCTTAGTATTTGAAAGCATATACCTGCCATAAGATTTCAAAAGCTGAAAAATAAACTTTTAACTAGATTTCAGTTTTGAATCCCATTGTGATCTGCTAAGCCATCTAGTCCACTAAAATTGTGCTCTTTTCCTGCACAAGCTATGCAATAAAGAGCTTGAAGTACATTGCATTGTATAAGTATGAGAAGTTTAAAACATTTTTTTCTTTTTTTCAGGTCTGATGCAGAGATTGCGAAATAGAGGGGAGAGAGATCGGGAGAGGGAGCGTGAAAGAGAAATGAGGAGGAGTAGTGGCTTACGAGCTGGTTCTCGAAGAGACAGGGATAGGTACATGATTTATCTGTAATTTATGTCCTGGTCACGAGTATTTTATGAAATAGATCAGCGATTCTCAAACTATGGGGTGGGTCTCCCAAGGGAGGTGTGGGAATGTGTCAAGGGAGGCGCAAACTGTGTGGGTTTTCTTGTGTGTGTGTGTGTGTGTGTGTGTGTGTGTTCTTCTTTTTTTTTTTTTTTTTTTTTTTTAAAGAGCTCTGACTTTCAGCCCTGGGCGGCTGGGTCTCATTCAGAAGTGCCGTGCACACCCAGAAGGCAGAGATAAAGGGGACAGCCGGAGCCCAGCTGTGGTGGTGGTTTATGTATTTGGGGGGGCCTAATCAAATAGGTTTGAGAACCACTGAAATAGATGAATGTCTATTCTAAAATTTGGACTCTCCTTTCTTCAAACTGAGAGGACACTACGCTTCTCTCTTTCAAGATAGAGCACTTATATTGAATAACTTTCCATATTCATTTTTTTAATATAAATACGTGATCTAATGAATACGCCCATTTCAGCATCACTAGACCATTGTTCAACCCCATCTCAAAAATCACTCCTGTCATTGCAGTAGCCAAGACAAGAAATGCATTACAAACACCACCATTGTTACTTGGTGGGTTGTCCACCTTGTTTCTCCAAAAGATTGACAGAATTCAACTCTGTTCCCTTCCCAAACCTTTATATCCAACTAACTACATGGAATATTACAATTGCACAAACTGGTCCATACTATTTTATCTGTACATAAATAATATTATCCAAGAGATTTGTACGTTTCCTTTGCAACTAACATAGTCTTATCAAGTTTCACAAAATATAAACCAAGAGGGATGTAAACTGTCATTTTTAAAGGGACTTTAGAAGACAACTTTCCATTGACACAAGGCCCTTTAGACCAGCCTCAGAAGGGAATCCTAGTGATGATCCTGATCCTCTTCCAGCACATCGACAGGCCCTTGGAGAAAGGCTTTACCCTCGTGTACAAGCAATGCAACCAGTAAGACCAATCTGCGCAGTACACTTAAGTCTATTGTTGTTGCTATGGGTATCTTTCACTTAAGATTTCTTTTCTTTATCCTATTCTTGTGAAATTCATGACTTATTAAAGTAGTTGAATTCTATAAGGGTATTTTTTTTCTCTTTTGTGACTTTCTCTAGTTTGTATTTCTACAACTTGTCATTTGACTCACAAATTTGTTTAAGTCTTGGGTGTGTTAAGATATGAAGGTTTTCAGAAAACCATATTTGAAAGTGAGTGCACTGAAGGAATGATGGGACAGTAAGATCTTGAATTCTTATTTCCAGGCATTTGCAAGCAAAATCACAGGTATGCTACTGGAGTTGTCTCCTGCTCAGCTGCTTCTGTTACTAGCAAGCGAAGATTCCCTTAGAGCAAGAGTTGATGAGGCTATGGAACTCATTATTGCACATGGAAGGTAAGGGATTAAATAAAGATTCAGATAAAAAAGGAAGGCTGGTCTTGTGGTTAAGACAATGATCTAGGATCCAGCAGATCTGGGTTCAGTTCCCTGTTCTGTCACAGATGTCCTGTTTGCCTTGGGCAAGTCACCTGATATTAGTACCCTCAGTTTCCCAACTGGAAAATAAGAAAGTACTTCCTCTTCCCCACAACTTCTACGTTGTCTGTTCAGATTGTAAACTCTTTGAGGCAAGGGCTACTTCTTACATTGTGTATGTACAGTGCCTAGCACAAAGAGACCATTATCTTGGTTAGGTATCTAGGTCCCATTGTTATATAAATAATATGGTATTCTTTTTTGTGTTTTGCTTTAAAACCAAAGTGGCGAGAAACTTCACTTTGCACAGTTTGTTTTCAGAACCTGGTTATAATGGCTTAGTATTCCTCCTGTCCAGCTGTAGAGATTGGTTGAGGAAACTCATCTGTATACATGCATAATAAAGAATTCGCAGTCTAGTTCCTTTCAAATTTTTCTTTACTAAATTCTGTTTTCAGAATCATATCTAGTTTTATTATTTTGACTTTTCATTAAAAAATAAACTTTTCTAGTTTCAGCTCAGAATGTGACTATTTAATTGATAATGGTAAATTAAATCTTGGCTTGCCTCTTCTCCTCCCCTCTCCCCAGGGAAAATGGAGCTGACAGTATCCTGGATCTTGGGTTGCTAGACTCTTCAGATAAGGTACAGGTAAGAGATCTGTTTTGCATTGGGTTCACTTGTGAAATGAAGGAAATTTAGGATCTAGTTATATTGGCTTGCCATAAAAAGATGTATGGTTTTTTTAAAATAAATGTAACAACCTGTAAGTGACCTGCCATTTTGCCTCAGTTGTCTCCTCTTGTCACATCAAATGTAGGGCTATCAAGTGATTAAAAAAATTAATCGCAGTTACTCGCACAATTACAAAGATTACTCGCGTGATTAAATAATAATAGAATTCCATTTATTTAAATATTTTTGGATGATTTCTACATTTTCAAATGTATTGATTTCAACTACAACACAGAATATAAAGTGTATAGTGCTCACTTTATATTTATTTTGATTACAAATATTTGCACTGTAAAAAACGAAAGAAATAGTATTTTTCAATTCACCTAATACAAGTACTGTAATGCAATCTTTATCATGAAAGTTGAACTTACAAATGTAAAATTATGTACAAAATATAATTGCATTCAAAAAAACAATGTAAAACCTACAAGTCCAGTCAACTTCAGCCAGTCACTCAGACAAACAAGTTTGGTTTCAGTTTGCAGGAGATAATGCTGCCCACTTGTTTACAATGTCACCTGAAAGTGAGAACAGGTGTTTGCATAGCACTGTTGTAGCCAGTGTCACAAGATATTTACATGCCAGATCCACTAAAGATTCATATGTCCCTTCATGCTTCAACCACCATTCCAGAGGACATGCGTCCGTGCTGATGACTAGTTATGCTCAATAACGATCCACAGCAGAGCAGACCGACGCATGTTCATTTTCATCATCTGAGTCAGATGCCACCAGCAGAAGGCTGATTTTCTTTTTTGATGGTTCGGGTTCTGTAGTTTCTGCATTGGAGTGTTGCTCTTTTAAAACTTCTGAAAGCATGCTCCCCACCTCATCCCTCTCAGATTTTGGATGGCACTTCAGATTCTTAAACCTTAAGTCGAATGCTGTAGCTATTTTTAGAAATCTCACATTTGACAAAACTCAAAGGTGGTACCAATCTGCTGTGGAAGTGTTTTTAAAACGAACGTGTGCTGGGTCATCATCCGAGACTGCTATAACATGAAATCTATGGCAGAATGCAGGTAAAACAGAACAGGAGACATACAGTTCTCCCCCAAGGAGTTCAGTCACAAATTTAATTAACGCATTATTTTTTTAATGCACATCATCAGCATGGAAGCACGTCCTCTGGAATGGTGGCCGAAGCATGAAGGAGCATTCGAATGTTTAGCATATCTGGCAGGTAAATATCTTGCAGTGCCGGTTACAGAAGTTCCATGTGAACACTTGTTCTCTCTTTCAGGTGACATTGTAAATAAGAAGTGAGCAGCAGTATCTCCCGTAAATGTAAACAAACTTGTTTGTCTTAGCGATTGGCTGAATAAGTAGTAGGACTGAGTGGACTTGTAGGCTCTAAAGTTTTACATTGTTTTGTTTTTGAGTGCAGTTATGTAACAAAAGATATCTACACTTGTAAGTTACACTTTCACAATAAAGAGATTGCACCACAGTACTTGTATGAGGTGAATTGAAAAATACTATTTCTTTTATTTATCATTTTAAAAGTGCAAATATTTGTAATAAAAATATAAAGTGAACGCTAGACACTTTGTATTCTGTGTTGTAATAGAAATCAATATATTTGAAAATGTAGAAAAACACTGAAAAATATGTAATACATTTCAATTGGTATTCTACTGTTTAACAGTGCAATTAATCGCCATTAATTTTTCTGAGTTAATCACGTGAGTTAACTGTGATTAATCGAAAGCCCTAATAAAGTAAAGAGTGTTTTTTTACTTATTCTTCGCTGAAAGGATCTGCTTCTTTAATTTGTTGTTTTTCAGAATAATGAAGTAACTGCTCAATTATTTAAAAATCCACCATTGCCAAATATTACCAGACTTTTGAAATGGCGAGACTCAAAAATCTTTTGGTCCAACAGTGAGCAGGTTTCAGTATTCAATGGGTAGCAAAAATAGGATAGACGTTTGATTTTTTTTTTTTAACTGAAATTCTAAATTAGCTTCTTAATCTTTTGTACTAGGAAAATAGAAAGCGACATGGCTCCAGTCGCAGTGTGGTGGACATGGAATTAGATGATACAGATGATGGTGATGATAATGCGCCACTATTCTACCAACCTGGGAAACGAGGTTTTTATACGCCAAGGCCTGGCAAAAACACAGAGGCAAGGTTGAACTGTTTCAGAAACATTGGCAGGTACAATATTAAGCTAGTTTGCTAGTCTTGTGTTCTCTTGGCATTTCAGATATTTCGGTAGCTTATATTTCTCCAAAGATAAAAGCTGTAATAGAGTTCTCATCTTGGGTTTGAAATCATGTGGGGGAACCTGAACAACTCAGTCTGTTAAATCTTGAGAGAAATCTTCAATTTTTGCAATAATACCCCTCAACATACGTACGTGTGTGTGTGTGAGAGAGAGAGAGAGAGGAAATAAAATGTTAGTAGCATCAGATTTATTGCACCATTGGCATTTCAGGTCCCATGACTCCCTGGTCTCAGAGGACATAAACTTTCTGTAAAAGGCAACTATTTTGCTGATTTCTTAAGCTAAAATTTGTATCTTTGTGCTTTTGCTTTCCCTGCCTCCTTTTTATTTTGCAAGTATGTCAGAGAAGCAGGACCTTAAAGTGCCCCAGTACCATCCACATTATGTCTAAGATGCACAGCCAGCAGAACAGACAATAACTGTCTTGGCTTTGATATCTGTGTCCAGATGTCAACATGGGCTCTGAAGTTCAAAAGTGAGTTTCCCTGAAATCATTCCTGGTTCTCCTTCTCTCTCTCTTCACACCCCTGCTCGCGCACGCGCGCTCTCACTCTCACACGCACGCAGTTTTCATAGGCAAACAGTCCTCAAATAAACAGTTGAGCATCCTTGCTGGACATCATGACTATCAATATTTCCCACATTGGTAAAGCTCTTACAAAATAGGTGCTCAAGCTGTGTTTCCACAAACAACCTGCTAGCTCTGGTATAGATGGACTCCAGGACCCTGCTCATGTTGTTGGGCACTGACTTGAGAGGGAAGGGGGAAAAAAAAAAAAGGCTTCTCTTCCCAAGAAAACAAGGTGTGTATCAGGTAGAACTCGCTCCAAAGACATTTCACTTTTCTAGACTTCTCAATGCTTATTCAAGTGTTCTTATATATGCCTTCATCACCTTATGTCTGTATAATAGCAGTGCAGTGTACTTGGGTATGAAGACACCAGTCCTTGGAGAAACTCCAACTAGTACAGAACCCTACGCTGCATTCCTCAGCAACACTGGCTACTTTGAGCCCATCAGACCTGGCCTCTGCTCTATATGTTGGCTTTCCAGAGACTATTGAGTAAAGTTCAAGATCTCAGTCCTTACCTTCAAGGAGCTTAGTGGCATGGGCCCAAAATGTTTAAAGAGACTGCTTAAAGCTCCAGGATGAGGACCATGGTCAAGAACTCTACTTCTGTGGCACAGTGGAACTTTCTACCACAGGGATAAAGCTTGTCTGTGCAGGAGACTAAGCTTTCTCAGTGACTAGTCTGACTGTGGAATTAACTATGTCACAAATTAAGGGCTGTCACAAACCTCACCACGTTCCACTCCAAATTCAAGGTGCTCTTCTTTCACCTTGTCTTCTCTGAAATAAACGCATAGGTGTGTGTGTGTGTGTTAGTTAAACAAAACACTACACTGCACAACTTCTCTCCCTCGGGAGTGATGAGAGAAGGAGACTAAATGACATATGACAGAATTTAGTTGTATTGCCTAACACTGCTTGAAGGTTCTCAATACTGTGTCGATGAGGGCAGAATAAGAGCCTATTGTAGGATAGGATGAAGTCCTCTAATTACACTATTTCATACAGTAAAGGTAACTTTTCAGTTCTGAATATATTGTGGGGCCTGGTGTTGTCTCCCTACCATGTTGCTTCATCTCCACTGAAAATGTATGTGACAGAAGGTTGCTTCTGACATCTGTCATTGTTCCTTTGTGGGATCATGTGCTTCAGAACAAGGCTTGTGACTAGTGTTTGCTCTCTTGAATAAGTCAGTGAATGTTTTTGCACCCCATTGGCACTAATGGACTCAGTGCACCTAACTTTGAAGTAGGTGATCATGAGGAAAAACATGCGGGATTGCTCTGCTGAGGCGCTTTTTAGAGCGAATTTGTGGAAGTCCATAGGCTTATGGCTGGAGAAGAATGACACCCTTAAAAATCCACTCGCTTCTTGATTGTTTTCACTCCAGTACAGCAGATTCTCCTAATTCCAGAAGAACCATGTCTGTGTTTTTTATTGTAACAACTGAACCCATAGCTTCAAAGCTCATTCAGTCATTTAATATTTACTTACACAGCCAGACTCATAATTTTCCAAACAGATTTATAGGGCAGGTATGTAGAGTTCTTTTCACACCTTTATGAAGTGTAATTGATCAGCCAGAAGGCAGCCGTCAAAATTCATTTTAACAGCCTTTTTGCAGAAACAGTTTTTGCCTAAGTTGTCCTGTCTGTGTGTTTTTTTTTGTTTTGGTTTTTTTTTTTTTTAAATTTTTGGGAACCCTCCTATTTTATCCCTATTTTTGCTGAGACTCACATAAAATAGGTTAATTGTTTTCTTTCCACTAACTTTTTATATTCTTGGTTATTTTTGGATATTTTCTTTCATAGAAATATCTGTGGAGATTTTTAGTCTCCAGGAGTGGAGTTCTGTTGCAGCAGGTATTTTTGAGGAAGTGATCCTTCTTTACCCATGATTGTTCTTTCAGGAAAAATAGCGTATTATTTATTTTTTTAATCAAGCTTCCTAGAAAAACTCTCCCCATGGGATGAGGTACTGTATGCACCATTTCAGAAACAGTGATTTATTTTGGGGGATGTTGGCATTGGGAAATCTTAAATATGAGGTTTTATAATTGGAAGCTAGCTTCAACCTGAATTCCAGAGTTAATTATTTTATTTTTTTTCTTGTTGAAATATTCAGGAAACTCTTTTGAATCCCACTTTTTTAAACAATTTCCTTTTGTGATTTTCTAATAGTACTCTTTTTGTTCTCAGAATTCTAGGATTGTGCTTACTGCAGAATGAACTATGTCCCATCACGTTAAACAGACACGTTATCAAAGTTCTTCTGGGGAGAAAAGTAAGTTGATCAGACATCTGAATTGCCTTTAAGTACATAAGATTTAGTTCTTAGAATTTTTTTTTTTTTTTTTTTTTTTTTTTTTTTTACAAAGTATATGTTTTGATGTTAACACTGTGCTTGTTTGGCGATACTAGATTTAATTAAAGCAGTTTTGATTTTTTTGTTGTCTTACAATTAAACTGAGTTTGCCAAGTGGATGCCAAGGAATTGACTGAGGCGGGTTTCCAATGACATAATGTGCGCGCTCGCTCTCTCTATATATACGTCTGTATCTATCTGTCTCTATTAATTACATATTTAAAATGGGACAGGGTTGATCTCCCTTCTCTTTTTTTGCTCGTGAAGTTGAAGAACCAGTGCTGTAGCATTAGTTCTCTCTTGCTCTTTCTATGTTAATATTTTCAAAAAGGCATTTTGTTTAACAATTGAGAGAATTCTTTAATCAGATTTCAAATTCTGCTTCAGGTATAGACATAAAGTTTAAATGCAGTCCAGCAATTGCCTATGTTTTAACTGTTTTAGGTCAAGATCACATTTTTATTATCTTTTGGCAATATACCTCTCAATATGGTGCCTGATGCAACAAACTAAACAAAGTTTTCCATTATCCCTGGCCTTCATTTTGGTGTTTGTCCTTTTTTTTTTTTTTTTTTTTTTAATAATGACTGGCTCTGATGGCTAAAATGGATATGATTTTAACAAATGGGGCAGGGGAATGGTGACAATGGAGCAAGCGGGTATGGATGCACAAGAACACCCAAATCCCTTTCCAAAACAGAAGGACGATCTCCTTGCTCTACCATCTGAGTAAAAGCCTCCTAGGGTTCCCTCATGACGACAGCAGAGGAGTGGGCAACATGGGAAAAATGAGAAGCACCAAAATTCCCTGTAGTTGAGTTTAGGGGCACCACAAAGATGGAAAGACAGATAATCGATAGAGCAAAAGCCCCCAAAATGGGGCAAAAAAGGAAAGGATCTGCTCAAAAGATCTGCTTGTTGAGGGTGAGGAGGGCAACTACTGGGCACAAAAAATGTCCACCTAAAGGAGTTTACAGCTGCTGGGAAGAAGCTTTCTTTCTGTGAAGGTGCAGGTGAATTTTCCTTCCAGAGTTTTAGGGAGTGTGGAGATGAGGAAAGGAGTGGTGACACATGTGACCCCATTTTCAAATCCTTTTGAAAAATCCACCAAGGTCTGTTCTGACCCAAGCTGATTTATGGAAAGGATACGTTCCAAGAGTTCAGTTGCCTAGATCTATAGTCATTCTTAGTGTGGGCAAATACTTTACAACCTTCTCTGTGCTTTGCCAATGCACTTCAATCTGGTGTTATGTTCCTGCACCTCAAAATCAGGATGAGAATGGAAATTACATTTATTTATTGATTGATTGATTGCCATTCTTTCCAAGTGTTTGAGTAAATGCCTCATTATATGGCTATTTAGGTGCCTTATGCTAGTGTACATATTGTATCAGTTCTAGATCTAATTATGTTGAATATATTTATAAAAACAATGCTACATATCAAACATCTACCTTATTTTAGGTGAACTGGCATGACTTTGCTTTTTTTGATCCGGTTATGTATGAGAGCTTGCGGCAACTTATCCTAGCCTCCCAGAGCACGGATGCTGATGCTGTTTTTGCAGCAATGGATTTAGCATTTGCAATAGACCTGTGCAAGGAGGAGGGTGGAGGGCAGGTAGGTGCAAGCTGAACTTGACTTTACAGTTTAATGTTACTTGTTCATAGCCTGTCAAACCCCAGACTGTAGATTTAAGGTGAGATTTTCTAAACTGCATAAGTGTTCAGGAGCCCAAGACCCATTGAAAGTCTGTGGGATTTGTGTTCCTGAATCACTTAAGTGTTTCTGAATATCCCACCCCTAGTATTTATGGGCTGTTTAATATAATCTAAATGAGAAATCAGCAGTACCAGTATTATTGGTCTCATCACGAGGACTGGTTTTAAATGTAAAACTTCTGTTCATGGTAATGGTAATAGTCCGAACCAATAACCCACTGAAAACTTGTTTTAAGAGTGAAAAAGCTGTGTAACACCACAATATATTTACTGCATACAGTAATAGAAATGATACTCTTGTTTTAACTGTTTCTTTTTTCTGCGTTTAAAGTATGTTTTTAAATCCTCTCCCCTTTTGCTATTTCATCATAGGTTGAACTTATCTCCAATGGTGTAAATATACCGGTCACCCCTCAGAATGTTTATGAATATGTCCGGAAATATGCAGAACACAGAATGTTGGTAGTAGCAGAACAACCTCTACATGTAAGTGCTTTGTAGTGTTTTGGAATGATTCTGTCTATTTCTGCATATGCCGCGTTCCATTCCAAGTTGTCCAGCTTCTGAAGGGTATTAATCTTTGTTTCTTGTTACACAGTTGCTAACTTAATTATGTGGAGAGCTCGATTACCCTAAAAGCTCATTTGAATAGAAAGAAGGATATAAATTCAAAGGAAAAATTAAAGTTAGCTCAATGACTAGTTAAACTTCAGCATTTACATATAGATTAAAAAATTAATATCTTGAATTTACATAACATGTATACTGGGGAAATGCTTATCTTCAAAGACATATGGATTCTGTAAAATCTTCCATTTTTCTATATTTCTTTGTCAGCCTAGATTTATTTAACCTCTTAGCTCAGAGATAGAACAAGCCAAACTCTGACAGCATAGAGTCACTGGAGCTTCTGGCCTCCTTATGCCTGCTCTGTGCAGGATCAGTGTGGCTAGTGACAGCAGAATTTTTGTTCTTACCATTGTTGATTTTTTTTAACAAGAAAAATGACCAGAATCTGTCTCAAATTATATTAAAAGTAAAACTTTGTCTTGTTTTTAGAAGCTTGTTTTGAAATAAAAGATTAGATATAAAAATATTTGCTTTGTGATCACTGATTCAGAGACCAGTGTTTAGGGCAATTTACTGGGCTGCTAAACTGTTTCCAACCATTGTAGGCCGTGGGATATTAGACTTTGAAAATATATTGTCCTTATTGTCATTTGCCCTCCCCACTTTCCCGTGCCCCAAATTGCAGTTCTGACATGATTTATCAGTTAGTATCTCCTGAATATTCATTTCAAAAACATAATAATGGCCATAATAGGTCAGACCAAGGGTTCATCTAGCCCAGTATCCTCTTATCCAACAGTGTCTGGTGCCAGATGCTTCAGGGGGATTGAGTGATCCATCCCCTGTTGTCCAGTCCTGGCTTCTAGCAGTCAGAGGTTTAGGGACACCCAGAGCATGGGGTTGTGCCCCTGACTATCTTGGCTAACAGTCGTTGATGGACCTGTTCTCTGTAAAATTATTTAATTCTTTTTGAACCCAGTTATACTTGTTGCCAGGAGATTTTGAAGGTCAAGAGTGCTGTGGGTTGACTGCATTATGTGAAGTAGTAGTTCCATATGTTTGTTTTAAAATTGGCTGCCTATTAATTTCATGAAGTGACCTCTGATTCATGTGTTATGTGAAGAGGGTAAATAACACTTCCCTATTGACTTTGTCCACGCCATTCATGATATTATAGACCTCTATCATATTCCCCCCTTAGTTGTCTCTTTTCTAAGATGAACAGTCCCCGTCTTTTTAATCTCTTCTCACGTGGAAGCTGTCCATACCCCTTCTCATTTTAGTGGCTTTCTAATGAGATACAGCTACAGCATTAGTTTTTAAGTCTAGTGGTTCTCAAAGTGGCAGATTTTTAAAGCACTCTCATAATTCAAGGAAGTGGGAATTTCAGGTAGAGGGCAGCAAGGTAATAAAAAGAATTGTGGATATATTGTAACTGAGTAGGACATAGAAAAAACGGCTATATTGAAAAGTTCAAATTCCAGTGAGAGAGAGAGCACTTGTTTGTACTACCAGTGGTTTGCAAGGTGCCAACCTTAAAAATAATTGTCACTGGTTCCCTTAGTCTAGTCTAGCAATGTTTGTTGCTGGTCTAGGCCTGAATACTGGAAGTTCTAGACCATGGGCCCATATAGCTTCCATTCAAAAAAACATTTTTACCATTTGAGATTGAACATGGAAGAGGTGAATGGCCAAGAGGAAAATCAACTGATATTTGTGAGCTGTGAACTTCCTTGTATGTAACTTCTCAGAGATTCACTTAAACAGTAGCAAAAGTGATCAGTGTAAAGTGAATTGTGTGACTCTTTCTTTCAGGCAATGAGGAAAGGTCTGCTGGATGTGCTTCCAAAGAATTCATTAGAAGACTTGACAGCAGAAGATTTCAGGCTTTTGGTAAATGGCTGTGGTGAAGTAAACGTCCAAATGCTGATCAGCTTTACCTCTTTCAATGATGAGTCAGGTATGAAATACGTAGTCTGTTTAGGAAATGAGCTGTACAGCCAGAAATTTAGCATTATTCACCTGTCTGTCCTTTATATAGAGATGGATAGCAAAGATAATTTTTTTTCAACTTTTTCTAAGCTTAAAACTAGCTCTGTTCATTGACCTTAATGATGGCTCTAAATATAATATTTTAAAAGGATTTTCAGTGTGCCGGACCCTATTATTTGCCACTTTTAAGCATCTTCACTCAAAATGGAAGAGAACAATACACAACTCTTTCCAGGGTATCACTATATAAATAATCCATCAGAATGCAAGGAGAGCAAATTATGGGTTTTGCTATTTTTTCCTGCCAAATCCTGGCCTGACCATATATTTAGAGTTATGATTGATGTAGTGTAATATTTTTAAAGCAATATTTCATTGACCTGTTACGAACTTAGATACAACTAGTTAGTAAATCATACGGTGTCTTAATTTTATTAGTAGTTTACACCAGTGTTCTTCAGTCTAGTCCTTTAATGTAAACACTTTTGAATGTGTGTTTGACATAGAATTGTCCTTGTTCCTGGTGTGCCGGTTTTGTGGGGAGGGGTAGTGACCCTAAGTATTTTACTTGCTGGTGTATATAAAACTTGTGCTCTAAATGTTCATTGTCAAATACATTTAATTTAATTATTCTGTTTCAAACAGGAGAAAATGCTGAGAAGCTTTTGCAGTTCAAGCGTTGGTTTTGGTCCATAGTTGAGAAGATGAGTATGACAGAAAGACAAGATCTAGTAAGTTGTCCTTCCCCTGTAAAAGGTTGCTTAAGACTGTTTTTCAACAATCAGTATTGCTTTTTAGTATTTTTTTTTGTTTGTTTTAACGGAAAGGTTTTCTACACTGGTAGAGTGGCAAAGTAAGTACTAGGGAGTTAGTGCACTAGGCTTTCAACTCTGGAGACTGAATATGAAACCTAGCTTTGTTCACAAGAAAATTAATATTGGTGTATCTTTCTTTGTCCATATCTCAGAACTCTCAAGCATATATGCAGTCTATGTTTGAGAGGTTTCACACTAACAGGTGGTCAGAGCATCAGGTTTGAATTGCGTTTATGGAGGATTGGAAAAGTTTGCTTGTTGTGTAGTGTATTCACCCACTTTTTTAAAGTGTTCTCTTTTGATCACCTCAGAGATGTGAACCTTCTCATTTTTGAATGAACTGCAAAAAAGAAAACAAGGACTGGTGTAAAAAGAGGAAAATCTAGAGCAGATTGGTTTAGGCAAAGAGAACTCAGGGTGCAATGCAGTATTCACTTTGCTCTGCAAGAGGATATTTCACACTTCTAATACTTTTCAAGTAAACTCTTGGTACTGCAATTGCTAGCTATTAATGCATTTGGTATCAGTGCTGTATTTTATAGTAATTTGATCATAAAGTGGCTAATTCGATTATATATAAAAGTTTCTGATACACAGACATTATCCTCTTCCCAAAAGGACGGGAAATCCCAACTTCCTGCACCAAGATGTGGTTAATATCATTTGGAGAGTGTTGCTTCTTTTGATAAGTTGCTTTGATAAATGTGGTATTATATATTTGTAGTTGAAAGAAGAGAGGAAATGACTGGGAGTTTAACATCATAATAGTACACAGTGTAACCACTGAGTCTCTACACTACAAGGAATGTTTTATGTTCAAGCACCATGACTGCCCTGTGACTTTCCCATTTTACTCATGTCAAAATAATGATCAGTATGTGATACCAATGTTTATACCACGGAGTCAGTTTAAATATTTCTAGACCAGCAAAAGTTACAGCCTACTTTTCTATTCTTTTAGGTTTACTTTTGGACATCAAGCCCATCATTGCCTGCCAGTGAGGAGGGATTCCAGCCCATGCCATCCATCACAATAAGACCACCAGATGACCAACATCTTCCTACAGCAAACACTTGCATTTCTCGCCTTTATGTCCCACTCTATTCCTCTAAACAGATTCTGAAACAGAAATTGTTACTCGCCATTAAGACCAAGAATTTTGGTTTTGTGTAGAGTATAAAAAGTGTGTATTGCTGTGTAATATTACTAGCTAAGTTTTGTAGATTTTTCCATTTGTCTATAAAAGTTTATGAAAGTTAATGCTGTCATACCCCTGGTGGTACTTTATTGATTAAATGCAAACATTCCTGTACTAAGTTTGTAACCTACAGGCCTAAGGAGAACTAGCAATGTTTGACTGTAACAGTTCGCTAGTCAATAACTTCTTGGCCTAACCCCAGCCAAAGATGACAGCAGAACAATATAATTTACACTGTGATTTATCTTTTTGCTGAGGGAAAATATGTAAAATGTTCAGAAAATTCACTGCTGCCTTTGTGAAAAGTGTTTCAGCAAAGGTTCTTGTATAGAGGGAGTAGGGAATTTCAAAATAAAAAATTAAGTATGTTCTGTGTTTTATTTTAACTTTTTTTATGGTGTTTAATTTGTGGTTGGCTGCAGTTGTGTATCATGTATATTGAACTTGTAAAAAGTTCTTCACAGTTCAGATCCAAGAGTTGGAATCATTCACTTTTACTTATGAAACCACTTTCATTGCAATTTCTGTTCTGATTGCATTGAACTCTGGCACATTAGATCCCATCACTAATATTTTGCATGTAATCTGTACCTTTAGTGAGGTTTTTTGTACATATGATGAGGCCAATGCACATTATTTCATAGTTCACAGTCAACATTTTTGTATCCCTGTTTCAGTAAGCAGACAGTCAGGAGATTGTTCCACTTCCAGTTATAACCAGACACTTGAACTGCGGTATCTCAACTGTGTAAACTCAGCCTGGGCACTTTCTGGTAACTGTAAAATGTTTATAAGATCATGATTATTGAAGATACATTTTGGAAAATTTTAATGTTCGTGAGCAGCTTAACTACTTTTGTATCTAGCCTTTTTTAAGTATCTTGTTACAGTTTTTTAATAAAGAAATTATAGACAAAATACCAAGTCATATTGAAGACACAATAGTTTTTATTTATGTAACTCTGAATATTTTAGTTTAACAGCCTACACCAGACACAGTTGTCCATTAAAAATCTCAATTTCTTAACTGAAAAATTTATCTGCATCTGCACTATATAATAAACAATAAATAAATAAATAATGGAAGCAGTTCAGCCCACATTTTACAGTTAGCAGAGAATCCTGAATGGAGCAAGCCAGGCAATCCCTTCTCTTCACAAAAATGCAGAATTTAAGGGAAAGTTTCTCCCTAATAATCAAAATAGATTATGATGGAATAAATCTGCAGATTCATTGTAGTGGGACCTAATGTATTTCCACTCTTTTTTAATAAAGCGATTATTGGTTTTACAAGGGTAGTCTTTGAACATATAGTAGCCTAGTACTTTTGTCATTAAATTCTTAATGCTTTAATGATTTCCATTATAAATGTTGGAAGGCCATTAGTAAAGAAAGGAGCACCTTTGGCTGCCCTTGCTATCAAATTGTGATGCTTACTAAGACTTAATAGAATAGACTGATGATGATGGGTTTTGATGAGACTTTATTGTTCTACTTTTCCCTGCACTCTGAGACTCCATATTGCAATGACCTTTCCTTGCTGAGGGGTGCTAAACTGGTTTTCCACCAAAATTGGTTAATGCCACTTTGAGTGCCAAGCGGAGGTGGATGGCCAAAAGTGACCTAAGCTCCTTCCTTTTTCCACCCTACTGAAAAATGCAGCATCCTGCTTCTGTAGCACCTCTAAATCTTGCATGCATGGAGGAGGGCTTGGGACCATAACTCTGATCACCATGTGTGCCACTTTGACTCTGAAGATTGTTTTATAAGACTAACTCTTCTAGACTTGCTTAGTTAAACTACAGGTGCACCAAGTAAACCAAGAGAAATATTTCCACATGTATTAATGAAATAATAATAGCATTCCCAAGAACAGCCCTCATAGGCACGGGGGAGGTTTCAAGTGGTTAGGTAATGGGGACTGGGAGTCTGGTATTTTGGATTCCGTTCCTGTATCTGCCACTGTGACTTTCAGCAAGTTATTTTAGACAAACCCTCAGCTCAAAGACTTAAACACATGCTGTACTGCTTTTACTAGAGTGGTGTATAGTTAAAGCAGTACAACCTCCCTGATGTGGGTGCAGTTATATACTGGTATAAAGGTGCTTTATACCAGTATAGCTATTCCTGCATGGGAAGGGAATACACTATACAGGTATAAGGTACCTTTATACCAGTATAACTGTGCACGCTAGGGGTTGCACCACTATAAATACTTCAGTAAAAAAAAAATCACAGCCCTAACTGAAATAGTTCATATTGGTACAAAAACTGTAGATCAGGCCTCAGATTCACAGTCCATAAAATAAAGAAGCTGCCTCCCTCTCAAAAGCTTTGTGAGGCTTAATGGTGTAAAACTCATCCAAGATCCTCTGATCAAAGGCCGTATGTAAGTGTAAAGTATTGTGTATATATGTATTGTGTGTATATGTATAAAAATGTATGTGTATGTATAACATATAAATATATGTTATATGTATATATATTTCTGTATATAGCATAAACATTTTTTTAAAACCTGTACTGTATAGCTAGGCAGAAACTACACAGGTAACTAGTCTTATACAGTAGTTCACCATATATACACAACCAAGGCACTCTGATGACATAAGCAGAGGGATAAACCAGAATAATTTATGTTGCCATCATTGACTTGAAATGTGTATGTTGCTTTATAAAATAGCTTTTCTCTGTATGGTATATTTAAGCAATATCAAGGTTTTTAATAAGAAAAATGTTTATTAAAATCATACACCTTGTTTCCCTTTGACTTAAGCCCTTCTGTTAGTTTATTTTTAAGATGCGGTAGATAAATAAAAGGAAAAAAAGGAGAAAAGTTTGCAATATTTCAGTTTTATGGCCTAATTCCTCAAGTGTTCATAATTCTCTAAGTAGTACAGCAGCCTCCAATAAAATGTCAACATTTGCCAACAGATCAATAGTTGGTTCCTATTGTAATGATATACCACATCATGATAACCTGGCGAATTCTGGATTTTAATGGTAGTCACTGTTCAAATAATCATACACTTCACCTAAGTTAAATTCCATGTTGCAACCCTGTTCTGGGATTCTAGATTTTAAAAAATGATCTGTTTTTTTTCTCATACTTAGCTGGTATAATTTCCCAGTTTGGCTTTGAAATGACAACTGTTTTTTGCTATTGCAAGTGAGATTTCTGTTCATGAAATCTAAAAGTGGAGAGAAGAGTAATAGACTAGAAAATTTGCAAGCAAAAGCAAATGTATTTCTTGCAGAATTTTAGTTATTTCAAACGCATGAGAAACTGGACTTTACTCTTCCCTTCCAAAGATAAGTGTGGGGTTTTTTAATTGTAAAAGCATGGACTATATACAAAACTAATGCGGTATTCTGATTTACTTAAAATTCACCCATCCAAGGATGAGCCAGGGCAGAAAATGTTAAAATGCCCTTCATCTTTAATTCTATCATTCAAATGGCGGGCGGGGGGGAATGATGCAGGTCATCCAGTCCCTCTCCCTGTAGTTGCTGTACTGTTATCTATGGTAGGTACATCTTCTAGGTATCTATTGATGGGGTCTTTTGTAAGAGCCCTTGGAATATCATTCCACAGTCTAATATGTCCCTGAGTCAGGAAGCTTTCCCTGCTATTCTACCTAAAATTTCCTTTTGTAATGTCATCCTGTCATAACCAATATGTAGTATATATCATAATTATACACCTTCCACTATCCTTAATAGCTCCTTTCCATTCTGTGTTTACACTCTTTAGATTTTTATCTCTCCCTCCCTTTGTCTCTAGACCACGTTCAATATACTTAACTTTTAATTTTTTCCTCATTCGTCAGTCCTTCCAGCCGTCTTAAAATTGTTGCTGCTTTTCTCTGTACTCCCTCCAGTTTCTTTCTACTAGTGGTTTGCCCAGGACTGGTTATGATATAGTCAAATCCCCAGTTATCCAAATTTCAGTTTCTGACATTTGTCCCAAATCCAAATGTTAAAACTGAAATTTGTTTATCTTAAATTGATCGTATGAAGTTTTTAGAGGGCCCTCTAAGACCTTTGGATAATTGAAAGGGAATCATGTTCCTGATGCAGCTGCACCAAAGCTGTGTAGAGAAGATAGTACATTCCTGATTTGTGAAATATCTCTGCACCCCAAAACTGTGGCAGCCTTTTTTGTTGCCGCCAGTTACATTACAAACTATTCCCTACAGTAGACTTGGTCAAACTGGACAGTCTCTACGTAAAAGAATAAATGGACACAAATCAGATGTCAAGAATTATAACATTCATAAACCAGTCGGAGAACACTTCAATCTCTCTGGTCACGCAATCACAGACATGAAGGTCGCTATCTTACAACAAAAAAAACTTCAAATCCAGACTCCAGTGAGAAACTGCTGAATTGGAATTCATTTGCAAATTGGATACTATTAATTTAGGCTTAAATAGAGACTGGGAGTGGCTAAGTCATTATGAAAGGTAGCCTATTTCCCCTTGTTTTTTCCTACCCCCCCCCCCCGACGTTCTGGTTAAACTTGGATTTATGCTGGAAATGGCCCACCTTAATTGTCATGCACATTGTGGGGAGAGTGGTCAGTTTGGATGAGCTATTGCCAGCAGGAGAGTGAGTTTGTGTGTGTGTTGGGGGGGGGGGGTGAGGAAACCTGGATTTGTGCTGGAAATGGCCCACCTTGATTTTCATGCACGTTGTAGGGAGAGTGGTCACTTTGGATAAGCTATTACCAGCAGGAGAGTGAGTTTGTGTGTGTGTTTTTTTGGGAAAAAAGGGGGGGGGGGAGAAAACCTGTATTTGTACTGGAAATGGCCCACCTTGATTTTCATGCACGTTGTAAGGAGAGTGGTCACTTTGGATAGGCTATTACCAGCAGGAGAGCGAGTTTGTGTGTGTGGTTTTTGGAGGGGGGTGAGGGGGTGAGAGAACCTGGATTTGTGCAGGAAATGGCCCACCTTGATTATCATACACATTGTGAAGAGAGTGGTCACTTTGGATGGGCTATTACCAGCAGGAGAGTGAGTTTGTGTGGGGGGGGGCGGAGGGTGAGAAAACCTGGATTTGTGCTGGAAATGGCCCAACTTGATGATCACTTTAGATAAGCTATTACCAGCAGGAGAGTGGGGTGGGAGGAGGTATTGTTTCATGGTCTCTGTGTGTATATAATGTCTTCTGCAGTTTCCACAGTATGCATCCGATGAAGTGAGCTGTAGCTCAGGAAAGCTCATGCTCAAATAAATTGGTTAGTCTCTAAGGTGCCACAAGTCCTCCTTTTCTTTTTGCGAATACAGACTAACATGGCTGTTACTCTGAAACCTATCTTTTAACACTGATTCTCTCATTGGGTGCGTCATATTTTCCACAGTGTTGTTAACTTACCTATCCTAGTTTAAATTTCCTATTGTTTTGTGTTGAAACTGTCTTGCAAATTTTGTCACTGAACAAATGACTCAGATGTGCTGAATTCCTTATGTGTTCGATCAGTGTTTCTCAACCTTCTTGATACCAGGACCATCTTACTGCCTTTCTAAACTGTGTCAGGGAGATCTCAGGGACCAGTGCCAGTCCACAGACTGGTCGTTGAGAAACACTGTGTTAGATAACTGAAAAGTTACTTTCCATGGATTTTCAGCTTTTGATTTTGGAAGGTTTTCTGTGAAATACTTCAAGGGAGTAATTGAGAATTGTTATGTGTGGGGTTGGGGGAAATCCCTCAAGGTTGATTTTGGAGGGAAGATGCTTGTGTGGCTAAAGTATAGAACAGGAAGCCAAGAGCAACCTGGATTTTATTCCCAATTCCACCATGGACTTTCTTTGTAACATTCTACACACATCTGTCTCAGTTCTTATCTGTAGAATTGAGAATACTTCCTTACCTCACAAAGGAAATGGGAAATGACTGCCTAGGAAGGAGTACTGCGGAAAGGGATCTGGGGGTCATAGTGGACCACAAGCTAAATATGAGTGAACAGTGTAACACTGTTGCAAAAAAACCAAACATCCTTCTGGGATGTATTAGCCGGAGTGTTGAAGCAAGACATGAGAAGTAATTCTTCCACTCTACTCTGCGCTGATTAGGCCTTAACTGGAGTATTGTGTCCAGTTCTTGGTGCCACATTTCAGGAAGGATGTGGACAAACTGGAGAAAGTCCAGAGAAGAGCAACAAAAATTATTAAAGGTCTAGAAAACATGATCTATGAGAGAAGATACAAAAAATTGCATTTGTTTAGTCTGGAAAAGAGAAGACTGAGAGGGGACATATGTTTTCAAGTACGTAAAAGGTTGTTACAAGGAGGAGGGAGAAAAAATACTGTTCTTAACCTGTGAGGATAGGACAAGAAGCAATGGGCTTAAATTTCAGCAAGGGAGGTTTAGGTTGGACATTAGGAAAAGCTTCCTAACTGTCAGGGTGGTTAAGCACTGGAATAAATTGCCTAGAGAGGTTGTGGAATCTCCATCATTGGAGATTTTTAAGAGCAGGTTAGGCAAACACCTACTAGGAATGGTCTAGAATAATACTTTAGTCCTGCCATGTGTGCTGGGGATTGGACTAGATGACCTATCCAGGTCGCTTCCAGTCCTACGATTCTATGTTATATTTAATTCCATAACAAAGCCCTTTGAGAGCTGATAGAAGGTGCTGTAGAACTGTAAAGTATTTTCATATGTGGTAACCATTCATAGCCACACATTTTATTTTGTTCAGTAGTAATGATTAGGGCTCCATGTTTGTCACAGAGGTCACGGATTCTGTGGCTTTCTGTGACCTCCATGACTTCTGCAGCAGCCAGTGTGGCTGACCCCAGGGCCACCCAAGTAGCCTGCTCCAGGGCCAGCTACTCAGGTGTCCCCTGGGTCCAGCTGCCTCAGGACTGCCGGAGCAGCAGCCAGTGCGGCTGGCACCGGGGACCACCTAAGCAGTGGTCCCTGGGGTGCCTGCGGCAGCCTCTGGCAGCTGGTGCCGCTGGCCCTGGCTCCCCCTCAGCAGCGGCCCTCCAAGATTTAGTCAGGGGTATTTATAAGAAGTCATGGACAGGTCACAGCCCATGAATTTTTAATTGCCCATGACCTGTCCATGACTTTTACTAAAACTACCCATGACTAAATCATAGCCTTAGTAATGACCCATAGAACTAAGTAATATGCCCTGTGATTAGCTCGATTATATGATGTGAATTGTAGTGCATTATAAGGACTGTCAAAGTAATCTGTGTTCTCTCTTGTGGTAGCTACTACTAGTGTATCAAAATTTTCAATTTTTTTCAGAGATTTATACCTCAGCCTCTTTCATGCTGAATGACAAACCTGCAATATGTATGCATGTTGTTGTAGCTGTGTCACTCCCAGGACATTAGAGAGACAAGGGGGAGGTAATATCTTTTATTGGACCAATTTCTGATGGTGAGTGAGACAAGCTTTTGAGTTTAAGAGCTCCATGTAAGCTTGAAAGTTTCTCTCACCAATACAAGTTGGTTCAGTAAGAGAGATTACCTCACCCACCTTGTCACTCCACACCTACAATATGGTCAATATGACCAGATATGCCAGGTACTTTTGAATGTTGTATTCATTTGAGTGGGCTTACTGAAATAGTTGGATTGTATAAAGTCAAAAGTATAAATGACTTGTTTTATAATCCTACACATTCTTTTCCATACTCCCATGGTATAAGCTTATATACTCTAACAAATATGGTTAGCATTACCTATGGAGAAAAGCACCAGACTTCATTAACACGTTTCTCTCTGAGGGTACACTTATTCAGAGAGAGATTGCAATGCTCACCATAGTATGAGATACCAGTAGGTGCTGTATTGCCAGATGGTTACTGTTACACTTGTAGAAGGGAAGTTTAGTTCAATGTATTCCTATTTTTAAAAAAGTCCAAAATACATTTTGAATTGTTAAATGTGTTCATGATTCATTTATGGTAGCACCCACTATTTGCTGGGCAATAGGCACTTCCTAAACTCTCAGTGATCCTCTCTGCTTTGAGGAGCTTTCAGTCAAAGAACAGACAGACAAGTAGGCAGTGCTTAGGGGTAGGGGCCCAACAACAAGCAGCTGATATATGTTAACTCAATTTAAGAGTGCAGATTTAAATGAAAAAAATGTAGGGTGTTTTAAGGAGGAAAACTGTACCATTAAGCCACCAATATGCTCTGGACAGTGAGCGAGCATGTAGTTAATTGACAGGGTTTCTACTGGGCCACTGGGTCTTGCCTTGGTTCTTCAGTGGTTCTCAAACTGGCTGTAGACTCCATTTTTCTTGGTCCACAAAATGAAACCTTTAGCAAACCAATCAGTGAGAAAGGAGAACTTTGGGAAGGGAAGTGCTCCACTGAAAGTTGTGTTATGAAGTGAAGTAGTTGGGAGAACCATTGTCCTAAGACTAAGTCTCTTATTTGTAGGAGCAGTACTGGCTAATAGAAGTATCTTCGCCAGCTGGCCAAAATAGCGAAGATATAAAGAGAACCTTATATGTGCTGTTATCCACCTGTTTTCAGCTAGAGAACACCAGACTTGCTTCCTTAATAGATGCCTGTGTTGTAAATCCCTAGTGCAGTCTGTGAAGTACTGAAGTCTATAGGCTAGTTGTTTTTCTCATAAAAAAAAATTTCACTTAAGCAGAGGAAAATTGTTCTACACCTAGAACAAATGTGTTCTTGGATGCTGCACAGACATGTCTTCCCATCTCTTCTACTTATCAACCACTGAGGATAGCCTGGATGCCCTCTTCCTGTGCCCTCTTATGAGCCTTTCACAGAGGGAGAGACTGCATGTATGGCAAGCATGAGTAAGAATCCAGTGGATATATGGAGCTCAAAGAAAAGGCCAGAATCCCTAGACTAAGAATTTCGCTGTGATACAGCTGGGACTGTGAAGATTTATCAGTTATTGTATGTCTGCTACAACACTCCTTCTAGGATATTGTTATTAAAAAAATACACACCCCGGAGAGCCAAGAAATTCTAAACGAAGGTTAAATTTCTGGAAAATAAGTAGAAATTCTGAAAGGTCATATTTACAATTCTCCCTCTTCCCCCCCCCCCCCCCCCCCCGGCTCCTCATTGTACCTTTAAAGATCATCTTAGTCCTAGTTCTGTCCGTGTTTGGTGAGTTAACCCCCTGCAATGTTTGTAAGCCTTAAAGTATCATTGCTGTTTGGTTTCCCCCTAGTGCTGAGGCCTAACTTTGTTTAACCTTTTTTCAGCAGCCTGGGCCATAGTACATGCTCTCAAGGTCTTTTGATCTGCCTGCTGAATGGCCCCTTCTGCTAGCTGGAAATGCTTCCCAGTACCTCACTCTTAATATGACCTCAGGGCTTGTCTACACTGGGGTTTGGGCCTGGGGCTGATGCAAACCCCTAGGGCAGATGTACTGCACTAGTGTAAAAAGTGACTTGCATCCGAGCTATTTACTGAAACTGGGGCAAGCTCTGCTAGTACAAATAATTTTTACACCAGTGCAGTACATCTGCCAGTACATCAGTGCTACATATCCATATGAGGGTTTTGCATCAGTTCAGCTACTCCATTGTGAAAAACCCATGTAAACAAGCCCTGAGTGAAGAGGCAGGAAAAATGTAACAGCTGATTAAGACAAATGTTTTCCTCCTGTGCAAACATCTGAAGAGAATTTTTATGGCTGTGTTGGCTCAGGAAGGCCAAACTTTCTGGTTTTCCTACATGGACCATCCCCCATTCCTCTCTCAAAGCAGAGACTAGCTTTGAAACTAACTGAGGGACACCTTCAGCTACTTATTGCTGTGATATCAACAGAATATGTTCAAGCCTGTGTCAGAGACACATGCTTTCGTAACTATTCATAATGAAGCAGCTGAATGGACAAACCACATGGAGCTAATGGAGGATGATTGGGAGGAAGAGTCTGGGGCTCTCCTAAATTTCTGGAGAGGCAAAAATCAATGCAGATCTCAGTCAGGTGAACAACTACCTAGGGATTTTAGGTAAAACAGATTAGACACATCCTTCTGATTTCCATTATGTTCACATATATAACTACAAATGGTATTAATAAAATTATCAAGCCCGCCAACCTTTCTGGCCATAGTGTTTGATTTGGTTCCCAATGGCAGTGAATTCCACAGGCTAACTTGATATTTGTGTAATATTTCCTTTTACACTTTTAGACAAAGTGGTGGTGATCAGTGAATTTAATTATCTCTTGTTCTCATACTACAGGAAAAGATAATAAGGAAGGAATTGATCATAATTTAGAATCACTCACTCAGCTCTGCCGTAATCCTCTATTCCAGAAAAAATGATCCTAAATCTCTCTCATTTGTGTCACGTACCCTCTGTAAGCACACTTTCCCTAGACTGTGCCTATCTCCACATTTGGCTTGCTGTGATAGCTGATGGGTGGGTTTTTTTTGTTCTCAGGTGCAAAGAATGTTGTTTTTGACTTGGGAGGGAAAATGCAATTGGATTATAATGGGCTGGTATCAAACCCCTGGCAACAATATTGAAGTATTCTGGTTCTCTTCTGCTGAGATGATGTGTCTTGTCTTTCCTGGCAGTAGAATTAGTACCTCTTTGTTAAGGCTTCTGATGGGCCAAATTGCTGCTCCCCACCTTTTTTAAAAAATAAACTCTGTTGGTTGATTACTTTCTGGGCTTGAGTTCCTTGCAGACTACAATGTAGTTATCTCTGTGGCTAAGCAGCTGCCTCCCATCTGCCTGGTGATCTGATGCAGATGGAGAACACTTGACTCTTTTCAGAGGTTTTTTTGTCTTGTTTTGATGCAAGGTTCAAGATAGACAGTTACTGAGTGCTGACAGGGAGTTCAGTGCTATTCAAAACAGATGGAAATACTGTCTCTGACCCAAGGAGTTTACAGTCTGGACTGGACAAATAAACAAGATCAGACCTAATACCCTAAAGGGCCAGGAATGTAGGGCATTTTCAAAGCAGTCTTTTTTTTTTTTCAGTACAATTCAATTGGCTGTGGAAGGGCTTTAGAGATGTATTTTAAGGAGAGCACTTACTGGATAGGGAAGTTGTTTCAGTTGCAGAGGATAGTGTAGAAGTCAAGAACAGGAGAAGAGTACAAAGGGAGAAATTAGTTGTTTGAAATACATTTGCATCTCGTGGACCCCATTGTGCTAAGGATACATGGGCCAGTCCCTGCCCCAAGTAAATTACAATCCAAATAGCAAGACAAAGGGTAGGAGAATGGAAGTTCCACGTCGCCTATTACAGAAGCATCTGATTCTGGCTACTGTTGGAGACAGGATGTTATGCTAGATGGACTGCCAGCCTGTTCCAGCCAGGAAATTCCGACACCTCTGAGGCTATGTCTACACTACGCAGCTTTTAGCAACACAGCTGTGCCACTAAAAGGCATGCAGCGTAGCTGCTGTTTGTTGGCAGGAGAGAGGTCTCCTGCCGATTTAAAAAAACAAACAAACCTTCCATCCCCCACAAGCAGCAGCGGCTTTGTTGGCAGGAGCGCTCTCCTGCCAACAAAGTGCTGTTCACACCAGCGCTTGTCGTCAACAAAACTTTTGTCTTTCGTGGGTGTGTGTGTGTGTATGTATGTGTTTAAAAAAAAAAACACCTCTGAACGACAAAAGTTTTGTCTTTCGCTTGCCAATGTAGACAAAGCCTAAAAAGTGTTAGTCTTCTCTTTACAGCTTGGGAACTGAGACCCAAAAGAGACAAAGTGATGTCAAACAGGGATTCTGTGCCAGAGCTGGAAACTGAACCCAGAACTCCTGGGTTCCAATCCCATGCCCTGTGAGTGGCTTGAGTGCAGTTAAAGAACTGAGAGGCAGGAGCAGAATAGTGCAGGGCCTTGCAAGTGAGGATGAGAAACCTGAACTCAGTGCAAAGGATGACGTGAAACCAGTGAAGGGAGTCAAATGGGCATATTTTTGGAAGGATTTTGGATAGATGGAGGAGAGCAAGAAAGGGGGAGGGGAGAATTGCAGTTGACCAGTTTGCATCCTTTTCGCAATTAGTGGGATTGTTTGCTCTGTCTATGGTTTGTGCTCACATACATGATTAATACTCTCTAAACCTGGCGGTCAAGTGCTTCACTCATTCCAGACGACTAGGTGGGTTTTCTGGAACCACTTAGGCTCTGTCTACACTACAGCTTATGTTGGCATAAGTTGTGTTGCTGAGGGGTGTGAAAACCACCCCCCCAAGTGACAAGTTACACCAACATAAGCATTTGTGTGCACAGCGCTACATCAGTGGGAGAGCTTCTCCTGCCGACATAGGTTCTGCCATTCACAGAAGTGGTTTTATTATGCTGACGGGAGAGCGCTCTCTCGTCAGCAGAGAGCGTCTTCACCAGACGCATTGCAGTGGCACAGCTAAAATTGGTACAATTGCGCTGCTGCAGCGCTGTACGTGTAGACATGCCCTTAGTAACACCTCCTGTTCTGCAGGTTGGACAGGAACACCCCTAGCTATCCTGCCTCTGCAACCAGTTTGGCTGCTCCTCCTCCCTTCTAGCTGCCTGTGTGGTAGGACATCCCCATGTGCATTACCCAGGTACTGGTGGTACTGCTCTATGTGCATGTCCTCCAGTCAATCTGCCCATTGCTGAGGTGTTACAGGTAACTGCCTAAATCTTCCCAGAATGCACCAACACAAACAGCAAAACACTGTGGTAGGTGTGGAGGTGCAGTAGTACCCATATTGTGCTAGATGCTGTACAGACACATAGGTGGGCATGGTCCTTGACCCCTCTTTGTTCTCTTATGACACAACTCAGCTGTACATGCTGTAAATGGGTCACATGAATGTCACAGTTGGTTAGCAAGTGCACAGTTTGAACTTGTGTGGATGGGCCAGGAAGAAATGGCAGGATTTGGCAACAGCCTGAATACAGAAGTGAGAAAAAGGTAAATGAGTCCAATAACACCAAGGTTATAGGTCCAGGTGCCAGAGAGAACAGTGGAGTAAAGTGTTCAGTATTTTGCCCTTTCAGAACTCTTTTATTGTTTAATCCAAAAACCTATTTGGGTTTTACATGAAGTTTGGACGCTGGTAGCTTTTTCTGGTTTCTGTATGTAACAAGGCTGCTGCTCCCCATAAACGCTTGCAAGTCCAGGTCTGACTGCTCTTGTGTGTAGGAAGGGATAAGTGTTCTCTGGGGTCTGGCACATGATTTTTCTATTTTCTTTCCCCTTTTTTTAGTTGCAGGGGGGTCCTGTTTTTTTTCAGTGTAAACTGGGGTTTGGCAGATTAATAGGAGCAGCAGATGCACACTTAGTGACAGGATCAAAATATTTTTGAACATTTATTACAATTTCCAAATAAACTTCCCCAAAGTGGTGGTGTTCAAATAAAGGCTTTTAAAGGAACATTTGCTCTTTCCAGAGGTAGTTTTCAGTTTTACTTTAATGGGGACAGACCATTCCCCAGTCTCAGACCACACCTGCCTCTTGCACACAGACTGATTGTCGTTGCATGTGCAAGCTAAGCAGAATTACACACACACAGGCTGTAATGTTACAATTTGCTATCGGTCACAGTTACTGACATCTCGGTGTTCTTTTTTGCTGTCCTGTCATAATTTAATGTCCCTGCCTTACCCCAGCCTCTGGTCCAGAGATAGCAAATTGTGACGTTCACAATTTGCTGCCTCTCAACTTCCTCGTCCTCTGGTCCATGGGTAGCAAGGTATGATGGATGTGGAATATACAGAAACTTTAAAAAATGTTCAAGGCAGGTCAAAGGTCTGCTGATTAATAGTGTTTTGCGGAAGGACTCATGAAATCTTCCATAAAAAGAAAAGGAGTACTTGTGGCACCTTAGAGACTAACCAATTTATTTGAGCATAAGCTTTCGTGAGCTACAGCTCACTTCATCGGATGCATACTGTGGAAAGTATAGAAGATCTTTTTATACACACAAAGCATGAAAAAATGGGCGTTCACCACTACAAAAGGTTTTCTCTCCCCCCACCCCACTCTCCTGCTGGTAATAGCTTATCTAAAGTGATCACTCTCCTTACAATGTGTATGATAATCAAGTTGGGCCATTTCCATTGGAATTCATTTGCAAATTGGATACAATTAACTTAAAAAGAAAAGGAGTACTTGTGGCACCTTAGAGACTAACCAATTTATTTGAGCATGAGCTTTCGTGAGCTACAGCTCACTTCATCGGATGTGAACTTAGGCTTGAATAGAGACTGGGAGTGGCTAAGTCATTATGCAAGGTAACCTATTTCCCCTTGTTTTTTCCTACCCCCCCCCCCCCCGCCAGACATTCTTGTTAAACCCTGGATTTGTGCTGGAAATGGCCCACCTTGATTATCATACACATTGTAAGGAGAGTGATCACTTTAGATAAGCTATTACCAGCAGGAGAGTGGGGTGGGGGGAGAGAAAACCTTTTGTAGTGGTAAACACCCATTTTTTCATGCTTTGTGTGTATAAAAAGATCTTCTATACTTTCCACAGTATGCATCCGATGAAGTGAGCTGTAACTCACGAAAGCTTATGCTCAAATAAATTGGTTAGTCTCTAAGGTGCCACAAGTACTCCTTTTTCTTTTTGCAAATACAGACTAACACGGCTGTTACTCTGAAATCTTCCATGGGGCCCTGACTACCGTTGTCAAAACTAACACCAATTTACTTTTGAATGAAAGCAGCCACACACAGGGGTTTAAGGTGCTGTGAGGTATGTGCATTAACTTTGTACCTTAAGTATCACACTATCTAGAAATACCATTAATAAGGGGAAATAGGAGGGTTGGCAGGAAGCCTCTGTTAATTCCTTTAGTTAAAATGCTTTAAACTGTTTTTCCATGACACTTGCCCAAATGGAGGGTGGGGCAGCAGACATTCAGATGCAAATGCCTCTGATGGCAAAGGAGCAGTGTTAGCCACACAATCAGTATCAGAGTTGTCAAGTTATGCATAATGGTTAATTTAACATCTGAGTCAGCATTATAGTCTGTCCCCTCAGGGTGGAGAACTGTGTATTCTTACCAGGGGATAACTAATGCATTAGCTATCTCCCTGTAAAAACTGTATTTTCCACTGAATGCATCCGATGAAGTGAGCTGTAGCTCACGAAAGCTTATGCTCAAATAAATTTTAGTCTCTAAGGTGCCACATGTACTCCTTTTCTTATAGTGGAGAAAAGGCACTGTAGTTTCTCCAAAAGGCAACCAATGCAAAGGAGTAACAGGATAATTTATCTTAGAAAATCCTTGATTTTGGCAAGACGGAACAATACACTTGTCAGAATGAAAAACATCACTGAAATATATCATAACAAATATATAGCACACAAAGGCAACAAAATTAAAATATGTAATTAGAAGGATACACACTTCAGCAGAAAGATCAACTTTTATGTACGCAACAAATGGAATGAAGTGTGTACTTTGGTGTATGCAATGGGGAATTACTTATAGCCATAAGGATTTTTAATAAGTTTTCAATTATAAAAGGAGGGGGGAATTGCATGTTAGTGCAAGTCCAAAATGGTATTGAATGTTATAGAAATGTAGACCTGTTTTTGATATATGGATTCTTTGGGAAAGAAGACAGCAAAAATATGAAAGCTAGTGTACCTGAGGGCCACATCTGGGAATAGAAATTGTAGGGTGAGCCATGAATGTTCACAAAATTGGGGTTAGGGTATGGGAGGGTGTGTGGCCAGAAATGAGGAATTCAGAGTGCAGGAGGCTCTGGGCTGGGGCAGGGGTTAGGGGTGCAGGAAGGGGTGCAGGCTCTGGCTGGGGTTGTGGGCTCTGGGGTGGGGCTGGGGATGAGAGGTTTGGGGTGCAGGAGGGTGCTCTGAGTTGGGATTGAGGAGTTTGGAGGATGGATCAGAGCTGGGGCAGGGGGTTGGGGCATGGGGAGAGGCTTTGGGGTGCAGGCTCTGAGCGGTGCTTAACTCAAGTGGCTCCCAGAAGCAGCAACATGTCCCTTCTCCAGCTCCTATGCGGAGGCTTGGCCAGATAGCTGTGCACACTACCCCTTCTGCAGGCAACACCCCTGCAGCTCCCATTGGAGCGTGTAGGAGCCGGAGTGGGGTCATTCTGTGGCTTCTGGGAGTTGCGTGTCACGGCCTGCGCCCCAACTGGAGCGCCAGAGTGGGACAAGCCCCAGACCCTACTCCCCAGTGGGAGCTTGTGGCCGTAGTTTGCCCACCCCTGCCCTAAAGGTTCAGAAACAGAATGGCAAAGTAAGAGAAACCCACATGTATGTATTTCAATTTCATAACTTTTGAGTGTATAACTCATGATTTTTGAATACTTGTAGTTGTCACTCTATCTCATCATGGTTGTATAACTATATTGTAGGTTGTATAACTATGCCTTTTAGAAGGATTTCATTTGAGTTTTTAAGGTCAGGATTGACAAAGCCCTGGCTGGGACGATTTAGTTGGGGATTGGTCCTGCTTTGAGCAGGGGGTTGGACTAGATGACCTCCTGAGGTCCCTTCCAACACTGATATTCTATGATAGTATAGGGCCAGATTTTTAAAGCTATTTAGGCAACTAATTTTCAAAAGCATCAACTAGGTACTTTCCCCCTTTAAAAACCTGGCCTGTGGTGAACATGTGGGATGCAAGTTCTACACAGACATGGTGCCATGTGAAAAAGCACTAGACAGCTGGAGAAAGAGGCACAATGACAGCTGCTACTGCAGGCAATCCCCATGTGTGGATCAAAGGAAGCTGGAGAAGTTGTGACACCAACTCAGGAAATCATTCTGCCACGAGGTCACATGATCCCAAGGGACAAACATGTAGGAGAAAGAACAAAAATTTAAGACTTAAAATCTCAGGCCGCAACCAGCAGGTGCTCGACTAGAGCCAGGGCGAGGGCTGAAGCTCCTGGCAGCCCGTAAGACAGTCAGGGACCGGGTGCGAGGAAAAGCTCAGCTAAACAGCGGGCGCGTGCAGCTAACGCAGGGCAACGCTGCGGTGCTGGGAGCAATGACAGTTTAAGTGAGACGTAACTTCGAGGCGGGCCTCTCCCTTTGCAGGTGTGACAGGCCCAGGGCAGCCCACGCAGCGCCCAGCCTGCCCGCTGCCGGAGGCCGCCTGCAGCTATGGGCCGGGCCGGGCCGGGGGCTCTTGGGAACAGCAAACCCGGGCAGGCCCTTGTCACTTCTGGGGGGGGGTGGGTCTAAAACATTCCACCGACTCTCCCGCCCCTTCAGGCCCCTTCGCGCCTCTGCGCCCCCCCGTGCGCAGCCGGGCACAGACTCCCTGCCCGAGGGAGGGCAGCGGCTTCAGCCGAGCTCGCTGAGCATGCTCGGTCGGAACGCGCACGCGCCGTCCCAACCGAGCAGCCGCGCCGTTTGTAACGTTCCAGCGGCTACGCAGCGCTGGTCGAGCGTGTCCCTCCGGACAGTGGCGCAGCCCCGCTCGGCCGCCGCGCGCCATGGGTGAGCGCCGGGGCCGCGCTCCGCCGCAGGAGGCCGTAGGGCCGGAGCGGGTAAGCGCTGACGGGGCGCCTGGCCCTGTGGCGGGTCACGCGCCAGGCTGGCTCGCGCTGCCCTCGGGGCAGGGAGCGCGCTGCGGCCGGCCCCTAGCAGCCTGTTTCGGGGGGGTTCGGGCTCCGCCATGGCCCCTGAGCGGCGGGGCCAGGCCTACCGCGGGTGGGCAGCGCGGTGCGGCAGGTGCTCGGCGAGCCGGGATCTCCGCCCAGCGCCGGTTCGTTATTCACCCGGCCGCTGGGGCTGACGACGGGTCAGCGTCCGTCTCAAGTGCGGCTCTTCGGAGGTTGGCGAGGGGGGAGTGAGTCGGGGCTACCGGCTCCCCTGGCTTCGGGTGTGTTCTTCTGAAGCCCCCAGTTCCTGGAGCCCTGAGCTTCGCTAGACTCGCATGGCTCCCTTCCCGCTCAGCCTCGAGCTGCGATGGTGAAGAGAAGCTAGAAAATGTGCCCCAGAAGGCAGCTATGAAGAACCCAGGCCCTACAGCTATACAAAATCTCCCTGGCTTAAAAACGCTCTCATGGCTTTTGGGGGTGAACGGGGACTTGTGGTGTCTGAGTGCTTGGGGCTGGCAGCACTATGCTCATAGTATCCAATGGGCACTCCTGCTCTCAGGGCTTGTCCACACTTAAAATGCCACAGCAGGGCAGCTGTAGCGCTTCAGTGAAGACAATACCTGCTGACGGGAGAGGTACTCCACCTCCCTGAGAGGTGGGAGCCAGGAGAAGCCCTCCTGTTGACATAGCACTGTCTACACCAGGGGTTAGGTCGGCATAAGTGCGTCGCCCAGGGGTGTAGATTTTCCACCATAGTTATACCAACATATTGTTGCTAATGTAGACCAAGCTTCAGTCATGACTTCTTGCTTTTTTACAGCCATATCTTCCTGGCTTTATTTGTGTGTGTGTTTTAATGTAGTTCTCTGTTGTGTGAATGACTCCCAGGGACAACAGGTGTGGTGACACAGTGCTGTCCTCTATTGTTTCAGTATCGTTGTGAAGCATTCTCTCCTTGGACCTAGTGACTTAGGGTGTTACTACTAACAATAACTGGTAAAGTTATTCAAACAAAAGTGTGTTTTGTTTTTTAAGTTGACTGCATCTGTGTAATGAAATACATTTTTGCATAGAAAAAAGTCTCAAAAAATGGACACCAGCGCTGCCAAACATCCTTTGATTTGGTCTCCTTAGTTTGGCAAAGTTCATAATAAAACATTTTGCTTTTAAAATATGGGATATCTTTGTTGATCTGAGTCTGAGCATGCACTCCTTGATTTCAATGGGAGTTCCAGCTACACCAGGAACACACAGGTCCTTGGGGAGCTTTTGAACTCTATCATATAGTAGTTGCTAAATTCTAGCGAAATGTCAAATAAATTTTAAGTGTTTACGTGTATTTTTTCTTTTTTAAATTTAAATAAGGAAATTTGGTTAAGCCCTCTCCTTAAAGTGATGTTAAGGGGTTTGACTTAAAAAGACACGTAAATATTATCTTCTCTTGGGAATGTTGTGATAATTAATTTGCTTGTAATGCACTCTGCTGAAATTCACTAGAATCTGAACAAAATCCTCCAGAAGTTGGAGGCCAAGTATGTTTGGTGATTTGTCTGTTACCCCACTGTTTAGATATTGATAGCTATGCAGGGATCCCAGCACAATTTGTTGGTTATTTATATTCGAGTAGTGCCTAGAGGCCCCAACCAAGATCAGGATCCCGTTGTGCTAGGTACTGTACAAAGACTTAAGGTATATCTACGTGGCACATTGAGTCCAGGCTCTGATCAGGTTTGAGCCCAAGGCTCCCTTCTGTCCACGACAACTCAGTCTAACTTGGTTCAGCAAGCACTCTGGTCTTGGGGTTCTAGGATCCTGCTGGGGGAGTCAGAGCCCGAGTTCTGCTATAGCTCAGATCCAAGCCTTGTCATTTTGCAGTGTGGGCACAAGTCAAACTGCAGATCCAATTCAAAAGGTCTGCGTAGTGCAGTATGGATGAGTTAGCATGGCTTTGATACCTTTATTAAATCCAAAGGCCAATACAGTTGCTCTAAATGTGGCTAAAATGCCTAAATAAGCAGTTTACTACACCTAAACAGTAACAAAACATTCATAAGCATTTGATCAAGTTACTTACAAACAGGCTAAACCCGGGGGTTATTAGTAAGGCTCAGATTTTGTCACGGATATTTTTAGTAAAAATCACGGACAGGTCACGGGCAATAAATAAAAATTCACAGAAGCCCTTGACCTGTCCGTGATTTTTACTAAAAATATCCGTGACAAAATGAGGAGGGTCCAATCCCCACCCTGGCGGCTGGGCTACTGCGGGGTCCCCCTGCTGCTGCTGAGGTGGGGGTGGGAGGCTCCTGCCAACAGCTGCGGCTGGGCAACTGCAGGGATCTCAAAAAGAAAAGGAGGACTTGTGGCACCTTAGAGACTAACCAATTTATTTGAGCATGAGCTTTCGTGAGCTACAGCTCACTTCATCGGATGCATACTGTGGAAATTGCAGAAGACATTATATACACAGAGACCATGAAACAATACCTCCTCCCACCCCACTCTCCTGCTGGTAATAGCTTATCTAAAGTGATCATCAAGTTGGGCCATTTCCAGCACAAATCCAGGTTTTCTCACCCTCCGCCCCCCCCACAGACAAACTCACTCTCTTGCTGGTAATAGCCCATCAAAAGTGACCACTGTCTTCACAATGTGTATGATAATCAAGGTGGGCCATTTCCTGCAGAAATCCAGGTTCTCTCACCCCCTCACCCCTCTCCAAAAACCATACACACAAACTCACTCTCCTGCTGGTAATAGCCTATCCAAAGTGACCACTCTCCTTACAACCTGCATGAAAATCAAAGTGGGCCATTTCCAGCACAAATCCAGGTTTTCTCACTCCCCCACCCCCATACACACACAAACTCACTCTCCTGGGATCTCAGCCATCTGCGGTGAGTGGGAGCTCTGGGGTCCCCCTGCTGCCCAGCAGATAGGAGCTGCTGCGGGCCAGGGCAGAAAATGTCAGAGGGGTCTCTGGAAGTCACAGATTCTGTGACATAATCGTAGCCTTAGTTATTAGACCCATATTGGTTGGCTCCACTGTGGTCATGCAGGTATTAGCATTAAACCCTCTAAGAGTTTTCTTTCTTATGCCCTTTAACAAACAAGTGATATCATTGCCAATTACTGACTTCAGCTGAAAGCCTATTTGAGACAGTTCATCCTTATTTCTAGTCTTAACCCAGATAAGTTTTACAACCGACTTTCTTCCCAAGGCCTTTCCTCTCCTCCTCCTTGCTGCTCAATAGTTTTTTCATTGCACTTGAATTCACATAGATTTTAACACAGGTGTACAGGTTGGGATGGGCCATGTTGGCTCATTTGAAAACAGATTTTTTTTTTTGTCTTATTTAAAACCATCTCCAGTCACCCCTGTGGGTCAGAGGCCTTCTTTTTAGAAACTTCCCCTTATCTCATTAGTAAAGCTAAGATTATGTCACAGATTCCGTGACTTCCAGAGACTTCTGAAACATTTTCTGCTTCAGCCTCAGCGTGGTGGGGCTGTAATTATCAGCTGATGGTAATTTACCAAGATGGAGACTAGGCTCCCAAGGTCATATCTGTGAAGCAAAAATGCAACATTTTACAGAAGCAGTATTGTTTGCAACACACAGACCACCGATTCAGTGATTTAAAACACAGCCACTATTTACATACCTGTCACTAACTGGTTGACCCCAGGCAGCACACATGAGCCACAAGACCCCCAAAATGGTGAGTAGCCGCAGGGGAAATCAGTGTTCCTGGACCCTACTGTACACTGGGCACATGGGTCTTGGGGCCCCACATTTTCCACAGGCTGTGTTCATTATGGAAGATATCTCACTGCTGAGGGTGAGCAGGGAATCAAGGGAGGGTCTTCTCCAAGACTGCAGCTTCCACCCTGGCCCTTATGCAGCTTGCCTGTGTGCAGCAATGTGTGCCCCCCCTTGCCTGTGTGCTTCCCCCCCCCCCCCCCCCCGCACAAGTGATGGCAATGTGGCGTGGGAAAGTTACACTTAATGGGGTTAAGAAACAAAGCAGCTCTGCCAAAGAACCCGCGGCAGCAGATTGCCCAGTATCTCCATGAGAGTTTCCTGGAGATCTCTGAGGCAGATTGACTCCCTCACTTCATGGGAATTAACAGCCTGTTCCGCCATTCGGACTAGGCACGTGGTGGTATGCGCATCACAGACGCAAGCCTGCTTTCTGCAACCCTTCTGCCCCCAATAACTCGCTTCAGTGATTCCCAAAATCAAAGCCACTTCCAGGGGTCTCCTTTCCTGTTTACGCTTCGCCAAGCTCCGACAGCTGTGACTGGCTTGCCTCCTTCGCGGTAGAGAAGAGCTCCTGGCTGCATGCATCTCAGGTCTCCGAGCCATCCTCTTTCTCTGGGTCCCCCGCCCTCTCCACATCCTCATTCTCCTGGCTTGGTCCACTCCTGACTGGCACGCGAGCCACTGAAGTATCCACAGTGGACTTCGCAGTGGAGGTGGTGTCGCCACCGAGTATCATGTGCAGTTCTTTGTAGAACCGGCAGCTCATGGGCACAGCACCGGAGCAGCAATTTGCCTCCTGTGCCTTGTGGTAGGTGTTCCGCAGTTCCTTCACTTTGACCCTGCACTGTAGTGTGTCCCGGTCATGGCCCCTTTCTGTCATGCATCGTGAAATCTGTCCGTAGGTGGTATACTTCCTTCAGCTTTAGCACAGCTGGGACTGGACAGCCTCCTCTCCCCAAATGAGGTCCAGCAGCTCGGCATTGCTCCAAGCCGGGGATTGCCTGGTGTGTGCAGCAGGCCTGGCCATCTGGAAAGATGCACTGAGACCATTGCATGTGTCACCGAGCAAGCAGGAAGGGGACTTTCAAAATTCCCAAGGAATTTATGGGGTGAGAATGATTAATGATGGTTGTGGGATTTTATACTTCAGAGAAATAAAACTTTATAGCTTTAAGTCTCTGTTGTGGGTACCATTTTTAGTGGGGCAGGGCAGTGTTTAAAGGTTGAGCAGGCTGAGAGGGGCTCCCAGCTCCATTCAACATTGTAGAGGACAGCCACTACCAGAAAATGTTGTTTAAATCCCCTTGTACAGTTTTATTCTATTACACCATGTAATACTTCCTGGTAGAGTTCTACATCACAGTAGTTTCAGGGTGGCTGTCCATATGGGGTTCTTGTATAATATCCAAATCCTCTGGGTCAGGTGGCATTGTTTGCAAAAATGCTGTCCAGTGGCTCTTAGTATGGACAAGGTGGTAGGAGCATTATCAGTGGTCCTGTTCTTGTCCCTTGTCTTCAGGTACTTTTGCCAGAGCTCCTTTGCTTTGATATGGCACTGGAACCAAGTCTGGGAGTGTCCCTTGCAGTCATTTGCTATGACAATGGCTTGAGAATGTTTGCATTCTGGTGACTCTTATGCAGATATAACTGTATGTGCAACTCTGTCCAGGAGCTCTGCAGGGGTCCACACAGAAGCACCAAGGTGCATGACTGATAAAATGGGAATATGAGCCTGGGAGTGTGAACTCACTACTTCCTGGTTTCGAACAGGGGCACACCTGGCTGCCCATCAGCATTTAAATAGGATGACATCCAGTGAAGATGAAATCCGAGCAGTCGAAGGCACACAGATACACAGACAGGTTGATGCAGGTATGAAGCATTGCAGTCTGGTAGCAGTGGGAGGACTGCCAGACTTGGAGTAGTTAGGAAGGCATCCACACAAACTCTAAAGTGGTGGGGGGAGGGGAACCTTACTGTAAAGTTTTTCCTGTTCCAAACAGGGTTAATTACTGCAACCTGAGACACCAAATAATGTACTTAAAAACAGTATGTGTGGACACAAGGACTTTAATGGGAGCAAACCAGAGCTAATCAGATGTAACATCCCTGCATGGACAAGCCCTGAGTAGCTGTGCTAGACACAAACTGGTAGTGGGGTTATGTGACCTTGCATGTGCATTCAGTTCAACGTTGTTTGCTCCATGAATCTTGGCAATAAAAGTTGGTTTTCTCCATTGTACTGCACAGAGACTTTTTTGCAGTGTAGAATCAGACATTTCCTGACATTGCTGCACCTAGTACAAGGCAAACTTCTAGGGATGTTACTTATTAATTTACAACACTCAAAATTGTTCTAGGTAGAGCCAGGCAGAAAGACAAAGCGATAAGCTATGGTAACAAATAGTAGGGATGGCGGACAGAAGAGCAAGGGTTACAGCAGAAGATCCTCCAGTTACTTGGTTTAGGCATGTGCATATCTCAGTGGTTTAATTCAGAGGAATTTTTTATCTTTCCTCAGATGCATTATTTTAAAAAGAAAGTAAGTGGTGGAATAATAACGGGGAAATAATCCTCTGAAATGACACTGCTTTTTCTTTAGGGTTTCCCTTCAGATGCTATTGAAAATGACTTTAAACCAAATGAAGAGCCTCTTCTCAGAAAAAATCCTCGTAGATTTGTCATCTTCCCACTCCAATACCCGGATATATGGAACATGTATAAAAAGGCACAAGCTTCCTTCTGGACAGCAGAAGAGGTGAGTGTGATGTTCTGTTCGGGACACTCAGAACCGTAAGCCACAGTGTGATCTCTCTGCCTCAGCAAGTCTCAGCCTTGTTGGAGATGAGATTTTCAACTGCCTGCCACTCCAGTCTGTCCTTGACACTCTGCTGGTTTACACCTTGCCCATGCAATTAACAGCTAGTGAACCCCAGAGACGTCTCACTGTGATGCTCACAGAAATTAAGTTCACTGCCTCCAAAGAGAGTGTACATGCCAGCCTGTTAGGTTAGCTGCAGACTCACACTTCACTTTAGAGTATACCACTGATATTATTTTGTAAATAAAACAAGAATGAGTTTATTAATAAAGAACAGAGATTTAAGTGATTCAAGTGGGTTTCACAGGGGTCTGCTCTGGGTCCAATATTGTTGAACATATTTATTAATGACTTGGATATAGGTAGAGAGAGCATACTGATCAAGTTTGCAGATGAGACAAAGTTTGGTGGGGTGGAAGGGGGATTGCCAATACTTTGGAGGATAGAGTTAACATTCAGAAGTATCTTGATAAATCGGAGAACTGGGCTATAAACAACAAAATGAAATTCAACAAAGGCAAATCTAAGGTGCTGCACTTGGGGGAGAAAAAACAAATGCATAAATACAGAATGGGGGAAAACTGGCTTGGCAGCAGCACTGCTGAGAAGGATCTGGAAGTTGTGGTGGATCACAGCCTCAACATGAGTCAGAAATGAGATGCTGTTGCAAAAAAAGCATATGCAATTTTAGGTTGCATTAACAGAGGCATAGCATGCAAGTCATGAGAGGTGATAGTTCCGCTTTACTCAGCACTGGTTAGGCCTCAGCTGGAGTACTGTGTCCAGTTTTGGTCATGAATGTATAGAAAGGATGTAGAGAAACTGGAAAGGATCCAGAGGCCAGCAACAATGATGATCAAAGGGATGTTCAAAGGAATGCAAGCCATACGAGCAAAGGCTGAAGGGACATAGGTATGTTTAGTTTGGAAAAGAGGAGATTAAGGGAGGGATATGAGAGTGGTCTTCAGGTACATGAAAGGCTGCCACAAAAAAGATGGAGAAAAGTTGTTCTCTTTTGCCAAAGAGGGCAGGACAACAGGCAATGGGTTCAAACTACACAGCAGATTTAGATTAAATCTCAGGAAAAAATTCCTAAGCGTAAGAACAGTAGGGCAATGGAACAGACTGCCTCAGGAGGTTGCAGAAGCTTCTTCACTGGAGGTTTTCAAAAGCAGGCTGGATAGCTATCTGTCTTGGATGGTTTAGACACAACTAATCATGCATCTTGGCCGGGGGTTAGACTAGATGACCTTTGTGGTCCCTTCTAACCCTATGATTCTGTGATACTAAGCAAGAGAAAAAGACAGGTATGATTGCAGACAAAACAAAAATAAAACGTGCGTTCTAATGTCTAAAGTTTAACAGATTACAATCTTGGTCTGAGGCAATTTCTCATCTATTGTCAGGTTCCAGAGACTTCAGCCCAAATGGTTGAAGGATCCACCTTTCACAGATTCCAAGAGCTCTGGTCTCTTGTCCTCTGTGTGATGGATTAATGGCTTTTTGTTACCCTTATATTTCCCAAAGTCCATTGTCTCTGCCTCAAGAGCCAGGAAGTCTTCCTGGGATGCAGAGACTTTCCCCTGGCTTGTTCACTAAACTCTCTCCTCCATGGTTGTTAGCTTGATAGCTTTACTTACCTTATGTGTAAATGTGCTCTTATTGTCCCCTGCCTGTAATCAAGCAGGTCAGACTGGTAAATACACATTTCTTTATCTAGGGCAGGCAGGGTTTGTGCACTGTCTTCCAAACACTTTTTAAGAATGTATTTCTAGTACACACATGTAACTCTTTGTACACAACCCATACATACATCACACAATGATTTTCAGGACTGGCACATGATCAGTTTAAACATTATACCTTACAAGACACCTTTTAGATACATATTATGATAAGTGTGTTGGGGTTAGTGAGTGTGTCAGGCCTGATATGCGTTGCAGTGTGGTGTCTTAGGGACACAGTGAGTACTATGGTCTAGTGGACAAAGCCCATGATTTAGTAGTCAGGAGACCTGACTTTTATTGCAGGCTCTGCAGTTGACTTGCTGCATGTGGCCTTTGATGGGACACTTACACTCTCTGTGCTTCAGTTTCCTCACTTGTAAAATGCTTTGAGATATATGGATGAAAATGCTCTATTGAAGTGCTAGCCACTATTTATTTATTTATTTATTTATTTTATTTTAGGCAGATGATTGTAAACGGTGACAGCTGTTAAATATACATGTAGTTTACTCCAAGTTGAATTGATTAAATACTCCTTCCTACCTAATGACACTCTATAGCTCTAAGTTAACACACTTTCTCCACACCAGTCATGATTTTATAGACCTCCCACACTTTCTCCACACCAGTCATGATTTTATAGACCTCTATCATATCCTCCCTTAGTCATCTCTTTTCCAAGCTGAAAAGTCCCAGTCTTATTAATCTCTCCTCATATGGAAGCTGTTACCTATCCTTAATAATTTTTGTTGCCCTTCTCTGTAACTTTTCCAACTCCGTATATCTTTTTTGAGATGGGCCGACCAGATCTGCACGTAGTATTCAAGGTGTGGGCATCCCATGGATTTATAGAGGCAATCTGGTATTTTCTGTCTTATCTATCCCTTTCCTAACGATTCCTAACATTCTGTTTGCTTTTTTGACTGCCACTGCACATTGAGTGGATGTTTTCAGAGAACTATCCGCGACTCCAAAAATTTCTTTCTTGAGTGGTAACATAATTTAGACCAGATCATTTTATAATGTATAGTTGGGATTATGTTTTCCAATGTGTATTACTTTGCATTTATGAAGATTGAATTTTACCTGCCATTTTGTTGCCCAGTCACTCAGTTTTGTGAGGTCCCTTTGTAATGCTTTGCAGTCTGCTTTGGACTTAACTATCCTACCAGTTCCTCCTACTCACTGTCATTTTAGCACCAGTGCCCTGCTTGACTGAATTGGGAATCTAACTGTAAGAATAAAGTTTTTGGTGTCTCATTGGTTTTCACATCTGGCCCTACCTAACTGCTGCCGTGGTTTAAAAAAAAAAATACAACCCCTGCTAAGGAAGCTGTGGTTTCTACCCCAGCCAGAATTCACTGTCTTATAGAAGAGCAAACATGTAATGCTTTCTTATTGTCCCAACAGTAGCCTTGTGGGAGAAATTAGATGTCACATAAAGAAAATCCTTGTCATTTTAAAGGCTCGTTGCAAAATGCGGTCTTTAATTGCAAGTATCATTAAAGACACATTGGAAAGGATCTCTGTTGTTTGACACATATTGAGGTTTTGAAATCCTGCTGCTTCACAGTGAGGAAATGTTTTTTCACTTTCAGTGTTGTATGGTTCAATATCTAAAGTAGTTTTCCATTTCTGTAGTGTCTTTCATCCTAAAGTGTTTCACAGACTGATGAAGGGCGCTATGTAAAAGTAAATTGTTCTACTCTGCCATTAGAAATATCTTTGCAGACACACTATAGTATAAGACATCTAGTGGTCATTCTAGTGACTCTAAATGGTGTGCATATTCTCTGAGTTTCCAAAGATCTGTATTTGTGTGTGTGTGTGTGGGGGGGGGGGGGGGGCGCGGAGGGGAAGGGGTCATTTATAAGCTGCAAAGCAATTAAATTATGTTATGGTGGCAGATACACTACCGTACTTCATTGCTTTCACTGTGTTTGATTTTGAATTCAATTACAAATGTAATAAAATTCTCTAAACATTTTCAAGTTTGATCTCAAATAACTCCCAGCATCACTGATTTGCTTAAGCTTCTTCTATTTTTCTTCATGAGTTATCAACATGAAAGGACAATAATATTATATTTTTCTTTCTTTTTTTACCATAAGGTTGATTTATCAAAGGACTTTCCTCACTGGAACAAGCTGAAATCAGAAGAAAAATACTTCATCTCTCATGTCCTGGCTTTTTTTGCAGCCAGCGATGGAATTGTAAATGAAAATTTGGTAAGGCATCTTTACAATGAGCCCATTTCTCACGAGTTACCATTCATCTGGCTAGCAAAAACTCTTCATTTCAATTTTGACTTAATATAATCAAGTGACTCTTTATTGTTTACTGGTTGAATTTTCTCTTTTCCACATAATTTCAGTTTTGCTTAGACATCTGAGCAACCTGTTCTCCCTGGGCCAATATTTAAGACAAATTAGGCCTGTGACGGGTTTGGGCCCTTTGGGATGTCACCTGATGTGCTCGCATACCACTGAGTCAACCTATTCTGCCAGCCTGGTCTCCTTTACCTGACCTTGCTGGGTTAGGCTCACAAGCCTCTTCCAGCCAAGCACACAGGCAGGGCCACACCGAGCTGCACAGAGAGACAGAGATCCGTTCTGGAAAGATTCAGCCTTAGGGGCTTGCTCCAACGCTCTGGTGCCCACTCCTTTTAAGGGGTACAAACACAAAGGTTTTATGAAATTTGCCCCCTCCCTCAATGTGGAGGGAGATATGCACAACTTCTTGCTCTCTCAGTTAGAAATTACCTAAACTGGGTTATATTACAAACAAGAAATAAGTTTATTAACTACAAAAGGTGAATTTTAAGTGAATGTAAGAGATAACAGACAGAACAAAGCAGATTACTGACCAAATAAAGCAAAATAGGCAAGCTAAGCTCAATATACTGAAGAAACAGGTTACGAAATGTAAATTCTCACCCTAAATGTTATTTTAGGCAGGTTGCAAAGTTTCTGTGGTTCAGAGTTCCAGTTATATTCCTTTTCAGACTGGAACCCTGTCTCTGTCTGGACACTCCCCACCCCGCCCCCGCCTTCCCTTCAGCTGGCTTTAGCAGTCTTTCTTCTTGAGCAGACAAGTCATGGAGAGGAGGAGTCCCATTTGCCTTCCTCCCTACCCTTAAATAGGATTTACATAAGTCGGGAATCCTTTGTTTCCCAAACTTGACCCCTCTTCCCTTCCAGTGGAAAGTTACAAGAAGTCCCAGGTAATGTTTATTATCAGGTGATAAGACCACCTGACTCTGTAGTATCACAGCGTACATGAGTCAGTGGCAGTATCAAGGGTCCGCAGGAAGGCCAAGCCTTTTCACAGTCCATTGTCCTCGCTCATGGGCCATCGGCCCTGTCTGGCTTTCCCATCGTTGTACCTGAAGTATTAGCAGTGGGCATCACCCAGAATAGCATAGTTGAAATACAGATACATAGACAATATTCCTAACTTCAGATACAGAAATGATACAGGCATACAAATTGGTTAATCACATTCAGTAAATTATAACATTTCCAATTTGACAGGTTTCAGAGTAACAGCCGTGTTAGTCTGTATTCGCAAAAAGAAAAGGAGTACTTGTGGCACCTTAGAGACTAACCAATTTATTTGAGCATAAGCTTTTGTGAGCTGCAGCTCACTTCATCGGATGCAGTGAGTATGCATCCGATGAAGTGAGCTGTAGCTCACGAAAGCTTATGCTCAAATAAATTGGTTAGTCTCTAAGGTGCCACAAGTACTCCTTTTCTTTTTGCGAACCTTTCCAATGTTATCTTACAAGACCCATCTTGCATAAAGTATATCTCAGTTGTGTCATATTCATATCATAAGCATATTTTCATAAAGAATATGGAGTGAAACGTCATAAGGCTCACACCAGTATAGTCTGAAGGATTCCAACCACTCCATTCCTGGAAACAATCTTTAAGTCCTCCCTTCCAGGGGACTGTGTTCATTTTTGGCTTTTTAGGAATGGAAGATGGGATTGAACTTCTCCAGTGGTGTCATCAGTGTTTCTCTTTGAGTTGGTTAAAATCATACTCTCTCTCCCTAACATAGCACTTTTAAAAAACCATAGGGGATACTACCATGTCCTGGCCTGTGTTCCTTATCTCAGTAAAACTTATTCTAAGGACCTGTGTTTACGAAGGTGACTTGTTGGGGATATCTCTGAATCTACCAGGTCTACAAGGAAGCGATGGATCTCCCCTTTCTGATTATATGGATTTTCCATTTGTAGTCACGCTTTGGCTGCAAGATATCTGACCTTAAACCGTCCATGGTGTAGGCCTGAAAATGGCCCATCCTGGACCTTGTGCATATATAACTTCTGGGCGCACATCTAGGGAATACATTATAGTATGGGGTGAGGTTGGAGAAAGAGACACACATTCTCTATGACATAGAGATTTCGTGAAGTACTGGTTCATTTTATTTAATATCAACCCAAAATCCTGAGTGTTTGTGTAATGTGAAGTTTTCAGTGTTGCAGTATTCTGCTTTATACTTTCAGTACTTATACATCATACCTCTTGATTACAGTTTTATAAGCTACATATACAGCAGCGTTATTCACTTTCTCAAAGAATAATTCCACAATCTGCTAGCTATTTGCATGCATGTTTGTGAAATGTTTCAATCCAACTGCCCCCATCCTTTCTCCATGGCAAGGGGGTTGCTTTTGTTCATCTCAGGGCTTGAAAATATTCTTTCAGGTAGTGCTAATACCCTAACTGGCACTTTTTTTTGTAGGTGGAGCGATTCAGCCAGGAAGTGCAAATCCCAGAGGCTCGCTGTTTCTATGGATTTCAGATTCTAATTGAGAATGTTCACTCGGAGATGTACAGTTTGCTAATAGACACATACATCAAAAATCCCAAGAAACGGTAATTCTCAAAGTTGTCACAAAGTCATTGAACATATTACCTCAGTACTGGCTGTGCAGTCTAGAGGGCTAGTCATGTAGCACATGCCAGTATCACCTGCCTTCTTTTCCATACTGACTCGCTGGGTGGCCTTAGGAAAATCATTTAACATTTCCTGCTCTGTATTCCCCATCTGTAAAATGGAGTAATAATAATACCTACTACACAGGAGTGTTATCAGGGTTAGTTAATATTTGTACAGTGCAATATAATTGATAGATTGAAACAGTTCGGTTATGGATCGTTCTAGGAATTTAATGCTGTTTACTGATCTGGGTTTGGCAATAATGCTGTCTGTCACTTTACTTGCATACAACTTGTTTGTTGCTAATATTTTTCAAAACCTTCCTTTAAAACTACCCTAGCCAGTTATTCATAAATTGAAATGTCGTGACCTTTGACTATCAGTTTTGCCCTATATGTCAACAAGAGAGTCTCTCTAATGTAAATATTAACAGTAATAACAATAGCAAAAAGTTAGTCTCTGGCTACAGATGTGTGGAGATACCATGGTCCTGTAGTGAGGGTCACGCAGAGCTGCATTTCCAGGGCAGCATCCTACACTGGAGAAGCTCAATATCTCCTGGAACTCCTAAGGTACATGGGTGGTAGGGAGATGGCTGCTATGTCATCTTGTAAGCTTATGTCTCTACAACCTTTGGGGATACTGAACACAGTTAGCTTTGCTAGCCAGAATCAGCAGTTGTATTCCACAGGGGCTGAAACTGTACCCAGCTCCTGTGTGGGGCCTGCAAGGGGAGCCGGGACGGGGAGTCTCCCTGAGGAGGAACTGGCTACTATCTGGCTTGTAGTGTGAGATGCACCATACTCTAGTGGATAGGACACTGATTTGGTAGTTGAGAAACCTGGGTTCTATTCTTGGCTCTGCCATGTACCTGCTGTGTGAGCTTGGATAAGTGACTTTCCCTCTCTCTGTCTGTTTGCCCTTGTAGCTTTTGTCTGTTAGATTGTAAAAACTTTGGGGCAAAGACTGTCTCTTACACTGTGTTTGTATAGTGTCAAGCACAGTGGGATCCCAATCTCAGCTGGGGTCTCTAGTTACTAATATAATACAAATAAATTATAAGTGTTTGTAAAATTACCTTTGTTTCATTCTATAGAGAATTTTTATTTAATGCAATTGAAACAATGCCTTGTGTCAAGAAGAAAGCAGATTGGGCCCTGAGGTGGATAGCAGACAGAGACTCAACTTTTGGTATGTAGCTTTTTAATTAGGTGATTACCCTTAGTTAATCTGAGATATATATAATGGAGTTTTCTGGGTCTGAGCTGCAACTTTCCAGAGCAGAATTTCTCCTGTGTTTAAGGGTTACGTGTATCTTGAGTTTCAAGTCCAGCCGTGATGTCTAAAAAAAGAAAAAATCAGATCAGTGCGTAGATTTTAATCATGAGCTAATGACGTGTGCCAGTGTCAAGGCCCAGTGGGGATCATAGGTGTAAAAGTTTTGGGGGCTTCTTGTGTTATGAATAAGGGATAAAAAGGCAATTATGACTTTAACATGGGTTCAGCTAATACTCTGGGTGTGTCAGCATGTCCAAGCACACCCCCCCCCCCAACTAAAAATGAAATCATGTTACTGTGAGAACTTGTTTGATTCACTAGTGTAGACACTCTTGTTTTGGGTGGGAAGAAATGAGGTGCAGGTTACGTTGTGTATTTGGGGGGGAAAGAGGGATCATCCCAAGTAACGTTTTTCTTTGGTAAAATTTAGACCACATAGTGATTATTGGTGGCTTTCCTGAAAATATTTCAGTGAGACTATTGAGAACTGTTAGTCAAGTTCCAAATGTCAGTTGTGGGGGGAACCATTTCCTTTCCTGCAATCTGCTGGTAGAGCTGCCTTGGCCAGATGTAACATAGGTATTTATAACTTATTTTCCTATTAGTGGCTCTGGCAACTTGTATTTTCTGTACTTTTTTTTCACTTTTTACCAGACACATTGCCAGATGTTTGTTGCATAGATGTTTCACTAGCTCTGATTTTGTCAGCTGACTGCTCAGTATGTTCATTCTAAAGTACAGCAGGACCCTGTTTCTTCTTCATGCAAAGTGATTGCTAGGGGGGTGAAAAGAACCCATTAGCCCAACTTCATTATGTTTTTTTTTCAGGAGCATTCAGAAATAGACACTCCTGATTTGAGATTTCCAATGAGCATATTAAAAACTTTGTTACATATTTCAATATGCAAGAGCCAGCCAGTAGGCAGTCAGCAAGAAATTTTGCTATATGGGTTTTAATATCAGGTATTGCATTTGATCGTTAGCTTTATGGACACTTATTTTTTAGGATTGTCTGGTATGTTTTCAGAGTTGTCAATTATATTTCTTCCGTGTGAACTACAGTAATACAGTAAATATGCTATTTGTCTTTTAATTCTTTTCTCCATATGACCTTTCCCTAAATAAACCAGCAGATGGCACCTGCATTCCATTCATTGGAGTAGAAAAATAAATGTCCTTTTCTGAAAATGATCTGTGCATGGCACAGGGGGCAAAGGTGCCAGAGTTTAAGGCACAGACAGTGTACCTCTGGAGACCAGGATATTTATCTATATACATCATCAGGATGCTTTAAAATACAATATGCATTTCTATGGAAACAGGGCTTTGATGGGGAGGAGTACATGGGCTTGAAGGCACTGGGGTGTAGAGTGGGAGGAAGAGAGGCAGAGTATGTGATGGCCCAAGGTAGGGTGAAGAAGAGATGGCAGCAGAAATAGGAGGCAGTAGGGGTGAATTTGGGGACATAGAACTGGAAGGGATCTCTTGGATCATAGGGTCCCCTCCCCTGCTATCACAGACAACTCTGTCATATAGTCCTGTTCATAAATTTATTATCTTGAATTAGAGACGTAAGAGTTTAACCGGTTAACCAACAAGCTTGATGCTTATCGGTTTCTGTTAATGATTAAACTTTGCCCGTGGTCCCTCCCGGTTGCTGCCCCGTGCGCCCGGGACTCTGCTGCCGCCTGGCATCCCTGTGCACCCAACATCCCTGCATGCCCAGCAGCCTGGCTGCCGCCTGGCATCCCACCACACCCAGGGTGCCTCCGGGCTGTAGGCCCTGCACCCGGGGTCCGTTCTGGCAGCCGGGAAGGACCCCAGGCGAGGGGATGGTTATACAGTTACTGTTTTTACATGTTATTTACATCCCCATCTTGAATGTATCTGGATTGTCTGTCCCCACTGCTGCTATTGGGAAGATGTTCCAAAACCTTATTCTTTGGATGTTTAGAAACCTTCTTATTTCTAGCCTAAACTTATAGAGCCAGGCCATAGAGATCACAACTTCACTAGCCTGCACCACAATAGCTCTGATGTTGAGGGGCAGGTGCAGATTCCATACCCTGATTTTGATGTATTGTAGCATATATCTTTCTAACTTCCAGTACACACCCTTCAGGTAGGCCACTAGTACCTAGGCTAATGGTAAGTGCTTTCTGCTTGGCTGTCTGGCAGGTACGCTGTAGGACTCAGTCTCCTGACTGCATGCTTTAAGTAGAGGAAGCTCCATAATTGGGACTTACTTAAAACAAGGCTGGCCGAAGCACTAGAATAGGTAGTGCAAGGAATTTCACAGGGGTGGAGGATGGGGCGAGATGAATTAATAGGTCTCACAAGATGATAATTGATAACCCCAGACTGAGGGCTCAGCTCCGCTTTCCTGTGTGTGATACAGTATGGTCTAGTTGGCCCTCCTCAGCTGAGCCTACTCTGATGTTACTGATCTTAATAGTGGAGATACACAGATTATTTTGCTTATTTAGACAAGCTGCTATTTGATCTCCAGTGAAAGAGCCCTGCCTTGGGACACTTCCCAGAGAACTTGCTAGGACTTTTATGATTAAATCTTAGGAGAGCAATGCTGTGAAGAATATTATGGTGTATATTTTTGGCTGGAAGGGAATGTGAGGAGGAAAGTTTGGGTCTATCCTATGTGGAAGACAAGTTGAGTCATTGTGCCACCTAGCTAATGCACAGAATGTGTTACAAATACTTTATTGTGATTAAAGGGATATTGCAAATAGAGTAGCGGTTCAAGACTCGTTGTAGACCCTCTTCCTTTAGCCGTTCCCCCATTGCTCGCTGCAGGGTGATGTCTCCATTACGAAAAATATTCCACCTCTGTTGTGCCTTTTACCCCCCATACGCTCCACTGATTGGTTTGCAAGGCAGTTTGATTACTAGAGTTGTGCAGGTTGTCCTTATCATGAGCTTTTTTCACGAGTCCATAATCACCCTTCTCTGCATTCCCCTTGCAGGGGCCTTGGTGGACCTCCCCAAGTCACTTCCATTGTTTGTCTTTCTGGTTCCTTCGCTGCCACTGTTAGAAAGAGAAAATGGTTGAAAGGAATTGACCAGATAGAAGAATAACTGTTCTTGCACAGCAAACTAAACCTATGTGCTAAAAAGGCAGTGGAACCATTTCAGATTAATGGCCGCTGAAGAGACTAGCCTGTTCGGCTATCATAAGCATTAAGTAATAGAAAAGGAATATTTGCACTTCCATTGTACCATATGCAAATGTATTTCCTAAAATGGAGCATTTATAAATGAGCACCTCTTAAAAGGTTAGACAAGGAAAACAAATTTTTCTGCATCCAAGTTATGTATAAAGAATTTTTCTGTTAGACTTCAAAAATCTCAACCTCGTGATTATAAATTCCTTTAGCGTTAGTTGTAACAACTCTAATTGTGAATACATCTGCTGATAATATGGATGTCAAAGTACAGTGCCTTATAGGATTTCACCATTAATTCAGTTCTGATTAGGCCTTTTTAAGATTAAAGTATTCTGGTGAATTTTGAACATAACAAATCATTAAGTATTGCTGTATTTGCTCTTGAGATTATACTAAATCTCCTGCACGTGTGTAGATTTTTTTCTGGGTAAATGCCTTTAAGCCTCTCAGTGTATGGGTTTACATGCACAGCTATAACTCCTTGGGCTGTGAACTTGTTAAATCTCAGAGGCTGAACAGGCTTAGGCTAATCATTACCTGGATGAGAGATCTCCAAGAAGCACTCCTGATGATGCAGGAAGTGGTGCTGGGGATTCAGTAGGTGGCACTGTTCTCTACAGTTAACATCAATAGCCTTTGTGGAGTCAGTGGCTACTGGGCAGTGGGTGGTGCTGTCATTAGGCTAAGGCATAAAACAGATTCAGATCATTTGTGGTCATTAAAGAGTTTCAGCTATTTTTGCAAGAGTCAAAATAATAATGCTCCAACTTCCCAGATGGAAGAAGCTATAGGAAGCAGAGTACTTCACAAATCTTAATGAATTGTCTTGCCTCTGTCAGGTAGGAGAATACTTTTCCCTTTATGTAGGAACCTGAGACCCAGATAGATTAGGCTCCCATAGGAAGTCTATTTCCCAATCTTGTCAATTAGTCACAGCCACCTTCTACTAAGAGGAACAGGGGTATTAGGCCTGATGTCCTGGCCAGATGAGGCCTGATGTCCTGGCCAGATTTCAGTTTGAGCAATTAAATTCTTCCTTCTGAAATTCTCCTTTTACTTTCAATCGGATGTGCTGTTTTTCCTCTCCTCCTGGTCTAAACTGCTGTGTGTTGAACACTTTTAATAGCTGTCCTGTTTCACCCCCAAAGTGACTGCATTTCATTGGTGGGTAAATGATGATGTGTGCACGTACATGCATGTTGTGGGATCCTATGTGATGAAATATAAAATATGGTACCTAAGTGGATGATGATTTTATGCTGTTCACTATCAGTGTGTGTCTAATGTAAGCTGCACGACTGACAAACTAGAAGCAAATTTGATTTTTCTGAGTCTTAATTGCCAGTGTATTGTATTAAACAGGGGAGAGAGTGGTTGCCTTTGCTGCCGTGGAAGGGATCTTCTTCTCAGGTTCTTTTGCTGCTATATTTTGGCTGAAGAAGAGGGGTCTGATGCCTGGACTGACATTCTCCAATGAGCTCATTAGCCGAGATGAGGTAATATGTGGAACGTTACATTTGGCTGGGGGGGGGGGGGGGAGAGGGATGCTCCTCTAGCTGAGAGCAGCGCGTGGCTGGGCTCTCAGTGAATCCCCAGGCCAGAGGGGAGAGGCACCATTTTTTTGCGTGTTCCCCTCTCCCCCTAGATCTGCTGCCCACACACACTTTGAGCAGAGCCTAATAGCCATGCCAATAAGGGCAATACTTCCTCCACCTCTGTCAGCAGCTGTGGGAGAGGAAAGGAAGAATTGCATCAGGTGCTGGAGAGGTGGGGTTTCACGGGGGAAAAGGGAGAAAGCAGGTAAGTGGATGCAGAAGGTTGGGGGGCGCAAACACCAGTGAAGGAAGGGGAAATCCAGCAGGGCAGAGAGGGTGAGTTGCTGGCAAGATGGAGCTGTTTTGACATGTTACTGCTGATGGGGCTGGAAGAGGGCAAAGGCCTGAGTCAGCTCTCTGAAACCCAGCCTACCCTGACATGCATAGTAGGATTCTGCCAGAGCTTGTTACATGGACAGGTGCAGCATCTTGACGGGGTGAAGGAACTGGTTGACCTGTCCATTAACTTTAAGCCACACCCAGTATCCTCTCACCCGTTCAGCCATAGGTCGGCTGAGGCAGTGACAGAGGCAGTGGATGGTGGCAGCACCAGGAAGACCCACCCTCCCTGCTGGTGGTCACTCTTCCACAAAGTGCAGCATGTAGCCCTGAGTCTGCAAACTTTGACATTACTGGGAACTGCAGGAGCACTGAAATCCTGTGAGGGAGTAGGCTATTTTTAGAACACGTTTAAAGGGAGAAGGGGTAGGAACAAGACTGAGAAATAAATTACCACTAGGCAGATGTTAAATGAATGTAGGAGAGCTTAAATACCACCATGTTCCCAGGCAAGAATAATCAACATCCTGAATAAAACTGTTCACCTAAATCATCTTAAAAGGAAAAGAAATAAGATGAAAAAAAAATCCTAATTCACAGTGTGAGTAAGGAAGGAACTGGAGACACATGGCACAAGAAACAAAGTGATGGTGAATAATGGGAGAGAGCAGACTTGAGCCAGCACAGTGCTCAGCTTCCAGCACTGAGGGCAGCAGAAGTCAAATAGACAGCAGAGAGCAGCAGGTGTGCACGTGTACTGGACTGCACTGCCAGCCAGGGGTAGTCACATACATGGGATTCTACAGTGCAGCCTGTGTCCTCTAGCTTTACAATGGAGGTGCAGCCTGCTCACCCTAGGGTCCGAGTGTGTCTATGAATGCAATTGGCTTTGCACTGACTTCTACCACAGCACTCAGGTGGTGGATGGTACAGGTTGCCTTGTCCCCTTCTGTAGCTCTCTCAAGTTACAGAACGCAGTACTTGCACAGGGCCTTCTGCAGTGCTTGGTCCAGTGTAGGGGGTATTTCTATAGAAGTAGCTGACCTTGCTCCCCTTCTTGTTCCTCTAGTAACATACTGTAAATATATCTTGTGGAGTGGAACAACTGCTGTTCTGTCTTACTGGCACTGTTAGTGGGGAACACTTTTTAACTTCAAATATTTTTTAAGAGATTAAAAAGTATGGTGGCTTGTAATATATTTGTAAGGCTGCACCTGCCAGTATCTTTCTGATATTGAATATGCCAATCACTGTAGTAACATGTATCCTCCTACTCCCTCCTCACCCCATCTTGTAGTGACGGCTCCTCATGGGCGGGGCCTTGCACAGTTAAGGTGCTGTTGGAAAAATACATCATGTTTAAAATGTGGAGCACTGTAGAAGCTGAAGGACAGATTAATTTGCAAGATCAACGTAGCAATGGTTGAATCTACTGGCATTGGCTTAAAATGGTAAAGGATTCCATCTCAAGGAAAATAGCCAGTAGCTCTCATTTACTCTAATTTAGAAGGAAGCTATATTATGATGAAAGAATTATTGAAGTACATGATAGGACTGGAAAATAAAGCAAGGTATGGCTCAAGCCTGAGGCAACTTTAATGCTTTGGAAAATAAATTCTACTTCATGTCCACTAATAAGATCCAGTTTCATTTTTTATTCATAGAAGTCATTGTAACCTTTTTCATGCAGTCAATATGTGTGTGGTTTTCAGAAGAAGTTTTCTATAAAACTCACTTTCAGGTTAATGTGATGTAGGATGCTAAATACAATAGGTCCAACTGCCCATTTGTGGCATGTCATTCAGCACCAAAAAACCCCATAGTTTTCCAGTTCAATTTCCAATGGCATAATTGTAATTAAATAGATAGTTATTGCAATAGAAGTACAAAGTGCACAAGGCATCTGTATTGGGAGAGGATCAGTACAAAACTAAAATGATAAAATAGCAATAAAAGTCCTGTAAAGAAGAGAAAATGTGAATTGTTTTGGTGAACTGGTTAGATAGATTGTGGGCACCACGTAATGCATGGTTATTTGGGGAATGCACAGTGGGCAGCAACTGTTGAACCGAAGGAATGTGCAAGAAATCCTGCAGCAGGCAGTTAAGAGAGAAATTTTCCTCTGGGAATTTTATTTCTAATGCCCATTCAAGGTTGGCTTATCTGAAACCTATAACCCTTCCAAAACTCTTGGTTGGTTGATTTGTTTTAATCTTCACTGTTGTCGCTCTGTTTTTTTTTATTGTCCATATTCTATCCAGTTCTCTTTTATTTTTATTCTTAATGTCCTTGATGAAATCTTATGGCAACGAAGCCTACACACTAACTGCATGTTGCATGAAAATGTATTTTTCAGTGTTAGATTTGATCCCAGTAATGGAACTTGTTTTGTTAAATTAACCCTCCTCCTTTCTGCAAGAGCTCGGAGGGCACGTGAGAGGAGGAAAAAATCTTAATAAAGATAATTAAAATATCTTGAAACCATGAGTGTTCACAAATCTACTTCTAATGTCTGGTGCTATAACATGATTACAAAGTATGATCCATAACAGGAGGATAGTGCTAAATTTGGTTCCACATAAATACCATTTGTATTAAAGGATTGTTCAAAAATGCTTAATATCAGCAAATCGAAGAAAGTCAGCTGCTTTTTCCTGTCTTCTGTTTTTCAACATAACGATTTGTAGATTTTAAATAATTATATTTCTGCCCAGTATAGATGAGTGCCCTTTTAAGGTTTGAGAAATACAATTACAACATTGCCATCAGGGTGGATTTGATTTAATCCAGTCAGGAAGACTCGATTAAATCACGGATTTCTCGATAAAAGTGCATTCTTGTTGGTTGTTATAACCTTTAATGCATAGTCTTCACAACTCAGAGGTAGATGTAGGTTTCATTTTTAGAAGGTACACACTATACATTTTTAAACAGTGATTTATTCTGAAAACTTTTCAGATTAGTTTTACAGCTATATCAGAAAATGAATGATTGTTTGGTTATTTCATTTACCAAAGGTAATTGAAGCAGATATTTATGAAGTCATTGGGAGGTGAACTGTCTCCAATTCAACAGGTTAATGATCAACATTTGGAGGATTTTCTTGCCATGCTGTATTAGGAGGAGAACATCACCAGACAGACATTTAAATTATTTTATTTAACTAAAACGACGACGTTATTCTGGATTTTTTTTCTTCAACAGCAAACATGTAATATTTTAACAAAACAAGCATATGAATTATAGAATTTAAACATTCATTTTTTTTAAAATCAGGTTTGTTTTTGTTAAAATTGTTTTTAACTAAATTAGTTAAATGAAATATTTTAAAAAACAAAAATTAAATAGACGGTCAGCCAGTCAACATGAGAAACTTAAAATATTGGCTTCTGCAGCTATCTCAGTCATCTTCACCTTCATTTTCCTGTTTGTTCATAATCTGGAAAAGAAAAACAAGCTTTCCTACTTTTTCAGGGCCAAAATGATTTCTCAATTTGGAATGAAGTAGTCCAAAGGAAGAAAATGTTCTTTCTACACCGGCAGAAGAAGCTACTGCTGTTAAAAGTGAGATTATCACTTCAACAGTCTCTGAATCCAAGTGCTTAAGTGACTTCTACCAGTTCATTGGTGTGACTTTCTTTAAAACATCGTCAGCAGACATATTTCTTGAATGGCTCACCCTTAGCTCTGAAGTTTATTATAGTTGACATTATGGAGGGATGATTGCTGGATGTCCATGTCATAGCCAGCTCCTCTTTTTCAGCAGTTAAGTTTTGACCCTGGTACTGAGTACTGAGAGTATTTGCAAGAAAATGAGCTGGAGATAGTGCTTGTCCCATTTGTTTTTTTAATGCTTGTAATTTAACTCTGTCATTGCATATTTCTCTTTTTAAGATCTCACTCAGTTCCTTCCAAATTTCAACAGTGTCAGCAATAAAACAGCGATTTCCCTGCATTTTGTTCAAGGCTACAGAAATAGGCTTCAGGGTACTCAGCATGTGTTCAACATTTCTCTTAAGCCCAATGTTGAGAACATGTTGACAGTGCCATCAATTTTTTTCACGATTTTGTTCACAAACTGTCATCAGATTAGGCCAGTTCTTGATATAGTGCTCAAAACCGTCCACTACTGAGTTCCATCGCATGTCTTGTGGGAGAGTTAGCTTGGTTCCTCTCACTTTTTTCAGAGCAGCTGCTGCAAAGTGGTTGTTACGGAAGTATTTTCCAATTTCAGCAACATTAGCCTTTATTTCTGGAATACTGAAGTCTTTGGCTAGGAGGTGCATCAAATGAACACTGGAACCGTATGTTATTAGCTTGGGACTCTCTTCTAAATTTCTTCTCATCTTGGATTCATTTGCAGCATTGTCTGTGACCAGGCTGCATACTAGACATTTGAATTTTTTTTAACAGTTTGTTAGAGCTTTTACTACTTCTTGTAAGTATTCTGCTGTGTGTGCATTTCCTAGTGTATCAATTGTTTCTGTAAGGAAGACATTCCCTTCTTCTGTTGTCACGCAAGCACATACAACAGGCTCATTGTGGACATTGCTCCACCCATCAAGACTCAGGTTAACAATTTTATCCTCTAGACCTTTTGCACATTGCTCAATTTCTCTTTCATACATTTTATCCAGCAATTTGCCTGCGACATCTGTCTGTTGGGTGGACTGTATCCTGGTCTTAATGACTGAACCATGTTAATGAAGTGTGGGTTCTCAATCATACGGAAAGGCAAGTTTGTTGCATAAACAAACAGGGCAGTTTTTTCATCAGTTACCTCATTTTGTAATCTGCTTGTTCTTATCACAAACTTATCTATGCTTGTTTCTGAATGATGGAGATCTTTTTTCTTTTTGCTGCAGATGATATACTGTGGCTATGTGACATACATGATGTGACTGAAACATTATCATTGGCAGATAACTCTGAAACTGTAGAAAATGATGGTGACCTTGAATGGTATCTTCAGAATCCTGTATGTTGAGGATGGATTCTCCTAAACAAAATAAGTCAATGCAGTTATTTAATTATTATTACCATACTGCTCACTTAGTATTACTCATTACATTCACTGACACTCAGTACTACTTTAAAGGTGAAATTGTAAAAGGAAGATCTGCCTATTTCAGTTATTTATTTTTTTATCACAACTGCATCTAAAATGATAGTACCATAGAGTAACAAGTATATTTATTGCTCAAACATGAGAATTCAAGAATAGTCCAGAAGGAACACAGGCAATCCTTAAGAAAGAAGTATGAAATAAAGAAGTTTACCAACCTGAAGGTCCTGCATGTTCAAACATGTTCCTTTCATCATCTTCAATGCAGCTTCCCCCTGAGAAGGAACACTTTTAATGATGTTTCATTTGGGCAATCAGGCCTTGCATTTCTTTGTTACACTGTTTGCATTTTGCATGCATGCCTGTCTTACCCACAGGTAGAGGAGCTTCATTAAAATATTCCCAAACTGGGTCTCTTTTACGGCCTGTTGCCATTATAGGTTTTCCCTTCTCGTGAGAGAATGGTATGGTAGATCTCAAATCAATGAAGGCTACACTCAGAAAGACCTCCAAGACTTCTGAAATATGCTGCACAAACAGTTTCACTTCTCTTTCTACTGCCTGTCCCTCCCTTCTCACGTTTATCTCCAGGCTTCTTCCCCTTGTCCAGATCTATTCCTCCCCCAACAATCTTCTATTCACTGAACTTTTTGAAACTTTGCACTTTCAGAGAGAGGTAAGGGATTGACTCTGTGTACACAGATTTGCAGAGGGACAATAGGGTTGAGGTCTGTTGTTCTCACCTCTATATATTATTTACTTAAAAACATTTTTGCTGTTAACAAGCATGTTATCTCTGGAGACACAAATCCACAGTTTGAGAACTGCAAAACTAAGCATTTCTGATGGTATCTTCTAGACTGAGCACCGAGTCCCATTGGGTAGATAGAAAGATTAACCTAAATAATCTATACAGAAACCCCTGGAATCCCATAAGATTGGGTCCCTAATCCATGAACTATTGGAACCATTTATAAAACTTTTCTTAAACATTACATGAATATATTGTCTCATACTATAGAATCAGAATTTATAATCCCTATTCTATGATGAGATATCTTTGAGCTATAATGTATCTTTATCTTTAGATAAAATGCTTTTTGAGGAAAAAACTTATCAAAAAAATCCGATTTAAATAAAAACTGGTTTTTTTTTTTAACCATTGATTTTTATCCACCCTGATTGTCATGAAGCAGGAAGTTAGGAAGCTTATTCCTCTCAGAGAGACAATTATCAGTACAAGTCTTTAAATAGCAAATCATGAGGGGCAGGAGAAACTAAACTTCTTTCCTTCTTTTGTATTTCAGGGTCTGCACTGTGACTTTGCTTGTCTAATATTTAATTATTTAGTGAACAAGCCTTCAGAAGAGAGGGTCAAGGAGATTATTGTTAATGCAGTTGAAATTGAGCAGGTGAGCAGACAAGACTGATCAGTACAGTGTCACTGATGGCACAAGAGGATTTACGTGTGTAAAGAAGGTGATGCTCTAGTAGAATTTCTGGAATTCCTAATAAATGACTAGTCCACACATGTAAACCACTGTAAAATTCCAACACACCACCTACAATCAGTCTCTTGGTACTCTTGATTGTCACAGAGAATAGAAGGCAGAGATGATTTTTGACAGTACTAGCCAGGTGATTAGAACAAGCTAAAGCCAGCACAGGTGGGTTTTCTTTCATGTTCAGTCACATTTACCTAGAGGTAAGACTCTTTTGTTGCTACACATAGGATCTGATCCAGCTCCCATTGAATTCAGTGGCAAAACTTCCATTGATCGTTAGTGAGAATTGGATCTGTCACATAGTAAAAACACCCGTGAAAGTTCTCACTGACTCTTTCACAAAATAAATACTAAAATATAGAAAGTTGCAAAGAGCTGATCAAAGCAGGAGACATTTGCTGTTTTTTGTGATACAAGTTATTGAAGTAGTAAACAACTGCTGAGTCTGATTTCATAAAAACATCACAAATGATACACCAAGTAGATACCATTTGTTTCCCTTAAGTTGCACTGTCCCTTCTTTAAATGTCACTGTTGTGTTTTACTCCAGGAGTTTTTAACAGAGGCTTTACCAGTAGGGCTGATTGGAATGAATTGCACTTTGATGAAACGGTACATTGAATTTGTGGCAGACCGGTTACTTACAGAACTTGGGTTCCCTAAGGTAAGAAAGTTGAGAGAGATGACCCTTCCAAGAAATACTGGCCTGTTAAAATGGCCAAGCAAAGTTGTCTGTGTGCTGCACTAATTTACCACAGGTGTGGGTATCGCACTTGTGCGTTCTGCTGTGTCTCACACAGAGAACAATGTCAATATACAGATTTCATTATTTGGAACAGATGAAACCATTGTTTCTCTGGCCAGAGTTGCCCTGTAATTACTACTTGGATTTAAATTGGAAGTGTGTGTTGCATTCAGGTGCTCTGGTTCTACGAAGCTATAATGAAGTAGAACCGCTTATATTCATTGCACAAGGTTAACAGATTAGCATGCCCATCTCTTGGGTGGTGAGTAAAACGCTGAATTTGCTTAGATGGAAGCAAGTGACCTTTAAAAAATACTGTTACTCTGAGGAAAACAGATCTATTAATAATGCTGACAGGAGAACTTTCTGAGGATAAATCCTTTAATTACACACAGAAAGAAGTGAACCTCTGAGAAATAAGTTAAGGGTTGCACAGAGTTTTTTGTGCTGGATACATTCATTGGTACAAACCCCAAGTAAAAAAACATTAATCAATATACAGGGTAGAGTGGCGCTCTCAGGGGTGTGAAAAGTAAACATTTATATTGCACTGCTTTAGTGGAATGAGAGCCAAGTCTATTCTAATATCTTGTTTCCTGAGATATTTCATGCTTCCTTGCTGGTTGCCAGGGTTGGTGGTTTGAGGAGGGGAGAACCAGTCTAGATATTATCTATGAGAAGCTGGAGAATTCCTGTTTTATTTTTACCAAGGGAAGTTACCAGTAAGTGGGTGCTGCTGCTTCGAGTGCTGGTCCCTATGTGTATTCCACACATGGGCACGCATGTGCTTCCAGTGCCTGAGACCGGAGATATGTAGTAAGTAGCGTCTGTTGGTCCTCACATTTGCAGTTGCTCTCCTCATGCTTCAAACTGAGGGCATAAAGGGTGGCACGGACCAATGCCTCTCCAGTTCCTTCTTACCACTGCCTAGTTTGAATTCTTTGTGTCCACTTTGATCTTCCTCTGCTTACAATGTCTGTAATTATATATTGTAAATAGTTTTTAGTAAGTTTAGACCTAGTGTTTAAGTGTGTTAGTATTTTCATAGCTAGTCTAGTTAGTTTAGTTCTTGGGAGCTTCTCCCCGTGGAAAAGGACTATGCCAAGAGTCCCAGAGTTCAAGAACTGTATCTCCCGCCCTGGTTCCTTCTGCTTTAGCAATGAACACTAGCACTTCCTTTACTGACTTGGGGTGCAGTATCGGCCACAGTTTCTCTCCTCAAACCTGTGAGGAATGAGAGATCTGTCTGTGGAAGCACCTCATGGAGCTGGCCCTGAGATCTCAGTCGGATGCAGGCTGGGGAGAACCTCGGTATAGTTGCCTTGTTGTGAGTTGTGCCCCTGCTGAGTAAAAGCTCTGGACTAGGGGTCAAAACAATTAAGCCTAAGAAACCTTCTCATAAAAGTAGGGAACATAAGTATAGGCATAAAGAGAGATCTCCATCCAGATTTGCCTCTATGAAAAAGGATTCCTTCCATCTTGGTCTAAGTTAGGTAAGTCCTCATTCGCTGGTCCTTAGGAATTAGGTCTGCACAAACCTTCTGTCCAAGAAGGAAAGGTGCAAAGGAAGAAGACTCTAACAGTTCTGATTCCCACTCCTTCCCACAGGAAAGATTGTCCCTGTCTGGGAGCTTTACACTGTACACCTGGGAGTCAGTGATTCTGGCACACTCTGAGTTCAAGAGCATTGGAGGCTCGGCCCCAGATCCATCGGTCACCACCTCAGGGACTCCTGGAACTCCAGGAAGAACTGAAACCTTTACCTCTCTGGAACATATTTTTACTTCTTAGTTCTCCACAGAGGTCCATAATACCACTGAGGATTTGCCCTTTGAGTATAATCTCTTCAGTAAGAAGAGCAATGAGTCAGCAGCTTTAGCCGTATGGCTACACTATGCTCTCTTAAGGACTCTAGAACAACTCTGCTTCCTGGAGATTTATACCCTGGCCCTGAAGAGAGAGCTCCACAAGCAACTTATAGCCCCAAGCCTCTCCCCCACATCCCCCAGCTCTCCGCCCCCGGCACTTTATCACCAGTGCCCTCACAAATCACCTCGCAAATGACAGAGAGTTCAAACATCCAGGTATGCAGCTTCCTCCAACTCTGCAACCACTGTCTGCCCTCACCCATTATCCAAGGGTTTCATTGAGAATTGCATGCTGATATTGATGCCATGCTGTACTGCCCTGCAGATCTTTGGTGGCTGATGCCCACTTCAAACACAACTGGAGGGCAGTAACAACATACAAGTGGGTATTAGAGATCATCCACGCAGGTTACGCAACATAGTTTGTCTCACCTCCCTATCACAAATCATCTTCTCAGGGACCACTCTCGCGAGAAGATCTTTCGTCGGGAGGTGAACTTTGTCCTTCAGAGAGGCACCATAGAACAGGTGCCATCCCAACATCAAGGAAAGAGGGTCTACTCCCCATATTTCATAGTTCCCAAGAAATATGGAGGATGGAGACCAATTCTTGATCTATGCCAGCTAAATATCTTTATTCACAAATCAGAATTCACATGGTAACACTGGCATCAATAATTCCCTCTCTGGAGAAGAACACATTGTTTGCAACCCTCAACATGAAAGATCTTTCACTTTCATGTGGATATTCATTGGTACCACAGAAAGTTTCTAAGATTCATGGTAGGACAAGAACACTATCAGTTCAGAGTTCTCCCATATGGGATGGTGAGAACCCAAGGTCTTCCCAAAAGTCTTCTCAGTGGTGGCAGCCCAGATGAGGCACAACAGCTACACTGTCTGGCTACTAACATGCTGAACAAGTCAGGAAGCCCAGTCAGTGACCTTGTCCTTATGCCATTTCTGACGTCATTGGGAGTCTGTATAAAGAAAGAAAATTCCACTCCCACCAACACTATAGATTTCATAGGACCAACCCTAGACTCGTCCTCAGTAAAGGCTATCTCCCTATAAACAGATTTGAGGCCATGACCAATCACCCTCAGACCTCACACTACATTGAGGAGTGTGTCTTTCCCTACTAATCCGCATGGCTGCGTGTGTGTATTTAACACCATTTATCAGACTCCATCTCTGTTGCCTGCAGGCCTGGTTTTGGTCTGTTTATTCACCGGACAAGGACAACATGAATACCAGGATAACAATATTGTAAAAGATCAGAGCCTTTCTTGTATGGTGGACAAAATCAGACCAGATGTGAGCGGGAGTCCCCTTTCTTCCACCCCTACCCGATGCAACCATAATCATAGATGCATCCGTAAGATGGGGAGCCCATATGGACAGTCACACTGCACAAGGCACATGGTTCCCATGTGAGACCAGAATGCATATAAATCTACTGGAGAGGAGGGCAGTTCACCTTGCCTATAATGCATTCCTACCCCTCATATGGTTCTGTCATATCCAGCTAATGTCAAACAACATGATTGACTGTCTTTTGTGTAAACAAACAGGCTGGAGCGAGATCGCTTACTTTGTGTATAGAGGTACTGAATTCATGAGACTGGTGCATCAAGGAGAATATCTTGCTGTTGGTGACATACTTACCTAGTGTGCAGAAGATTGGCAGAAAATCTCAGCAGGCCATGAGTGAGAAATACACAATTCTGTCTTGACTGAAATCTTCACCCAGTGGGAAACACCCTTGGGACCTGTTCCCCTACCAGACAAACAAGAAATTCAATCTCTACAGTTGCAGAGCAACGTTAGGCTGAGGCTGCAGGGGTGATGCCCTTCTGTTATCCTGGACTGACCATCTAAGGTACGTCTTTCCTCCCATCCCCCGCTACCTCAGGTCCTATAGAAAATTTGCCACAACAGGGCCAAGGTTATCCTCATTGTATCCGATTGGCCTAGACGTTTTTGCTTGTGGGCCTCCTATGAATGTCATCCCATCCTCCTATCTATATACAATCTGTTCTGGATCAGGAGAAGGGCAGGATCAGAGATTGCAACCCAGACTGTCTTCGTCTCATGGCCTGGTATTTGGATGGTCATCAGACCTGAAACATTCATATTCAGAGGCTATCTGAAATAGTCTTAATCACAGCAGAAAAATCTCTGCTAGAAAATGCTCTCTAGCTAAATGGAGGCCTTTCTCTATCTAGTCACAATGTAAACAGCGTTCACCAGAATTGGCGGGTATCACTGCCATTTTAGACTCTCTCCAGTCATAGAATCATAGAATATCAAGGTTGTCCCTCAAGATGTCAGGTTTTTCCATTGGCTAGCTGAAAGTCCACCTGGCAGCAGTCAGTGCCTTCCCTCATCCAGTGAAAAGCCACATTATCTTTACTCACCCTGCCACAATTTGATTCCTCAAAGGACTCATTAAGACTTTCCCACCAGTAACAAGTACCCATTCTACATAGGACCTCAGCTTGGTACTCTCAGCTCTTACTTTCAAAATGATGGTCACATGTTCCATGTAACACCTTTCCATGAAGGTTGCCTTCTTATTTGCCATCAGGTCAGCCAGATGGGTGAATGAATGGGGTGCACTCATGGCTGACCTGCCATATATCATATATCACAGAGAAAGTCTCTCTTCAGAGTTTCACATGAACCAGCTTACTCACTTACCAATATTATTCCCAAAACCTCATGTGTCCAGCAAAAAAAAAAAGACTACACTCCCTCAGTGTCAAAAGACCAAGGCCTGTTTATCTACAAAGAACGAAACTGAATGGGAAAACACCAAAAATATTTGTCGCCATAACAGAGCGCTCACAAGGACAAACGTTACTGACCCGGTGACTCATTAAGTGGATCTCTGGATGCATTATTCTGTCTCATCAGTTGGCATGTGTAACTCGCGCAGATGGGTATGAGGGCCCACTTTATGAGAGCACAAGCAACCTCAGTGGCATCTCTTTGAGCTGTATCAATGCTGGATGTTTGTAAAGCTGCTATCTGGGGCTCCAGCCACACCTTTTATAAAGCATTTTGCCCTAGGCTGGGCTTCCTTGGTAGATGCAGCAGTGGGCACAGTAGTGTTATAATATCCATACCAACTGTATCCTCGCACTTTCCTCCTCTTTGAATATTGCTTACCAGTCACTCATGTGGAATATATATAGGGACCAGCGCTTGAAGAAGAAATGGAAGTTACTTACCTTTAACTGGAGGTTCTTTGAGATGTGTGGTCCCTATCTGCATTCCACTACCCGCCCTCCTTCCCCTCTGCTTTGGATGTGGATCTAATTCATGGTAAGAGAAGGAACTGGAAAGGTGTCTGTCCATGCCACCCTTTCTGCCCTCGGTTTGGAGCACAAGGAGAGCACAAGGAGAGCAATTCATGCATGGACCAAAGGACACTACTTTCTACAGATCTCCAGTTTCAGGCAAATGGAGCACACACGCACCCATATGTGGAATACACATGGGGACCACAAATCTTGAAGAACCCCCAGTTACAGGTAAGTAACATCATTTTGTGGATTATGCATATGAGGATTTATAGGAGCATCATGTTGTCATTTCAGGAACTCCAATTTAATAAAGTTTGCTTTTCTCAGGTCTTTCAAGCAGAAAACCCTTTTGATTTCATGGAGAATATTTCACTGGAAGGAAAAACAAATTTCTTTGAGAAGCGGGTTTCAGAGTATCAGCGCTTTGCAGTTATGGCAGAAACAACGGACAATGTTTTCACTCTGGATGCAGATTTCTAATCTCTCTTCAGAGAGCATCTTGACTTTCCCCCTCCCCATCTCACTTTTTGTTGGGAAGTTTTTCTGTATTTCTTCTGGAGTCTACTAAGTTTTTTTTTTTCTGACTTCCTACTTTGTGTGAAGTTATAAATTTACACTTGAATAGTCTATAATTTTAGCTGTACAATATGTAGGTTGTAATCTATAGTGTATATATTTTTTTGCTTTGCACCATGTAAAAATGTCCTCTCAGAAATTCATGTGGCTTCTTAAAGGGATATACTATAAAGAGCTTGTTTGAATCATGTTGTTGTGACCATTGGATGAAACTGGACTGGTGACTTTTTTTTTTAAATGGCTGCTGTCAAGGTCCCCCCCCCCACTCTGAACGCTAGGGTACAGATGTGGGGACCTGCATGAAAACCTCCTAAGCTTATCTTTATCAGCTTAGGTCAAAAAGTTCCCCAAGGTACAAAATATTCCACCCTTTGTCCTTGGATTGGCCGCTACCACCACCAAACAAATACTGGTTACTGGGGAAGAGCTGTTTGGAAACGTCTTTCCCCCCAAATACTTCCCTAAACCTTGCACCCCACTTCCTGGACAAGGTTTGGTAAAAAAAAAAGCCTCACCAATTTGCCTAGGTGACTACAGACCCAGACCCTTGGATCTTAAGAACAATGAACAATCCTCCCAACACTTGCACCCCCCTCCTTTCCTGGGAAATGTTGGATAAAAAGCCTCACCAATTTGCATAGGTGACCACAGGCTCAAACCCTTGGATCTGAGAACAAAGAAAAAGCATTCAGTTTTCTTACAAGAAGACTTTTAATAGAAATAGGAGTAAATAGAAGTAAAGAAATCCCCTCTGTAAAATCAGGATAGTAGATACCTTACAGGGTAATTAGATTCAAAACATAGAGAATCCCTCTAGGCAAAACCTTAAGTTACAAAAAAGATACACAGACAGAAATAGTTATTCTATTCAGCACAATTCTTTTCTCAGCCATTTAAAGAAACCATAATCTAACACGTAGCTAGCTAGATTACTTACTAAAAGTTCTAAGACTCCATTCCTGGTCTCCCCCTGCCCCCTGGCAAAAACAGCATAAAGACAGACACACATACCCTTTGTTTCTCTCCCTCCTCCCAGCTTTTGAAAGTATCTTGTCTCCTCATTGGTCATTTTGGTCAGGTGCCAGCGAGGTTACCTTTAGCTTCTTAACCCTTTACAGGTGAGAGGATTTTTCCTCTGGCCAGGAGGGATTTTAAAGGGGTTTACCCTTCCCTTTATATTTATGACAGCTGCAATAAGTGTTTTACTGTGCTATAGTTAAGTTAATTATTTCTTAATTTGTATCTGTGCCTCACTTTGCAGTATTTTAATCTTGAACCCAGATGAGGTAACACTGCATGTAAATATGTTTCTATAAACTTTTCTGACAACTTTTAAAATGTAAATTCGTGAATCTAGAACAGTGCTTCCACTTTGTCCCTATGATATAGTACACTTCTCCACTGCTTCAAAAACATTGGTAGAGGAAGGAGTGGTGTGTGTTTAGTGGGGTATACGATATGATTATGGTATGATCTTATCAGATCAAGTGATACAGTTTGCTTGGATTTCCCTGTTAACATGTGATCTAGGTCAAGCAGCTTTCATGACGCATAGCAAACGTGGCCTATCAGTAATAGCAGCAAGCGTTCAAAGGAAAATATCCTTCATATAAGATTTGATTTGTAATATTATAAATCAGGTGGATCTGTATTTAAAACTTGAGCCTGTAACGAGACAGTGAAGGAAAAAGTCTTTGGTGGTGGTCAAATCTCAACCTACCTAATTGCTGCTACTTACATATAAGTGCCTTAACAGTAAGCAGACTTACACCATCTTTAACCCCTTGCTCCACTGGGGTTGTGATCAGCATCTGACACTGAAATATCAATTTCTACACATCTTCTTTATTTTATCCATTCTGCTGGATATTCTATACTCTCCCATCCTTCTGAGTTTCACCAGTATATTTGTAATGTAAGATGGTGTATTGTACTGTTTTTTTTCCCCTTGAGGTATATTTTTTTTTACTTGAGCCTTATACCATTGAGAACCCAGATACTATGGTGATGGTCATCTGTAGAATAGCATGCTCAATGTGCAACATCACACCATTACAATGGAATTGTCAGACCATAGTCAGAATATACTACAGTGTTTTTAAATTATTCTATCAACACTGTAGTATACTGTGACTATCAACCCCTAACTAGTGAGTGCTGTATAAATGGTGATGTGTGATCTGTAGTACAACCTAGCGTGTGTGTGTATTTTAGTTGTTTATATCACAGGTAACTGCTACAGTATAGGCACAAATTGAAGGGATGGCTTTGACATAGTGTGATTTGGTGTAGAAGGAATAACCGTAACAATCCAGCCCCGATTGGCAGTGACAAAGTACAGCAGAACCCCATTTATCTGATTTAATTGGGACCTCTGGCCAGATTGGAAAATTTGGATAATCCAGAGAATGGAAAAGTACGAGGCTGCAGCGCCATCTAGTGGCCACATGAGAGATCTCCTGCTTCTGGACTGGTGTGGGCTGGTTGTTCAGTTAATAGGAATGCCAGATAATGGAGGGTCAGATAAACGGGGTTCTACTGTAGTTACCATCTGAACTATGTGAAGTAAGTCAGTCATGTCAGTCTAGTTCCTGGTGGACAGGTGTCCACATCACAAAAACTATCAGAATAATAGTTCAGTAACCCCTTGTTCAGAGTCTGAGCAAAGAGGTGAAGGATTTAGCAGACATGGAAGTAGAACTACTCTTTCTCCTAGAGATGCCCTGTCCAGTCTGGAGGGAGACACATTCGTGGGGCATTGAGGGAAAGCTTGCACCTGTGGCTGTACCTGTTCTTTGATTAAATAGAGAACTACAAATTCTGGAGCTCTCAATTCAGCATATTTCATGAGCAGGACGTTCACATGGAAGGAGAAAATGTTACAACCTGAATGTCAGCTGTTTGGGGAAAGGCAACCTCTTTTCTACTTGTATCATTATCAGCTTGGTGGTATGAGGAGAATTTTTTTTAAGCATTTATCCAGTGTTATAATTTAAATTAAGATACTTGATTTTTAGTCCAGGATATTCACTGTTTTGTATATAGATTTGCTCAGGTCCTCTACATAAGCATAAGATACCAAAGTCCTGTTACAATCTTTATTCAAGTCGTGTGAAATATTTTTATAGTTTCAGTAACACAGTTCAAAAGATGGTACTGGCCATCCCAGAGTTCCTAAAGAAATGGATGGGGAAATGTCTATGGCTTGCTAGTTCCTTGTGTTATTGCAAAGCCTGAAATGATTTAAATTATGTCTGAACAATATAATCTAGTGTCTTTGGAGCTCTCGTTTTATTTTGTAGGCGTGAGCTTGGCCTCCATACCTTGGCTCATGATAGGAAACAGAATATGCACTCTCCGCATTTTCTCAGAATCATGCTGTTGTGCAGGGCAGGGTTTGCTCTCTGTGCATCTAGCAAGGGGTTTCATCCCTTAAACTTATGGATGTCTGAAAAGCTGTGCAGAGCTTTGGATACCCACTGCCAGGGGTGAGGATTCTTGGAAATCTACCAAGAGCTGAGGGAAACATGTAAGATAGAGTGGCTTCTCCCTCAGCCCCCTAGAGCCAAAGAACCTCACCCCACTGGTCTCTGTGGTGTTTCCGGTCAGGGAGAGAATGCAGTAGAGCCACTGCTCCCCCAGCATCTATATGAGTGTCTTGGCTTCTTGGGCACAGTGTGTTACCCTCATTACTACCTAGTGGATTGTGGTAATGTTACTCACTGTTTGCTCCCTACTGGGAGTATTTGACACAGTCTCTGTGGCTGAGTCTTAAGGGCTCCAGAGCTGATAAGTCTGCACTAGTGTCCTGTAGGTACCCACATTCCTTTTCATATTTTGTTCTCCCTGCAACCATTGATCGCTATTGAACAAACAACTAGGGGGGGAGCTTTTCTTGACCTGCTGCTCACAAACAGGGAAGAATTAGTGGGGGAAGCAAAAGTGGACGGGAATCTGGGAGGCAGTGACCATGAGTTGGTTGAGTTTAGGATCCTGACACAGGGAAGAAAGGTAAGCAACAGGATATGGACCCTGGACTTCGACTCCCTCAGGGAGCAGATGGATAGGATCCCCTGGGGGACTAACATGAAGGGGAAAGGAGTCCAGGAGAGCTGGCTGTATTTCAAGGAATCCCTGTTGAGGTTACAGGGACAAACCATCCCGATGAGTCGAAAGAATAGTAAATATGGCAGGCGACCAGCTTGGCTTAATGGTGAAATCCTAGCGGATCTTAAACATAAAAAAGAAGCTTACAAGAAGTGGAAGGTTGGACATATGACCAGGGAAGAGTATAAAAATATTGCTCGGGCATGTAGGAATGAAATCAGGAGGGCCAAATCGCACCTGGAGCTGCAGCTAGCAAGAGATGTCAAGAGTAACAAGAAGGGTTTCTTCAGGTATGTTGGCAACAAGAAGAAAGCCAAGGAAAGTGTGGGCCCCTTACTGAATGAGGGAGGCAACCTAGTGACAGAGGATGTGGAAAAAGCTAATGTGCTCAATGCTTTTTTTGCCTCTGTTTTCACTAACAAGGACAGCTCCCAGACTGCTGCGCTGGGCATCACAACATGGGAAGTAGATGGCCAGCCCTCTGTGGAGAAAGAGGTGGTTAGGGACTATTAAGAAAAGCTGGACGTGCGCAAGTCCATGGGGCCGGACGAGTTGCATCCGAGAGTGCTAAAGGAATTGGCGAATGTGATTGCAGAGCCATTGGCCATTATCTTTGAAAACTCGTGGCGAACGGGGGAAGTCCCAGATGACTGGAAAAAGGCTAATGTAGTGCCAATCTTTAAAAAAGGGAAGAAGGAAGATCCTGGGAACTACAGGCCAGTCAGCCTCACCTCAGTCCCCGGAAAAATCATGGAGCAGGTCCTCAAGGAATCAATCCTGAAGCACTTACACGAGAGGAAAGTGATCAGGAACAGTCAGCATGGATTCACCAAGGGTAGGTCATGCCTGACTAATCTAATCGCCTTCTATGATGAGATTACTGATTCTGTGGATGTGTTACACCAAAATGTTGTACCAATAAAATAAAAACCAGCAGGATCTTATTAGAGGGGAAAGGCAAAATGCCACATTTATTGTAAATATAATAAAGAAATATAAAACTCACACTGTCCTATCGTTACTTATTCCTTGCTTAACTATATATATATTCATTCATTCATTCATTCATTCATACCAGTTCTGCATAGGGGTTTATAGTTACCAGCCTAGAGGTTGCTCGTGACAGGGTACTGGCCAGGTAACCTGTACACGAGAGTGGAGCCGAGTCCGTGTCAGATGCGCATCCGATGCTCCTGAAGGGTAGTGGCAGAACTGGAGACTCAAAGTTCTCAGTCCTTAGTATCCATTTTTATAGGAATTTCTTCCTATGCCAGTCCATGGAATTTGCTTTGTCATATTGTTAGTCATGACTGCTCCAGGACGGCTGTCAGGTGCTCATCAGCTTTCTTCATCCTTTGAATTGGTCGGGTGGATCCCAGTCTGCCCTCCGGTGGGGTTCTCTGGTTGTCTCCACCTGGCGTCTTCTTCGGCCAATCGATGTTAAATTCCTAGGCTGGCACTTCCCTGATTATTCAAAACCCACCATTCATTCACATACATTCCTTACTTTAATAAAAAAATGTATTTCTCATTTCACCGAGTATTGTTATTTTATTTGAGACTCCCTGTCTTTTAACATTCCTTCGGTATTGCCTTTCTTCTATTATACAAAGGTGTTATTTATTTGAGACTCCCAGTTTTTTAACATTCCTGATCCAAACTATAGAGGGTGGGGGGTCTCTATGTGACATTTCTATGAGTGCCGCTCCAATTCGCGGTTCTTCATGGGTGTTACAAACAAGCATGTCAATCTCCATCACAAAGTATCCGTTTGCAAAGTGGAGCCAATTGAACATAAAGTGAAGTTAGTTAACAAGCATGTCAATCTCCATCACAAAGTATCTGTTTGCAAAGTAGAGCCAATTGAACATAAAGTGAAGTTAGTTAACAATCATGTCAATCTCCATCACAAAGTATCTGTTTGCAAAGTAGAGCCAATTGAACATAACCATTTGAGAAAGTAACGTTAATTGATTGGTTTACATTTATAAGCGTCAATCTCAATTACAATCAATGAAAAGCGCCAATACAGAGAAAGCAGAGTCAATTAAGCCGTTTAGTTTTACAAGCGTCAATCTTAATAACAAGTGAGAAAGTATCAATTCAGAGTCAAATTGAGCGGTTTAGTTTTACAAGCGTCCTCATAACAAGTGAGAGAAAGTATCAATTTAGAGTCAATATGAGCGGTTTGGTGTTACAAGCGTCCATCTTAATAACAAGTGAGAAAGTATCAATTTAGAGAAAGCAAAGCCAATTGAGCGGTTTGCAAGGTACGGTTTGCAAGCTTTAATACAGAATTGTAAATCAATATTGCAGATTTACAATTATGTCAAATAGAAGAATTATAAATGCAGATTTAATAAATATTATGAATCAATATTGCAGGTTTACAATTTCTTATGAACAGAATCACAAATATTGGAATATGCCTACATAATCCCCCTTTTGACACTAAGATATACAGATAATCGTCAGTGTCACCTATTATGTAGCCTGTTCAAGAGGAGGTACTGTGAGGCTATTTGACTCTGCGATTCTAATCGAGTGTACATTCTTTTTATCCAAAAACCCATACCACACATTCCGATTATGCAGATACAATTTAATAATAAAACTATTATCTAGGGATGTAGCATTACTGATAGGATACCAGTGGTGGTTGGGGACCATCCAGAGAATATATCATACCAGTGATAAGTTGTTATTTGTTTTTCTGCTGTGGCAATTCTTAACATGTCCCCATTGGTATGTATAATATGAATAGTTCGATTTCCCACCTGATCATTTGTTTGTTCTAGAAAATGTGTCACTTCTTTACTTCTTATTAGACTATCAGTAAGGTCGTGCCATTGAATTCCAAGGTCAATGGAGAATTCAGCCAACTCTGCATTTAATGTTAGCTGAGACTTTTTTGGCTGTGGTAAATAGTATGTGTGGCTTTTAGTGAATATAGCACTTACATTGCACTTACATTCATCTACTGGAGGACTGCTAACACTCCCGTCTTCCCAGAATACTTCCTCCCAAGAATTAATACACACACATTGTCCATTATACAATACTTTGGTCTCATTGTCCAATTCGTCCCATATACATGATCCTAGTGATGTATCTTTACTACAAGGTTCTGGAGCCACAGGCAAGGTGAGGCACACCCACTGTTGAGGAGTCCATTCGGTACAACCTCTAGTGTCCAATAGCTTCCCTCCCTCCCCAGCCCATTGGCTCGAGGTTTGGGGTAGCCAGAAGGATCCCATGTGTAATATGGGAAGTGGGCTAACTTTCCATACCTTTGCCTCCAGGGACCGTTGGTGTGCAATTTTGACAACAATTTCCCCTATTAACAAGTCTGGTTTTACGCTACTGGAAACGTACTGCATCCAGTCATATTGATAAGTGTCAAATAAAGATCTCTTTCTTTGTTTTACCAAATGCATCAAAACCTTAATATTTCCCGATATGACCCAGAACATTTCATGTTCCAGCGTGGCTAGGGCAAGTATCTGCATTTCAGTGCATCCCATGGCTATGGCCGTGTGGTTTCCTATATCTAAACTTTTCTTGTGCATAAGCCATGTAGTAGTATTGAGCCATTGCCAGAGATTCCACTGCGCCTTTAAGTTGCCCAGACCAATTTGGACCAAGTCTACATTGGCATGTACTTGTTTTTGTATCAGGTTGTCCTGTAGTTGAGCCAGGGAGTTTAATTTGTTTTTAATAGTTTCCAAATCTACTGAGTTGGCAAGTCCTGCTCCTGCTCCGAACCCGCCTAGCATGGTATCCATAATGTCTCTTTTAGTTCTGGGGTGAGGGGTATCTGGAGGGGACAGCTTATGTGTCTTTAGCCAGGCTATTAGTATGGGGAGAGAAAAAGGCATACACTTGGGCTCTACTTTTGATACATTTAGTCGTGTCCAATCCATGTCAATTCTTACTTTAACCAGCAGGGGGCTCACCAAGGCTTTTACCGGGGTAGTCTGAGTTTTAAATAACGCTGGTTTTGCCATTTGTACCGGGGTGTTTCTTATAAACACATACTCTTTTTCCCAAGTCCATTCACACCCATCTGGGAATGTCATTGCATGTGTGTGACTTGGGCAGTAGACTACAATTACGGTTACAAGGTCCCCGGATTTTATAAAGCCCTCCCATATATATAAGGGAGCGAGGGGTAGTCTGAAAGTATGGTGGTATCTCCCACATATCCTGCTGTCCGTACCCCCACCATCCAATGTTTTTTCCTTCCTGCGGCGACTGAGATATTTACTTGTAGCCCCAGTTCCCCTTCTCCAATATATACATGTGTTTCCCCTAAAGTTGTTAATGTGAGATTAGTTTTTAGATCAACCCATCTTAAGTGAATGTCTGTCTCTTGTGGTGGAAGCCATGGTGTGTTGTTGGCTTGTGCATGTATTAGTAAGGCAGTGAGAATTGATTTACCTTGTCCCATGTATCCCGGAGCATGGATATCATTGTTATTGATGGTCATGAAAGCGCCTGAGTGTCGTGTGCTCACCACTGTAAGTAGGGTTAACGCTTTGATCCAGAACGGGGGCTGCTGCCTCTGTGGCAGCTCTGATTTCCATCTCGTTGGAGGCATTGTTTTGCCCTTCTGATAAGGATCAGAGCTGGCGGTTTTAAGCAGCAGTCTTTGGTGCCTGCAGGAATGAAAATAAACGTACCACGTCTGCAGGTCCTGGTTCACAACTGTTATCAGGGTGTTGTGTCTGAAAATACAATTACAGTGTGAGAGGATTAAGTCATGAGAACAGCTTGAGTTGTGAAACGTGAACCCATTTTAATTTCCCATTCTTGTCTATGCGATAAATGAGAGGGCTGAGGCGATCAACTATGGAGTAGGATCCAGTCCACTTCGACTCTAATGTGTGATCCCTTTTGCCCAGCCTTAAGTACATTACCTGATCCCCTGGCTCCCATAACAGTGAGTCCCCAGGTTTTTTGTTTTCCATTCTTGTATTCATGAGCTCAATGGCTTGGCTCACCCTATGCTGTAAGGTGGCTTTATCTTCCTGCAGCTGCTTTAGCCACTGCCAGTGCTCATGAGCTCCGAGCGGATTGTTTATCTCCGTATCTGATGTTTGCTCAGGGTTAATGACCAGCCTCATTGCCTGCCCGAAGAGGATTTGGTAAGGCTGTATTTTAGTTCTCAGCCTGTTGCTGCTGCGGATAGCTGCCAGTATTAGTGGAAGCTTCTCAGGCCAGTCTTTACCGGTGCGGTCCACAACTTTCCTGAGAGCTTCTTTAATAGTGCGGTTCATTCGTTCCACTTGTCCCGAGGACTGGGGTCTGTATGGAACATGAAGTTTGTGTGACACCCCCAAAGCTTTAAGCATTAGGGTAAATATGTTTCCCACAAATGATCCTCCGTTGTCTGAATCAATAATCTCGGGAGTCCCATATCTGCAAACTACTTCAGAGAATAGTTTCTTAGCCGCGGTACGAGCGCTATTGTCCCTAGTAGGGAAAGCTTCCACCCATCCTGAGAACGAATCTATGATTACTAGCAAGTACCGGAATCCTTCTTTACTTCGTGGTAATTTGTCAATGAAATCTATTTGGATCCTATGCCAGGGACCCAGCCTTCTTTGATGTAGCAGTTGAGGCTGGTATGGGGGTCGGGCTTTATCTCTGGCGCACTGAACACAGTTCCTGACCCATGTTTCTACATCATCTCTCATCCCCCTCCATTCTGCCACTTGCTTCAACCTTCCCAACGTCCCCTCCACTCCTTCGTGCATGAATTGGTGAGCTATATTCACCAGTTCCTGCCTTTCAATTCTTCCTGGGACGTGGACTGATCCTAATACCTTCTGTTCCTGCCTTCGGGTTACTGCTGCTATCCCTTCATAGTCTCTGGCTATAGCATCGGCACGGTTATTCCAGATGGTTTCAGCTGCTGAGCCTTTCCCATGTGCCTTTACATGTTTGATTTTTAACTGATCGGGATGAGAGGTAACCCAGGCATAAATCCATTTCCATTCCTCTATGTACGCTATTTCTTTACCATCCGCGGCTTTCCAGCCATTCTTTTGCCAATCAAACATCCAATATTGCACTCCATTCATGCAATAGTTGCTGTCAGCATAGATGTATACAGTTTTGGGGCATTTGTCTGCTGCATACTGTTTTAAAACTTGATATATTGCATGGAGTTCGGCATGTTGTGCCGAGCCGTGATCTAAATATCCTGTTAACACCTCTTCTTCTAAATTTATGGCTGCATATCTGATTCTCTTTTTGCCATGGATCACCATGGAACTGCCATCGGTGAACCAAATGTGTCTTTCCCGACCCACTGTATCTAGTTCTTCAAGGGGGGGCGCTTGGGCTTGCATGATTCTCTGTTCTAGTGTAACTAGCGGACATTCATGCTTAGTCCCCCTTTCGATAAGAGCATGAGTCAGCATGTCAGGTTTAGCCACTGTGTCAGCCCGGACTCCTCTGTTTACCAGGGATAGGGTCCATTGCGCCATCCTGGTATTAGATACCCTGCCTCCTATCAACTTTCCAGACAGGATGTATTTCAGAGGTGTATGTGTGCTCTGTATTGTAATTGGGGCACTGCCCGTAAGCGGCTCAAAGGATTGAACAGCCCATACTGCTGTCAGGCACTCCCGTTCGCAAGTGTCAAAATTTAATTCCGCTCCCTGCAATTTCTTAGATTCGTATGCTACGGGTACCAATTTCTGGTTCTCACTTTGTTGTAAGAGGGTGGCTGCCATGGCCACTTCATTAGCTGCTAACCGGATGACAAATGGTTTTGATTCATCCGGGAAGCGCAAAGCAGGGGCGGTTAGGGCTTTTTGTTTTAAGGTGTTTAAAGCCGTATCCTGGTCTGGACCCCATTCCCAATGTGTCTTTTTCTTAAGTAATTTCCATAAAGGAAGGGTGATCTCTGCATATTTATAGATATGGGGCCGTAAAAAGTTGAATCCCCCTAGCAAAACCCTTAAGGAGTGTACATCGGTAGGAGCTGGCATTTCAATTAATGCCCTCACCTTCCTTTGATCTACCTGCCTTCCCTCTTGACCAATGATAATCCCTAGGTAACTGACCTGGGTTTGCACCAATTGTGCTTTTTCCAGGCTTACCTTGAATCCGGTGTCCTGGATCAGTGTGAGGACATCCTCTGTAAGCCTTTGTACCTGCGTCTCGAGCTCCCCGAAAACCAAAATATCATCCACATAGGAAAAAACGAGTAGTCGATCTGCTGGACTTAATTGATCCAGCATATCTACCACATGTCTGTGGGCAATAGCTGGAGAGTCTTGGAATCCTTGGGGTAAGCGTTGAAATGTGTATTGCTGATCCCTTATGGTGAAGGCAAACCGGTCCTGTGAATCAGGGTGTAAGGGTATTGCAAAGAAACAGTTAGCCAGATCTATAACTGAAAAGTACCTGGAGGTGGCTTGTACTTTTTGGATAACTTGTGTCATATCTGCCACAATGGGAGCCATGGGTATGCTTCCTTTGTTGATCCTTCTGTAGTCAATAGTTAGTCGCCAGGACTGTCTGTCTGCCTTTATGACTGGCCACACAGGGAGTTAAAGGGAGAGTTAGTTTTCCTAATAACCCCCTGTTCTTCCAGGTCTTTGATGATCTGGATCAATTGTGCTTCAGCTTCTTTGGGGTACCTGTATTGTTTCTGGGGCGGTATTAGTTCCCCTATAATTTTGACACAAGCATTGATTTTACCACAATCTGTTTTCTTCTGGGTCCAGACCACGGGAAACTTTGCACGCCACTCCTCTTTCTGTTGGGCAGTGAGGGCTGCAATTGATCGGTCTCCTCTTTTGGAAACCACGTTGTTTTGGCTCTCTTTTGATAAAAAAGGGGGGAGAGCTTCCAGCCTCCACAGGGCACTCCGGGGTAAATCGATTAGGATATTGTTTTTAAACAACCAGTCCGTTCCTAGAATTACATCGTTAGTCATGTATTTTGTTTGAATTAAGTTCCCAGTTGTGCTATAGCATTGCACTGAGGACGGGAAACCTTGTACTGTGAAAGGGACTTGTGTCCATTCTTGTCCCATACTGGGTTTCCCCTGAAATGACTGCAGGATTACCTCCTGCCCCTTCCTGCCATTGTGGGGGGTTGCCTTAATTAAGGAGACTGAGGCTCCGGTATCAATTAGGGCTAGGGTAGGAGCTTGGTCTCCCTGCTGAATGTATATGTGGGGTCTTCCTCCTGGATCCCATGTTAACTTTCCTATGAATCTCCACTGCTGTGCTCCTATACCAGGTGGGGATTCTACACTCAGCGGGCTTCCCTAGAAGTATTCTTGATCCTCTGCAGGGGGAGGAGGCAAATCCATCGGAGGAGCGCTTGGGGTGGTTACCCCAGATACCCTCCTCTGCTGGCTTTGCAGTCTTAGGATTTCCCTCATGATATCAGCCATAGGAGCCTTGTCCCATTTTTCCCGATCCCCTCCCAGCTGCATTAACAATCTCCACATCATTCGACGCATATCTGGATCGAGCTTATCGGGGCATCCCTGAGATGGTCTATTCTCCTCAGTTATTCGAGCTCTGTGTGTTTCTGGATATAACCTCCCTCCTGCATGATAATTTCCCCGTCCTCGAGACCTCCCTCTCCAGGAACCTCCACGGGGTGCTAAAATTCCCTTTTCCCCACTTTCATTTGAATAGGTGACTGTTGGCTCCATGGCAGCTACATATGCCACTCTTTCTTTTTTTATGTTAGGTTTTGGTCCTGCATGTGTGGTAATTTGCTGCACCATCCCCCTTAATTCTTCTAAAGTAGCAGGATGGCCATCCTGCCAAACAGCCAGTTTCCCTGAATAATATGGTAGTAGTGACGCGGCACAATCTCTCAGGGAGGAGATGGGGAATGGTAAGGTATATAAATTGGCAATGCCAGCCACGGTTACTAGACCGGCCATCACCTGCATTAATGCCCATCGAGTAAGATAGTTTTCTGGGTCTTCATTGGGACCCTGGGCTGAAGCCACAGCTTGGGCTATAAAATTTCTCCTGCCTATTTGTTCCCCGAAAATCGCCATTAGGGATAATTCATTGGTAGCTTCTTCTACCCTAATGCGGTCCAGTGTGGCTCTTATTTCTGGAGCTGCGCATATCCCCATAAGCCGGTAGATCTCTGTAGTGGTTAATCTCTCCCTCCCGGCTAATAGGAAGGCATCGGTACACCACCGGGAAAAGGATTCCCTATTTAGTGTACCTAGGTGGTCCGCCATTGCTTTTAGGTCTGCTGCTGACACCGGGATAGTTGTGATTTGTTCATTATCCCCTCCCTCAGCGTCCGCCCTGGGGGTAGTAATGGTGCGCCGTTCTAAAGCAGCCACTGAGGCTGAAGGACTTTCCTTTAGGTCGTCCAAAATATCTTTCTCCCAAATTCCTTGGGGATCCCAGTGATCCCAGGCTTCCCCCCCGCAATCTGATTTTAGATTAAGGTCGGCAGGGTCCCATTCTCCTGAGCTAACAGCCGCAATTTGACGGGTGGCAAAGCCCAATTTCAATTTAAGCTGTTTGATAATAGATTCACAACGACTGTGGTTTACCGGGGTTCTGCCTTGTTCTAATGTTAGCTTTTTAACCATCCCTTGTAGGACCTGATTCTCTTTAATTAGGGCTTGGTTTTCTTTTTCTATTTGTTTAAATGCGGTAGTTTGCTCTGTCAGGAATCTCTCTTTACTTTTGTATTCCTGCAGTGCCTCTTTTATTATTTCCATCTGGCTTTGTGAGTTTATTGCCACCACTTTCCAATTCTCTATCCCTTTTTCCAATTGGGTTAGTTTTTCCTGCAGAGAAATTTTATTTTCTTTACAGGTAGTTAGGCGGAGGTAACTGTTATTACATGCCTCCCATAATAGCCAAATAGCTGCTGCGTCTCGTTTGGCAGCACTAGAAGGTTTGTACATGAGGATGTATTGAGCCAATCTATCCTCTAGGTCTGATATAGTACAGACATCTACAAGGACTTGTTCAGTCCATGGATTATGTCCATATCTTTGGAGGACTTGTTTGAAAGGTGTAATTTCTCTAATGAAAGCGGAGGCTGGAGCTCCCTCTGGTTTCATTCCTCCCTCCATACCTGCTTTACCCTGTTTTTTCTTTAACATTCTAACAAATTTTTAATTTTTCTATCACTCCTGATTTTATTCAGTGCTTAATCTATGCTTTTTCTTCCCTGCTACCTTCTCGGAGGCCAGCAGGTCTGGTTAACCTGTTTCTCCCTGCTACCTTCTCGGAGGCCAGCAGGTCCGGTTAACCTGTTTCTCCCTGCTACCTTCTCGGAGGCCAGCAGGTCTGGTTTAATCTGTTTTTCCTGCTACCTTCTCGGAGGCCAGCAGGTCCCCTGCTACCTTCTCGGAGGCCAGCAGGTCCCCTGCTACCTTCTCGGAGGCCAGCAGGTCTGGTTTAATCTGTTTTTCCTGCTACCTTCTCGGAGGCCAGCAGGTCTGGTTTAATCTGTTTTTCCTGTTACCTTCTCGGAGGCCAACAGGTCCCCTGCTACCTTCTCGGAGGCCAGCAGGTCTGGTTTAATCTGTTTTTCCTGCTACCTTCTCGGAGGCCAGCAGGTCCCCTGCTACCTTCTCGGAGGCCAGCAGGTCTGGTTAACCTAATAGAAATGCCTAGCTCACTAGAGCTGGCGGTGTGCACACCAATATTTACAATAACTGAGGTTTTTTACCAATATTCCCCCTTTCGCAATTCTCCACCAAAATGTTACACCAAAATGTTGTACCAATAAAATAAAAACCAGCAGGATCTTATTAGAGGGGAAAGGCAAAATGCCACATTTATTGTAAATATAATAAAGAAATATAAAACTCACACTGTCCTATCGTTACTTATTCCTTGCTTAACTATATATATATATATATTCATTCATTCATTCATTCATTCATTCATTCATTCATACCAGTTCTGCATAGGGGTTTATAGTTACCAGCCTAGAGGTTGCTCGTGACAGGGTACTGGCCAGGTAACCTGTACACGAGAGTGGAGCCGAGTCCGTGTCAGATGCGCATCCGATGCTCCTGAAGGGTAGTGGCAGAACTGGAGACTCAAAGTTCTCAGTCCTTAGTATCCATTTTTATAGGAATTTCTTCCTATGCCAGTCCATGGAATTTGCTTTGTCATATTGTTAGTCATGACTGCTCCAGGACGGCTGTCAGGTGCTCATCAGCTTTCTTCATCCTTTGAATTGGTCGGGTGGATCCCAGTCTGCCCTCCGGTGGGGTTCTCTGGTTGTCTCCACCTGGCGTCTTCTTCGGCCAATCGATGTTAAATTCCTAGGCTGGCACTTCCCTGATTATTCAAAACCCACCATTCATTCACATACATTCCTTACTTTAATAAAAAAACGTATTTCTCATTTCACCGAGTATTGTTATTTTATTTGAGACTCCCTGTCTTTTAACATTCCTTCGGTATTGCCTTTCTTCTATTATACAAAGGTGTTATTTATTTGAGACTCCCAGTTTTTTAACATTCCTGATCCAAACTATAGAGGGTGGGGGGTCTCTATGTGACATTTCTATGAGTGCCGCTCCAATTCGCGGTTCTTCATGGGTGTTACAAACAAGCATGTCAATCTCCATCACAAAGTATCCGTTTGCAAAGTGGAGCCAATTGAACATAAAGTGAAGTTAGTTAACAAGCATGTCAATCTCCATCACAAAGTATCTGTTTGCAAAGTAGAGCCAATTGAACATAAAGTGAAGTTAGTTAACAATCATGTCAATCTCCATCACAAAGTATCTGTTTGCAAAGTAGAGCCAATTGAACATAACCATTTGAGAAAGTAACGTTAATTGATTGGTTTACATTTATAAGCGTCAATCTCAATTACAATCAATGAAAAGCGCCAATACAGAGAAAGCAGAGTCAATTAAGCCGTTTAGTTTTACAAGCGTCAATCTTAATAACAAGTGAGAAAGTATCAATTCAGAGTCAAATTGAGCGGTTTAGTTTTACAAGCGTCCTCATAACAAGTGAGAGAAAGTATCAATTTAGAGTCAATATGAGCGGTTTGGTGTTACAAGCGTCCATCTTAATAACAAGTGAGAAAGTATCAATTTAGAGAAAGCAAAGCCAATTGAGCGGTTTGCAAGGTACGGTTTGCAAGCTTTAATACAGAATTGTAAATCAATATTGCAGATTTACAATTATGTCAAATAGAAGAATTATAAATGCAGATTTAATAAATATTATGAATCAATATTGCAGGTTTACAATTTCTTATGAACAGAATCACAAATATTGGAATATGCCTACAGATGAAGGGAAAGCAGTGGATGTATTGTTTCTTGACTTTAGCAAAGCTTTTGACACGGTCTCCCACAGTATTCTTGTCAGCAAGTTAAAGAAGTATGGGCTGGATGAATGCACTATAAAGTGGGTAGAAAGTTGGCTAGATTGTCGGGCTCAACGGGTAGTGATCAATGGCTCCATGTCTAGTTGGCAGCCGGTGTCAAGTGGAGTGCCCCAGGGGTCGGTCCTGGGGCCGGTTTTGTTCAATATCTTCATAAATGATCTGGAGGATGGTGTGGATTGCACTCTCAGCAAATTTGCGGATGATACTAAACTGGGAGGAGTGGTAGATACGCTGGAGGGCAGGGATAGGATACAGAGGGACCTAGACAAACTGGAGGATTGGGCCAAAAGAAACCTGATGAGGTTCAATAAGGATAAGTGCAGGGTCCTGCACTTAGGACGGAAGAACCCAATGCACAGCTACAGACTAGGGACCGAATGGCTAGGCAGCAGTTCTGTGGAAAAGGACCTAGGGGTTACAGTGGACGAGAAGTTGGATATGAGTCAGCAGTGTGCCCTTGTTGCCAAGAAGGCCAATGGCATTTTGGGATGTATGAGTAGGGGCATAGCGAGCAGATCGAGGGACGTGATCGTTCCCCTCTATTCGACATTGGTGAGGCCTCATCTGGAGTACTGTGTCCAGTTTTGGGCCCCACACTACAAGAAGGACGTGGATAAATTGGAGAGAGTCCAGCGAAGGGCAACAAAAATGATTAGGGGTCTGGAACACATGACTTATGAGGAGAGGCTGAGGGACCTGGGATTGTTTAGTCTGCAGAAGAGAAGAATGAGGGGGGATTTGATAGCTGCTTTCAACTACCTGAGAGGTGGTTCCAGAGAGGATGGTTCTAGACTATTCTCAGTGGTAGAAGAGGACAGGACAAGGAGTAATGGTCTCAAGTTGCAGTGGGGGAGGTTTAGGTTGGATATTAGGAAAAACTTTTTCACTAGGAGGGTGGTGAAACACTGGAATGCGTTACCTAGGGAGGTGGTAGAATCTCCTTCCTTGGAAGTTTTTAAGGTCAGGCTTGACAAAGCCCTGGCTGGGATGATTTGATTGGGGATTGGTCCTGCTTTGAGCAGGGGGTTGGACTAGATGACCTCCTGAGTCCCTTCCAACTCTGATATTCTATGATTCTACGAAACCCCCTGCCCTCAGTAACCTGTCCCTTATGTGTCTCTGGGAATTGGCCTTTAACATAATGAAACATGTTCTCCCAATTCTGTATATACATGTACATAAAACCTGTTTAATATTATTGAAAACTGAGTGCATGGAGAGGAGACTGGATCCCAAGATCACTTATTAGTCCTGGTCCCATAAGTCCCTGTGGCACTTACGATGCATTCAGTTTTCTGTTTGTGTAGGAAGCAAGATTACTGCAGAGCCTAGTTCTACTGCATTGCAGTGCGTAAACCTCTGCTTGCCAGTGAGTCAGTTATGGATTTTTTTTGAGACACTTCGAAAGCTTCTAAAACTGAAAACAAGGTTTTTGCCTTATATGTGCCCAAATCCTCTCACTTTTCAAAGAAATGTTCACTTTTTCCCAACCCTTCTAAATTTGAAAGCTAAAAAGGAGTTGGACAATAAGTTCTTCTAGTGTGTGTGATAGTCTGCTGCGCTGTCCATGGAGAGCGTATTATTGGCTTTAAAGATCTAGGAGCATTTGGCCCATCAGAGCCATTCCACGTTCCAGCAGGATCTCTTTGTGTTGTCAACCAAAAGAATGCTCCCAAGACAGCAAGATGTTATAGACTGCTGACCTGAAGGCAGTAATTCTCCTGGTATCTGTGGCTATTCCCTGGTTCCGTTTATCTCGCTAATGTACACATCTTTGCCCTTAAAAAGAAAAGGAGTACCTGTGGCTACAGCTCACTTCACGAAAGCTTATGCTCAAATAAATTTGTTAGTCTCTACGGTGCCACAGGTACTCCTTTTCTTTTTGCGGATACAGACTAACACAGCTGCTACTCTGAAACCTGTCATTATTCTTTGCCCTTATGATTAATTTCTAGGTCTGTGACTGATAAGGAGGAAAGGGACAAGAGGTTAAATTTAGGCCAGTATAGTCATTTGATCAGTCATAATGGAAGATAATTTTTTTAATGTCCCTGTATGCAATAACAGAGAATTTGTGAAGGTGCAGGGCTCTGTTGTCCTTTTTTGTGTGTAGAAAGCCCTGGAAGGGAAGGCCGCAGACTTGGATACAGCCGTGATGAATCAATATGGCGCCTAGATAGCTCATTCAGCCACTTTTGCTCTGATGCAAGTTCCCTTGCAGCAGGTGTGGGTGACAGCAGAATGAAGCAGTGCCTAAACCTAGCACAGCCCCCCACACACAATCAACACATTGCAGCACAACAGTCTGTCCCTGCCATTCTGCCATTACCTGGGCTGCTGTCCTCTGCTGTATGTTAAATGCATGGAGCACAGTCTTTCTGCACACTGTCTTTCCATACTGTGCAGCAGGCCCCTTAGTTACTGTTGCATTATATTTTACAATATGAACTAATGACCCAGAAGTGACACATGAAGCCAAATAAATTATCACGGACAGGAGGAGCTAAGGGGTTAATGACATCCTGTTCCACAGAGGGATTGAATTGGTTTTCAAGTGTGTTTGTATCAGTGACCATTTAAAACTATTTGACACAACAGCATTTTTAATATAACTGAAAGAGCACAAGAGGTTATTTTAATTAAAGGGAGGTGATACAGAGCAATGTATCTAGTTCCCTCCACTTGCCACCATTTTATAGATTAACCTTCCCCAGTTATTTGTAAGATCGAGCAGTAAATTTATCATTCTAGATTCATAGATAGTAAGGTCAGAAGGAACCATCATGATCATCTAGTCTGACCTCCTGCACAACGCAGGCCACAGAATCTCACCCACCCACTCCTGTGATAAACCTCTCACCTATGTCTGAGCTATTGAAGTCCTCAAATCATGGTTTAAAGACTTCAAGGTGCAGACAGTCCTCCAGCAAGTGACCCATGCTACAGAGGAAGGCGCAAAATCCCCAGGGCCTCTTCCAATCTGCCCTGGAGGAAAATTCCTTCCCAACCCCAAATATGGCGATCAGCTGAACCCTGAGCATATGGGCAAGACTCACCAGCCAGATACCCAGGAAAGAATTCTCTGTAGTAACTCAGATCCCACCCCATCTAACATCCCATCACAGGCCATTGGGCCTATTTACCATGAGTATTTAAAGATCAATTAATTGCCAAAATCATGTTATCCCATCATACCATCTCCTCCATAAACTTATCGAGTCTAATCTTAAAGCCAGATAGGTCTTTTGCCCCCAGTGCTTCCTTTGGAAGGCTATTCCAGAACTTCACTCCTCTGATGATTAGAAACCTTCGTCTAACTTCAAGTCTAAACTTCCCGATGGCCAGTTTATATCCATTATGTGTATCATAGTGGTGCCCACTGGCCCTAATCCAGTGTCATGGCTCCATTGTACTGTGTCTTATACACACAACAGGAACATGGTTCCCAACCCAGTTTATGCCGCCACGCTGTGTTGTCTTTATTTGTTTTAAAGTTTTAACTGAGAATCAGGATTTTAAGCATATACAGCTGCAATTCTAAGGTATGCTGTATCCTCTGTGAATGCAGCGTGACAGGAATTCCTGACAAAACACTCCAGTTTCCTTGTGTCATGCTATCGGATTTTCCTGCTTTTGCAGGTTATTAGAGTACCTGTCTGGCATCCTTGACAACTGCTCCCCAGCTTCCACTAGATGCTAACAACGTTCTTCCTGGCCCTTCCTCAAAAGTCATGAAACAAAACAAGAAGTCAGTACTAATCAACACAGCACATAAACCTTTTGGTATTAAGAAATGCTATTTTATGATTAACAGCTATAGGTCACAACAGTGTGTGTTACTGAAGCGTTGTCGCCAATCATATTGCTTTACATGAAATGGCTATTGAACAATCAAAGAATTTTCTACTTACATCACATGTTCTGCAGTGCTAGTAATATGTGAGTAATTAAACTCAAGATGTCAAAGCGCAAGTCCAATGCCTGGGAAACAAATCACCCTATCAACCAAAAGATACAAATTACGTTAATTGTATCTGTGATGTTATTGACAGGAACTGTGACCATACAGAGCGGGGTGGGCAAACGTTTTGGCCTGAGGGCCACACCGGGGTTCCGAAACTGTATGGAGGGCTGGATAAGGAAGGCTGTGCCTCCCCAAACAGCCTGACCTCCGCCCTCTATCTGCCCCCTCCCACTTACTGCCCCCCCAGGACCCCACCCCCATCCAACCCCTCTGTCCCCTGACTGCCCCAACCCCTATCCACACCCCCGCCCCCTTACAGGCCCCCTGGGACTCCCACACCTATCCAACCCACCCCCCCCCGTTCCCCATCTCCTGACTGCCCCCTGGGGCCCCCTGCCCCTTATCCAACCCCCCTGCTCCCCGCCCCCTTACCATGCTGCTCAGAGCACCAGGACTGGCAGCTGCGCCGCCCGGCCGGAGCCAATCACGCTGCCACGCAGTCTAGAGCACGGGGGCAGGCCGGTGGCTCTTGCAGCTGTGCTGCCTGACGAGCTTGCAGCCCTGCTGCTCAGAGTGCTGGCAGCACAGTGAGCTGAGGCTGCAGGGGAGAGGGGACAGCAGGGGAGGGGCCGGGGGCTAGCCTCCCCAGCCAGGAGCTCAAGGGCCGGGCAGGAGAGTCCCGTGGGCTGCATGTGGCTCGCGGGTTGTAGTTTGCGCACCTCTGGTATGGATCAGTGTTACACCTGGTCTTGTATAGAGGAGGCCAAGTGGAGTGTCTATGGAAAGGTTGTAATTTGCTGGTTATAGTTATGCTGTCTGTAGGTGTGTGTCATTTTTGTATTCGAAGTTATGAATATTGGCTATGTACTTGTTTGATTTTAAGTAGCCTCAGTGAAGCATTTGGTCAGCTTCTTGAGAAAAGACTATTCTCAGTAAGTGCCCAATCAAGAAACAGTTAAGCTGACAATGGACTTTGAGAGACACCACTCCACATCTGAACTTTCCTGGGAACGTTCAAACTAACATGTAAGCAATGGCATCGGCCTGTAAAGAACTGAGTCATGCATGGACATGTGACTTGTCCATGTCACTCCAAAACTCTATCTTGTAGCTGTGATGCTGCATAGGAAAACACAAGGGGTTTCCACCCATAAGAGGGACTATATAAGGCCTGGGGAAACCCCTCCATTTTGTCTTCAGCTGGTTCAAGAGATAGCCTCTCCACCCCAAAGCGATGCCTGAAAGAAAATGGAACAAAGGACAGTAACTACAGAGTGTAAGTGATTGCTGGACTCAAACTAGGATGAAGTCTAGTCTGTAAAATAAGCTTATTGGAACATCTCTGAGGGTGAGATTTACCTGCATTTAGTTTCTTACTGTATTAGGCTTAGACTTGCGTGTTTTATTTTATTTTGCTTGGTAATTCACTTTGTTCTGTCTGTCATTATTTGGAACCACTTAAATCCTACTTTTATTTTATTTATTTATCACTTTTTACTTATTAATTAACCAAGAGCAAGTATTAATTCCTGGGGGAGCAAACAGCTGTGCATATCTCTCTATCAGTGTTATAGAGGGCGAACAATTTATGACACGTTTCAGAGTGGTAGCCGTGTTAGTCTATATCAGCAAAAACAATGAGGAGTCCTTGTGGCACTTTAGAGACTAACAAATTTATTTGGGCATAAGCTTTCGTGGGCTAAAACCCACTTCATCAGATGCATGGAGTGGAACATACAGTAGGGAGGTATAGTAAAACAGATTTATTTGGGGTTTGGATCCCATTGGGAACTGGGTATCTGGGTGTTGGAAACAGGAGCACTTCTTAAGGTGTTTTCAGTCAAGCCTGCAGCTTTTGCGGAACATGGTTCAGACCTGGGTCTGTGTTTGTAGCTGGCTAGTGTGTCTGGTACAACCAGGCAAGGTACTGAGGTCCCAAGCTGCCAGGGAAAACGGGGTCAGAGGTAGTCCCAGCACATCCGGTGGCAGTCCCAAGGGGGTTTCTGTAACCCAACCTATCATAGTATCCTTCCTTGTGTTCTGCATCTTGACACAGTGGGAAGGTGAGGGCGGTGTGGGTGTGTGCGTGCGCCAGTGAAACTGAGGGCTATGCCAGTGGGAGTTCTAAGTCCTGGTAGGACCACCCACACAGAGGTCAAAGGGTAAACACCAGATGAAAAGACCATGGGTCTTCCAGGTTGAGGGTTGAGCAGTAGGCCAACAAACTGTCCTCATAAACCAGTTAAGTTATAGAAACACAACAAAGTTGCCATTTTGGGAAACAGCATGATGTAGAGGAATGGTGAAGCCTTGTTCATTCTCTAAGTAACATCTGAGAGCACAGGAAAGATTCAGATCAGACTTATTGTATATGCTAGCCATAAACCAAACCACCCATCATTCCTAATTTAAAGTATTCCATGTAAAATTAAATTCAGTGTCCCATCTACTGTATGTCTATCTTTACTCCTTCCATGCCCAGAGAGAACCTGGTCCCACTCAAGTTGCCCACTGCCCATTCCTCATGCAGGAGACCCAGTGCAGTGCCAACAATCAACAGGTGGTAATTCCAGTGATGAAGTCCTTATGCTTTGGAGTTACATGCCATGACAACTGCAGGGGTGAAATTTTTATATACATGAAAATTTCAGCACTGAAGCTTATTCCTGCCGCATTTGTGTCAAGTGCTAGAACCTGGGCAGAGATGCAGAGCTATTTGGCTGAATCACCCAGCCAGATCATTATATTATTTTTTGACCAACAAGTATAAAAGGAGTTTAGTATCTGAGGCAGAGGAATTAGGAGCTGGAGATAGGAATCCTGCAGGGAGAAACCCTAGGAATAGCCAAGGTAAGGGAAGAATCTTAACCTAAGTTTGTTTCAGTTTAGAATAAAGGTGAACTCCAGGATGGGGGTAAAATTGTACCATAGGCAGTGTGTGTTTGCTGCTAGGAAGAGTAACACCATTTTCAGTTTGGTTGGGAGAGAGAAAAGTCACTGTTCGGCCTACTAATGTGTAAATGGAGAAGCTATTCTATCAACTCCCACAACTTTACCATACACTCTCATGGTGTAACAAAGAGTAAATATAGATGACAAGTTCAGTCTGCAAAAGTTAGTTTCAGACAGCATGACGACAGAGTCAGGAATACTGTATTTTGCCCTTTCAAGTGAAATAAAGCAGGCACTAGGAGCACTGGTAATAGAATTAGGATGATGGAGAATGCTGTAGTAGAGAAACCAAGAGCAAATATCAAGTCAGTCTGCAAAGCTCAGTCTGCAAAGCTCTGATGATCCTTATTTATCTTGAATCCACTTTAGTAGTTTAATGTATGTCAGTGTAGTCTTTGTGCCTTATGGACTACTGTTTCTCGGCAGGTACCTTATGCAGTTTAATTGGCTACAATATTGCTGCTGGTATATTTGCATTGACAAATTTTTCTCCAGTTCCTACCAGTTTGTCTTTTGTTCTAAATAATTTAGTTATTGTCAACACAGGAAAAACTTCAGCATCTATTTTCTCTCTGGCAAAAGCAAAGACTCTCTCTCTGTTGTGGTTGTTTGCAAATGAAGCACAAGATGCTAAGTGCTGTAGTTCTTGCCAAATGTTACCTGCGAATGATCATATCATACTGTTATATAGAGCCCATAATTAGAGAATCTCCAATCACGCTGCAAATACTAATTTATCAGTTCTCAACCCCCTAACGCCACTGTGAGATAAATAAATATTCCTATTTTACAGAGGCGGTGTCAGGAATCGGGGCCTGCAGCAGAGCTAATCTCCAGGCAGCCTCTGCAGTACAGCTGGCCTGCAGCAGGCTGCCTGATTGGGGCCAGCAGGCTGGATCTTAAGCCAGCAATAGCAGTAGGTCGTTGGCTTCTCAACGCTCATGCCAACCACTGTGCCTGCTCCTTTGTTACCTTGTTCCTCCTGCTTCTGCCTTCCACCCAGTATTGGCTTTGTCCTACCCCTGCCCGGGGCAGCAGGTTTGTAGAAATTTTGGTGGTGCCCAGAACGTCCAGAGCCCACCCCCTCAAAACTCTGGCCCACACCTGCCTAAGGCTCTGGGAGGGAGTTTGGGTGGGGGGGCGGAAGTCTGGGGTGCAGGCCCTGGGCTGGGGCAGGGGATTGGGGTGCATGAGGGGTGCAGACTCTGGGAGGGAGTTTGGGTGCAGAAGGGGTGAGAGGTTGGGCTCTGGGAGGGAGTTTGGGTGGGGGAGGGGATTTGGGGTGCAGACTCTGGGATGGGATTTGTGTGCTGGGTGCAGGCTGGGGCAGAGGGTGGGGGTGCAGGAGGGGGTGAGGGATGCAGGCTCTGGGATGGAGTTTGGGTGCAGGCTCTGGGCTGGGGCAAGGGGTGGGGGTGCAGGCTCTGGGAAAGAGTTTGGGTGAAGGCTCTGGGCTGGGGTTGGGGGTGCGGGGTCTGGAAAGAGTTTGGGGATGGGAGGTGGTGCAGAGGGTGGGGGTGCAGGCTCTGGGAGGGAGTTTGGGGCCAGGAGGGGGTGTGCGGGGATGGGATGCAGGCTCTGGGAGGGAGTTTGGGGGCAGGGAGGGGGTGTGTGGGAAAGGGGTGGGGGTGCAGGCTCTGGGATGGGGTGGGAGGGTGCGGTGCTTACCTGGGGCTCCTGGGCAGGGTTGGCTGGGATGGCCTCCATGCACTGCTACCCCCAGGCTAGCTTCCTATTGGCCGCAGGGGCGCTTGGGGCAGGAGCAGCACGTGTAGACACAGACACACCCTGCCTAGGGGCCGCAGGGAGAGGGTGGCAGCCACGTGGAGCAAGCAGGCAGGAAGCCGCTCAGCTCCGCTGTGCTGCCGGTGGTGGGTGGGGGCCCTGGGCCATTTTGCCCAGGAGAAGAGAGGGGGGAGGAGCACCCGGGGTGGAAGGTGGGGCTGAGGAATATTCCTGGTGCCCAGGCACCACGGGCTCTAGAGCTCACCGTCTATGCCCCTGTCTTCCACCCTGCTTGCTGCAGTTCCTGCCTTCTGGTTTGACCATTGACTTTGGTCCATGACTCCAGACTCTGGCTTCACCTTTGGCTCCAGCTTCTGATTACTGACTCGGCGCTGATCCTCATCCTTGGGGCCTGACACCTGCTCTGACCACTAAGCAAGACTGCCCTCATACTGGTTTGCTGACAGAGGAAAACTAAGTCAGAAAAGTAGTGTAGTGACTTGCAGATTCCTGTGAGTTCCTTAGTATCAGCACTATGATTAGAATGAAGAAGTTCTGTACCTGAATACATGCTCCACTGTAAGCATGGGATTAAGACCCATTGATTTTAAAGTGCTGCAGTGGATTGGTGTCTAGATGACTAGGCTGTAGGACAACAATAAGGGGACTTTCCTAACAATAGACAGTGAGACAGTTGGGAATTGAATTTAGGAGTCTTGACTGCAAGTTCTTCTTGCTCTGTGACCTCCTTTAAATCTTAAAACATTTCCCTATGTAGATCAGGATGTGCAGATCAGATCCTTAGTTAAATCTATTTCTAGAATGAGCAACAAGATTTCCTACAGAAAAACTCAGATTAGCTCCTTGTGAACCCAGAGAATGGAACCACCAACCAACTTGCAGAGGGTTCAGAAAAGAACCACAAGAATGATTAAGGGATTGGAAAACATGCCTTAGGTGATAGGCTCAAGGACCTCAATCTATTTAGCTTATAAAGAGAAGGGTAAGGATGGTTTGATCAGTCTGTAAGCACCTATGTGGGGAACAAAAATTAGATAATGGCTCTTCAGGCTAGCACACTAAAGTATAACAAGATTCAATGGCTGGAAGTTAAAGCTGGACAAATTCAGACTTGAAATAAGCTGTAGGTTTTTGACAGACAGGGTAATTAACCATTGGAGTAATTTACTGAGGGCTGTGCTGGATTATCCATCACTGGCAATTTTAAAATAAATATTGGCTAGTTTTCTAAAAGATGTGCCTTAGTTCAAATAGGAATTAATCCAGGAAAATCCTATGGCCTGTGTTATACAGGAGGCCAGACTAGATCAGCAGTTTTCAAACTTTTTGAGCTGAGCCCGCCCCCTCACTTTGAGTTACAATTTTTGGTTGAATCCCCCCAATATCTGCACCTTCCCCCCCGGGTTTTCAGGGTTGGGGAAGGTGTGTGCAACGGTCTGTGGGGGCGGAGCCAGCACTGGGCGCGGAGGACGCCAGGCACAGAAATTGGCGTGCAGATGTTGACGCTGACCCACAGGCTGCGTGGCCCGCTGAGGTGAGTCAGAGGGATGGAGGTTGCGCTCCCTACTCAAGCCTCGCTGCTCATGCTCCCGAATGTTAGGGAGGTGCACCCCACAGTTAGAAAACCTCTGGACTAGATGATTGCAGTGGTCCCATCTGGCTTTATAATCTGAGAAAACCATCACATACAATATAGAAAAATATTCTTACTCTGTTTCTAGTGACACCTTAGATTATTGAACCTAAAACTTTTTAAAATCATTCTTTCTTTATGTTTATTTACTCTTTGACCAAGCTGAGTGAGTTGCAATCAAACCGAACAGGTCAGTATCATGTTTGTTTCTAGCTGAATACCATTCCTGGTTCTCGTGCACTAGGCCAGCTCCCTTGTTGCTTGAGTTTATAGCATGTTAGGAGAATGTTTCACTGGTCTTTGCTTTGGTTTAATTTCCTTTAGTTCTATGTTAATCATGCTTCAGTTGCTTGGTCCTGGTTTTGGTTGCTCGGCATCGTTGTTTATGGCCTGTTTTTCATGACGTGAAGCCAGAGTTCTTGCGTGTCTTTGTGTGCACACTGACTGGGGTGTACGTAAATGTAGATCAGGTCCCCATTTCCTTTTATGTAAGTCAGAAGTTTAGTTTAATATGATCCACTGGTGACACGCATGATAGTGGCCGAGTTAATGCTGCCATTCACTGAGGGTGGCATAAACTGTCTCTTTATGGAACCAAAATGCTGTTTGCCAGTCACCTTGGCCACTGGGCATCCCTTCTTTGTCTCATTTATTTAGATTGCAAATTCCTTGGTGCAGGGACTGCCTTTTGGACTGTGTATGGTGCCCAGCATAATGGGGTCTTGAGAGAAGGTTTTGGGTGCTACTATAGTATAAATATTAAATAATTATGGGAGGCTGCCATCCACTCCATTGCAAATGGCGTCACTGCAGTTGTGGGACTTCCGGGAAATCAGTGGTGCCACCCACTCCTGAGCAGAGTTTAGGCCGAGAAAGGAATACTGCATCACAGACCAGCATCCACTAGTGATGTGGGGTCTAAAAAATCTGTGCTCTCATAAGATGACGTAGTTGTTACTAAAGTGCACCTACTGGCCACCCAGAATTTTACAGTGATAGTGGGGTTAAAACTCAGATTCCTCTGCTTTAAAAGCACAACCCTTAGCACTTGAGATAATGCTCCTTTAACTGGAGTAATATTAAGACTTACAGCCCACGTGTTCAGGTTTAATTCCATCCAGGAGAGGGCAGTGATACACATACACACGAGCCAATATTTTACATTTTCCCCACACTTAAGCAAAGCTTATCTGGGGTTCACAGACGTACAGATCAACCAGCTGCAATAGATTTCTGACTCCCTAGGACTTTGCTGTATTGCACAGTGTGGCCACACAGAACTTCGTAGCAACAACAAGGATTGCCCAGAGATGGTTCTACTGCAGTGGGGCAGCACCTACAACTTCAGCTACAGGAGAATCCTTTACCTCTGGTACTATGAGGGCTGAAGCTCTGCCACTCAGTTGATCAGTTCAGATTCCATCCAGTAGAGAGCAGTGACACACCCACACCATACGGTCTTCCAGGATGTTATAAGGTCCATCTGAAATATGTTCAAATGTCATATGTTCAAAGGGTTTTGGTTTCCCTTTGTTGGTTATTTTGATTGTTTTATTCCCGTTGTATTCTCTCATCTGTCAGCCAGAGAGATTTATTTATATATATATAATATAAATGAGCATTTCTATCTCCCCAGTTACATGACATGTAATTAGTTTTATTCACAGCAGATCTGAAGTTTTATATTATACGAGCACCTGATACAATCAGGAAATGTTGTTATACTTCCCCCTGCTCTCTCCATTTGAGTCTCATGGTTGTGGTAATTGTTAGATTATTTGGTCCCTTTTGCTAAGGACTCAGGAGTGCTCGCTTTAAAAGCTAACTGGAGTTTTCTAACCCTTCCAAAGCTTGAACTGAGGACATATTTTTGTTTGCCCTCAGCATCTTCAACTGCTATTTTCACCACTTCTATTCCCTCCCGCCCCTCTCAACCTTGTGACTTTTGGATGGTAGGGGCTGTGGCAAGGTCTCTCCACTGACACAGTGTGAATTATAGGTGCCATAACTAGGCAGCCATTTCTTTTGGCTAAAGTTATAGATAAATTATTCTATGTGAGAACTCCATGGTTCGAATGGTCTTAGGGTTAATTGTCTTCCTGAACGATTGAAATTCTGTTGCTCCAGCTGGAAAGCTGTGGGAGAAAGTAGGCAGGCTTGTTTAGCAGACCTGTAGTCTCATCCTGTGGTACAAGAACACTAGTTGTTTCTGTGGTATGACAGGAAGGGCCACGTTCTTAAAAAGAGGAGGCTTGAGCTGCATACAAAAACAACTGGCACTAAGAGTCTATCAGACTCAGTGTTGCCACGAAGGGTTTTACTGAGGCTCATTAGGTTGGGATAGATTCAGTTTTCTGACTGTCTGTCCATATGGGATGGTCTATAGAATTATGTAGGAAATGATAACTGTTTTCTATGTCTTTTTAACTCTACTGTAGAATTTACAGAATTAAATCCCTTCTATTAGATTAAAAACCTCTAAAAATAATATTATTCTCTACGCCACTCTAGGTTTTAGAGTAGTTTTTATAGAACCTCATTACAGCTCTATAGAACTATATTGGTTTAGTGCCTGTTAAATTAAGTTTTCCATAAGAGTGTGTGATAGGGTGTGCACTCCACACTAGCCCTGATGGAGTTAACGAGGGCCTGAGAAGGCCAATTGGGTTATCTGGAGTCACCTGCAAGAGGGAAGGCCAGAGTTAATTAAGAGAGAAGCCCAGCTGGGACAGCACTGTAAAGCCAGGAGGCTGAAAATAAAAGAAAGCTGCAGTCGCTCCTTGTGATGAGGGAGGTCATCAGGGACAAGGAGGAAGTCCAGGGTGAGAGAAAGTCCTGAGATCCTGCCTGGGGGTATGGAGTCTAGCAAGAGGCTAGGAGGGGGTGAAGTAACCATGGGGAGTAGAGTAGGCTCCCATGGTAAACCCAGAAATAGACAAGTGATGACAGAAAGCTGTGTAGGAAGGAGCTCAGGGAAACAGCAATAGGGACAGGGATTGAGCAGACCTGGATTGCTGGTGATAGGGTCCCTGAGCTGGAACTTGGTTTAGCAGACACGCCTGGGTTCCCCTGGTGTAGTGGCACAGAGCCCCGAGCCGGGGCTGAACATTGACCAGAGCAGGCCATCCACAGGGGAAATTCTTCCCGGCTCATCTCTAGCCATTTTAAATCCATTTTGCACTGTAGGATTTAGCAGATGGGAGAATCCAGCCATTGGGCCTGATTCTCCTCGTTAGTATAGTAATTCTAAGCCAGTGCATCTCTTTTAATTCCAGTGGAGCGATTTCTGATTCATCCCAAGCAAGAGGAGAGTCTCATATATCGAGTTCAGAGTGGGAGTGTCTCTTCCTTCTGTTAGGGCAGAAGGCTGCCAGGAAAGCAGGGGTTTGGAGAGAATTTCTCCTTTGAGTTCTGGGCTAAGATAAAAAGAAACTTGGGTTGGGAAAGCATGATGAGAAGATGAGCCTTCTGTGGGCTTCCTGGAGAGGGAAAGTTAGGAAACAAAAGGGAATTTTCTTTGAGACCTGTCTCGGGTAAGGAATTTTCTTCAGTACAGTTAGTTAGCTGTGGCTGTGAGTTGACTTGAATTAATCTGATATATGTTAGTGAGTGGAGGAGTTAATTTATTCTAACAGCAGTTTGGTAAAGATGTTCAATCCTTGGTTGCAAATTGGACAAGGGGGGGAAAAAGAGAGCTACTGATTAGCTAAACTGAATTTAAAATAGTGGTGCAGCCTGTGTTTGATTAATAGACCGTTACAAAATGTTAATTTACAGATAGACTGAGACTATCACTGTGTATCAAGCCCCCTCATTTCCCAGGACTAGGACAGCAAAAGGAAGTCTTCAGGGAATCCCAAAGTCCTGCAGGGAACTTGGAAGTCTACAAGTAGCTACCAACAACTTCAAGGCTTGCAGGGTCAGATCCAATATAAAACTATTCCCATTATGTGAAGCAAATGCCTTTGGAGAGGAATATAAATGCTATGAAGCATTCTGAGCTCTGCATTCTTTATTAGAGGCTGAACTGAAATAATGAATTAGAAATAAGAGGCATATTACAGAAATGAACTTCAACCCTTTCAAGACATCTTAAATAGAACAGGTTATAAAAGGTGGTGATGTTTCTGCACTATAATAGGAAATATTCCTGCCATTTGATGAGAGACTTACTCATCATTTATTGATTCTATGAGCGCTTAAGAGGTAAAGAGTTAAACAATAGCTTAATAGGCTGCCTATAGTCTTGAATGTGCTTACTGAGCCGTTCCAACCCTCATTCATATTACGTGTAATTGTCTTCCTGAAGCAGAGGATATTTTTATTTGTATAACCCCTCCTTAATTTGTTTCACTCATTATAATGGTGGTGTTTCCCATGTTTACTCATCACTCAATATGTTAATGGAATTGTTTGTAAGGAGTTTGTCTTTAACATGTATTAGAAATTTTTATTAATGTATAGGTCACATTTTCAGCTAAACACTCTGGAGGAGACCTTTCCTAATTCATTTCTAGGTGACTTGGTGTCCTTGAAACCCACTTCCTCCAGCTACGTTTCCATGGCTGACTTTTACTCTGGTGCAATCTACTTCACCCTTTCAACCCTACCTCATTCTCATATCTAAAAATCTGTCCTCCCAAGTCTCATACACAATATATATTTTGTGGAGGCAACAAAGAAGCCTTCTATGTCTTGCCCCATCTTTAACTGGCTTTGGCCTTCTGGGTGCACAGAAGCCTTTGGGCCAAAGATGCGGCTTGCCATGATGAGCCCTTACAGTGCAGGTTGGCTGTGATGTTGACAAAATGCAGGGATGCTCTAGGTTCTACTGTGTGTTGACCCTGTTTTGGCTGGTTCCCCTGCAGGACACTAACAGCTTTTCATTGCCAGAGTCTGTTGAGGAGGATAAACAGTGCTACTGAGCATGCCAGGGGGGAGTGTGTGCAAAACCACACTGGAGGTCTGGCCTAGAATCATAAAATGTAGGGCTGGGAGGGACCGCAAGAAGTCATCAAGTCCTTGCTTTGAGGTAGGACAGGTTTTTTCCAGCCTGTTCTTAAAAACTTCCAGTGATGGGGATTCCACAGCCTCCCTTAGATGCCTATTCCAGAGCTTAGTTATGCTTATAGTTAGAAAGCTTTTCCTAATATCTAACCTAAAACTGCCTTGCTGCAGATTAAACCCATTACTACTTGTCCTACCGTCAGCGGACACGGAGAACAACTGGTCCTCATGGATGATTTAGTTGGGGATTGGTCCTGCTTTGAGCAGGGAGTTGGACTAGATGACCTCCTGAGGTCCCTTCCAACCCTGATATTCTATGATTCATTCTGTTTGTAACAGCCCTTAACATGTTTGAAGACTGTTCTTGGGTCCCGCCGAGTTTTCTTAAGACTCAACATGCCCAGGTTTTAAAACTTTTCCTCAAAGGTCAGGTTTTATAAACCTTTTATTATTTCTGTTGCTCTTCTCTGGACTCTCTCCAGTTTGTCCACATCTTTCCTGGAGTGTGGTACCCAGAATTGGATGCAGTACTCCAGCTGAGGCCTCACCAGCGCCGGGTAGAGCGGGGCAGTTGCCTCCCATGTCTTACATAGGACACTTCAGTTAATATTCCCCAGAATATTAGCCATTGTTACAACTGAATGACCTTGACTCATATTCAATTTGTGATCCACTGTAACTCTCAGATCCTTTTTCAATAGTACTACCACCTAGCCAGTTATTCCCCATTTTGTAGTTGTGCATTTGATTTGTTTCCTTCCTTTGCACTTATCTTTATTAAATTTCATCACGTTGATTTCAGACCAATTCTCCCATTTGCTAAGGTCCCTTTGAAATCCAGTCTTGTCCTCCAAAGTGCTTGCAACTCCTCCAGCTTGGTATCATCTACATATTTTATAAGCATACTTTCCACTCCATTATCCAAATCAATTAATGAAAATATTGAATAGTACTGAACCCAGGACTGTGGAACCCCACTAGATACGCCCCCATGGAAACCCTCTAGATGCACCCTCCCAGTTTGACTACAAGCCACTGATGACTACTCTTTGAGTACTGTTTTTCAGCCAGCAGTGCATGGACCTTACATAGTTGCATCTAGACCACATTTCCCTAGTTTGTTTATGAGAATGTCATGTGAGACACTATCAAAAGCCTTACTACAATCAAGATATATCATGTCTATTGCTTTCCCCACCCCCATCCATTAGGCCAGTAACTTTGTCAAAGAAGGAAATTAGGCTGGTTTGGCATGATTTGTTCTTGACAAATCCATGCTGGCTATTCCTAATAACTCTATTATCCGGTGGGTGCTTACAAATTGATTGTTTAATAATGTGTTCCAGTATTTTTCCAAGTAACAAAGTTAAGCTGACCGGTCTATAATTCCCTGTGTCCTCTTTGATCCAAGAGTAGGGTCAGCACAGAAATATCAACTGCTGGAAGGGTGGGGACCCAGGAGGAGGGAAGAAAGGCAGTTAACAAGGTGAGTCCTTGATGGAAGAGCCCAGAGCTTTTAGAGGAAAAGAGGCCCCACCCATTAGCCTGCCAGAGTCTCCTCTGCAATTATTCTTGCAGAATGGCCAGAGGCTCATTGTGACTAAGAGCTTTTATATGGACAGCAAGCCCATTATTCTTCCTAAGATGGTTGGAAGAAAAACCATGAGGGAGCTGGTAAGACAGCAGGTCTTTTACATCCATCCCCATTTCTCCACTGTGAGTTTCCTTGCTGGGCATAGTCGTTGAGGAAACCCCAGATGAATTTTGATAGAATGATGCCTGTGAGCTGTTCTCACATTTGCAGCGTTTAACATGTTCCTGGAGTGGGGGGCAAGAGGTGGCACTTAATGTCCCTGGCATATTAGTTGGGTGATTTCCTTTTCATGGGCCCCCAAGGACGTGGGCATTGTGAGGCATTGCTGGGCCATTTCTTAGTCTCATGGACAGGCTCACTGTTCCACAAGGATGGGACCACTATTGCTTATTTACATATTGAACTGGACACTGACACAGGAAGTTTGGATTCCTAAGGACAAGATCAATGCACTAAGGGAACATATGGCAAGGTTTAAAAAAGGAGGCCAAGGTAATGTGGAAGAAAAGCTACTCTCTCGTGTTTCCTTGTACACAGTGGTTGTGCATTGTATTTTCTCCTCATTTCTTCTTCCACTGCTTTTTTACAGTTACACCCTCTGCTTCATCTAACTACATTTTTTTTGAGAGCAGGCTGGGGCACCTTGTTTAGTTTCCTTTTCTCATCATAACTCTTTGTGTGTCAACCAGCCTTCTGTGCCATTGTATGCTGGAGAGCAACATACAGCCCTTAGGAAATATATGATGATAAAATAATCATCACTGATATCATCAGTCACTGGGTTTGCTTTAATGCTTGTTTTACTTATCCTGTATCTCATCATGGTGTCATTTCCCTAACTCTCTGCCACAGGCTACTAGTCCAACACAAAACTCAGTCACAATACATAGGGGAAATTTAGTGCACAGTTGCTGAGCTATTGTAGAAGATGTCATGTTAGAAATTTGGCTAACTGCTGTCTCTCTTTTCAGGAGAAACCCATTAGGCAGAGATCCATCTGCATAATTATGAAATAAATATTTTTTTTTGTCATCCTGTCCTTAATCTCTCCACTTGCATTTCTTCTATTGGCTAATTTCATTCTCCTCCAGCCCATTAGACTGGCAAGCCTTTAAGAAACTGAACTTCATGACAGGTAGGTTTTTCCAAGCTCTTCCAAACCCACTCTTTGGCTATTGATAGTACTTACGAACATGTCCTCAATGCCACTGTAATTAGCAATATATCATCTTTCTCTCCTGCATCTGTTCTCTGTAAGTGGAAACATTAACACATGCTGGCTGGATTACAAAATCCAAACGATACCACACAAAGCAGGAGCAACTGCCAAGCAGAAAACAGTTGTTGCCACTTTTATTTTCTTTGTGTCACAGCTGTTAATCTCTTCCTTTATTGGTGCTGTTGCTAAGCGTAGCTCTGAATTAAGGGGATCTAGGCAGTCTCAAGCCAACAAAAAAAAAGGCTAATTTTTGCCTAGAAAAAGGAGAGAATATCTTTTCAGATCATTTACCACTCGAGGTAATAAACTGGAAAGATTGTTAGGTTACTGCAGTTGTATGTGTTTCAGCAATGCTTTTTTGAATAGACATGTACAATAAATCAGCCTCATGGAAATGTAGGGCTGGAAGGGCCATCAAGAGGTCACCCTACCATCCCTAAACTGTTGTACAGTACAATGTCTTTGGCCTACGGGCGATGCACTTTCCATATTCTTTCAGATGGAATGAAATATCACACACTACAGCTCAGATCCTCAGCTGATTGGTGGGCACCACAGAATTCAGTCAAGCATTGATTTACATAAGCAGAGGATATGGGCCATCCATTACTGGCATGTTGCAACAAGGGTCGGGAGGAGCAGAGGTGTTGTGGTGAACTCCCATAGCCCAGCCATGTACCATCCTTTTCACTTTTCATGTCCTCTCTCCCCTAGGACTTGCCCTTGCCCCCTCTGGGGTGAAGTAGATGTTGAGCGGAATTTTAGGACTAGGCATAATTTCCACTATGTTAGAAGTATTGCAACCAAACCAGAGCACCCAGCGGTATGTTAAAGTGCAATAGAATGTATGTGCCTGCCAGTTGTTTATAAAACCAGGGACTGTTAAGATGTCCTCTATTTGCAGAGTGAATTCAATATGAAATGTAAAGTGTTGCTGCAAACTAAGGTGAAAGTGTGCAATGCTATTTCTTAAAGCAGAACAGTGAAGCTGTTGTCTTCTCTGATCAGTGTATGCCCCACAGCTTGCCCGTGAGAGTGCAGGCTATGGAACCAAAGGAGTGGGAGGGCTAGTGCTAGCAAAGATTTCCATAAAATTGGTCAAATGGATTCAGTTATTTCTCTGGTCATTCTGGAGACCAGAGCTGGAGCTGTGGCAGCCAGCCAGCTCAGCTGTTAATTCTATAACAAAAACAAAATGCAAGAGTCGAGCACACACAATGCCATAATCAAATTCAGTGGTAGCTAGCGCCCATGGTGGCACACTAATCTCAAATTGTCATATCAAAACAAGGTGCCACATCAGCTGCTGCCAATCCTTTTTGCCTAAATATACCCAGGGAAAACCCTGGCTGGAGGACAGCGGGAAAGGGTACAAATGGTAACTTTGGAGTGCGGGGGAGTAGTGATCCACCTCTTCTCCTACAGCTTCTTGGGATAAGTCTTTTTTCCTCTTTGTTTTCCCCTGGATGTAAGCAGAGTCAGGATGAGCACTACCCTGACATCTGGTGGCGAGTCATAGTGGGTTGTGGAAAAGAACTTCAGGGGCTGATCTCATTTGCATAGGCACACCCACCCTGCCTAGACGGTCACTTTGGCTGCTGTAGGAGCCCCAGTTTCTCTGTTATTGGGGCAGGAATAAACTGTTGTTATCCTGATTATGTGACTCAAGGACAGTGGAACTGTACTTGGCCTTTTGTTATGATGGAGGGACTCACCATCAACCAAGGAGCACTCGCTAAGCAAGGGTCATGGGTTCCAAAACCCAGTGAATGGAGAGAGGCTGGGGATAGGTATTAATACCTGGAGGTATGGGCCCTATGGTGAGGGCCTTACATGCTAATTGCACTTCCTCCTCTCTCCACTGTGGAATATCAGAGCTAATTTTGATTCTATTAGGAATCTAGTTACAGGCTGCTGAGCTGAATTCACTTTGGGCTAATGGTGCACCAGCACTGAGGCTCCCCTACTACAAGCTGAAATCACAAAAGAGCTAAACTTACAAAGAGCTGAAATCACTGAGTGTTGTGTTAAGTAGTGGGGGAGCCTGAAGATATATTGCGGAGCAGTTTGTGGGACGGCTGGCAGAGCTGAGCGGCTGGTGGAGCGGAGCAGGTTTTGGGATGCCTGGAGCAGCTTATGGGGGCGGCTGGCAGAGCGGAGCGATTCATGGGACAGCTGGTGGAGCGGAGTGGAACGGAGCCCTATGGAGAGGCGGGGCAATCGGCTTTGGGCCACGTAAGGTGCCCCTTAACACCCCCCCATCTCCACCCAGGTTGGGAAGTAAAACTCTGCAGATAAACTTTTGAATTCTGGGGCTGCACTGACCAGGGACATAGATTTTTGGGGTGTTGGACTTTTGGGACTTTGGGTGATTTTGGGTTGCTGGACTCAAGAACCAAAGGGAAAGGACATGCCCCAATTTGCTTGGGGTGGGTTTTTTGCTCATGGGTTGTGTTAGGAATCCTGTTGGTGGTGTTTCTCCAACATAATGCCACATTGTTTCTCTCTGTTATTAAAAGGCTTTGCTACGCTCAGACTCTGTGCTTGGGAGAGGGGAAGTATTGCCTCTTGGAGGCATCCAGCGGGGTGGTATATATTTGTCCCAGGTCACTGGGTGGGGGCTCGAGATGGTTTTGCATTGTGTTATTGGAATGGAACCCCTAGATACTGAACCCGGCCCTTGTTGCTGCCAACTCTGATGGGCAGAAGGGTTACACTATATAATTTGACTACTCAGATTCAGGGGTTAGTGTATACAAACTCTGGTGCCTCTATCACAATGATAGAGAAACACATGGCCCAACTTTGTACGATTTCTGTTGAAGTCAAGGGATTTGATTCTTCTCTGACTTACTACAATTGTATGGTGGTGTATTCTAGTGATTTCAGTAGTGTTACTCCTGACTGAGGTGGTGATAGCAGGTTTGCAGGTGCTGGAAGGGATATACGGAATGTTTTTGAATAGCTCCACTCTTTCTTTCAGAGACATATGGGACAGAAGTTTTGGGTAGCTGCGTATGTTTCCTGAAGACTCTTACGTGGCATCACTCCTCATATTCAGCATGCACACGGTATCCACACCAGTGATGATATAATTAAATTATACACACAATCATAGAAATGTAGGGTTGGAAGAGACCTCAAGAGATCATCTAGTCAGATGCATGTAAAATCTTTAATAATAGAAAAGGGCACAGAGATCCCTTTCCCACTGATCCCATGTAAATAACAGGTATGTGAACATCTGTCATGCCCATGACGCTATCTGATGGTGAGACAAATATCCTACTCATGCACAGTAAGGCATCAGAATCCCATTTTGGGCAACCAGGTCTAAAGCCTAAAGCCTGCACTGCTGTCAGTGGATTCGGAGTGTTCTCCAGGGGACCCTAGGTTGGGGGTTGCAATGTAGGGGAGCCATGACTCCATAGCATCCTTTTCCTTTGAAACATAATAGCAGGAGTGGGTGCAATGGAATTTTGGGAGCAGAAAAGGGGTATTATGCCTGGCATTATCCTCTGTTGGCTCCATCACTATTCCAATGGATACAGTCTGCAGCTGCTACTATGCAGCAGAGAAGGAAACGAAGAACCAGAGCTGTTTCACAGAAAAGCTTGGCCCTTCATGGATTGGAAGTGCTGTTCCCTAAATTTTGGGGATCCACACAATGGAGCAGCTGTACCTTAGCCTTTTCCACAGCTCCCCTGGCCCCTCTTGAGGGGAAAATTTGATAGAGAATCATGAGGTGAGCCTCATGGAGTTACTGGGCTGCCTCCTCACTTCCAAGGGGGTATTTCCATGGCAGGGTAACAACTTGCAAGCAAATTACCATGTTGGGAGGGTTTTCTTGAATCATAGAATATCAGGGTTGGAAGGGACCTCAGGAGGTCATCTAGTCCAACCCCTTGCTCAAAGCAAGGCCAATCCCCAACTAAATCATCCCAGCCAGGGCTTTGTCAAGCTTGACCTTTAAAACCTCTAATGAAGGAGATTCCACCACCTCCCTAGGTAACCCATTCCAGTGCTTTACCACCCTCCTAGTGAAAAGGTTTTTCCTAATATCCAACCTAAACCTCCCCCACTGCAACTTGAGACCATTACTCCTTGTTCTGTCATCTGCTACCACTGAGAACAGTCTAGATCCATCCTCTTTGGAACCCCCTTTCAGGTAGTTGAAAGCAGCAGTCAAATCCCCCCTCATTCTTCTCTTCCGCAGACTAAACAATCCCAGTTCCCTCAGCCTCTCCTCATAAGTCATGTGTTCCAGTCCCCTAATCATTTTTGTTGCCTTCCGCTAGACTCTTTCCAATTTTTCCATATCCTTCTTGTAGTATGGGGCCCAAAACTGGAAACAGTACTCCAGATGAGGCCTCACCAGTGTCGAATAGAAAGGAATGATCATGTCCCTCCATCTGCTGGCAGTGCCCCCACTTGTGAGTCAACAAGGGCACACTGTTGACTCATATCCAGCTTCTCGTCCATTGTAACCCCTAGGTCCTTTTCTGCAGAACTGCTGCCTAGCCATTTGGTCCCTAATCTGTAGCAGTGCATGGGATTCTTCCGTCCTAAGTGCAGGACTCTGCACTTGTTCCTGTTGAACCTCATCAGATTTCTTTTGGCCCAATCTTCTAATTTGTCTAGGTCCCTCTGTATCCTATCCCCACCCTCCAGCGTATCTACCACTCCTCCCAGTTTAGTGTCATCTGCAAACTTGCTGAGGGTGCAGTCCACGCCATCCTCCAGATCATTCATGAAGATATTGAACAAAACTGGCCCCAGGACCGACCCTTGGGGCACTCTGCTTGATACCGGCTGCCAACTAGACATGGAGCCATTGATCACCACCTACTGAGCCCGATGATCTAGCCAGCTTTCTATCCACCTCTGTTGATTGGCTCTCCAGAGGACCAGGCAATGCTGTGAAGCACAAACATACATTTCCTCCTGAAAATTGCCCACATCACCCATGGTTTTTCTCTGTAGTTAGATGCATGATGACCTAGGACTATGCAAGTAATTAATGGACTAGTCACTAAATGAATGTGATTGTTTGTGCTGAACTATAAATAGACAGAAGTAGTACAAATGGGAAAGTGCCTGTGATGTTACCCGATTGGTTTCATTACTCCGTTAGTTTGGCATATTTCTAGGGCTGGTGTTAATGAAAGGGGAGTATTGCCTCAGGAAAATGCAGGGCCATCAGTGAGACTTCTGTAATAAACATTAGGATGCAGTCTGGGCTAGGAATATTTAAGGGAGATATATTCTGTGCTATGACCTGATCTGTTGGGACCAATGTATATTACTTATTAGCTTTTTATTTAAATATTGTGTAGCAGGGAGGGGGAAGGGTGACTCTTAGGATTTCCTATTTGGGGATACAAATTTTCTATAAAACAGTTGATAAGCAGCATCCTGTTTGCTTGATTGGAAGCTCCAATATATATTGTGAATCTCATATCAGTGACTCATTCATTTTTCACATTGCTGTTAAGTAGACCTGGATACCTCCATGCTGGAGGGCTACATCTAGCTGCTCAGGAGTGGAATTAATATCTATCAACTTCTCCTGCTTTATGAGGACAATACAATTAAGTTGTATTCTAAAACCGGGAAAAAATGAGTCTGTGTGTCTCTCCCCTCCAGCTCTTTAATAAGGTTCTCTGCTTCAGATCCAGTTATAGACCTTTTACAAAATCATTGCTTTGTTTGTCTTTGTATGCACTAGTGTCTTAGCCGTGTTGGTTTCAGGACATTAGAGAAACAAGATGGGTGAGGTGATATCTTTTATTGGACCAACTTCTTGAGCTACAAAGAGCTCTTTTTTCTGACCTGTGTAAGCTCTAAAGCTTGTCTGTCTCACCAACAGAAGTTGGTCCAATAAATGATACTACCTCACCCACTTTGTCTCTTTAAATTAAAATTGGCCACTTTATGATTACTCTAATTTACACCTTTCTGTTCTCTCCTATTCATTGCTTTTCCTGCTACACCTCTCTTCCAAATCCTCAGCAACATCAGTATAGGCTCCTGGTGTAAATTACACCGTGACCAATCAATTTAGTGTAATGTGTAAACTGAGAAAGCCAGAAGGTTAAATTACATCAAGTTAGCCTCCCTTAGATTCACCCAGACTCATCTCTAAACTTATTCCTGCATCTTTATGAAACCCAGGAAGGAATAAGGGCCATATTCCAGCTTTGGATACATATGTCAGTGGGAGCCCTCTGAAAGGCTCTCTGAAGCCAGGACTTTACAGATATAGAGTTAACTCTGAACCTGTAAATCTCATGGATTTGCCAGCATGCCTGTGTTGTTCACTGTTTTAAACATGAAGAGTTTTTTTTCAGTATTGTGTTTTGGAAATGCTTAAGCTGGTGACTATTCCATAGGGATCTCATTTTAAAGAGAGTCAGGTGGCAAAGCTTTCTCACCATTCATAAAAATGGCAAAAGAGGGTAGATAGATAGGAACCCTTGTAGACGTTCCACAGATTTTCTCAAGTAAATAGTTCTATGAGAGCTGTGGATATTAAATACAGTGTCCAACAGACACAGCTTCTCCACAGGGATCAAGTCAGAGCTACCAGAATCAGAACTCTTTGCCTTGGTTACTTCTCTCTGCTCCTACAGTAATAAACAAATCTAGGTTTCAGCAACACCTACCTTTAGGCAATATGGACGCAAATAACTGCTAGTCCTACATACGAGGATAGATTTTGATTATTGAAAAGAAGGTCAAGAGGTGAATTGATCATGGTCTATAAGTATCTTCAGAGGGAAAAGATATCTGACACTAGAGAGCTCTTTAATCAAGCAGGAAAAGGCATAATGAGATCCAAGAGTTGGAAGTTGAAATGAGACAGACAAACTCAACTGGGAAATAAGTGGAATTTTTGAAGTGAGAGTAATTACCCACTGGAACAGCATACTAAGGCATGTCTTGTCATTTCAGGTCTTTAAATCAAGGCTGGATGCCTTTCTAAAAAAAATCCCGTAGTTTAACCACAGGTTATTGGACACGATGTGGGAACTATTGGATGGAATTCTGTGGCCTGGGTTATGTAGGAGGTCAGACTTGATGAACACAGTGGTCCTTTCTGGCTTTAAAATTTATGAATCTATTAATAGAAACTTTCATAAACAGAAAGAAGCTCTCAATGATGTTGTCAAGCAGGGGTGGCCAACCTGAGGCTGAGGAGGAGCCAGAATTTACCAATGTACATTGCCAAAGAGCCACAGTAATACATCAGCAGCCCCGCCATCAAAGCCCCCCGCTCCCAGTGCCTCCCACCCACTGGCAGCCCTGCCAATCAATGCCTCCCCTTCCCTCCCTGCACCTCCCGATCAGCTGTTTTGTGGTATGCAGGAGGCTCTGAGGGGAAGGAGAGAGGAAGGGGTGGAGGGAAGGGGTGGAGTGGGGGCAGGGCCTGTGGCAGAGCCAGGGGTTGTGCAGTGAGCACCCCCGGCCCATTGGAAAGTTGACGCCTGTAGCTCCAGCCCCGGAGTCGGTGCCTATACAAGGAGTCGCATATTAACTTCTGAAGAGCCACAGGTTGGTGACCCCTGTTTTCAAGGATGCCTCCACTAAGCTCTCAGAAACTGAGTGACAACTCCCCAACAGCAAATCAACTTTAAAAGATGCATGGTCCTGAATGCACTCTAATAACTGCCAGTGGATTGTACCTAGAGGGAATAATTGTTGGCTATATATGTGTAAGCAGTGTCAGAATGAGCTCCACCCTGACATCTGGTGGTGAGGTGTGGCAAGTTGTGGAAAAGAACTTCAGGGGCCGAGCTCATTTGCATAGGCACACCCACCCTGCCTAGAATGAGGCCATAGCTGCCCAAATGGTCACTTTGGCTGCTGTGGGATCCCCAGTGTCTCTGTTATTGGAGTAGGAAGAATAAATTGTTATTACCCTGATTATGGGAACTGTGCTTGGAACTGTACTTGGCCTTTCGTTATGATGGAGGGACTCACCATCAACTAAGTAGCACTCGCTAGGCAAGGGTCATGGGTTCCAAAACTCTGTGAATTGAGAGAGGTTGGGGACAAGTATTAATACTTGGTGGCATGGGCCCCTTGGTGAGGGCCTTTCATGCTAATTGCACTGCCTCCTCTCTCCACTGTGGAATATCAGAGCTAATTTTCAAAAAGAAAAGGAGTACTTGTGGCACCTTAGAGACTAACCAATTTATCTGAGCATAAGCTTTCGTGAGCTACAGCTCACTTCATTGGATGCATACTGTGGAAAGTGTAGAAGATCTTTTTGGGCCCAACTTGATTATCATACACATTGTAAGGAGAGTGATCACTTTAGATAAGCTATTACCAGCAGGAGAGTGGGGTGGGAGGAGGTATTTTTTCATGCTTTGTGTGTATATAAAAAGATCTTCTACACTTTCCACAGTATGCATCCGATGAAGCGAGCTGTAGCTCACGAAAGCTTTATGCTCAAATAAATTGGTTAGTCTCTAAGGTGCCACAAGTACTCCTTTTCTTTTTGCGAATACAGACTAACACAGCTGCTACTCTGAAACCAGAGCTAATTTTGATTTCATTAGGAGTCTAGTTACAGGCTGCTGAGCTCACTTTGGGCTAATGGTGCACCAGCACTGAGGCTCCCCTACTACAAGCTGAATTCACCAAAGAGCTGAACTGACTAAGAGCTGAAATCACTGAGCGTTGTGTTAAGTAGTGGGGGAGCCTGAAGCTATATTGTGGAGAAGTTTGCGGGACGGCTGGAGTGCCTTGTGGACAGGCTGGTGGAGCAGGTTCATAGGACGGCAGGAGCTGCTGGTGGGACGCAGAGCAGTTCGTGGGACGGCGGGAGCTGCTTGTGGGCCGCAGAGCTGAGCAAAGCAGTTCATGGGGTGGCTGGTGGAGCGGAGCGGAGGCCTATGGAGCTGTGGGGCGGTCAGCTTCAGATCATGTAAGGTGCCTTTTACCCCAGCCCCCATCTCCACCCAGGTTGGGAGGTAAAGCTCTGCAGATAAACTTTCCAACTCTGGGGCTGCCCTGACCAGGGACAGAGACTTTTGGGTCATTGGACTTTTGGGACTTTGGGTGATTTGGGGTTGCTGGACTCAAGAACCAAAGGGAAAGGGCATGCCCCAATTTGCTTGGGGTGGGTTTTTTGCTCATGGGTTGTGTTATGAATCCTGTTGGTGGTGTTTCCCCAACATAATGCCACATTGTTTCTCTCTGTTATTAAAAGGCTTTTTGCTACGCTCAGACTAGGTGCTTGTGAGAGGGGAAGTATTGCCTCTTGGAGGCGCCCAGCGGGGGTGGTATATATTTGTCCCAGGTCACTGGGTGGGGGCTCGAGCCAGTTTGCATTGTGTTATTGGAATGGATCCCCTAGATATTGAACCTGGCCCTTGTTGCTGCCAACTCTGACGGGCAGAAGGGTTACATATGTCCTGGCTATGCATAGGCAACAGATAATTGCTAATGAGACAGGTTATCTTTCACACGAAGTCAAAAAAGTAAAATCCCTTATCTTGCATTGCTGCATATAAAAGATTTGATATGGAATAACTGTTCAAAATGCCATTTCACAAGGAGATTACTAGAAATGGATTCCTTGAATAGAAAATAAGATTTTTATAATCCTTTAGTAATTTGTTGTTTTGATCTTTGCATTTAATTTTTTTAATTGTAGGTGGCAAATGTTAGATGGGTAGTATAAGGTGGGTGGGATGATGGTGAGTGATGCAGGAATTTATAGTAGTGGGGAACCAGTTGAATCCTTTAACTGATCACTTCCGGATTAAGGGCCTGATTCTCATTCATGGTTAGGTCCCTTTATACTGCTCTTGCAGCCTATCGAGGGGGTGGCCTTAGCGTGGGTGTCATGTAATTTAGTCTCATTTTAAGGCTTCTTTATATTACCAGACCAGTGTAAAGGGGGCTTAGTGTAAATGAAAATCAGGCCCTTAACCTTTGGGTTTTTTAGTTGTCTCAGAGATACAATTCCTTCCCTGGACTGCTCCTGGGGCAGCACAGCTTCTACTGGCTAGAAGCAATGTTTCAATCTGGCCCTTAATAAATAACATCTTTTTTTTAAGTTCAATATCTGTATTTTATTAAATTTTACAGAACTGCATGTACTGTATTAGAAGACAGAATTGCATTAGTGATACATAATTTCATTTCTGGTCAGACTTCAAATAATTTCCATATTCCTGTGAAACTAATCTCAAGTCACTGTGCTTCATCTTCCACACTATCTGTCTTTCTGAGATGTAATATAAAAACACTCCCCACACAAAACACAGGGCATACAGAGTATTAATTAATAAAGTATAGCAATAGACCCCAAGGAATCATAGACTATTCACTTACTTGCACAAGAATAAAATGCCACTCTCTTCATTTAGGCTGATGCGAATGCTCATTTATGTTCTTCCTTTCATCCCAAAAGGATCCTGATGTATTTTACAAACTGATATAAATACTCTTTATAGGCATAACTGCATCCACTGAAACACAGTGGTTTAGGTGAAATGTGGCAACTCATTAACAAGTGCACTGAAACTACTCAACTTTACATTTGAAACTTCCAGGAGAGGCTAAATAGGCAAGATTATCCAAATTGGATCTTGGTCATGACAGGTTAAACCCAATCTATCTACTGCTCTTACATAGATTTTCATGGAAAATGCCATGTTAACAATGCCATATAATCAAAAGATGGCAACGCCAGTATTACTGTGGCTCCCAACACCATGTTGAAGAAGCTGATTCAGTATTGATTCAAAGGATGGAATGCCACAACTGAGGAGCTGGTCTATACAGGAAAGTTTTCCTAGTTATACTGGTATAATTATACCAGTATAATTCCCTGTGTGGACATTCTTAGTCTGGAATAAGAGTGGCTGCTTTCAGTTTAACTTAAATCCCTTCCATAGTGACAAACTTAAACTGGAAAAGGCATTCTTATTCCAGAAGAAGTGTGTCCATATACCAATGTAACTGTATCAGTTTAAATTCACCTTAGCTTATAACAGTATCATTTCTCCAGGGAGACAAGCTCTGAATCACCAACACCAGTATCTGCAGCACATAAATGATCTTCATTGTTTTCCATCCTAGCACTGACTTGGCCAGACCCCGTTTTGCTTGTAAGACCTCATTTGGTCACAACACAGACTTGTGGCTGATGAGAAAGAAGAGGTAACTCAATGATACAATTCAGTCCACAAATGGAATTACCACACTGGATCTATTCAGAATCTGGGCCTACAAATCAATGCACAAAAATTGACATTAACGCTGGTACAGAGGTTAGAATTCATAGATGGAGTCGAGGTCATCTCCTGGGTGAGGGCACTTCTCTCACATCACAGATTCCTCAGCTTCTCCACACTTTTAGAGAGAGTGCAGTCCAGCCCCAAAATTTCAGCCGGACACTGTCTCCAGCTTCTGGGCCATATGGCCGAAGGCACATCGGTTATAGCTCATGCAGGACTGTGCATGAGATGCCTGCAAGCATGATTCGTTTTGGTTTACAGACCAAACAGAGACAACATAAATAAACTACTACCGATGCCCACCAAGATCAAACAATCGAATTGGTGGAAAGACCCAATAAATGTCTGCACAGGAATCCCGTTTGTTCAACCTCCCCAATCGCTACTCCTGACCACTGACCCATCCCTCATAGGATGGGGCACACATCTCAATGATTTCACAATGCTGTGGCAATGGTCTCCATCTGGGATATGCCTTCACATCAACCTGCTCGAACTCTGAGTGGTCAGGAATGCATGTGTGCACTTCCTCCTTCTGATCGGAAGCACACACGCCCAAGTCATGATGGACAACATGGCCTGCGTGTATTCTATAAACTGACAAGGAGGCACCAACTCACCCTCCCTGTGCATGGAAGCATTAAAACTATGGAACTGGTCACATTTCCCACAATATCAGCTGCCTGCCTACTGGGAGTGCACAACATGACAGCAGACAATCTCAGCAAATTCCCCCAAAACCATGAATGGGAGATAGATTCAGTGATACTCCACGACATATTCTGGCAATGGGGGACACTGACAACAGACCTGTTTGCCACTTATCAGAACAAGAAATGTCCACAGTACTACTCCAGAGCGGGGACTGGACAACATTCCATGGAGAACATTCTCCTCCTGTCATGGGACAAGGGCCTTCTTTGTGACTTTCCGACATTCCCTCTAGTACTGAAAGTCCTCTTGAAAACAAAAAGATAAAAAGCAAACATCATACTGATCGTTCCCACCTGGCCAGAAAGACACGGTATCCTTACTGGTCACAACTGGCGCTTTGTCCAATGACTCTTCCAATCGCTCCTTACCTTACGAAAGGCACACTCTCCATCCCAACCTGCTGATCCTGCAGCTCAAACCTGGCTCCTTCATGGTTCCAGCACATAGAAACATCTTGCTCTGAAGAGGTACAGAAAGTGTTATTACTTAGTAGAAAGGTGGCTCTCCGTCATACCTAACTACAAAAGTGGACTAGATTTCAGATCTGGTGCCAGCCCAAAGGTCTCACCCCGGATGCAGCCACTCTCTTTGTAATCCTAGACTATCTGGTGGCTCTCAAGAAATTGGGACTGTCTGTTAGCTCAGACAGAGGGTGCAGGAGAGGTGCGGGGTGCATCAGGGGGCTTAGGGCAGGGTGTCGGGGTGCAGGGTGCGGCAGGGGTGCAGGGTTCAGCAGATGGCTCATGGCAGGGGGTTGGGGTGCAGGAGGGGTGCGGGGTGCAGCAGGGGGCTCAGGGCAGGGGGTTGGAGTGCAGGAGGTGTGCGGGGTGCGGCAGGGGGCTCAGGGCAGGAGGTTGGGGTGCAGGAGGGGTGTGGCAGGGGGCTCAGGGCAGAGGATCGGGGTGTGACAGGGGGCTCAGGGCAGGGGGTCAGGGTGCAGCAGGGGGCTTACGGCAGGGGGTCAGGGTGCAGCAGGGGGCTTAGGGCAGGGGGTCAGGGTGCAAGAGGGGTGTGGAGTGCAGCAGGCAGCTCAGGGCAGGGGGTTTGGCTGCAGGAGGGGTTCGGAGGGTGGGTCTGGCCTGGCGTGCATCTGGGGCGGGGCAGGCTGCCTGCCTGCCTGCCTGCCCTGCCCCCGCGCCACTCCAGAAAGCGGCCAGGACCTGGGGGAGGGGGGAACATGGGTCTGTGTGTTGCCCTGGCAGAGCCTCCAGGTACCTCCCATTGGCCGAGATTCCCCATTCCTGGCCAATGGGAGCTTCGGGGAAGGTACCTGGAGGAGTGGCCAGGGCAACACTTAGACTCCTGTGCCTCCCCTTCCCCAGGTCCTGGCCTCTTTCCGGAGCGGCGTGGTGGCAGGGCAGGCAGGCAGGGAGGGAGCCTGCCCTGCCCCTGGTGCGCACCGGGCCGGAGTTGCTCTAGGTAAATGCTGGGGGGCGGGGGGCCGCAGGGAGCTGGTGGGCCACAGAAAATAACCCCGCAGGCCGCATGCACTCCACGGGCCACGTGTTTGAGACCCCTGCCTTAGTACATGGTTTCTAAATGCTATGCCATTGCGTTAAACTGTGTCATGTATTACAGTGTATTCTTTCTTGATTATTAAGAGTATTGTAACTAATTATTTTCTTTGAATAAATGTTACTGTGTTTTCAAAGAATTGCTGGTTGAGTGTCAATCCTTTGAGCGGAAGGCTGTATCCACGTCCTCTGATGGGTTAGCAGAACCGATCTATTCTGGGGAGTCCTCTGAGAGTCAGAGACAAATACCCTGGTAAAACCCCAGCAATTCCTCTAGGATGGGCCACCCCTTGTTACCAGTGATGCAAGTAAGCCGGTATGGTCAGGGACGCCGTACCATTAAGACATTTATTGCCGGTATGCCATACCGGAAAGACACATTTTCAAGAATGAATTGTAGAGCCCTTCACGGATACAAATTTATATCCGCTGATAGAAATTGGTATCTGCTGAACCACAGGGCTGTCTCCCCTGTCTGGGGTCTGTATGGCTCTGCCAGAGGACAGGGCTGGGGGCAGCTCCTCTGGCACAGCTGTACTACTGGCATGGGGCGCTGGCTTCTGGGAGCGATGGCCCCATGTTCTGCTTCTTTTGCCGTTGTGGTTCCCAGGAAAGCCCTGCGGTTCAGCAGATACTCATTTCTATCCACAGATATCTGCATCCGCCAATAGAAATTTGTATCTGCGCAGGGCTCTATTGTCATAGACTGTTTTTTGTGTAATGTGCCAGGTATCGTAGCTGTCCCAGTACACACTTCGTGCAGTGTTTTAGGGCAGCTGTGCAAGACTAGTCTGCGGCCTAGTTCCTCTTGTTATCCTCATAAGGGTATTGGAAAAGTGCGCTGGCATATGTAGCTAATTGCTAGAATATGTCCCTTGTACGTGTTGTGGTGTTGTGTATTGGGTTGCGTTGATGTCAGTTAGGGCAAGTTGCTATGGGGATAGGTGGTAAATGACTTGGGGGTTGGGTCAGTGGTTACCACGTGGGGTTAGAATATTTAGGTGTGAGGCGGAGGCTGCAGCCACAGTTTAAGTTTAGTTTTGGAGTTGGGACTTAAGGTGACTGAGAGAGTAGACAGCTACAGTGCCGACACGTTCTGTCCAGATATACAGTTTATCAAATCAGATCCATTATTTAGGTGTGTCGTGTGTGCCTTTGTAAGGAGCAAGCGAGAGACAGCCTGCATTGTCTGTGTCATCTCTGTGTGTGTAAGTTACACTTGATTTAGAATCCGAATGGTCATGGTAAGGCATCTACGCCACTGTTGCATGGCGCGAAAATAAAAAATCTGGGCAGTGAGTGAAATTGAAGATGGTCAAATTGAGAAACCAAATTTAGCTAGCTAGTTCAGGTTTTTTTAAGTAGTTAATAAGGGTCAATCACAATGTCAGTGCAACAAATGTTAATAAAAATGTTCAAGCATAAAGCAGAGGATGAATGTGGAGAAAGTAGGGCCTCTAAAAAAAAAAAAAAAAAAAAAAAAAGCCATGAATGAGTCACCGATACCACATGAAACCACAGAAAGGCCAAATCTGCAGCCTGAGGAGGGTGAGAGGTCTGCTGAATCAAGGGGTAAGCCTACTGATGAAAAGCAATACCCAGCTGTGTGGTTGAGGGTTCAATTTGACGAATTCCAAAGGAAAAACTATTGGCTGTTTGCTTCCAGTGGAACGCTAGGGTGTAGAACATGTAGAGACGTTTCCAATTTAAAGCTTTTTCTCAGGTCGATGTGTGAATATCGCTTCGCAAGGGACTGAATGTCAGATTTCATCTTTTGGGAAAAGTAAAGAAACAGAGCTCACATCACTTTGAAAAAAAACTAATGAACACAAAAAGTCAGCTGCTCACACTGAGGTGACAAAAATTCTAGAAACAGCTACGAAAGGCATTCTGGTCAACATCAATGCAAAAAGTGAAGAAGCAGCATTTGAAACCACTGCTCACGTGTTCAGGACGGCTTACTACATTGAGAAAATGAATCGGCCATATACTGACCACGAGAGCTTGATTGACCTGCAACAAGTGAATGGGGTGGAGATGGGGGAATTGCTTCAAAGCAGAACTGTCTGCGGTGATATCATAGAACATGTCTCTCTGCAGAAATGGAGAAAAAAATTGTCTCGCAGATAATCAAGATCAAATCCAAGATCACTATACCAGTTGACAAATCTACTACTCTTGCTCGAAAATCAACTTATAATTTTTTAAAAGCCGGTGTTTTGACGGTGTTATGAATTCAGTAGCATTTCCTTTGGATTTGATTAAGTTAGACAACGCATTGGCTGAGAACATAAAGTGAGACATAATCAAATGTTTACTACGCTATGGATTCACTATGGAATTACCGACCAAGGTCTTTGTCAGTTTTTGAAGTGATGGTGCAAATGTCATGCTAGGAGTCAAAGCTGGGGTGAGCAAACTCCTACAAAAAGACTTCCCACATCTCATACTGTAGCATTGCCTTAACCATAGACTTGAACTGGCCGTTGATCAAGCACCAATATTACTGGGGGTACAAACGATTTCAGGGAATTTTTAGACAGCTTATACTCGCTTTACAGTCACCAAAAAATGCCTGTGAGCTCAGTGCACATGCCAACAAACTGCATAACATACTTAAAAAAATCGGCAGAAATTTCAGTGTATGATGGGTAGATTCAACTTGGAGAGCTGTCAGTGCAGGCTGGGCCGACTTACCCAATATTAGCTAAACATTTTGAGAGAGCCTCACAAAACCAGTCAAGAGATAGAAGGGAATGAACAAAACTCCAAGGTCTCCTTCGAGACTGTGTTCGGTCAACTTTGTAAAAAATATGTTAGATGTCCTGGCTGAGCTCATGAATTTGTCTGAACTCTTACAAGACCGAGACCTGATGATCCCAAAAGCAGACAACCTGATGAAAACTTATTTGCAGAGAATCGAGAGCCTACATAGAATCCCTGGACTGCACACTGAACAGGCACAGTGACCCAAAGAGGCTATGAAGTTCAAGAACACAAGGTTGACAGGCACTGGGAAAAGTCCCACAATTAAGCCATCACAATTCATTTAGGCTGTTGTTGACAACATGAGGTTCAAGTTATACACCACCACCGCTAACAAGGCTAATCAAAGGACAGCAGAAAGCAGTGAAACTGCTGACCACAACCTGAGTGTTGCCCCCAGCCCTGTCATCCGCCGGGGCTGTACAGACCCCAGACAGGATACACAGCTGTGTGTACGGGCTGGGGTGGTACAGCGGCGCTGGAGAAGCTGCCGGTATGGGGCGCTGGCTCCTGGGAGTGGCGATCCCACTTTTCTGCTCTTTTCACCGCTGCGGTTCCTGGGAGAGTCCTGCAGCTCAGGGGACACTGATTTCTATCCGCGGATATCCACATCCACAGGTATAAGTTTGTATCCACACAGGGCTCTAGTCTCGGAACATTTTTTGAGGGGGAGTGGGGTCGGTACCATACCGGTAAGAGTTAAAATCTACTTGCACCCCTGCTTGTTACCCATTGAAGTGGGCCAAATTGACAATTGGTTTACAGTTACAGGCAGGCCACTATTGGGGTTTCTTGGGTCCAAATTTTGGGGTAGCACCATAGGGGGACACATCTCAAAGAACCATCATTACTGCACAAGGTAAATCACTTCCTCTTTCAGAGCACGTAGAACTAGAACATTTAAGTGACTTTCACAAAAAACATTATAAAAGGTTGAATAACAGGCAGTTCTGCAGTAGCCAAATAAAGGTCATATGCAACAGCTGTAAGAAATCTAGCTCTGATATGCTACTGTACATATCAAAATGCCTGTCAACAAGTTAGAACTTTAAATGCCAGTGCCACTGAATTATAGCTGCATGTTGTGAAACAAAGGAGAAAATATGAACAGATTATTAAAATTTTTCAAAATAGCACAGTTCTCTTGCATGTTTATTTTTGGTGGGCAAGAATTACGTATTTCAGCAGTTTTGCTCCTAACACGTATTGTACAACTTTAATACCCATAAGTATGAAGAGAATAACCTGAATTCACAGAACTAAAGTTCCTATAACCTAAAGCAGGTTCCTCAAAGATGTGAGAGTTTTGATCTTGAAGAGTATCCTTTCCAAAGCACAGCTATGAAATAGCGAACTCAGGCATACAGTACTTTGATAGACTACCAAGCCTGTTCCATCCAGCACGGATTCTTTTAAGAGAAGAGCCCCTGATGGTATCTGATAGTCAGGTTGCAACACGGGGATCTCCTATAGATGGATACCAGGAGGTGAAAAGGTAAATACCTATGAACCAAATTCACACACCCTCAATGCAAACTGAACCTTCTTACCCCAAGGATGAATTGGCACTTTATAGCTAATAACTCTAGCAGATGGAACCAGCTTTTCAAGGAATTGCTACAGAAACCTTGCTGTTGCCTTTTCATAAGGGAACAGAAAGGGAAGTGTGAGGAGTCAGTAATTTAAAAATACAAATTAATTTCTACCGCATGAATCAAACAGGAAGTAAAAGGAAAAGCAGTGAGAATGAGAAAATAATCTAAGAGGAAAGAAGAAGAAAAAAGAGATTAAGAAATAGAAAAGACAGAAATAAGAAGATGGACCAGATTCTGATCACAGTAACGTTGGTGTAAAGTCAGTGGAGTTACTCTAGATTTATATTGTTGTGACTAAGATCAGAAACTGATCTATGGAGTTTACAAACAAGGAATATGGTAGCATTTGAGTTTGTGTGTGTGTCATGTCAGGAAAATAGGCAGAAAAACAAAATGAAAATGAGGGAAAATAATCTTTTCTTAAAGGAAAATTAATTCAATTTTCATACTGTTCATGCTTTGTAAGTCGGTTGTCTCTAGCTCATATTAACATATTTTTCAGGTGTTCATGTCATTCAGAAGAGTAAAATTATTTCCCCCAAGTTATGTTGCTTTATGCTGTCCTCTTCTAGTTTTAACAGTAGGAGGGTTCTTATTCATCAATGGCAACATTTTAAATGGCCTCTGTTTTGTGCCCATGCATCCATTTGAGAGTGCAAATGGGTATCTACACATACATAATTATCTGTTTTGCATCTAACTTACAATTTGCACATGGGAATACCTATTGGCATGTATAAATGGAGGTCTTTGCATGCATAAGACTGAGACCTTTTGAGAATTTGGCCCCAAGAGACCTGCAAAATAGGCAGGTGTGAGGATAAGTAAATAAGGCGTAAATCAGTGCAGTACCCTCAAGTATCACTGGCATCCTGGCAGGTAAGTGGCCACCATGCCACTCGATCTTTACGCAGCACAAATGCCGTGTTGCAGAATTCTTAAGCTTAAAGTGAAAAGTGATCCGCGGATCAGGAGATACAGGGGAAAACTGATCATGCATTAATGGGACCAGTGACTATATTAAGGTCCAATAGATGACAAGCCACAAGGCTAGAAATCAATAGTATATATGGTGCCATTGTGACACTTCCCAGGGAGTACCCTTGCTACCACGTGCCCATAGCATGAAGAAGCATTGTCTGTGCCTGCCGGGGGTCAGCTCCCCAACTCCACAGGCAACACAAGCAATGCCCCTGTAGACCTCACAGGCCCTGTTGTCTCTCTGTTGGTTAGTGATAGGCATACACCAACCCTTCAGATCTCCAAGTGTCTCCCTGGAGTGTGCAGCCCCTGTTCCACTGGACACATGCTATATTCACAGATTTGCCAGTTCCAAAGAAGCACTATACCCCAGTTTACCATTTCCATCACGGATCACCATGCTGCTTAACACACAGCACTTAGATATGTTTATAGTGAAAACAAGTAAAAGTTCATTTAACAAAGTATAGAGATTCAAGTAATAGCAACTAGAAGTATTGGAAGCAAACTGTTACATATAACATCATAAGCTATCTTCTAGAACCTAGACTTATTTAACTTGATATTTTCTTGTCTTATAGAGCAATGTTCACCCAAAGTCCTTCCAGCATTTTACAGCCAGGCTTGGTTGTGACCTTCCATTCATGAGACAAGTCATGCTGTCAGCTTGCCTCCTCGGTGGAAAATCCTGAGTGTCTGCACCCTCAGACATATCAGAACAATCCACTGGCATTATTCATAAGCAGTGCACACACACCCGCTCCCCACCCCCTGCATTTTTTTTCCTGTATATCTCTTTCTTGTAGATTTCACAATTGCTTGATCAGCATCTGGCTCAGTATGCAAATAGATATACACTTGGGGACACAATACACAGTGACCAGACAGGGAGATATTGTCTGCTACCCCCTGTCTGAAAGGAACCTCTCCAAGACATTTCACCTCCGGGTTACCTTCCTTAAGAACATAATTTTCAGTATAGGCACATAACTCCTTAGATATTATCCGTACATACATTCTGCAATGATTATGATGACCAGTGGGCTACTGGGTCTTGCTAGAGAGACCTCTCATGCCACCTCTTAGTGAATTATTATGCATATATCCAACCCAGGAGATCCCTTTAAAACTATATGCACCCCCTGTGCCCTCTGCCAGTTGGCACCAAGAAGTTCCTCGGTTACAGCCATTCCAGAGTCCCCATTCTCAGCTGCCTAGTAGGTTGTCAACATCCCAAGACCTGACCAAGCTAGAAATGCCAGCTTTCCAGTGCTAGCCAGCATTCACTTTTAGCCCTAGTGGCTGGTGAGACTTTTGGTGCAGCCTCCCATTACTAATGGTATAATAAGCAACCTTGGTAGGGGGGAGTGGGTGTGACTTGTTCTGAGAACCAGCAAGAAAAGTAGAAAATTAAACTGGGGGAGGACACACACACAAAAAAAGAGGGTTTTTTAGTATAACTCACCATGACCCTGACTTTGGGCCTATTCCTAAGAGACAGAGAGCACCTTGCAGCTTGGGTTGGTTTCCCCACCCCCAAAGCTGTGATGCGCTAAGAGGAGAGAGGCTTCCAAAGCCGTCTGCTAAAATCCCACCAACAAATTGAAGAATGGGTTGGGGTGATTTTTGAGGGGGTTCACCTCCTCTGGACATTACTGAGTCACCCAGTTCAGAGATGATTCCTATCCCTGGATCTCATAGGAATTGTTCTGAGCAGAGAAATATTTTATCTTTGAAGCTGCACCACGTCGGGTATTTTCCAAAACTCTTCCTGGGGCAGCCTCCCAGTACAAGGTCTCCATCCAGCTCACTTTCCCTAAGCAGGTCACTTCTCGGAGTCTATCAATACACACTCAGTATATTTTTCAGGAACACAGCATAAATGTTTCCAGCTGAGTACACTTAACACAAGTTTGTTCACTGAGTGTTTTATATGAGCCATTTTGTTTACACAGGGAAACAGATTCCTCCATCTCTCATCTTCTCATCTCCCAGTTGATCGCAATTTCTGGCGGTGCAGCAGGGCTGCTGCTAAGGCAGGCTCCTTGCCTGCTCTGGCACTGCGTCACTCCTGGAGGCAGCCAGCGTGGCCCAGGGGGCAAGGGTCTGCCTCTGTGTGCCGCTCCTGCCTGCAAGCACCGCCTCTGCAGCTCCCATTGGCCGGGAATGTGGAGCTGTGACCGGGAGCTGTGGGGATGGTGCTTGCAGAGAGGGTCAGCATGCGGAGCCACATATCTCCTGCCCTCCCCCCAAACAGGGGCTGCAGGGGCGCTTTGGCCCCTTCCGGGAGCGGTGTGGGGCCAAGGTAGGCAGGGAGCCTGCTTTAGTGGCAGCCACACTGCATCACCAACTGGGAGCCACCAGAGGTAAGTGCTGCCCTGAGCCCCCCTCCCAGAGCCAGCACCCCATACCCCCTCCTGCATCCCAGACCTGACTCCCCTCCCAGAGTCAGCATCCTGTACCCCCTCCTTCACACCAACACTCTGCCCCAGCCCAAAACCCCCTCCTGTACCCAAATGCCCTCCCAGAGCTTGCACTCCTCATCCTCTCCTGCACCCTAATCCTCTGCCCCGGGTCAGCCCAGAGCCCTCTCCCACACTGCGAACCCCTCCTGCACCCCCTCCTGAACCCCAACCCCCTACCCCAGCCTGGTGAAAGTGAGTGAGGGTGGGGGAGAGTGAGCGACGGGGGACGGAGGATGGACTGAGCAGGGCAGGGCTTTGGGGAAGGGGCGGGGTGTAAAAAGGTTGGAGGCCACTGCTCTATAGTGAATTAGAACTTCTACTTCAGCATCCCCAGCAAACTTCGGGCACTTAATAAATAATCATAATTTCCAACTTCTCCCCAAACCAATTTGGCTGTAGAGGTATTCAAAAAAAGTTGTAATTATTTTATGCAATGGTGAAGCATTTTTACACCCTCTTCAGATTCAAGTTATTGAACTGCCTTTGAGCAACCCTTTGTGCAGAGACCATGCCTGGAAAATTTCAGTGCAGAACTTGAAAGTTTCTAAAAGTTCTAAGTTGCTGAAAACGGGATTAGATAGAAACATTTCTGTAACCTGAATATTGGTGGACAGCTGCTCCTGTTAAAATGCATCTGATTTCCACCAGCCAAGGCTTTGATTCAGCTCCCATTGAAGGCAATGGAAAGACATCTCCATTGACTTCAGTTGAAGCTAGATTCCAACCCCAGATTAGTTTTTGTCCCTCTCCCACCCTACCTCTTGAACCTGCTTTTCTTGTACAATAATGCATGTTACAATTGCCACCACATTATGGAGGGAGCGCTGTGCAGAGATATACCACTGTACCATTCAACACTAAATTAGGCCTACTCGCAGCCTGTGCTGGTGTCTCTAATTGGAAACCGCTATCAATTCTGTGAGCACGCATGGCATAAATTTGATGGGTGTGCATTTGACAATGACTTTGTTTTGTCATTTCTCGGGACACTATTGAAAATGACATTCATTGTAATGAGTTTGTCCTGGTGTACGTAATTAGAAACACTGTGCTTTAATTAAGAGTTTGTTTTCCAGCCTGTAGGGTTCTATTTTGACAAGACTTTGTCATGTAAATCCTAAATGAAGTTGAAGAAGTCGAACACTGCATGACATGCCTGCTGGGTAATGATTAAAGACAATGTGAGGTAGGATATCATAAAGGGCCAGATGTCTTTTTGCATATTAGTTATTTACCCCATGCTTTTATGTATTTTCTATTACATTATCATTAGTGTGGAGTCTGCAGTTCTGTTACTGAATAATCACTGACGCTAAATGGTTTTACACAAAACCAGTAAGTTCATTTTTTACCTTTGAAGATCATTCTCCATAATCATCCTCTTCCGTCGATATACTCTGTGCATGTGTATATGCATGTATGAGTGTTACACATATCAGTCAGCATTAATGCTGTACATGCTCACATGCACAGTTTAATAGTTGTCCCTCTCTCTACTTGCAAACTTCAAATGCTGTCTTAAATGTATTAGAGGAATGGATTTGGAGGCATAGCTAGCACAAGGGAGACAGACATGGAAGTGTCGTTATGGATAATTAGGCTAGAAAGTAAACTGTTTACAATGGCTATAGCAGATGAAAGCTCCCCAGAAATCCATAACAGCCCAGGGATCAAAACAGATATTTTTATAAAAACCACACAAAAAGATAAGACCGAACAACACAACTTCTTAACCTCTAACCTGAAGGCCATGGTGCTCCCATTTTGTTTGGGTGACATCTCTGGAACCTGCTAGATAGCTAATGCAGAGACTCATACATGGCTGGATCCTGCAGTGTGCTGTGCTCCCTCCACAAGGCACTCAGCACCTCCCAAGAGGCGCTCAGCACCCTGCAGAATTGTTCCCCTAGTCCGGATGATTTTTTACAGCCATTCACAGACATGAAGGTTATCTTTAGCAGTGTGCTGCAATAGCCAAACTAGACAAAAGGTACAATGAGCTGTCCAGAGTTATCACAGAATTAAATTGATACCACTCTATCCAATCTACTCACTAGTATGATCCATAGACAGCCACATTCTACAGACAGTGCCCCACCACCTCTGGAACAGATTCAACCCTCAGCCAGTCTCCTCTCCAGTTACAAGAAAAGGTCTTGCATATTATCCTTCACCTGTGGTCTAGAGACAACACCTAATCCTCATACCAGATTCTCTCATTCTAAGACAGGAGCTGAGAACCCTGCTGTGGGAATGACCCCTGCCCCCAAAGTCGGGAATCTCTGCTGTTCAGATCCTCTAGTCTAGTGCAACCACCTCCCAGAGAGACTATTAACCTTGTAATACTGCTGCCCAGAGCCTGTATTTGGGAAATGTTCTATTTCCCCATACCACAACTTACATTCTCTTTTTTTCCTTCTTCAAATTTCTACACAACTGAAAGACTCTTCACCTTAAGAAAGGTAAGTTAGTCTTCGGCACCAATCAACTCAGCACTAAACAAATTAACACTGATATTAAAAGACCACATGCCCAAATATGTGAATGCAGTGCTACGCCTTGAGAGAAAGCCTCTTGGAACCCACAGCCTCTCACGGGGAGGATGGATCACCTTAACAGCAGCAGAATATATACCATTACCATAGAGAGATGAAACTAATTATTGAAAATATTGTCAGTAAAAATATGCTGGATCATTATGTCAATGAAGTTAGGCCAAAAATATTCAAAACCAGATGTCTAATGTTGGTTACCTAAATCCATATTTAGCCACCTAACTAAGTGACCTCATTTTCTGAGGTGCTGAGCAAATGAAGCTACCATTGACTTTAGCTACTGATCTCTAAAGTTTCAAATTTGGTGAATGTTACTGTTGATGACCAAGACTGAAACTAACTGACTCATAACATGACCTTAATCAGTCAGCTAATGACACGGAATAGTTTGATGTGTGTAACAATTTAAAGGTGAGCAACTCATTTGTTTCTAGACTCTAAAATACCAGTTCAGATGCAGAATAGGAGAAACAGGAAACAAAAAGTATCTTGCTGAGAGAATGACTAAGTATAACTATGTATGGAAACCGCATGTATAAGGCTGTTGTTGACTTACATCTGTATTAGGGCCTTGACCTTTAGCAGAATGCAAAAATAATTTTTCCATTAAGCTGTAACAACTCACAAAACCTTATGCCATAGCTTTTAGCATAGAATGAGAGACCTATCTATGTTAGCAGAGAGTAAAGGTTAAAAGAAGTCGGTGGGGATGAAAACATGTACTTATAATGTAGGCAAGAAGAATGACATAATACCATCACCTTCCTATGTGACCCTGAAAATCTGAGTGTCTTTTTACTGATATTTAATTAACGTTAGAGCTGTTTATCTTTACAGTGACAATTTATAATGAACATACTGAGTGTAATAGCTGTTGCTACTTAGCAATCCATTTATACCTACATATGTAAATATAGGGTAGCTCATAAATTACTGTAGATGGCTTTAGAAATAATAAACAGCATCAAATAACATTTATAAAATGACTGATTTTTTTATCGTGATTCAGTAATAATAAAACAATACTTTGCATTTTATTTTTACTTTGTATTTGAGGATCTTGGTGATTTTAAAGCCCTATGAGCACCACTGGGAAAGGCAAATGTAATGCCATATTACAAATGGGCAAACTGAGACACAGCAAGTCTGAGGTAGAGTTGGAGCCAGAGCCCCAGGAGCTCTGAATTTTGGGGTGGGATTTGCAAACACACTCAGTTCTGGTCTGACTCTGCTTCCACTGAAGTCAAGTGCTCATCTCTGCTTGCACTGAAGTCCACACAATTGTATTCAGTGGGAACAGAACTAGGCCAATACTGAGCATTTGGAAAATCTCACCCTTCCTTTAACCACTGGAATCCATTTCCTCCTAGTATAGGTGACACAATTCATTTTATTTTTTCCAGAAGAGGTAGAAATACTAATTTAACAGGGGAAATGAGCATTTTACACTTTATGCAATAACCTTTAAGGAATTGCAAACTGACTTCTGTGGGATTACATCTTGGATGAATTTGCCCCAATGGTATTTGGTATGAGTTGCAGTAAGAAGCAGGTTTGATACAATAACCACAGCAATTAGTACTGTGAACTGAGCTGTTTTAGAATCATAGAATATCAGGGTTGGAAGGGATCTCAGGAGGTCATCTAGTCCAACCCCCTGCTCAAAGCAGGACCAATCCCCAATCAAATCATCCCAGCCAGGGCTTTGTCAAGCCTGACCTTAAAAACTTCTAAGGAAGGAGATTCTACCACCTCCCTAGGTAACGCATTCCAGTGTTTCACCACCCTCCTAGTGAAAAAGTTTTTCCTAATATCCAACCTAAACCTCCCCCACTGCAACTTGAGACCATTACTCCTTGTCCTGTCCTCTTCTACCACTGAGAATAGTCTAGAACCATCCTCTCTGGAACCACCTCTCAGGTAGTTGAAAGCAGCTATCAAATCCCCCCTCATTCTTCTCTTCTGCAGGCTAAACAATCCCAGTTCCCTCAGCTTCTCCTCATAAGTCGTGTTCCAGACCCCTAATCATTTTTGTTGCCCTTCGCTGGACTCTCTCCAATTTATCCACATTCTTCTTGTAGTGTGGGGCCCAAAACTGGACACAGTCCTCCAGATGAGGCCTCACCAATGTTGAATAGAGGGTAACGATCACATCCCTCGATCTGCTTGCTATGCCCCTACTTATACATCCCAAAATGCCATTGGCCTTCTTGGCAACAAGGGCACACTGCTGACTCATATCCAGCTTCTCGTCCACTGTAACCCCTAGGTCCTTTTCCGCAGAACTGCTGCCTAGCCATTCGGTCCCTAGTCTGTAGCTGTGCATTGGGTTCTTCCGTCCTAAGTGCAGGACCCTGCACTTATCCTTATTGAACCTCATCAGATTTCTTTTGGCCCAATCCTCCAATTTGTCTAGGTCCCTCTGTATCCTATCCCTGCCCTCCAGCGTATCTACCGCTCCTCCCAGTTTAGTGTCATCCGCAAATTTGCTGAGAGTGCAATCCACACCATCCTCCAGATCATTTATGAAGATATTGAACAAAACCGGCCCCAGGACCGACACCTGGGGCACTCCACTTGACACCGGCTGCCAACTAGACATGGAGCCATTGATCACTATCCGTTGAGCCCGACAATCTAGCCAACTTTCTACCCACCTTATAGTGCATTCATCCAGCCCATACTTCTTTAACTTGCTGACAAGAATACTGTGGAAGACCGTGTCAAAAGCTTTGCTAAAGTCAAGAAACAATACATCCACTGCTTTCCCTTCATCCACAGAACCAGTAATCTCATCATAGAAGGCGATTAGATTAGTCAGGCATGACCTACCCTTGGTGAATCCATGCTGACTGTTCCTGATCACTTTCCTCTCGTGTAAGTGCTTCAGGATTGATTCCTTGAGGACCTGCTCCATGATTTTTCCGGGGACTGAGGTGAGGCTGACTGGCCTGTAGTTCCCAGGATCCTCCTTCTTCCCTTTTATAAAGATTGGCACTACATTAGCCTTTTTCCAGTCATCTGGGACTTCCCCCGTTCGCCACGAGTTTTCAAAGATAATGGCCAATGGCTCTGCAATCACATTCGCCAATTCCTTTAGCACTCTTGGATGCAACTCGTCCGGCCCCATGGACTTGTGCACGTCCAGCTTTTCTAAATAGTCCCTAACCACCTCTTTCTCCACAGAGGGCTGGCCATCTACTTCCCATGTTGTGATGCCCAGCGCAGCAGTCTGGGAGCTGTCCTTGTTAGTGAAGACAGAGGCAAAAAAAGCATTGAGCACATTAGCTTTTTCCACATCCTCTGTCACTAGGTTGCCTCCCTCATTCAGTAAGGGGCCCACACTTTCCTTGGCTTTCTTCTTGTTGCCAACATACCTGAAGAAACCCTTCTTGTTACTCTTGACATCTCTTGCTAGCTGCAGCTCCAGGTGCGATTTGGCCCTCCTGATTTCATTCCTACATGCCCGAGCAATATTTTTATACTCTTCCCTGGTCATATGTCCAACCTTCCACTTCTTGTAAGCTTCTTTTTTATGTTTAAGATCCGCTAGGATTTCACCATTAAGCCAAGCTGGTCGCCTGCCATATTTACTATTCTTTCGACTCATCGGGATGGTTTGTCCCTGTAACCTCAACAGGGATTCCTTGAAATACAGCCAGCTCTCCTGGACTCCTTTCCCCTTCATGTTAGTCCCCCAGGGGATCCTACCCATCCGCTCCCTGAGGGAGTCGAAGTCTGCTTTCCTGAAGTCCAGGGTCCATATCCTGCTGCTTACCTTTCTTCCCTGCGTCAGGATCCTGAACTCAACCAACTCATGGTCACTGCCTCCCAGATTTCCGTCCACTTTTGCTTCCCCCACTAATTCTTCCCTGTTTGTGAGCAGCAGGTCAAGAAAAGCTCCCCCCCAGTTGGCTCGTCTAGCACTTGCACCAGGAAATTGTCCCCTACGCTTTCCAAAAACTTCCTGGATTGTCTATGCACCGCTGTATTGCTCTCCCAGCAAATATCAGGAAAATTAAAGTCACCCATGAGAACCAGGGCGTGCGATCTAGTAGCTTCTGCGAGTTGCCGGAAGAAAGCCTCATCCACCTCATCCCCCTGGTCCGGTGGTCTATAGCAGACTCCCACCACTACATCACTCTTGTTGCTCACACTTCTAAACTTAATCCACAGACACTCAGGTTTTTCTGCAGTTTCGTACCGGAGCTCTGAGCAGTCATACTGCTCCCTTACATACAGTGCTACTCCCCCACCTTTTCTCCCCTGCCTGTCCTTCCTGAACAGTTTATAACTATCCATGACAGTACTCCAGTCATGTGAGTTATCCCACCAAGTCTCTGTTATTCCAATCACGTCATAATTCCTTGACATCACCAGGACCTCCAGTTCTCCCTGCTTGTTTCCAAGGCTTTGTGCATTCGTATATAAGCACTTGAGATAACCTGCTGATCGCTCCTCATTCTCAGTATGAGGCAGGAGCCCTCCCCTCACAGACGTTCCTGCCTGTGCTTCCTCCCGGTATCCCGTTTTCCCACTTACCTCAGGGCTTTTGTCTCCTTCCCCCGGTGAACCTAGTTTAAAGTCCTCCTCACTAGGTTAGCCAGCCTGCTCGCAAAGATGCTCTTCCCTCTCTTCGTAAGATGGAGCCCGTCTCTGCCCAGCACTCCTCCTTCATGGAACACCATCCCATGGTCAAAGAATCCAAAGCCTTCTCTCGGACACCACCTGCGTAGCCATTCGTTGACTTCCACGATTCGATGGTCCCTGCCCTGGCCTTTTCCTTCCACGGGGAGGATGGACGAGAGCACCACTTGCACCTCAAACTCCTTTATCCTTCTTCCCAGAGCCACGTAGTCCGCAGTGATCCGCTCAAGGTCATTCTTGGCAGTATCATTGGTGCCCACGTGGAGAAGCAGGAAAGGGTAGCGATCCGAGGGCTTGATGAGTCTCGGCAGTCTCTCTGTCACATCGCGAATCTTAGCCCCTGGCAAGCAGCAGACTTCTCGGTTTTCCCGGTCAGGGCGGCAGATAGATGACTCAGTCCCCCGGAGGAGAGAGTCCCCGACCACCACCACCCGCCTCCTTCTCTTGGGACCGGTGGTCGTGGAACCCCCCATCTCAGGACAGTGCATCTCATGCCTTCCAACCAGCGGAGTCTCCTTCTGCTCCCCTCCCTCAGACGTATCATCTGGTCCACTCTCCGCATTAGTACCTGTGGAGAGAACATGAAAGCGGTTAGTTACCTGTGTCCGCATTGCTGAAACCCGGACATTCCCCCTTCTTCTTCTGGAGGTCACATGTTTTCTATGGAGCAAAGGTACAGTAGTGTAAAAGTGTTTACAAATTAGTGTAAAACACAGGTTAAATTGTGGCACTGGGTCTCAGCATGAGCTCTAAAGCCATCGCTTAGGGAGCCACAATGTCTCCTGAGGTATGTCTACACTGCGGCTGGGAACGAGCCTCCCAGTCTGGGCAGACAGACGCACGCTAGCAGGCTTGAGCTTGCATGCTAAATATGCCTCATCACCTTTACTGAGAGTGCCATGCACACTCCTCTCTGCAGTTGGAAAGCCCACGTGGCAGTTACAGAGAAGTGCCTCCTTACTGTCCCTGTTGGGGCACAGCTGTACCTTAGGAGCAGTCATTGTACTCAAGGGAGTGGAAAGACTGCAACTGTGGCCAGTCCCTGCACAGCAGGGAGGGGTTCCAAAGAAAGGTGATGTCTTTGCACCATTCTTGTGCACCCATGCAAAGGCCAGCCACCATCTGGCTTCATCTGGCCAATTCAGAGAGCACAGCTGTATTTTAATAACACTAATACTGATGGAAGCCATTTCCTGATGGGCCTGAAAGCACTGTGATAGCAAATAGTGCAAAGGGGGCAGGAGAAGGTAGGAAGCATGTGAAACAGGAGAAACAAATTAACAAACTTTGATGCCTGTGATCCTACAGCCCTTACTCTGCATGATTCTGGGACTGCTTGTGTTTCTGGGCACAGTAGTGCTATTTAGCCTCTGGACTGCAGTGGGGACAGTGGATAGCTGGGAGGTCTTTGGGAGGAACAGTTTCTTCGGGAATTCTTTCCAGTAGGTGAGGGGAGAACATATTCTATGACAATTGTTTGGGGGTGCAGCATACACCCTCCTCTGTGGCCAGCCAGCTCTGCTGTGAGTTCATGAAGTGAGTGGGCCATTGACCTATCTCCTTGCCTTCCCACTCCTTTTGGGGGGGGTCTTTTGTCTTAGGAGGTGCATATGCAGTCCACTCCACTGGATGGAGTGAGCAGTCCTGTACACCAGGGATTGCAGGGACTGCAATAGTGTCCAGCTGCTGTACAGTGGGCAGGGAGGATTCCTTGTTCTCTCCCCCTCCTTTTGCACCCACAACAGCTGGGCCCTGAGAGGGTGGGGTTGGGTACAGCCTACAGGACCCTACACTTCTAACCAGCACGAGCCAAGTGCATATACTTTTAATCAGCGTGGAAGTTAATTCCCAGGCCAGGAAAAAGCAAAGAATAATTGTAGAAAATGTGTTCAGTGAGGGTAACAGCCAATAAAGAAATAACCTAGGACCTTTTGAAATAGTATTTGTTTTCTGCAGCTGGCACGTGATCTGAAGAAAAACAAATCTTACATAATACTGCCTGGTAGGTGAAAGTTTTCTCATAACTCTGCCTTGATGCAAATTAGTTGCAATTTACTTTCCCTTCAGCTTCCGAGCTTGATAAATATAACCAAACTGAAAGGGCAGCTATTAAGAGCAGACCTCAGACATTAACAAAAAAGTGCCATTTTCATCATTGAACTGCAGGAAATTACAAGCTATTTCATGAGCACTTTTAGGATTACATGCAACTCTGTGTTGTTAATGTTAACCTAGTTTTACACCCCCATGCTACCCTACTGCTTGTTCAGTGAGATGATGTGAAACACTTTCTACAGCACTTCTTCCTACACACTTTCAGATTTATTCTATCAGCATTGTAAAAATGATGATATGTATCTTTACATTACAGCCCACCAGTGTGTATCAGTATGATTACATAATGTTAAATGACAAATGGAAGTCTTAATCACTAAAAAAAAAAAAAAATCTTTGAACTGTCATGTAATAAGGAGCTGCAATTTTAAAATCTTTATACTATTTTCATTCTTTAAACTCATCGTTGTATTTTAAATTTACTGTCGTTATTTGAGTCTGAATATTTTGTACAATAAGATTAATAATTAGTACATGTATGTCACTTTCTATCTGAAGAGCTTTAGAACTTACATTGTAATTTCCAGTCTTGTTCTCTGCTCTAACAAGTTTACCTATGCCAGTAAAATGCTGTCACCCTCCAATCACAAAAGCGAACAAACAAGTACTAACAACAACTAAGACAGGGGTGGCCAACCTGTGGCTCTGGAACCACATGCAGCTATTCAGAAGTTAATACGCGGCTCTTTGTATAGGCACCAACTCCAGGGCTGGAGCTGCAGGTGCCAACTTTCCAATGTGCCGGGGGGTGCTCACTGCTCAACCCCTGGCTCTGCCACAGGCCCTGCCCCCACTCCACCCCTTCCCGCCCCCTCCCCTAAGCCTGCCATGTCCTAGCTCCTTCTCCCCCCACCCCCCAAGCCTTCTGCACACCAGATCGGGAGGTGCAGGGAGGGAGGGGTAGGTGCTGATTGGCGGGGCTGCTGGTGGGCAGGAGGCGCTGGGAGTGGGGGAGGGGAGAAGCTGATGATGTATTACTGTGGCTCTTTGGCAATGTACACTGGTAGATTCTGGCTCTTTCTCAGGCTCAGGCTGGCCACCCCTGAACTAAGGGCTTGTCTACACAGGGACATTGAGTGGCATAATTATTCCAGAATAACTTTTCCAGAAGCTTCCCAATGTGGACACTCTGTTCCAGAATAAAAATGACTTTATTCTAGAATAAATGATCTGCTCATAAAGTTTTCCTGGAATAGCTAAAATATACTATGGGATTGTCTACGCTACAAAATTAGTTTGAACTTATTAAAGTCAACCTGTAGCCTCTAGTTTTACAAAATCAATGGTGTATGTCTTCACTATGTACATTCCATCAGCGGAGCGCATCCCCACTACCATGGGTAGCATTGACTCACGGCGCGATGCACTGTGGGCAGCTATCCCACAGTTCCTGCTCCCGATTGGAATTCTGGGTTAGGCTCCCAATGCCTGATGGGACAAAAACATTTTGTGAGGTGTTTTGGGTACATATCGTCAGCCTCCTGTGATGCACTAGGCTCCTCCCTTCCTCCCTCCCTCCCTGAAAGCAATGGAAAACAATAATTTTTGTGCCTAAGCCTGAGTTACTTGTGCAGATGCCATAGCACAGCAAGCATGGACTGCGCTCAGCTGTACGCTGTTGTTGTGAGCGTCACAAACCCCTCACGCGTCGACCTGCAGTATTTGCAGAACATAGCCAGGAGCAGCCGTGTGGAAGAATGGGATGCCATGCAAATAGCTGTGCTGGAAGCCATGGAATGGAGCGATTTGCACATACTGGCAGTGGCAGCCGGGCTTGTTGACACAGTAGAACGCTGCTTCTGGGCCAGGGAAACAAGCACAGACTGGTGGGACCGCATCGTGATGCAGGTATGGGATGAGGAGCAGTGGCTGCATAACTTTCGAATGCCTAAGGCCACTTCCATGGAACTTTGCAAATTGCTTTCCCTAGCCCTGATGCGCAGAAATACCAAAAATGAGACCTGCTCTGACAGTTGAGAAGCGAGTGGTGATAGCCCTGTGGAAGCTTGCAATGCCAGATTGCTACCGGTCAGTTGGGAATCAGTTTGGAATGGGTAAATCTAACATGGGGGCTGCTATGATCCAAGTAGCCAGGGCAATCAATTCACTTCTGCTAAGGAGGGTAGTGACTCTGGGAAACATGCAGGACATAGTGGATGGCTTTGCCGCGATGGGGTTCCCTAACTATGGTGGGGCGATAGATGGAGTGCACATCCCTGTCTTGGCACCAGACCACCTTGCCAAAGAGTACATAAACCAGAAGAGCTACTTCTCAATGGTGTTGCAAGTGCTAGTGGATCACAGGGGCTGTTTCACCAACATCAGTGTGGGATGGCTGGGAAAGGTACATGACGCGCGCATCTGTAGGAACTCCAGTCTCTTCAGAAAGCTGCAAGAAGGAACTTTCTTCCCAGACCAGAAAATTACCATTGGTGATGTTGAAATGCCAATAGTTATCCTTGAAGACCCAGCCTACCCCTTGCTCCCGTGGGTCATGAAGCCGTACACAGGCAGCCTGGACAGCAGTAAGGAGCAGTTCAACCATAGGCTGAGCAAGTGCAGAATGGTGGTAGATGTGCCTTTGGATGTCTAAAGGGGTGCTGGCGCAGTTTACTCACTAGGTTAGACCTCAGCGAAAGCAATATTCCTTTTGTTGTTGCTGTTTGCTATGTTCTACATAATATCTGTGAAAGTAAGGGGGGAAAGTTTCTGGTGGGGTGGGGGGTTGAGGCAGATTGTGTCGATATCAATTATGAGCAGCCAGACACCAGGGCAATAAGAAGAGCACATCGAAGCTCACTGTGTCTCCAAGAGGCTTTGAAAACCAGTTTCATGAATGATCCAACACTGATGTGACAGTTCTGTGTGTTGTTCCTTACCAGCCTGCCCCCTTTTTCGCATGTACTGCCATGTAAACTAAACCCCCATCAACTACAGTGTGCACAGTGAGTAAAGAGCCTCTTGAACTCAATTCATGCATTTTTATTATGCTAACAAACACTGAACAGATAGTAATGAATAGAAATGATAACCAGATAAGAGCCTGGTAACACAGGAAGGGTGGGGCAAGGACACATAGCTTATTAGAATTGCACTGTCTAGCAATCAAAGCTGTGGGAATGAGAGCTTTCTGCTCCATGAACCATCCCCAGGAGTTGAGTTCAAGGGAAAATGGAACTCTCTCTTCCTTCCCCCTCCACCCCCACCACATTCTAGGAAGTCTGGGAGAGGAGGATATAGAACTTGGTGAGGAAGGCAGCTGGTTCATCATTGGGTGCAGCGGGACTCTAAGGTCTAGCTGCCTTTCCTGCACCTCAGCCAGACATCTCAACATGTCTGTTTGCTCCCGCATAAGCCGCAAAATCATCCTCCAAAATCTCGTGTTAGCTCTCATTCCCTGCTTGCTTTCCTGCCCTCTTGGTTGATGCACATGCTCTCTGAGAGTGTGAGCCTCCATGCATGGAGCTGGGCCCTGTCAGCCTCGGAGGAATGCATTAAATCACAGAACATGTCTTCCCCTTCTCCGCTTTTTTCACCTTCTAATCTGGGATAGCCTTTGTGCTGGAGTGGAGGAAGCACCCAGAGAACATATTGCAGCTGCAAAGAAAAGCATACATTGTTGAAAACAAAAGGTTAACTGTTGCAATGAATGAAACAATTCACAGCAGTAAATACGTTCCCTGAGGTACTCGGCCAAATTTTGTGTTTTAAAAGAAGAGCCTGCTAGTAAGGTACAACATATGGCAGAGCGCTGGGCAGTAGATTTCAGTTTGCAGGCAGGCATGCTAAGCACACACGAAAGGGTAGGCGGTGTGAGGGCACACCCAGGGCCGTTCTTACCCATACGCAAAGCACGCAGCTGTGTAGGGCACCAGGAAATTTGGGGCACCAAATTTCCTGGTGCTCTGTGCAGCTGGGTGCTGCTCCAGCCCCTGCTCTGGCTCTTCCCCAGGCCCTTGCCCCTGCTCCACCCTGCCCCGCCTCTTTCCTGCCCCTGCTCCACCCCAGCCCCACCCCCACTCCCCTGAGCTCTGCAGCAGGGCCGGGGCTGCACTCACCGGTGGTGGGAAATGCAGCGATTCGGCCCCAGCCGTGCTGCTGGGTGAGTGCTGGAGGGTGGTTCCCCCCTGCCCCCCCCGAAGCCTGGGGCAAGCCCCCCTGCTCCTCCCCGCAGAAGCCTGGGGCCCCACCCCCCCACCCCACGGGGGGGACTGTGTAGGGCCCCAGAATAGCTAGGGACGACCCTGGGCACACCCAGGGAAATTTTTTACTGTGGAAACTCTTGGTACATAAACAGGCTTTTCCAGGAGCACCCTTTGCATGGCTGTACTGCCCACCACCATATCCCAACTGTTTACTTCAAATTAAACAGTAACCACAATTGCATTTAACCCCTGTAGTGTTATTACAAGTGTGCACTCACCAGAGGTGCCTTCCCCACCATCACAGTCCCGCACCAGTGGATCCTGAGAGGGGACTGGCTCCAGAGTTAGGAAAAGCTCCTGGCTGTTGGGAAGAATGGATCCTCTGCTTGCCTGCTGTGCATTCTCCTCCTCCTCCTCAACAATGTCTTCCTCATTGTTGCCTGTGGCTGTCTGGGTCCCCTGGGAGGTTTCCATGGAGAGTGTTGGGGTACTGGTGGGGTCCCCACCTAGAATCGCATGCAGCTGCTCATAAAAGCGGCATGTCTGTGACTCAGCACCAGAGCGACTATTCTCCTCCCTGATCTTCTGGTACACTTGTCTGAGCAACTTTATTTCACATGGCATTGCTGTGTGTCCCTGGTGTAGCCTTTTCCCCCCATGCCCTGTGCAATTTTGGCATAGATGTCAGCATTTCTTCTGCTGGTTTGGAGCTCTGCCTGCACAGACTCTTCTCCCCACACAGCAATCAGATCCAGTGTCTCCTGTATGCTCCACACTGGAGCACGTTTGTGTACCTGGGCAGCCATGGGCAGCGTAGTGGTGAGCTCTGCACGCTGATCAAACAGGAAATGAAATTCAAAAGTTCCCGGTTTTTCTCCTGTTTACCTGGCTGAAGTGCAGTGGAGTTGAAAGTGCTGTCCAGAGTAGACACAGTAGAGCACTCTGGGACACCTCCAGGAGGCCAAACAAGTTGAAATACACTGTGCTGTGTCTACACTACCCTTAGCCCTGGTCTACACTAGGACTTTAGGTTGAATTTAGCAGCATTAAATCGATGTAAACCTGCACCCGTCCACACGATGAAGCCCTTTATTTCGACTTAAAGGGCTCTTAAAATCGATTTCCTTACTCCACCCCTGACAAGTGGATTAGCGCTTAAATCGGCCTTGCCAGGTCGAATTTGGGGTACTGTGGACACAATTCGACGGTATTGGCCTCCGGGAGCTATCCCAGAGTGCTCCATTGTGACCACTCTGGACAGCACTCTCAACTCAGATGCACTGGCCAGGTAGACAGGAAAAGAACCGCGAACTTTTGAATCTCATTTCCTGTTTGGCCAGCGTGGCAAGCTGCAGGTGACCATGCAGAGCTCCTCAGCAGAGGTGACCATGCTGGAGTCCCAGAATCGCAAAAGAGCTCCAGCATGGACCGAACGGGAGGTACGGGATCTGATCGCTGTATGGGGAGAGGAATCCGTGCTATCAGAACTCCGTTCCAGTTTTCGAAATGCCAAAACCTTTGTCAAAATCTCCCAGGGCATGAAGGACAGAGGCCATAACAGGGACCCGAAGCAGTGCCGCGTGAAACTGAAGGAGCTGAGGCAAGCCTACCAGAAAACCAGAGAGGCGAACGGCCGCTCCGGGTCAGAGCCCCAAACATGCCGCTTCTATGATGAGCTGCATGCCATTTTAGGGGGTTCAGCCACCACTACCCCAGCCGTGTTGTTTGACTCCTTCAATGGAGATGGAGGCAATACGGAAGCAGGTTTTGGGGACGAAGAAGATGATGATGATGATGAGGTTGTAGATAGCTCACAGCAAGCAAGCGGAGAAACCGGTTTTCCCGACAGCCAGGAACTGTTTCTCACCCTGGACCTGGAGCCAGTACCCCCCGAACCCACCCAAGGCTGCCTCCTGGACCCAGCAGGCGGAGAAGGGACCTCCGGTGAGTGTACCTTTTAAAATACTATATATGGTTTAAAAGCAAGCATGTGGAAGGATTAATTTGCCCTGGCATTCGCAGCTCTCCTGGATATACTCCCAAAGCCTTTGCAAAAGGTTTCTGGGGAGGGCAGACTTATTGCGTCCTTCATGGTAGGACACTTTACCACTCCAGGCCAGTAACACGTACTCGGGAATCATTGTACAACAAAGCATTGCAGTGTATGTTTGCTGGCGTTCAAACAACATCCGTTCTTTATCTCTCTGTGTTATCCTCAGGAGAGTGAGATATAATCCATGGTCACCTGGTTGAAATAGGGTGCTTTTCTTCAGGGGACACTCAGAGTTGCCCACTCCTGCTGGGCTGTTTGCCTGCGGCTGAACAGAAATGTTCCCAGCTGTTAGCCACAGGGAGGGGGAAGGGTTGAGGGGGTAGCCACGCAGTAGGGGGAGGCAAAATGCGACCTTGTAACGAAAGCACATGTGCTATGTATGTAATGTTAACAGCAAGGTTTACCCTGAAAGAGTGTAGCCAGTGTTTTATAAAATGTGTCTTTTTAAATACCGCTGTCCCTTTTTTTTTCTCCACCAGCTGCATGTGTTTCAATGATCACAGGATTTTCTCCTTCCCAGAGGCTAGTGAAGATTAGAAAGAAAAAAAAACGCACTCGAGATGAAATGTTCTCCGAGCTCATGCTGTCCTCCCACACTGACAGAGCACAGACGAATGCGTGGAGGCAAATAATGTCAGAGTGCAGGAAAGCACAAAATGACCAGGAGGAGAGGTGGCGGGCTGAAGAGAGTAAGTGGCAGGCTGAAGAGAGTAAGTGGCGGGCTGAAGAGAGGGCTGAAGCTCAAATGTGGCGGCAGCATGATGAGAGGAGGCAGGATTCAATGCTGAGGCTGCTGGAGGATCAAACCAGTATGCTCCAGTGTATGGTTGAGCTGCAGCAAAGGCAGCTGGAGCACAGACTGCCACTACAGCCCCTGTGTAACCAACCGCCCTCCTCCCCAAGTTTCATAGCCTCCACACCCAGACGCCCAAGAACGCGGTGGGGGGGCCACCGGCCAACCAGCCACTCTGCCACAGAGGATTGCCCCAAAAAAAGAAGGCTGTCATTCAATAAATTTTAAAGTTGTAAACTTTTAAAGTGCTGTGTGGCATTTTCCTTCCCTCCTCCACCACTCCTCCTGGGCTACCTTGGTAGTCATTCCCCTATTTGTGTGATGAATGAATAAAGAATGCATGAATGTGAAGCAACAATGACTTTATTGCCTCTGCAAGCGGTGATCGAAGGGAGGAGGAGAGGGTGGTTAGCTTACAGGGAAGTAGAGTGAACCAAGGGGCGGGGGGTTTCATCAAGGAGAAACAAACAGAACTTTCACACCGTAGCCTGGCTAGTCATGAAACTGGTTTTCAAAGCTTCTCTGATGCGTACCGCGCCCTCCTGTGCTCTTCTAACCGCCCTGGTGTCTGGCTACACGTAACCAGCAGCCAGGCGATTTGCCTCAACCTCCCACCCCGCCATAAACGTCTCCCCCTTACTCTCACAGATATTGTGGAGCACACAGCAAGCAGTAATAACAGTGGGAATATTGGTTTCGCTGAGGTCTAACCGAGTCAGTAAACCGCGCCAGCGCGCCTTTAAACGTCCAAATGCACATTCTACCACCATTGTGCACTTGCTCAGCCTGTAGTTGAACAGCTCCTGACTACTGTCCAGGCTGCCTGTGTACGGCTTCATGAGCCATGGCATTAAGGGGTAGGCTGGGTCCCCAAGGATACATATAGGCATTTCAACATCCCCAACAGTTATTTTCTGGTCTGGGAATAAAGTCCCTTCTTGCAGCTTTTGAAACAGACCAGAGTTCCTGAAGATGCGAGCGTCATGTACCTTTCCCGTCCATCCCACTTTGATGTTGGTGAAATGTCCCTTGTGATCCACCAGAGCTTGCAGCACTATTGAAAAGTACCCCTTGCGGTTTATGTACTCGGCGGCTTGGTGCTCCGGTGCCAAGATAGGGATACGGGTTCCGTCTATGGCCCCACCACAGTTAGGGAATCCCATTGTAGCAAAGCCATCCACTATGACCTGCACATTTCCCAGGGTCACTACCCTTGATATCAGCAGATCTTTGATTGTGTGGGCTACTTGCATCACAGCAGCCCCAACAGTAGATTTGCCCACTCCAAATTGATTCCCAACTGACCGGTAGCTGTCTGGCGTTGCAAGCTTCCACAGGGCTATCGCCACTCACTTCTCAACTGTGAGGGCTGCTCTCATCTTGATATTCATGCGCTTCAGGGCAGGGGAAAGCAAGTCACAAAGTTCCATGAAAGTGCCCTTACGCATGTGAAAGTTTCGCAGCCACTGGGAATCATCCCAGACCTGCAACACTATGCGGTCCCACCAGTCTGTGCTTGTTTCCCGAGCCCAGAATTGGCGTTCCACAGCATGAACCTGCCCCATTAGCACCATGATGCATGCATTGGCAGGGCCCATGCTTTCAGAGAAATCTGTGTCCATGTCCTGATCACTCACGTGACCGCGCTGACGTCGCCTCCTCGCCCGGTATCGCTTTGCCAGGTTCTGGTGCTGCATATACTGCTGGATAATGCGTGTGGTGTTTAATGTGCTCCTAATTGCCAAAGTGAGCTGAGCGGCCTCCATGCTTGCCTTGGTATGGCGTCCGCACAGAAAAAAGGTGCGGAATGATTGTCTGCCGTTGCTCTGATGGAGGGAGGGGCGACTGACGACACGGCTTACAGGGTTGACTTCAGGGAGCTAAAATCAACAAAGGGGGTGGCTTTACATCAAGGAGTATTTCAGGCAGGACTTCACGGAGGGTTCCAATAAGAAATGGTGCACCTAAGTTATTATTCTTATTGGAACAAGGAGGTTAGCCTGGCCTCTGATTGATACATGGCTAGATTTACCTCGCTGCACCTTTTCTGTGAGTGACTGCAGTGTGACCTAGAGGAATGAGTCCCCTAGACGGGGGAGGAGGCAAATGAGTACAAAACAAATCTGGTCTATTTCTTGTTTTGATCCACTCCATCTATCTTTTACATCTTTGGCTGGCAGCAGACGGTGCAGAAGAACTGCATGCCATCCACATCTCATGGCTGCTCGGCAGAAGACGGTACAATAGGACTGCTAGCAATCCATATTGCCTGCCTGCTCACCATAAGACGGTTCAATAGGACTGACTGCAGGACTAAAGACAATGACCTGGTCAAGTCACTCCAAATTTAGTCCCTGCGCCCATGTCTGCCCAGGCGCTCCCAGCCGACGCGGCCAGGAGCACCTTGGACATGACGATGACGGCTACCAGTCGTATTGTACCATCTGCTGCCACAAGGCAATGGGTTGCTGCTACTGTGTAGCAATGCAGTACCGCGTCTGCCAGCACCCAGGAGACATACGGTGACGGTTACCTGAGCGGGCTCCATGCTTGCGGTGGTATGGCGTCCGCACAGGTAACTCAGGAAAAAAGGCGTGAAACGATTGTCTGCCCTTGCTTTCACGGAGGGAGGGAGGGAAGGGGGGACTGACGATATGTACCCAGAACCACCCGCGACAATGTTTTAGCCCCATCAGGCATTGGGATCTCAACCCAGAATTCCAATGGGCAGCGGAGACTGCGGGAACTGTGGGATAGCTACCCACAGTGCAACGCTCCGGAAGTCGACTCTAGCCTCGGTACTGTGGAAGCACTCCGCCGAGTTAATGCACTTAATGCACTTAGAGCATTTTCTGTGGGGACACACACACTCGAATATATAAAACCGATTTCTAAAAAACCGACTTCTATAAATTCGACCTTATTCCGTAGTGTAGACATACCCTTAGTTCGACCTGGGAAGGTCGAATCTAGTGCTACTCCACTTGTTGAGGTGGAGTACAGTCCTCGATTTTAAAAGCCCTTTAGGTCAGTGAGAAGGGCTCTGTAGTGTAGACAAGCACATTATAAATTCGACCCAATGCGGGGAATGTCGATCTAACGATGTAGTGTAAGACCAGCCCTAAAATAGTTATTCTAGCTTAGCTATGCTGGTCATTTTCCACCATGTGAACAAATTGCAAAATAGACACTTCCCCTGGCTCTCCCAATGTGCTTTGTTATCTATTTAGATTTGAATTCCCATCAGAGCAGGGGCAGCTCTAAGCACACAGGTAACAAATAATACTGAAAAATATTGAAGTATCGGGCTGTAATAGAAGTTGTGGAGAAATATTAGACTTAATTGATTAATGACCTGAAGGTGAATTTAATATGCATTCTGGGGATGTGAAAGTTATCATAACACTCCTAAAATAGTTTTCTAGTGGGTGGGATGTTGAAGAACAAATTAATTCCAGATTTTGTATTTGTCTCTTTTCTCCTGGTGGCAACTACTCAAAAGCTACCATAATAAAGGTTAATGACTTCTCCATTGTGCTCTCATGTTTTTTCCTTTAGCTTGTACAATTTGAGTGTTGGAACAAAACAGAAGATAGGGCGGAGCTTGGAAATGTAAATCCAAAACTGTTGAATAAAGATCTTTCCATACAATACTAGCCAGTAATGTTACTGTTTGTGTACTTGCAAAATAATTCTAACTGCATTATTTCAGCAAAGAGGGACTTTATTGCCCCAAATCACCAATTGCATAGACAGGATTTCCCCCCAGTCTTAAAATATTTATAAGAACATTTTCCATTAAATATTTTCAGTGGAATACTGTCTAAGAAGCAAGTGGCAAATTTATGGAAGCTTAGTATCACATACAAATGTTGCTAAATTTGCTGAACATGGAAAGTAGGTAACTGTAAAGGAGACTAGCAGGCATATTACACACTGAAAATAAAAGGGTCACTTGAAGCACTGAATACTGCAGGATCTCCGAGTAACCAATCCCTGTTGCAAAAATGTAATTGGAATGCTGCAGAAAAGTATAATGATGCAGGTTTCAATAGTAAAGGTGAAAGGAAGCATTAGTTAAAGTGACAAAAATGGCCTTATAAAAAGTTTGGTTTAATGGTTGAAAGGTTAATAATCTGACCAGGGTTCAAAAGAACGGTTTTTTTTGTTTGTTTTTTGCTCATACAGTACACGAAAATAAAATATAGGAAAGATTCTCACATTGGGGCAAGATTGTGGCTCCATGCTAATAACAATATAGGGATGCGCTGTCCCAGTAAGAAATCCAGAAGCCCTGTGCCTGACTCATTGACTTCACTGGGAGAACTGATTTCTGCATTCCTTTGACACCCAATCACTAAATGTACAGTATTCATATTATAAGGCCTTGTCTACACTACTGACACCACAGAGACACCGCTGCAGCTCTACTGCTGAAGCTTCATTCTATAGACATTTCTGTAGCAATAGAAAGGATTTTTTTCCCCATCCATGTAGGTAATCCAACTCCCCAAGTGGTGGTAGCTAGGTCAATGAAATAATTCTGCCATTGACAGTCAGGTCTACACTGAAGGGTTAGGTTGGCTTAACTACAGCAGGTGCTGTGGCTATATCAACTTAACTGCTATAGCAACTTAACTTTTAAGTATAGACCAAGCCTGAAAGCCAACTAGCTAGATTCAAGTGTCCATGCACAGCTTTTGCTGTAGAGATGTACCCCTAGCGTGGAGGCAGCACAAGGCTGTGTCTACACTTGCAGAGTTTTTGCGCTGTCAGTTTCACCAGTGATAGTGAACCGGTGAAAGAAAAGTGCTGGTTTGTGTTCTCACTTACTTCTACAGGCGTCAGAGAGTGTTTACATTTGCAGCACTTCCATTGCCGATGAGAGGAGTGCACTGAGGGCAGCTATCCCACAGTACAGCTCTCTCCATTTTGACAATAGGTCTTGTGGGAAGGGGGGTGTGTGTGTGATCACTGGGCATCCTGGGTCCCTGCAGAGCCTCCTCTCCCCAAACACTGATCAGCTCCAGTAGCTCAGCATTGCTCCAAGCAGAGGATCAATTTGTGTCATTTTATTCTTTTGCGTAGAGACTGTCTGGTTTGGCCAGTGTATATGTCAGAGGGGCATTGCTGGCACATGATGGCATATATCACATTGGTAGATATGCAGGTGAATGAGCCCCTGATGGTGTGGCTGATGTGGTTAGGTCCTGTGATAGTGTCCCTGGAATAGATATGTGGACAGAGTTGGCACCAGGGTTTGTTGCAGGGTTTGGTTCCTGGGTTGGTGTTTTTATTGTGTGGTGTGTTGTTGGTGGTGAGTATTTGCTTCAGGTTGGGGGGCTGTCTGTAAGCGAGGACTGGCCTGTCTCCCAAAGTCTGTGAGAGTGAGGGATCATCCTTCAGGATAGGTTGTAGATCCTTGATGATGCGCTGGAGAGGTTTGAGTTGGGGGCTGTAGGTGACGGCTAGTGGTTAATTTCCCTCACACTAATTTCCCCCTACTGTTACTCACACCTTCTTGTCAACTGTTTGAAACGGGCCACTCTCATTACCACTACAAAAGTTATTCTTCCTCCCTTGGTATCCTACTGTTAATTGAATTGTCTCGTTAGACTGACCTCACACTTGGTAAGACAACTCCCATCTTTTCATGTATTTATACCTGCTCCTGTATTTTCCACTCCATGCATCTGATGAAGTGGGTTTTAGCCCATGAAAGCTTATGTCCAAATAAATTTGTTAGTCTCTAAGGTGCCAGAAGGACTGCTCGTTGTTTTTGCTGATACAGACTAACACGGCTACCACTCTGAAACTAGGTCAGAGTGGTCACTGTGGGATATCCCCTGGAGGCCAAAAGCTGTGTAAACAGGAAGAATGTGTCTTCACTTGCACATCACCACAAAAGCATCACCAGTAAGAGCTGTACGCCTCTCGTGGGGGTGGTTTTCTTTTTGCGGTGAAACTTCTTAGTTTCACCGCAAAGTCACTAGCAAGTGTAGACACTCCCATGGTTTTTGCGCAAAAAAGGGACTTTTTCCACCTTAAATGGCAAGTGTAGACATGCCCTTAAAACACCCCCGACCCCCACCCCCAGGAAATAGTTATAATGTGTAGACCAGGCTCAAGCGACTGAAACCTCTGGAGACCCACTGAGGGGCTGTGGGGACCCTCTGAATATGGGATAAAGGCTAGAACTGGTTGGAATTTTTCTTATTTCTCTTTTTTCAATAAAACTGTTAGTCAAAATTTTCTCTGCCTACTGAAGCTCCCCTGAAACTCCCTGGGGCTCAGCCGCCCGCCATGGATCCACAGTTGTGTGCAGGTTGTCACGGAGCCCTTCAAGTGGGCCCCATCACAGGGTGTGCTGAGACTGCTGGGTTGGCGGGATCCCCAGAGGAGTCCCAGGCCTGGTGTCCCAGCTCCTGGGGGTGGCGGGAGAGGGGCCCAGCTGCGGGCGCTCTGGGGGTGGGGACGAGCACGCTGTGGGAACCCCGGCCCTATCCTCTGCCACTGTGGGAGCGGGATGTGCAGCCCTGTGCTGCCTGGCATCAGCTGCGCTGCCAGCACCTGGCCCAGCCAGGTATTAAACTGCTCCGCATAAGAGTGTGCTACTGGTAGCAGTTACTGATACGTAATGGATTGTAAGAAACTGCTATTGTAGTAAATGGCTACCTGATGTAGCAAATGCCTACAGGTAGCAGTTTCTTGTACTATAGTGTATGTGAAATTGCTACATATAGAAATGTACTATCTGCAGCAGTTATTTATACGTATGGATTGTAAGAAACAGCTTTTGTAAAAAGATGCTACTTCCCTCATAGGTCACATTTTCTAGACCTTAATTTTTTTCCCCCTCTTCTCTGGACTCTCTCCAATTTGTCCACATCTTTCCTGAAATGTGGCACCCAGAACTGGACACCTGGACACAATACTGCCAGCTTGTGGTCTACTATGACCCCCCCACACCCCCCAGATCCCTTTCCTCAGTACTCCTTCCTAGGAAGTCATTTCCCATTTTGTATGCGTGCAGCTTGTTATCATTCACAAACTTTATAAATGTACTCTCTATGCCATTATCTCAATCATTGATTAAGATTTTGAATAGAAACTTATCCAGAACTGATCCCTGCAGAACCCCACTCATTATGCCCTTTCAGCCTGACTCAGGCCTTTCAGCCTGTGAATCACTGATAACTACTGTCGGAATTCTTTTCCAACTAGTTTTGCACCCATCTTATTTAAAGCGCTAGTGTGGACAGGCTCGGCTCCCAGTGCTCGGAGCTAATCCCCTCATCGAGGTGGATTACCAGGAGCACTGGCACCCTCGGCAGTGCTTTTAACTTTGTAATGTAGACATAGCCTCAGTAGGTTAGATCAGACAAAGAGGAGTTGCATTGACTAGGCATTGGGATGCCTGTGCCTTTAAGAACGCAGCCCTGTGCCTGTGCCTTTAAGAACCCAGCCCTGGGAAGCTGATGCAGAGAGGTGCTGTCTGTGAGCTGTGGTCTACACTAGGAGTTGAGGTCGAATTTAGCAGTGTTAAATTGATTTAACCCTGCACCCGTCCACACGACGAAGCCCTTTTTTTTTAAAGGGCTCTTAAAATCGATTTCCTTATTCCACCCCCGACAAGGGGAATTAGCGCTTAAATCGGCCTTGCCAGGTCGAATTTGGGGTACTGTGGACGCAATTAGACGGTATTGGCCTCCGGGAGCTATCCCAGAGTGCTCTATTGTGACCGCTCTGGACAGCACTCTCAACTCAAATGCACTGGCCAGGTAGACAGGAAAAGGCCTGCAAACTTTTGAATTTCAATTTCCTGTTTGCATGGTCACCTGCAGCTTGCCACACTGGCCAGAGCTCATCAGCAGAGGTGACCATGCAGAGCTCATCAGCAGAGGTGACCATGATGGAGTCCCAGAATCGCAAAAGAGCTCCAGCGTGGACCGAACGGGAGGTACGGGATCTAATCGCTGTATGGGGAGAGGAATCCGTGCTATCAGAACTCCGTTCCAGTTTTCGAAATGCCAAAACATTTGTCAAAATCTCCCAGGGCATGAAGGACAGAGGCCATAACACGGACCCGAAGCAATGCCGTGTGAAACTTAAGGAGCTGAGGCAAGCCTACCAGAAAACCAGAGAGGCAAACGGCCATTCCGGGTCAGAGCCCCAAACATGCCACTTCTATGATGAGCTGCATGCCATTTTAGGGGGTTCAGCCACCACTACCCCAGCCGTGTTGTTTGGCTCCTTCAATGGAGATGGAGGCAACACAGAAGCAGGTTTTGGGGACGCGGAAGATGATGATGATGATGAAGTTGTAGATACCTCACAACAAGCAAGCTGAGAAACCGGTTTTCCCGACAGCCAGGAACTGTTTCTCACCCTGGACCTGGAGCCAGTACCCCCCCAAACCCACCCAAGGCTGCCTCCCGGACTCGCCAGGTGGAAAAGGGACCTGTGGTGAGTGTACCTTTTAAAATACTATATATGGTTTAAAACAAGCATGTTTAATGATTGATTTGCCCTGGCATTTGCGGCTCTCCTGGATGTACTCCCAAATTCTTTGCAAAAGGTTTCTGGGGAGGGCAGCCTTATTCCGTCCACCATGGTAGGACACTTTACCACTCCAGGCCAGTAGCACGTAGTCGGGAATCATTGTAGAACAAAGCATTGCAGTGTATGTTTGCTGGCATTCAAACAACATCCGTTCTTTATCTCTCTGTGTTATCCTCAGGAGAGTGATATCATTCATGGTCACCTGGTTGAAATAGGGTGCTTTTCTTAAGGGGACATTCAGAGGTAAGTAGAGTGAACCAAGGGGCGGGGGGTTTCATCAAGGAGAAACAAACAGAACTTTCACACCGTAGCCTGTCCAGTCATGAAACTGGTTTTCAAAGCTTCTCTGATGCGCACCGCGCCCTCCTCTGCTCTTCTAACTGCCCTGGTGTCTGGCTGTGCGTAACCAGCAGCCAGGCGATTTGCCTCAACCTCCCACCCCGCCATAAACGTCTCCCCCTTACTCTCACAGATATTGTGGAGCGCACAGCAAGCAGTAATAACAGTGGGAATATTGGTTTTGCTGAGGTCTAACCGAGTCAGTAAACTGCGCCAGCGCACTTTTAAACGTCCAAATGCACATTCTACCACCTTTCTGCACTTGCTCAGCCTGTAGTTGAACAGCTCCTGACTACTGTCCAGGCTGCCTGTGTATGGCTTCATGAGCCATGGCATTAAGGGGTAGGCTGGGTCCCCAAGGATAACTATAGGTATTTCAACATCCCCAACGGTTATTTTCTGGTCTGGGAATAAAGTCCCTTCCTGCAGCTTTTGAAACAGAGCAGAGTTCCTGAAGATGCGAGCATCATGTACCTTTCCCGGCCATCCCACGTTGATGTTGGTGAAACGTCCCTTGTGATCCACCAGTGCTTGCAGCACTATTGAAAAGTACCCCTTGCGGTTTATGTACTCGCTGGCTTGGTGCTCCGGTGCCAAGATAGGGATATGGGTTCTGTCTATGGCCCCACCACAGTTAGGGAATCCCATTGCAGCAAAGCCATCCACTATGACGTGCACATTTCCCAGGATCACTACCCTTGATATCAGCAGATCTTTGATTGCGTTGGTTACTTGCATCACAGCAGCCCCCACAGTACATTTGCCCACTCCAAACTGATTCCCGACTGACCGGTAGCTGTCTGGCATTGCAAGCTTCCACAGGGCTATTGCCACTCGCTTCTCAACTGTGAGGGCTGCTCTCATCTTGGTATTCTTGCGCCTCAGGGCAGGGGAAAGCAAGTTACAAAGTTCCATGAAAGTACCCTTACGCATGCGAAAGTTTCGCAACCACTGGGAGTCGTCCCAGACCTGCAACACTATGTGGTCCCACCAGTCTGTGCTTGTTTTCCGAGCCCAGAATCGGCGTTCCACCGCATGAACCTGCCCCATTAGCACCATGATGCCCACATTGCCAGGGCCCGTGCTTTGAGAGAAGTCTGTGTCCATGTCCTTATCACTCATGTCACCGCGCTGACGTCGCCTACTCGCCCGGTATTGCTTTGCCAGGTTCTGGTGCTGCATATACTGCTGGATAATGCGTGTGGTGTTTAATGTGCTCCTAATTGCCAAAGTGATCTGAGCGGGCTCCATGCTTGCCATGGTATGGCGTCTGCACGGAAAAAAGGCGTGGAACGATTGTCTGCCGTTGCCCTGACGGAGGGAGGGGCGACTGATGACATGGCTTACAGGGTTGGCTTACAGGGAATTAAAATCAACAAAGGGGGTGGCTTTGGGAGAAACTGAATGGCCCCCTCAAGGATAGAACTCAAAACTGGGTTTAGCAGGCCGTTGATTTCACAGAGGGAGGAGAAAATGAATACAAAACAAATCTGGTCTATTTCTTGTTTTGAGCCACTTCATCTATCTTTATATATCTTGCTGGCAGCAGACTGTGCAGCACGACCGCTAGCCATCATCAACACCTGGGTGCTCAGCAGAAGACGGTGCTTGACAACATCATCTTCTGCTAGCTGCAGGTTAAAAGACAGTGCACTGCCGGTAAGACTCAATCGCCACGAGACGAAACAAGGGAAATGACCTGGCTGAGTCACTCCCATGTTTGCCCAGGCGCCCGGTTAAAAGAGCACCCAGGCTACCAGCTCTTTTAACCGGGCGCCTGGGCAAACAAGCTCTTTTAACCGGGCGCCTGGGCAAACAAGCGGGCTCCATGTATGCCGTGGTATGGCGTCTGCACAGGTAACTCAAGAAAAAAGGCGCAAAACGATTGTTTGCCCTTGCTTTCACGGAGGGAGGGAGGGAACGGGGGCCTGACAATATGTACCCAGAACCACCCGCGACAATGTTTTAGCCCCATCAGGCACTGGGATTTGTACCCAGAATTCAAATGGGCGGCAGAGACTGCGGGAACTGTGGGCTAGCCACCCACAGTGCAACGCTCCGGAAGTCGACAGTTGCCTCGGTACTGTAAACACACTCCGCCGACTACATGCACTTAGAGCATTTGTGTGGGGACACACACAATCAACTGTATAAAAACGCTTTCTACAAAACTGACTTCTATAAATTTGACCTAATTTCGTAGTGTAGACATACCAGTCTGAGAGGGGAAATAAAAAAAAGACCCTTTGCCCCCACCATTTTGGCAAACACCGGTGTCTCAATCCTAGTGGGGTAACTGTTACCCCCTGTGCCGGGTTTTGCCCTCTGATACCCTCTGCCAGCGCCTCACCCCGAGCTGAACTCCCGCTCCTCCCCCCCAGCCCTGATTTTGCCCTTTAGCCCCTCTCCTTATCCTGCCTCCAGCTGCTTGACCCCCCCGGCCAGTCAATTTCCGCCCCCTGCTCCGATTCGCTGCCTTTGCCCCTTTTTAACCCCTGTCAAAAGCAGTCCGCAGAAGCTTACGGCTCAGAGCGCCGCGTGGGCGGCTGCTTTGCTGCGTGGCCGCTTTGCATGGTGCCTTCAGCCCCGCTCAGAGCGCCGCGTGGGCGGCTGCTTTGCTGCGTGGCCGCTTTGCATGGTGCCTTCAGCCCCGCACCGCCCCGAGCCAAACCCGCCTGTCCCCACTCCCTGCACCCGCTTTGCTTGGTGCCTTCAGCCCCGCCTTTGCTTGGTGCCTTCAGCCGCCTTCAGCCCCGCTCAGAGCGCCGCGTGGGCGGCTGCTTTGCTGCGTGGCCGCTTTGCATGGTGCCTTCAGCCCCGCACCGCCCCGAGCCAAACCCGCCTGTCCCCACTCCCTGCACCCGCTTTGCTTGGTGCCTTCAGCCCCGCCTTTGCTTGGTGCCTTCAGCCGCCTTCAGCCCCGCTCAGAGCGCCGCGTGGGCGGCTGCTTTGCTGCGTGGCCGCTTTGCATGGTGCCTTCAGCCCCGCACCGCCCCGAGCCAAACCCGCCTGTCCCCACTCCCTGCACCCCCAGCCCCCGGACCGCCGCCCCGCGTGCGTGCTCCAGGAGGCGGGAAGGAGCGGGTTTGGCTCGCGCTGGAACTCGGGCGCTGGCCCGCCGAGGGGGCGGGGCGGGGCGGGGCGGGCTGAGCCGCTGAGAGGAACCGTATCCCTGGCGGTTGTGCTGAGATGGGCGCCGGGGGAGCAGGAGGCGTAACGGCGGTGTGCGGTCCAGCCGTAAGATTGCGTGTTCAAATTTTCTGTCAGGGTTTAATACACACACACACCCCTTCTCCCTACCCGCCAGTAATATGCAATGAGGGTTTATTTAGTTATGGGCCAAATCGAGGGCCTTATTGAGGGCCTGCGTTTGGTCTCACGTGTAAAATCAGGGGTCACTCAACTGAAGTCAGCATCTGTGTTAAACTAGGATCGGTGGGAGCACAGGGTCTCAGGGATTTTTCCTTACACAGGGAAGGCTTGTCTGCACTTACAGCTGAAAATGCACCGCTGTAGCCCTTAGTGAAGACATCACTACACCGACAGGAGAACTTCTTCCAACAGCATAGGCACTCCATCACCCGGAGAGGCAGTAGCTGATCACTACATAGCAACATTGTAAGCTAACTGAAAACTGATGGACCAGTTTGTTGCATGAAGGAAGCAAGATTTTGGCTTTTTGTTAGGACTTCAAAGGTTAAAGAAAAAAATAAGCTTTTAAGTCTTCAGTTTCAAAAAAGTTCACGTTGAGCCAGTCTCTCTTTTTGGCGTGTGCACTAGGTGCTATAAATTGAAAGATAATATTATTTAGTAACATATTTGTGCCCCCTTTGGTCTCTGTGCTTCCAGTGTCAATGGGTATGTGTACATGGCAAAAAAACCCCTCTCATGGTAGTGAGTCTCAGAGCCTGGGTCTACAGTCCTGCGCTCACAAGGCTCATGCCATGGAGCTCATGGGACTCATGCCATGTGTCGGCATTCTGGGATGGGCTGGACCTCAGGCTCTGAAGCCCACCCCCTCTCTGTGCCTCAGAGCCCAAGCTTCAACCTGAGTCCCCTTCCCCTTGGGCTGCCAATGTTCCTTTAAACTGTCCCTCCACCATGAGATCTATGCCTTGCTCTTGCCTTTAGTAAGCTGCACATCTCCCTCATTAACTGTGACATAAAATTGGACCCTGGGTTGGTGATTATTTCTGTAGGGATTCCAACTCAGGCAAATGCTTTCATAAGCTCTATGGCCATGATTGCTGCCTTTGTGCATTGGAGGAGATCACCTCAGAGTAGCATGTGGCATAGTCCATGATCACCAAAATATATTGGTGCCCGCTCCTTCCCACTGCACTCTTTTCCAGTGGACCTGTGAAGTCCATTCCTACTCATTTGAATGGGGACCTCACCATGGAGAGAGACAGAGGAGCCTTAGGGACCTTTCTTGGGCTTGTCCACTGACATTCAGGGCATGAAGCACAATAGTCCTGCACATTCTTGTGGATGCCAGGTTCACCCTTTCAAGCATTTTCTCCTGCTTGAAGTATCCAAGAAGTATCACGTAGGCTAGCTTATCAGCTCCCTTCAGGACCACTTGGGGACAAGGAGTTGCATCCTGACCTCCCCAATCTGAGCATCCTTCACTGCTCAGTATATTTTTTTCTCCTTGCAATACAAAGTGTGGCTATTGCTTTACAAGCCACTGTTCCTTTACTTCATCACTGACTGCACATAGGCTCGGTTCAGCCTCAAATTGTTTTGTTGTTCTTTGATTAAATCAACTTGGCTCAAGAACAGGTCGGTGTCAGGGAGTGTGATATATGTGTCATTGGCTTGAGTCCCCATGGGGCATAGTTCATCAGTAGGGGTGGGGCCTTTAACTGGGGATGCGAACATCCCTTTCCCTGGCTCATTGTCCCCCCTCCCAGCTATTCCCTAGGGTTCTCCTATCATCCTGTCCACAGCGTTCCCTCTTTCTTTCTCTGGGGACGTCCCTCTCTCTGTCTCTAGAAATTCCTGAAAGAACTTCCAGTCCCATCCAGTTGCTGTGGGGTAGGCCACGTTTATGGCTACCTTCCTGCGGGACGTATTATTATTATTATATTATTCCTGCAGGTTCTGTATTAAGTGCATCCATTTCATGGGAAAGAGGTGCACATCCCTATGTATGCACTGTAGAAATATAATAACTGAGGGGCTCTCTGTCAACCCTGGCCAAACATTCTCTGACCACTATTTGATTATACCCCATGTCTATTAAGGTTTAGATCCTGAGATCATTAACCTGCACTGGAACCATCAATTTCTTTGGTCCCAACTTGTGGGCTCTGGCTTCTACCACCTAGACCCACCAGTAATTATAGTCCATGTATGCGCAATATAATTGGAAGTGGCCTGGTTGCCTGCATGTGAAGCAGTTTCTGGGCAGTGGAGGGGCCTTGGCTGTTTGTGCTCCCACATTTGACATTGTGGCTGCAGAGGAGCCTCTTGCTGGGCTGGAAACTTCCTCCTGTTGCAACTCACCCTGAGAGTAAAGTCCTGAGTGTGGTCTCTGCTTACTTGGCCACCCCAGTCCTTGGTTGGATAGCCAGGTTCTTCAAGTGCTTGGTCATGTCCATTCCATTGTAGGGTGTGTGTGCGCGCTCACCACATGCACTGGTGCCAGAAGTTTTTCCCTCAGTGGTATCCGAAGGGGAATCCGGTGCCCTCTGGAGTGGTGCGCATATGCGCCGATATAAGGGGCGCTGCCGGCTCCCCCCTCCCTCAGTTCCTTCTCTCCAGAACTCTGACAGAGGGGAAGGAGGGCAGGTCATAGAATGGACATGAGCAACACATCTCGAAGAAAACAGTTACAAAAAGTTAGTAACCTTTTTTCCTTTGAGTGCTTGCTCATGTCCATTCTTTTCCTCTGGAAGGTCACTAGAAATGCTTTGGGCTTGTCGTTTCAAAGGGAGGATTGGAGCAGGAAGGACAGGCAGGGCAGAAAAGGTGGGGGAGTTGCCCTGTATGTAAGGGAGCAGTATGACTGCTCAGAGCTCAAGTATGAAACTGCAGAAAAACCTGAGTGTCTCTGGATTAAGTTTAGAAGCGTGAGCAACAATGGTGATGTCGTGGTGGGAGTCTGCTATAGACCACCGGACCAGGGGGATGAGGTGGACGAGGCTTTCTTCTGGCAACTCACAGAAGTTACTAGATCGCAGGCCCTGGTTCTCATGGGAGACTTCAATCACCCTGATATCTGCTGGGAGAGCAATACAGCGGTGCACAGACAATCCAGGAAGTTTTTGGAAAGGGTAGGGGACAATTTCCTGGTGCAAGTGCTGGAGGAACCAACGAGGGGCAGAGCTCTTTTTGACCTGCTGCTCACAAACCGGGAAGAATTAGTAGGGGAAGCTAAAGTGGATGGGAACCTGGGAGGCAGTGACCATGAGATGGTCGAGTTCAGGATCCTGACACAGGGAAGAAAGGAGAGCAGCAGAATACGGACCCTGGACTTCAGAAAAGCAGACTGACTCCCTCAGGGAACTGATGGGCAGGATCCCCTGGGAGAACAACATGAGGGGGAAAGGAGTCCAGGAGAGCTGGCTGTATTTTAAAGAATCCTTATTGAGGTTACAGGGACAAACCATCCTGATGTGTAGAAAGAATAGTAAATATGGCAGGCGACCAGCTTGGCTTAACGGTGAAATCCTTGCTGATCTTAAACATAAAAAAGAAGCTTACAAGAAGTGGAAGATTGGATAAATGACCAGGGAGAAGTATAAAAATATTGCTCGGGGATGCAGGAGTGTAATCAGGAAGGCCAAATCCCACCTGGAGTTGCAGCTAGCAAGAGATGTTAAGAGTAACAAGAAGAGTTTCTTCAGGTATGTAAGCAACAAGAAGAAAGTCAAGGAAAATGTGGGCCCCTTACTGAATGAGGGAGTCAATCTACTGACAGAGGATGTGGAAAAAGCTAATGTACTCAATGCTTTTTTTGCCTCTGTCTTCACGAACAAGGTCAGCTCCCAGACTACTGCACTGGGCAGCACAGCTTGGGGAGGAGGTGACCAGCCCTCTACGGAGAAAGAAGTGGTTCGGGACTATTTAGAAAAGCTGGATGAGCACAAGTCCATGGGGCCGGATGTGCTGCATCCGAGAGTGCTAAAGGAGTTGGCGGATGTGATTGCAGAGCCATTGGCCATTATCTTTGAAAACTCATGGTGATCTGGGGAAGTCCTGGACGACTGGAAAAAGGCTAATGTAGTGCCCATCTTTAAAAAAAGGGAAGAAGGAGGACTGTAAACCCCTCACAGGGCCCCACTGTAGGTGCACATAGAACTCATGTGTGAGAGAGCTGTATCTATCAGAGCCGCTCATGTGCCCTGTGCCTCCTAATGCTCCCATGCAAGAGCATGAAGGGTGGGGCAACTGTGACCCTCCATTAGTTCCCTCTTATCACCCATGGTAGCACCCAATGAGATGGAACCTAGTGAGCATTCAGCCCACTACTCTTCTTAGAGATGTCAATGCAGAAAACTTTACAGCAGGGTGAGGTGCTTTGCACTAACTGCCACACCTCATGACAGACTGTAAACCTTCAGGGTTCAAACCCTGTCCGTCATAGGACGGACTGATCCTCAAAGATGGACATAGTCAACACCTTGTCTACCTAGAGGTGAGCCACATTCCAAATAAATGCTCTGTGTGTTTTCTTCGAGAACTTGCAAATCCTGGGATGCTCGGCTCAAGTTATGTTTGCTAGGGCACTCCATGAGGTGATTGTAACTACTAGAGTGAGGCTGGAAAAGCCAGCATTGACCAGTGCTTCCTTGAGCACACATAATATCCTAGGATCAGATAATGAAAAGAAGGTGCCAGGCATTTGGTGACTTTGATGCTGACAAACTCAACACCAAGGACATTGGCACTGACAGCCTTGGCACTGGTAGTTCTGGCACTGGCAGCCCCAGTGCTAGCATCCCAGGCTATAAAGCTGGCGACTATGCCCCTACAGAGTGGTGATGCCAAAACTCAGAGCCAAAAGGAGCTCAAGAATAGTTGCAAGCAGAAGGGAAAGTCCTGGAAAGAGGACATAAAACACCAATCCTCCAAGGACAGAGCCTCTAACTTCTCCCCCAAAACTGCACTGATATATGGGGAAAAAAAGAGACCTGATAGGGTACCCCTAGTACCAGTACCCATGATTAAGCCTGGTAATGGCCTGAAATACATCAATTTCTCCAAAGTGTCTCTTCTGGAGCCATTCTCTGAGCCCAGACAATGACTGGCGCTGGAGCTGGCAGCAGAATCACAAAAGTTGGAGCAGGTCCTCAAGGAATCAATTCTGAAGCACTTAGAGGAGAGGAAAGTGATCAGCAACAGTCAGCATGGATACACCAAGGGCAAGTCATGCCTGACTAATCTAATGGCCTTCTATGATGAGAAAACTGGTTCTGTGGATGAGGGGAAAGCAGTGGACGTGTTATTCCTTGACTTTAGCAAAGCTTTTGGCACGGTCTCCCACAGTATTATTGCCAGCAAGTTAAAGAAGTATGGGCTGGATGAATGGACTATAAGGTAGATAGAAAGCTGGCTAGATCATCGGGCTCAATAGGTGGTGATCAATGGCTCCATGTCTAGTTGGCAGCCGGTATCAAGCAGAGTGCCCCAAGGGTCGGTCCTGGGGCCAGTTTTGTTCAATATCTTCATTAATGATCTGGAGGATGGCGTGGACTGCACTCTCAGCAAGTTTGCAGATGACACTAAACTGGGAGGAGAGGTAGATACGCTGGAAGGAAGGGATAGGATACAGAGGGCCCTAGACAAATTATAGGATTGGGCCAAAAGAAATCTGATGAGGTTCAACAAGGACAAATGCAGAGTCCAGAAGAAGCCCATGCACCGCTACAGACCAGGGACCGAATGGCTAGGCAGCAGTTCTGCAGAAAAGGACCTAGGGGCTACAGTGGATGAGAAGCTGGATATGAGTCAGTTTGCCCTTGTTGCCAAGAAGGCCAATGGCATTTTGGGCTGTATAAGTAGGGGCATTGCCAGCAGATGGAGGGACATGATCATTCCCCTCTATTCAACATTGGTGAGGCCTCATCTGGAGTATTGTGTCCAGTTTTGGGCCCCACACTACAAGAAGGATGTGGAAAAATTGGAAAGCATCCAGCAGAGGGCCACAAAAATGATTAGGGGACTGGAACACATGACTTATGAGGAGAGGCTGAGGGAACTGGGATTATTTAGTCTTCAGAAGAGAAGAATGAGGGGGGATTTGATAGCTGCTTTCAACTACCTGAAAGGGGGTTCCAAAGAGGATGGATCTAGACTGTTCTCCTTGTTCTGTCATCTGCTACCATTGAGTAATGGTCTCAAATTGCAGTAGGGGCGGTTTAGGTTGGATATTAGGAAAAAAAATTTCACTAGGAAGATGGTGAAGCACTGGAATGCGTTACCTAGGGAGGTGGTGGAATCTCCTTCCTTTGAGGTTTTTAAGGTCAGGCTTGACAGAGCTCTGGCTGGGATGATTTAGTTGGGGATTGGTCCTGCTTTGAGCAGGGGGTTGGACTAGATGACCTCCTGAGGTCCCTTCCAATCCTGATATTCTATGATTCTATGAAAAGGCATTGCTATTTGAAGAAGAAATTTACTCCTCTTAGTCATCATTGACGTACTTCTTTTCCCTTTACCTTCAGAGAGCCACCCCAGGGAGGGCATCAGGTGGCCCTCATTTAGGGCTCTGCCTCAGATGAGGAGTGAGTGGCACTGGGCTTGCCAGCCTCAACTAGGCTGAACCCTCAACTGTGTCATGTTGCCTTGGCTGTATTGACCTTACTGTGGACCATTGTCAGGTGTATCCAGGAGCAGATCCCCCTTTCACTGATCCAGAAGGAGGAGGAGGAGATCCTATTCCCCAGTGGTGTCGTTAGCCACGCCACCCACTTGAGGCCAGATGTTGGTCCCCTTGAGAGGAGATGATGGAGGAACAGCAATGACCAACTTCGCCACTCAAGGAGTCATCCTGATTGGCAGATGAGGCCTTGGAACCAACCCCCACGCTGGCAACTGATGACTTCAAGGCATTCCAGGACCTCGTGTCCTGTATTGCAGAGACCCTGGCCATTGAAACTACATTTATACAGGAGTAGTCCTACAACCCTTTTGGTATATTAAGCTCTTGACTCTGGCCAGGATAACCCTCCCCATCAGTGAGGGGAACCTAGAGCCAGACAAAGGACTTCAACAAACTCTGGCCACTCTCCCGCCCACCTCAAAATGAATGGAAAAGAGATACCAGGTGCCCCCAAAGGGCTTTGAACACTTCTGTGCCCACCCAAACCCAGAGTCTCTGGTTGTTTCAGCAGAGCAGAAAAGTAGCAGGTCCACAAAGGGCATGCTTAAGGGTAAAGAGCCTAAGTTGGACCTCTTTGGATGTTGTGACGCATGGCCAGAAAGGGTTAAACATCCTGCAAAATAAATAACCCTCAAAAGACATGTGGGGAGATAATGTTTGTGTTTTTATGTATTTACATATAGGAGTAGAGTCAACAATGTAATCAGTCCCTGTCTATGTTGATTTATGTTAATTCAAATACCAAAAGAACATCATAGCATTTATACGAATTGTAAACAAGGGATATCTCTGTATTCATCTGTTTTTGAAATGTATAGCAGATCTGTGAATGGTGGAGGAACAAGCAAATTACCTTATGTTAATTCGTATAGTTAAGTACTAGTGATGGACCTCCTTCAAAGTCATCCTAATTACCTTTTGTTCCCAGAGGAGCTCCAAACTTGTCAAAGAGGACATGAAATTGTATAAAAGATCCTTGGGTCCTGATTCTGTAATCTCAGAGCTGCTTAAGGTGTCACAAAAACAACTAGAAGTCCAGTGGCTCCTTAAAGATTAACAGATTTATTTGGGCATAAGCTTTAGTGGGTAATAAACCCCACTTCTTCAGACGCATGGAGTGAAAATTATAGATACATGCATAAATATACTGTCACATGGAGAAGGGAGTTACTTTACAAGTGGAGAACCAGTGTTGACAAGGCCAATTCAGTCAGGGTGGGTGTGGTCCATTCCCAATAACTGGTGAGGAGGTGTCAATACCAAGAGAGGGAAAATTGCTCTTGTAGTGATCCAGCCACTCCCAGTCCCTGTTCAAGCCCAAATTAATGGTGTTAAGTTTGCAAATGAATTGTAGTTCTGCAGTTTCTCTTTGAAGTCTGTTTTTGAAGGTTTTTTTGTTGTAGTATGGCTACTTTTAAGTCTGTTATTGAATGTCCAGGGAGATTGACGTGTTCTCCTACTGGCTTTTGTATGTTACCATTCCTGATGTCTGATTTGTGTCCATTTATTCTTTTACATAGAGACTGTCCAGTTTGGCCAATGTACATGGCAGAGGGTCATTGCTGGCACATATCACTGGTTCTCCACTTTTAAAGTAACTCCCTTCTCTTCACGTGCTAGTATATTTATGCCTGTATCTTACCCCACAAGAAAACAAGCAGCATCTGCTTGCTTCAGAAATCTCTAAAGTGGCAATGTGGAATAAGCCACTGACCTTTGTCAAACATGCCTTGGACTTAGCCACCAGGTCAGATGGCAAGTTTAGGAGAGCTCTGCAATCTCTGTTTGACTGATGCAGTTGAATTGCCTCATCCAACTGTCCAGAGGGAATACTGCTTGCCAGAACCCTCCAGTGGGATCCTCACTGACATATACTTGAAGAACGAACGATTACTTACCCTCTAGTAACTGGGGTTCTTCAGGATGTTGTCACTATGGATCCCATGACCTGCCCTCCATCCCTACTTTTTGGAATCCCCAGCTATCATGGGCTTCAAATGGCGAGGGAACTGAGACATGGTCATGGCTGCTCTGCCTTTTATGACCTCACATGGGAATACAAGGAGACATAGGGTGCATGTGTGGCCCCACGAGACACTGCTGTTGAAAAGAATCCAATCTCATCCACATGAGGCATGTGCTTACCTACAGCGGGATACACACTGACTACAACAGCTTGAAGGCCACACTTACTGTAGGGTAAGTAACCATTCTTTTGTCTTTAGCGTCCAGGATGATGTTTTTTAAACACTGATGTGTACTTGTTTGTTAAGTGATTGTATACAGTCATGTTTGCATTATGTATCTTTATAGTCATATAAATGTAAGTTATTCCTCACTTCCCCACTACACTATGGACTTCTTTGAGAATGGTCCTTGAGCCTGCTAAGCAGCCAGATGGAACACTTACAGATTAATTAGATTGACATGCATCTGCTTTTCCTGATATGTTTTTTTCCCTTGGAGGTGATCTGTACATGCATGCTTGCCTGGGCAGTGGTAGAGTTGCTTGCTTATTATTATAAGCAGGGCACTAGCTTTCCATATTGTTCTGGCCCTCAGTTACTTCATTCAGTCTAGTTACTCTTTGCACCTCACACACTCATTCCTTTCTCTGATCATTGACTCCAACTTCCCTACTAATTCTCTCTTAACTGTGTTATCTTTCTCACTGACAATTTGTGTGGTCATTGGCCTCCTCTTCCATTTGCTTATTCTTTCCTCCTCTTTGTCCTTACCCTTCTCAATTGAATTAATATTCATTCTGTCTCTTAGTGTTCTCTTTCCTTTCCTCTGTTCTGTTTCTCACACTTTGTGTGCATTCTTTCTCTTTTCTCCTCTTCCACACTAGCATAACAAATTCCAACCTATTCGTCAAAAAAACATGTTCTGAATCCTTTTTTTTTGTCTGTATTGTTACAGACATATTTGTTGACAGGTATTTTGAAATAAATTATAAAAATAATTGAAACTGGCATGACTGTATTGTGTTATTTTGACAAATAAAATATGTAGAATTTTGCAGATATTTAAAATACGCATAGAATTAATTTTTTTGGCACAGAATTCTCCCAGGAGTAAACAAAGAAATATATCATATGCTGTACCAGATCATACCAGTGGTCTATGCACTTTTGAATGCTGACTGTGAATGGCTAGCACCAGATGTCAGAGAGGAAGATGAACACCTATAATAGACAATTATGAAATAACCAGTTGTGATGGGGTGTACTCCACACGCTTACCTCGAAAGGGTTACACAGGCCAGATGGGCCAGTTAATCTATGAGGCTGCAAACCACGGGAGATTTAGGATGAGAGGAAAGCCCTAATTAAGGGAACCTGGGGGGAGGGATAGCTCAGTGTTTTGAAAATTGGCCTGCTAAACCCAGGGTTGCGAGTTCAATCCTTGAGGGGGCCATTTAGGGATCTGGGGCAAAAACTGGGGATTAGTCATTAGATTTGAGCAGGGGGTTGGACTAGATGACCTCCTGAGGTCCCTTCCAACCCTGATATTCTATGTTCCTTGGGCCAAGGTAGAGAGATAGGGATTTGGAGCCAACAGGAGGGACTTGTCAGGCAGACCCAGAGGAAAGGTGTTTGGTTAGAAGGATGGAGAATGCAAGCCTGGGATAGGCAAGGTAATAAGTAGCTCAGGGGAGTGGCAGGAAGGTTTGTGGTTACCCAGACCTTTGCTGCTGAAGATAAGGCCCTGGACTAGAACTCAGAGTAAAGGGTGATCCTGGGTTCTCCTACTGGCCAATGAGTGAGTGGCACAATCTGGGCAGTGAACTTCAAAGTTGTCTGGGTCCCTGTGTTCTAGCCACTGAGGGAGTGGCCCAGCCAGGGCAGTGGACCTAAGGACTGCCTTGAATGGCAAGGAAGACGTTGATATTACCTCAGAAGGGGAGGACTCTTGTAAATTGGCTGGAGGGCTAGGCCACCAAGATAAGATGCTGAAGCTCCTGTGGAGCAAGAGAAGGCCCGCAGACTGAGAAAACGAAATGACAAGGCAATGAACTTCAAAAAGAGGGCGTCAGGCTGAAAGAGCTAATCCCTAAAGTGTCCAGGAGGAGGCACTGCCAAGTGGTGAGTAGGTCTCCATGACACCAATCCATAAAAGAATTTTCTGACTAACCTTAGGAAATCAGTGATTTGAACTGGTGTTTATTTTATTCCAGGAGTGTTTGCTTACCAGTAAATATACTTTAATACATATTTAGCAAACAAAAGTATCATCGTTGTCTTCCACCTCAGCTGCATTTACTAGGCCAAATTCTGTGCTGATTTATACCCTGTGCATTCAGTGTGAATGCATGATGTGCGTGAGCCAGCATAGAATTTGGCCCAGTATGTATAAAAAAAAGTAATTTATATTTAAACAAACAAACCTTGTAAAATTGATTAAGATGCTGCTGTGTTTTCATAGTAAGGTTTTAAGAACATAACCACACTTTAAGATAAAACTTTACCTTCATAGAACCCTCAGCATAAAGGCTTTCCTTAAAACTTTCACTTCAGAGATATATCTACATTAAGGTTAAAGTTTTATGTTACCTATAAGAAAAGTTTAAAGGTGCCAGTAAGATGTGATTTTAATTAAGGGGGGGTTGTAGGCCTGTAGGAATGGCGTTGGACAAGGAGGAGCATGCCACTAGGGGTGTGTAAAAATATTTAGCAGCTGGTAAGTGCTCAGTGTGGTTGTTGTAATGGAGACCTGAAATGATCTGGGCTATGGAGCGATTGGGTTGAGCGTGTCTGTAGCCAGAGCTGCCCCCTCAGTATGAGTTTTCCCTCGTCTCGTACTATAATTTGGTCTTCCAGTCTCTTCCCCTACACAGTGACACCCCTCTTCCCTCCCCCTGCTTTCATTTTCAGCACCTCCTCATGCTCCCTTCCTTATTTTCAAAATAAAATGTTTTCTCACATATATCTGTGCTGGTACATAGTCAACACAGCTGGACTCCATGTTATCTTTGAAAGTAAAGATAAGGAAGAAGGAGGTTGCAACATGGTGATGGACTGGATTGCAGATCTCAGGACTATTGCAGGATTCCCTGTCTTCCTTGCAGGCCTATGGTTGGCTCTTGCTAATCTGAAGTGTCAGTGATCCCAGTGTTCTTTTGTAATCTAGGCTCCAGATAGGTGTGTGAAGACAAAGGAAGACTGATTGAACAGCACTATTGGCAAAATACTGACTATTAAATCTTCGAATGTGCTGTTATTGAATGTCCATGTAAAAAACAATGGAGTATATTACTGGCTAATGTTACTGTATGTGTGTGTGCGCGCAAATCTTGACTCTTTCCAATTTGGCATACTTCCTAAATTGGCATTCTCCTAGAAAAGCAGAATGTTTTTTGGTTTACTTACTAGTAATAATAAACAAGGAGTTATCAGCTGCTACTTGATATTGACATTAAAATCTGGTAGTTCCAAGTAAAACAAATAGTAATAGTAGTTTGAATACCTGCCAAACCTGATTTGTTGTTATCCATTCCCTTTGTTATTTAATTAAGTCCTTGACTGATCTCCTGTTATGTTCTTTTCTACAGTATCTCTCCCGCTGAATTGATTTTAATGAAATTTAACCTGTATTTCTATGCTATATGGTATATTGAGTTCTCCTGAGTCATACTGGGCACCCTCAACTACCACAGCTTTAATCAGATTTGAAGGCATTCTTCCCCTTACAGGAATGGGCCCTTACTGAATGATTTTTTTTTTTTTAAGTGCACTAGAGCAATTCCTACACAGAGTTCTGCATCATTGATGAGGTATTTTTACTCCATAATAGGGTTTGCAATATGAATACAAAATTTCATGAAACTAAGAATTCTCATTTTAAACATCTGCTGCAATAGGTTTTGTAGTATTATAATGTAAAAGCTCTGACTGGAGCTAATTTAATGTGGATTGTTGACAGTACAGTAGTCCTTATACTCGAACTCTCTTCAGCCGATTTGAACATAAAAAATTCAAGATGTAATTGTACCTTGATGGCTTCAAATCTCCCTCCTTGGTCTCAGAAGGGAGGTGAAACACTGTTAGGATTCCTACCTTTGGCTGACATCCCTGTAAAGGTGAAAAAGCTTTTCTCAGCATGAGTTCCATAGAGCAGCTGAGCTCAAAGCAAAATGGAGTTTACTTTCAGAAGTATTCAAACTAGAAGCTCAGTCTTTCTCTTTCTGAAATAAGCAGCCAAACTCCCACTGATTTTCATGGGACAGGTTCAGACCCATGACAATTACAGTTATATGCATTTGATGACATGAACAATATCTGGAAATGTTATGTGGAGACCCAAGCAAAGCCTGTAAATTTGGATGATCTGAATTAGGCTTGCCCAAACAGATACATTGCATTTTACATAGCAGTGTGTAATTGTGACTTTTTGCTTCCTAAAATCTGATAAAAGGAAAAACATAAAATGTTTTTGGTATATTTTAGATTTTGATATTATATATAGACTTAAATAAACAAGAGAAAAAAATGCTGTTTGATCCAAGTGGTTATGAAGTGTAGTGTAAAATAAGTTTATCAGAATGTATCCTCTGTGTTATTAAAGACATTTTGGGGGGTAATTAGGCCTAAGAAATGAACTACCTTGAAAGTGCCCCCATTTCAAAGTTCCTAACTTGAAGAGTCTATGCCCATCTTTCAAAATGAAAAGTCCTTTGGCTCAAAAAGGTGTTTATTTTATATATGAATACCTGTGCAGACAATCACAGTAAAAAGACTGGTATGAATTAGCAACTTTTGCAGTCAACAGTTGATTTAAAAGCCTCTGTGTAATCAGTTGTGCATCTAGTTTGTTATTTATTATTTCCAATGTTTTTGAGGTGCGATCACTGTATTATCTTAGCACCCCTTACAGAATTCTGCAGTAAGTTAATTCCAGGTAACTTAGAATCCAGAAATATTTCTAAGGGGAACATAAATTCTCCTCTCCTTCTTTGTCATCATCTCTTTCTTAAATAGCATCAGAGCCAGGAGGTGCTGTTTCGTTTGGATGTCTAGTTAGAAAAATGCCTGCGCCGGACATGAGACTTGCATTTTATCCTGAAGGTGGTAAGTCTCAGCTATTTGCTTTCTATCAAGTGTACTGTTTTTTTGTGTTCAGAAGTTGGGACAGTGGGTAGACCATACTCTGCCCTAGATGAGGAGATGGGTCACTGCATTTTGGGATGTCCTATTGCACAGAAAAGTGGAAGGAAGGAGGACCAACCACACTGGTTACACAAACATCATTAGGGCTTTGTAGCAAGGCCGAGACTCACCAGTGCAGCGCCTTCCACTGGTCATCCTGGGAATTAGCTCTCCAGAGCGCACTCTGCAGGCTGGTGTCCCACTTGTCGCTGGCCCCTGTGTCCCTCCCAGACCCCAGTGCCCCTTTATCTTGGGTGCTGCCCCCTGCCAGTACACCCTCTCTCTGGGTCTCCCCACCCAGGGGAACCCCCAACCCTCTGTCCCCACCTCACCTCAGTCTATGGCTACTGCCAGTCACCATCTAGCCCCCGCTCACTGGGGCAGACTGCAGTGTACAAGCCATTCATCATTGGCAAAGGGGGGTTTGGACCTTCTGCCTTTGCCTACCCTCTGGGCTGTAATCTCTGCAACCCCAGTACCTGGTTTGGCCTTTGACAAGGCCGAGTTGCCAGGCGGGAGTTCCCCAGCCCTGTTTGGTTGCCTGCACCCTAAGCTCCCAGGCAGCTAGATCCTTCTCCCTCAGAAACTAGAGGAAGAGTGTCTAGCTCCTGGCTCATAGCCCTTTTATCAGGGCCAGCTGAGGTCCGACTGGGGCGTGGCCCAGCTGTGGCTGCTGTCCCAATCAGCATAGCTTTTAGCCCACAGCTCCAGCCCTTGCCCAGGGCTGGCTGTAACTCTTTCCAGACCAGGGAACGAGTGACCACCCCACTACAGGCTTCCTTTCTGCTTTGCAAACAAAGGCAGTTTACCTGTTCTAAGAAGGCAACCACGTGCCAGCCTTGGCCTTTAGATAGGGTGAAAGGCGGTTAGGTGCCAAGTTCACTAACAATGAGGCATGCAGACAAACTGAGTTCAAGAACTTAGCAGGATTTTAAAAAGGATTAAGTGTTTAGGCACCAATCCTGCAATTGACTCTTCCTGGGTGTATTCTTGTGGCCTTACAAGGCCCCTTTGACTTCACTGGACTCTGTGTGGGCTTAAGGGTCTGCCTAAGAGTCGAGTCAGTTGTCGGGTTGGAGCCTTGTATTGGTAATTAGCATTCACAGTTTCTATCTATCAATCAAATACGTACTCATGCTTCAGCACATAAGCAAACCATTAACTCCTTGTGGTTAGACAGAAACTTCCCTTATGGGCTGATTATTCCGTAATGAACAAATGGAGATTCTTATACTTTTCTCTTAAGTATCTAGTACTGGGCTACTGTTGGAGAAAGGATAAGGGATTAGATAGACCACCATTATATTCAGTGTCGCAAAACTGATGATCCTAAGCAGAAATTGTCGAGGTATACTACAATTGTGAAATCATTGGTTGTTATTTTTGTAACAACCACAGCTTTCTTCTGTTCCTGAAGGTAGTAAGATTGGGCATTTTTGAAGAATTGTGTTCTGTGTATGTGTGTTTTAATGAAATATTTATAATTTCCCTCAAGCAAGTTATTTTAGCATCAATCTGACAGCTGCAACCTCTGTGCCTTTAAAGCTGAGTAAAGAGAATGTGCAATGTGAAGTCACAAAGGAGAGACTTCATTAGGTGCTGCTAAAAATTTCAGATGCCTACTGTCCATGCTCAGAAGTGGTTTCTCCAATCACATATAATTTTATTATTCTGCCAGTTTTTTTCAGACTTGATGGCAACTGCACTCCAAAATAAGCACTGTGTTTCAAAGTTCATTTGCTTTTTGAATTATCTATGTATTGGTTTGTGGAACAGTCACTTGTCTAATTTTCCTTTTTCTAAAAAGGTTGGTCATGTATTTTTATTCCACGATGAGAAGGTTTCAAATATTTCATGTATATCAATGACAAATTGATTTTTTTAAACTACTTAAATAAGGAATTATTTTTCCTTCCAAGCTTCTATAGTTAAATCTTCAGCTTCTTTCACCTAACAGTTTATGAATAATTCAAAATCAGAGATGTGGTATTGACAATTGTATCCAGGGATTTTAAAAAAGGAGATCTGTGATAAAACCTGTGAGTGAGAGAGAGACTCACTCCTCTCAGTTTGCAGCCTTGTGGATGGGGCAGAACCTCCAGACCCAAAAGTAGCCCAAAAAATTGTGTGGAAGGCAAAATCCAACTCCCTGGATCCCAGTGTCCTGCATGTTAGGGGGCTTATTCCTTCACCCACTTACTTCCCTGGTCCTTCTTGCATGAACAGAGAGCAACAATACCCGAAGTCCAAAGGTGCAAACAATTCGATGTTTATTGGGGTGAACTTCCAGCAAGCATGATTCCAGTTTCCTTCCTTAGTGTCCCCCTTCCCAGCTCTGACACCACAGAGCCTTACACCTGTGTCCCTGTTCCCATTCCTGCCCTTAGCCAAACATGATTCCAATTTCCCCACCCCCATTCCCTGTTCCCATTTCACCCCCCCCCAGACACCCACACCCACTCACTTCCTGATTGACTGCAGACTATATAGTAAAACTTGAGTTCTGCTTAGCTATAGCTTAACCAATCATGTTCCTGAAATTTAACTAACCAATCCTAACATATTGTAACATGATTATGTACCCAATTATATCCCACCACCTTAATTAGTTTACACCCAGCAAAATTAATTATACAGCAGACAGAAACAATCACAGAACCAGACAGAGATTATACAGACAAACAACAGCAAAGCGGGAACTATAATGACAAAACAATACAGAAGTGAGGATTTCACATCCCAGCTATTGATAAGTGAGTTCTTGCCAGACAGGATGCTATCAAACTAAGTTTTCTTTTACATTTTGTAGGCACTTCCCTTTCTCTGGAGGTGATAGGCACTATCAGGACAGGATTGTATTCCTAACTGCCGAATAGCACCTTCTTTCAGTGTGACTAGTTTGGAATGTGAGGATGTGACCGTTCGCTTCCTGGCTTATGGCTGCCTCTGCTGCTTAGCCAAAGGCCTTAGCCTAAGCACAGGGCCTCAGACTGTCACAGTAAGAGAAGGCCCTTACACTGGCAGACAGTGATTTTGATTCTTTCTTTTATACCTCTATAACTAGCCAAGTGATAAGAATACACCTAAATTCTTAGCGTATAGGCCTTTACAGACAGGCCTGAATATCTATATCCTAACAATAAAGAGTCTTTTCTTATTTAAAATAGTGCAAATCAGGAGTAGCTCCATTGAAGAGATTCACCAGGGTGAACAGCTGGTTAAAGTGAGAGGAGAATATGGGCCTAGAATAGAACTGCAGGGTATGCTGCTATCTAAATGGCTTTTACTGCTGAATACTATAGGGGTGGTAAGAGTTTATTTCGGTAATGGCTTATTCTTATGGTGTTTCTTCCAGCTGTGAGGAAATATGAAGAAAATGCTCCTAGAAATACCAGTGCAGCTTATCTGACCGTCAGAGTAGGCAGGGGTCTGACTTTCTTCATCTAGAGGTGAAATGTGCAGTCTCTTGCCTTTCCCTGTGACACAGAAGAAAAAGATCTGAGTTGATCTCCCTTCATTCATATCCAAGCATGGTGCCTGCCCAGTGGCTGACAGTTTCACTTGCTGTATTGGAAGAACAATTTGATAGAGGATATGAAACCATCAGATTTTGCTCAAGAACACTATCTTCTGTGTAGCAATTGTGCAGAATTGAAAAAAGGTATGATGGCACAAAGGGAATGAATAGCAGACTCTCACACAATGTGGTTTATTGTGTATGCTGTTTTGCTGACTATTTAGTTAACCCCCATTCACATTGTCTCATCACTCAGCTCATTTTCCTGAGATTATCACCAAAATATTATTTTCTCCCATTAAACTAATACAAATCTATGAAAACTATATTCTGGTGGGCTTCTTATTCTTTGGTGAAAGACAGGGATTCTTAGTAATGTAAGAGTCCTGCATTCAGTAAGGGTTTGGCTAAGTGACTCCACTCCTGTTGTTGAAGCCAATCTTTTATAAACTATGTCATAAGCATTTTATTTACAGACACTCTTATGTGTGATCACATTTATGTCCTTTCCATCTTATGGTGCCCCTGGCTTAAGGATACTAAGAGATATGGCAGCCCTATGCAGTTCTATAAATCAGCCAGGGCTCAAATTGTTGGGGAGAGGTGGAGGTGATACTTTCCCAGGTTCTACTCACTTGAGATGCTACTTGCAGCAGATTGTGCAGGTGCTCAGAGTATGTTCCTGTGAGCTCTGCTGGCTTCTCCACTGTTGGCTTCTCCTCCATGTGGTTTAGATACACCATGGACAGAGCCGGATTAAGCCCTAGGTACAATAGACACCCGCATATAGCCCTGGCTCCCAGAGTCAGGGGATGCGGTCAGAAGTTATAAAACATATATACATTTTCTCATGGTGGTTATTATTTGTACTGGGTAGCAAGGGGCACCCATGAATCAGGCTCCCGCTGTTCTGGGTTGTGACTTATCCTGTTGTTGTGAACAGGGCTATGCATATGACTAAGGACACTTTGTATGTATGAGGTCATGGAATGGATGCTTTAGAAATCGATTAATATTGTTTTTATTAAGTCATTTTGAATATTTGTTTATTATTGTATATTGTGACACAGAGACCCCTTGGCAAAGTGTGTACAATTCTTGGCAAACACTTCTCATCTGAGACTGGACAAACGCACTACACCTAACATGTCTTACAGGATATTTATCCATAAAGAGTAACATGTAAAGTGTTTATAGAAAGTTCATAATGTGTCAAGCTTATAATCACTGCAAGATGTATGCATGGGTAATATTTCAGGAATAATGTATTAATATTGAAAGTATGCTCTATGGACTTGGAGTAGAAATTAGTCACTAGGTGGTAATGTGTCTTGATGACCCATTCAAGCAAGAGGGAGTTGTCACCCCTCCCTAATCAGCTGGTGAGTTAATGCACAGTTCTATTGTCTATCCTGGCCACATCCCAGAACAGTCAATGGAAAACCATCAGAGACAATGACAAACAATCAAAACCACTTAAAGGTAGAAAAGAAACTTTACAACAAGGCCGACCTTCATTGTGAATAGAAACAAAAGGCTGTTTTCAGTGAAACACAGAGGAGGGAGAAACACTCTGTATCTGTTCACTGAGGAAACCCCGGGTGGAGGAGGGGTGTGCTTCCACAAACGTTTGAATCCTGGTTCTTGAGAAACCAGCCAGCTCTGCAACAGACTGAACTTTGGGAGGGAAATTTACTGCATTAGATAGGAAAGGGAATTATTAATACATGTAGGCCCAAGTTTGCATTTATGATTTTGTTTTGTATTGTAAACACTTGTTTCCACCCCTCTCTTATTTCTAGATAAATCTTTATTCTTTCTTAAATAAACCTGATTTTGTTTTATTACACGTGCTGTGTGGTTTTCAGGACTGGTTGTGTAAGTACAACAGGTAAACTGGGGTATACTGTACCTTTGGGTGCAAAGAATCTAGATTTGCTGTGAGTAGCCAGTGTCACGGTCTGGATATCAGGGGCCAGGGTCAGGGGCTGGTACAATTTAAAGGGATTCAGGGATTGGGGTGACCTATTGTTAACCTGCAAGGTGAAGAAAGGGCTGGCATAAGCCCAAAGGAGAGTGGCTGAGTGGCTGAAGGGATGGCACTGTCAGAAATTTTACACTCAGCTCCCACAAACAAGACACCTTCTCGCTGTAGGCAAGGGATAACAAGGTGACTCTCAGTCCTGGGTGCCCTGAGAACCATTACATATATATTTTTGTTCATATTGGTATAAATAATGTAATAAGAGAACTGGGAGCTTCCCGTTTAAGAGTAGGATGCACACAGAGTGGGCTACTGTAGAGGATAGTGTGCGCTGTGGGTGTGCTGCGGCAGCAAGAGTAGGCTGGGAATTGGGGAGGTCTCTGTCTGCAAGAAGCTGCTAAAGCAAAATGTTTGAATTCCCAGAACAGACAATGTTTTATTTAAAAAGAGGAGCCTTGTGGTAAAGGGTGTAACCCAGGAACAAAGCTTGCATGATCAGACCATCTCTGGGTACAGTGCTGACAGCTGGAAAACAGCAGGGTCTGGTGAAGCTGCAGCAAGTTCACTCTCAAGCCCCCTGTTCATTTAATTGGGAAATGCATGCTGGGCCATGCCAGGTGCGCTACCCGCATGGCCCCACAGTATGCCAACATTTTTATGGCTGACTTAGAACAACGCTTTCTCAGCTCTCGTCCCCTAACGCCCCTACTCTACTTGCGCTATATTGATGAGATCTTCATCGTCTGGACCCATGGAAAAGAAGCCCTTGAGGAATTCCACCATGATTTCAACAATTTCCATCCCACCATCAACCTCAGCCTGGTCCAGTCCACACAAGAGATCCACTTCCTGGACACTACATTGCTAATAAACGATGGTCACATAAACACCACCCTATATTGGAAACCTACTGACCGCTATTCCTACCTACATGCCTCCAGCTTTCACCCTGACCACACCACACGATCCATTGTCTACAGCCAAGCTCTGCGATATAACCGCATTTGCTCCAACCCCTCAGACAGAGACAAACACCTACAAGATCTCTATCAAGCATTCTTACAACTACAATACCCACCTGCGGAAGTGAAGAAACAGATTGATATAGCCAGAAGAGTACCCAGAAGTCACCTACTACAGGACAGGCCTAACAAAGAAAATAACAGAACGCCACTAGCTGTCACCTTCAGCCCCCAACTAAAACCCCTCCAACGCATTATCAAGGATCTACAACCTATCCTGAAGGATGACCCAACACTCTCACAAATTTTGGGAGACAGGCCAGTCCTTGCCTACAGACAGCCCCCCAACCTGAAGCGAATACTCACCAGCAACCACACACCACACAACAGAACTACTAACCCAGGAACCTATCCTTGCAACAAAACCCGTTGCCAACTGTGCCCACATATCTATTCAGGGGACACCATCACAGGGCCTAATAACATCAGCCACACTATCAGAGGCTCGTTCACCTGCACATCTACCAATGTGATATATGCCATCATGTGCCAGCAGTGCCCCTCTGCCATGTACATTGGTCAAACTGGACAGTCTCTATGTAAAAGAATAAATGGACACAAGTCAGATGTCAAGAATTATAACATTCATAAACCAGTCGGAGAACACTTCAATCTCTCTGGTCACGCGATTACAGACATGAAAGTTGCGATATTACAACAGAAAAACTTCAAAACCAGACTCCAGCGAGAGACTGCTGAATTGGAATTAATTTGCAAATTGGATACAATTAACTTAGGTTTGAATAGAGACTGGGAGTGGCTAAGTCATTATGCAAGGTAACCTATTTCCCCTTATTTTTTCCTACCCCCACTCCCCCCCCCCATTCCTCAGACGTTCTCGTTAAACCCTGGATTTGTGCTGGAAATGGCCCACCTTGATTATCACACACATTGTAAGGAGAGTGATCACTTTAGATAAGCTATTACCAACAGGAGAGTGGGTTTGTTGGGGAGGGTGGGGAGAAAACCTGGATTTGTGCTGGAAATGGCCCACCTCGATTATCATACACATTGTAAGGAGAGTGATCACTTTAGATAAGCTATTACCAGCAGGAGAGTGGGGTGGGGGGAGAGAAAACCAAATGTAGTGATAAACACCCATTTTTTCATGGTTTGTGTGTATAAAAACATCTTCTGTATTTTCCACAGTATGCATCCGATGAAGTGAGCTGTAGCTCACGAAAGCTTATGCTCAAATAAATTGGTTAGTCTCTAAGGTGCCACAAGTACTCCTTTTCTTTTAGCTTTTTGTCAGTCATTGCTGTGAGCATCTTCCTTAACATGTGTGCCAATCCTTTCCCAAAAAAATCCACAACGTGTTCATAGGTAAGGGCAGTGCTTGGCAAGCACTTCAGTATCCTCATTGTATACACCCATTACCATGTAGTTTGTGAAGTCTTTGGGCAATATTTGTGCTGTCACTTTGCTCAAGAGCTTTGTCATGGCACATTTTCTGTCTGAGAAGAAAATTCCTGAGGCTCTTACTGCCTCTACAGATGGAGGGAATTTAAAGGAGCAACCACAAGATGTGTGTGCTGGTCTTTGCAGGGACTTTATATCCTTTGCTCTAATCAGATGAAGGCTATTTATCTTTCCTATGCACTTTAAAAGTTAGGCACTTCTTGCAAGAATTCTGAAGACTCCAACTGGGTCTGTAAAACTCAGCCAGAACTAGGATTCCAAAATGGCCTCTCTGAAATGAAAGGTGTTTTTAAAGGATTTTTTTTTAAATGTACCAAATTCAAGGCTGATGTAAGAGGGTGCATCTCCCACTGAAGTCAATAGGGACAGTGTCTGCCTATACCAGGGCTAAATGCCCTGCAAATGTTTATGGCTAGCCTTGACTGGAAGAGCTTGTGACCATCTACTTGGCTCTCCTGCTTGCTTTCAGCTGCTCAGTGATTCTCGAACTTTGGTATTGGTGACCCCTTTCACACAGCAAGCCTCTGAGTGTGACCCCCCCCCCTTACACATGAAAAACACTTTTTAAATATTTAACACTATTATAAATGCTGGAGGTGAAGTGGGCTTTGGGCTTGGAGGTGGAAAGCTTGCGAACCCCACATAATAACCTCACGACGCTCTGGGGGGTCACGACCCCAGTTTGAGAACCCCTGTGCTAAATTGTGATAAATAACAGCTAAAATATATTAAATACTTTCTGAATGTTACTTTCTCACATAAGCAATTGTTGTAGATGTAGCTGGTATTATGTGATCAGGTGGGAGGGGTATTGATTTGTGCCACCATGAATGGGAGAGGAGGTTGTTCAGTCTCTCTGTTAAACTGTAGAACATCCTATGAAAAAAATTGACAACCTCTGCTGAACAGCGGCTCTGAAATGGGACTCGTATCCTTTTGTTTGGCGAACTGGTTTGCCTGAGGGCTAGTGGGCTTGCACTTTTGTCACACCTTACAGTGCTGGTTGATGGTCTGTTCTGGCTTCTTAATCTTTATTTCTAAATTCAGTATTTTGTACTGATTTAATTGTAAGGTGCTAAGTCACTGTACATAGATGCCTTATACATGTATCAAACAATATATTAAATAAAATCCTTTCTTCTCTATCTCTACAGCCAGAACCCTTGTCTACATCTTGGCCATCGCTTGTCCTGTTTACCAAGACCACTTCCTTTGTGGCCTATCCTCTTGTTCCCCTTCTCCCTCAAAAAAGCTGCTGCTGTAAACATCTTTTTCTCCTTCTGCTCTGATCATGTCACTCTCCTCTGAGAATCTCTTTGTTTGCTTTCCCTTGTCTTCGGCATCAAGTTAAAGATTCTTATCTTCACCTTCAAAGTCTTGAACTGCTTATATTTCTGATCTCATTCTTCTTAGTCTCAGGATGGATAAAATTGATGATTTTTTTGGAAAAAACAATACAAAATTGGATTCTTTTAATTTAAATTGTTTTTATTTAAGTTGGATTTTTTAAAATTTTGTTTACATTAACAGTTTTTTAAAAAATAAACCTAAAAATAAAATCTGAAGTTTGCACACAATATGTTAAGGCTTAAACTTATTATTATCTTCAAAATATTTAAATAAAAAAATAAATATGTTGAATCCATGGTCTTCTATCAAAAACTTTGAGTTAAAAGCTGCTTTTTCTATATAAATATATTCCCCTCCCTAGATTCTAACTTTTGAGAGCAAGCTTTATAAATATGGAACAGTAGGTCATGTACTCTATCAAGTGCTTGTTTTGTTTAATAAAAATAAATTTTATATGCTGTTTTGTATGTTTAATTGAACTCCAGTTACCATCCTAGTACAGCTTGACACAAATCATGAACAAAAAGTTAATTATCAAGTAAATAAGCAATATATCATTGACCATTTTCTGCTAATTAATAAGAATCCAAAAATATTAAGCTATGTTTAATTGATTAAATAAATGTATATAGTTATCATGAACTCTCCTAGATAGCAAAAGATGTACCAAATGTAGTGTACAGGCTCTATTTAGTTGTAAATCAACATGTTTTAATGGTTATATCAACCAACAAGAATGCACGTTTCTTTAGAAAATTCTGAAGTGCAAATAGAAAAGTTGATTAAAATTGATTTAAATTGAGGCTTTCCACTTGGTGACTTAAATCACTGATTTAAATTGTTTTCATTTAAATCAAATCTACCCTGCTTAGTCTTTTTAACCTCTCTTTTGTTTCCCTCTCCCACTCTGATCTTAATTCCTTCTCTGTTACCTTCTTCTTGTATGCCTAAAAATGTCTCACTCATCCTTTAGATACCTCCTCCAGATAAATTTCTTCTGCAAAGTTTGGATAATGACATCTGCAAGATTCTGACACCAACTCAACCTGTTACACACTGCAGAGCATATTTTGTGCCAGTATCTGAACTGTTTTGTCTGTGTCTATTCTAGGCTGTAAACTGCTCGAGGATCACATCTCCCTATATGGCCCCAAGCACATTGCTGACCCTCAATATATAATAAGAAGTAGTTTGATATAATTACAGTAAATACTGTTGTGAGAGGAATCATGACAGTCCAATGACAATGGACTAAAATAATACATTTTGGATAGTTGTAACAAAAATGCAATCTCACAAATAACATGCACTGATTGCAAAGCTTTAAATTTTCTTAAAGCCTGTTCCTGCTCCTACTCCCATTGAAATCAGTGATAAAACTACCATGTGAGTTACTTATGGTGAGCTCTTTGCTATCTAGATGCTGATATTGGATATCTAGGGTGAAATCCTAGCCCCACTGAAGTCAGTGGCAAAACTCCCATTGATTTCAGTAGGGCCAGGGTTTCACCCCTAATACTTAACTTTGAATTTCTTTGCATTTGAGGCACTGGTCTGTTATTACTGCAATATTAAGAGTCTATCTAATTTTAATTACTGGTTAACTATCATTTGTATATAACTGATTTCTATAATCTCTGGTGCTGCTAATGGCTTTATCATTTTTCAGTTCTTTTATTGCCTCTAGTTCCTCAGTATATGTCCTGCAAAGGAGCACAAAGAGGGCTGCAAAGAGAAATAGGGAAAATAATGGGCCTGCCCTTTACAACTCATACAACCCTTTGCATGCACAGATCTAGTGTGTGTTGAGGGGCAGGGTTTCTGTGGGCCTTCAGTTAAAAAAATCTGTAGGTGTGCAATATAAAGTGAATAAAGAAAAAATCAAATCAGAAGTGACATAATTCTAATGGAGCAGGAAAACTGACAATTTGAATCAGTGCTCTGAGGCTAACTTTAAAGAACAGAGCACATTTGGAGAATTGGATAATAATGTATTTTACCTATTCTTTATGTAGGATAAAAAACCATCATCATCTTGGTAGAGGAGAGGAAAGAGAAGTTGTTCAGGGTGAGCTGGTTGACAACTTTAAAGGCAAACACCTACATATTTTATTCTTAAAAAAAAAAAAAAAAGATGTAAGAACTGAAGTTTGAACTTCCTGTAATGCATTTTCATCTGTGTGCAGGTAACTGTGCTCAGCTAGCCAGAAAAGCTCATAAATAACTTTCTGAATCCTAATCAGATTATGGCACAGAGCACAAAATGCATATTTATGGCATCCAAAGTTAGCTATGGATTAGAAATATTGTTATCTTTGTGGACATTCCTGGGTATAATGGTCTTATAGTAACAATATTTATGTAAGAAAAATACAAATGCTTTAGTTTATACATTAAAAAAAATGTTGTGGGACAAGTTTGGAGAGAGGGAGCAGAAGGATCTATAACTCTACAGTACATTCCCTTCCAGAACCTGGAATATTCCCAACATTCCTCTGTTGTCAGTAAATAGCTGTGAAAAACATTGCCAGAGCATGTTTCATCTGCCGCTGTTGACTGGTCTGCATAGAGGATAACTATCTTCTACTGCTACCAATTACCCTACTAGCTCACGTGGTAGAGGTCTGTGCAGTCATTCTAAAGGTTCTATGTCTGCTGATGACCCACGTAAGGGTCAGCATGATTCCACGTGTTGAAATTTCTGGGTTTTTTTCCGTTTCCTTTTTAAAAAAAACTTTTAAAAAATTACTTACAAAAACTTAAAAATGCAAAGGCTGTCAAGTGCTCATTAAATGGGAAGCTATTCAGTATTGTCATCATTCCAGGTGTGCCCTCTTTCCTTTAACTGCACACCATCCAAACATTGCACTGAATATGGAATTAATTTCCTTCTGGGCTTCTCTCATCATGGATGTCACAGGGTACACTCCCCACTGGGGCATCTCCTCCTGGCTACATCTGGGGATTAGCTCTGCCTCATCTGACACCCCCTTCCTTCTCTCAGCTCATGCTGTGGCCCCTCTTGCTCTCTAGGAGTCACAGTGCTTCCTGTTCGTGGCTTGGTCCTCCAGCCAAGCCGTGATACAGTTTTCCCCAGACCCACTGTCTGGGTGCCATTCCAGGTAGTCTTCCCAATCCAGACTGTGCCACTTTCCGAATGGCTAGAATGGGAACCTGGTCCCACCAGTTACTCTGAGTTCCAGCCCTGGGACCCTATAATCAGCAGCCAGCATTTGCACTATCTCAACCTTTGCTGCCATTTCCCTGGGCTTCTTCTTACTCTGCCCGCTGCAGGCTTTCTTCATCACCCTTTCGGGTAAACCCTTTCCTCAGGGTCAGGATGACAGGGCTTCTTCTCCTGGGTTTCCCCTACTCACCTCACTAGAGTAGAGTAGTCCAAGCAGACCTCCACACTTCTGCCCCTTCAGCTCTCACTTCCTGGTTTTATATAAGCCCAGGCTACCCTGACCCTGGTGGGCTTCATCTTCAACTAGGCTTGACTGACAAGCCCTATTTCTGCCCCCAGAGTCATCCTGCCAGGTTAATTAGCCCCTTCTAAGCCATCTTAACCCCTTCCCTTCATAACACCCCATCATAACGGGCAATCATAACTGTAGTGTATGAATGCTTCATGGACATTAATGAATTTATCTAAACAAAGATTTTGTGAGGTAAAATAGTATTTGTACCACATCTGTAAAATGGGATGAGGTACAGACATTAAGACCAAAATTGTCATTGTCCCCTAATATTGAGTGCCCAATTATAGCCCCTGTGGCCAGATTTTTCTGAGTACTTAGCATTTTTATTTCAAGGCACAGCTTTCACCTACTCTAGTTGCAGTTGTGTGCGCTCAGAACGTCTGCAAATTATGCCCTAGGTGTTTCAAGTTGGACACCTAGAAAATGAGGAATGTACAATTAGTGGCCACCTGTTAAGAGTTTGGCTTAAGTTAAGTGCAAACTTTGTGGCAGAGGCAGGGATAGAACCCAATACTTCAAGGCAACATTCAATTGCCTTATTCTGGCGACCATGTTTTCTCTTCCTGCAAGTCTTGCCTCATTCATTACACATCTACAATTTCTGCAGGGCTCCAGCAGACAACAGCCTCCTTCACTACACATCCCTGATTTATTCCTGAGAGCTATCCATTCTATGCTCTTAACAGAGCAGGGGGTCCCATGGAAAAAATAGTATGTGATCATGTAATTAGGCAGTATCAGAATGCATCTGACAGAACAAGGACTAATAGTCTCAAGTTGCAGTGGGGGAGGTTTAGGTTGGATCTTAGGAAAAACGTTTTCACTAGGAGAGTGGTGAAGCACTGGAGTGGGCTACCTAGAGAGGTGGTGGAATCTCCTTCCTTAGGGGTTTTTTAAGGTCAGGCTTGACAAAGCCCTCTCTGGGATGATTTAGTTGGGGTTGGTTCTGCTTTGAGCAGGGGGTTTGAGTAAATGATCTTCTGAGATCCCTTCCAATCCTGATATTTTAGGATTCTATGAAGGGTGGCTGAATTAATGTTGCACAGGCAGTCTTAATTCTGGCATTTCCTCATTTTTGGTTGCTTGACTTTGCAACCTTTATCATTTATGCATACTTTTTTGTATGTAATTGCTATGTAAAGTACACATATTTGTATAAATGTGTATGAGAGCTCTGCCATTTATTGAACAGTGTGAATGTTTTTGGAGTTGAAAATAAACCATTTTACTGATGGCTTTCTAAAAGCTTTCGGAGACCCCCTCAGTGTAAATAATGACTGCATAACGTATTCAAGAGACTTCAGGAACAAATATTAAGCTTAATAGTGTCAGGTCTGTTGGAGAGCTTTTGGTGAGTGTACTTCCTGTAACTTAAGTGTTAGAGATGTTCCTGTTAAGGGGTTAAGAAAATTGTGCTGTGCTAAATGTAGTGAAGTTTCGCTGTCAAACAGAAGCTTTTAGCCCTGACTCAAGCTAAGTGTCAAAAATCTGCAGGAAATGGCCCACCTTGATTATCATACACATTGTGAAGACAGTGGTCACCTTTGATGGGCTATTACCAGCAAGAGAGTGAGTTTGTCTGTGGGGGGGCGGAGGGTGAGAAAACCTGGATTTGTGCTGGAAATGGCCCAACTTGATGATCACTTTAGATAAGCTATTACCAGCAGGAGAGTGGGGTGGGAGGAGGTATTGTTTCATGGTGTCTGTGTATATAATGTCTTCTGCAATTTCCACAGTACGCATCCGATGAAGTGAGTTGTAGCTCACGAAAGCTTATGCTCAAATAAATTGGTTAGTCTCTAAGGTGCCACAAGTCCTCCTTTTCTTTTTGCGAATACAGACTAACACGGCTGTTACTCTGAAATCTTTGCTTCAGTAACTCTCACTTGTGCCTTGTAAGACAAGGTAGTTGGATGGACAGAGGTGATACAAGCTATTTAATCTTTATTTAAGATTATCACAAGATAATATGGTACAGTTACTGTGAGCTATTGTATTGTTAACAACACTGTTTTCAGTGGAATTACTGGCTTGTTTCTGTGTAGCTCTTACAAAATATTCTACAAAGCAACACTTAACACTGCTGTTGCACTGGGAATTCCACAGCAACTTCCTGATGAAAGTGACTTCTTGGCCTCTAGTGCTTCTGATAAATGGGGCCTTGCTACTAGAGATATTCATAATTTTTATGACAAAGTGCCAACTCACAGAACCTGAAATGTTTTGCAGAAACATTTCTTGTTCAATGAACTTTCGGTGAATAAAAGACAGTGTTCCATAGGAACCTCTTATCTTCTGTTTAAATTGTTTCTCTAGTTAGTTAGTTTCCACTTCTGCCCCTACAAAATAAACCACGCTGTTGTGTAGTGTTACTGACTCTGAGGTGGCTGCATTTCAGTAGTCAGGGAGAGTGGCTTAAAGTTTCTTGGGCAAAAACAAAAATCCAGAGTGTTGGCACAAAAGTTGTGCTATAAGACATCTGTGCTGCCGGACAAATCATTGAAGTAGTGGATGATTTCATCTATCTAAACAGTAAATTGTCATCAAATGGGCACAGCCATCCATCCTAAGGAGAATTGGTTTAGCAGCCTTAGACATGAAGGACCTGCATAGGGTCTGGAGCCAAAAAAAGGTGAAATTATATAGAAAGATATGGATTGATCAAATCTGTGTACTTCTGACCCTTCTATATGGATCTGAAACATGGAAGTTGCTTTAACATGACATGAGGAGGCTGGAGGCATTTAATGTGTGTTGCCTGTAGCAACTATTGGGCATAAGAGGGTTTAATTTTATCAGTAATAGGGATGTATTATTTAGAACTGGCCTTGGGAGGACTGAAGTCGTCATTGGTCACTGTTGGCTGGCATTCTTTGGTCATATAGCTCACTGTGGAGATAAAGTTCCCAAACAGCAGACTTGAGGTCAGGAGGGGACATTGCCTGCCATGGACTGGTGGCTGCCACATGGTCATACATGATTAACCTGGCTGCAACAGGTCAGTAATAACTGTGTGGAGCTTTTAGATACCTGAAATACTGCCGTACAACGTGGTCATGGACATTCGGCACTACAGACCATTGCTTTCTAAGAATATTGTTGATGGTTGTTGGAATGGCTTCTCTACATTCAATCTGTAGAGCACTGGGATCTTTCAGAATGGATGATTTTATATAAATGGAGGTCCTTCATTATAAAAATATTGCAGAAATCCCTTCCAAGTTCATTTTTAAGTTAAGTCACTGAAGATCTAAGTCTCCTGTTGATCTCATTCATGTCCTTACAGAATGCCAAACTGAAATATTTTGGCACTGTGTAATGTCCCCTGCATAAGTATAACCTGTAGGCAGCAATTGCACCTAAGAAGGTGATTCTTAAAGAAAGGTTCAGATAGAACAGTTTTTCTGGTGATATACTCAAGTTCTAAGAAAAGCACCAGTTCTACAGCTCTATCTGCAGTAGTGGTATCGGCTGATTCCCAGTAGCACAGTGGGGTCCTGATCTTTGTTGTGGCCTTACTATTTTTTTAAATAAATTATTTAAAAAAATAGTGTTATACACTGTCAAGGTTCCTCCCCCACTCTGAACTCTAGGGTACAGATGTGGGGACCTGCATGAAAAACCTCCTAAGCTTATCTTTACCAGCTTAGGTCAAAACTTCCCCAAGGTACAAAATATTCCACCCTTTTGTCCTTGGATTGGCCGCTACCACCACCAAACAAATACTGGTTACTGGGGAAGAGCTGTTTGGACACGTCTTTCCCCCCAAAATACTTCCCAAAAACCTTGCACCCTACTTCCTGGACAAGGTTTGGTAAAAAGCCTCACCAATTTGCATAGGTGACCACAGACCCAAACCCCTGGATCTGAGAACAATGAAAAAGCATTCAGTTTTCTTACAAGAAGACTTTTAAATAAAAATAGAATTAGAAATAAGAAATCCCCCCTGTAAAATCAGGATGGTAAATACCTTACAGGGTAATTAGATTCAAAACATAGAGAACCCCTCTAGGCAAAAACCTTAAGTTACAAAAAAGATACACAGACAGAAATAGTTATTCTATTCAGCACAATTCTTTTCTCAGCCATTTAAAGAAATCATAATCTAACACATACCTAGCTAGATTACTTACTAAAAGTTCTAAGGCTTCATTCCTGGTCTATCCCCGGCAAAGACAAAATGTAGACAGACCCACAAACCCTTTGTTTCTCTCCCTCCTACCAGCTTTTGAAAGTATCTTGTCTCCTCATTGGTCATTTTGGTCAGGTGCCAGCGAGGTTACCTTTAGCTTCTTAACCCTTTACAGGTGAGAGGAGATTTCCTCTGGCCAGGAGGGATTTTAAAGGGGTTTACCCTTCCCTTTCTATTTATGACACGCCCCCCAAATCTCAGCTAGGGTGAAACACTGGCTGGGATTTCTTCCTGGAGCTCTAGGAAAACAGAGTTAATAAGACACATGCATCTCTAAATATGCTACCAAGTACATAAAGACTAACAATATTTTCCACATCTCAAGGACGATTTTAACCAGTTGAGTCTGGGAAACTTTCACGTGAGAGTGCATCAGCCACTTTGTTAGAAGCTCCTGAGATGTGTTGGATGTCGAAATCAAAATCTTGGAGAGCTAAACTCCACCGAAGAAGTTTTTTGTTATTTTCTTTGACGGTGTGAAGCCACTTCAGTGCAGCATGGTCGGTTTGCAGGTGGAAACGCCGTCCCCAAACATATGGGCGTAGCTTTTCCAGAGCGTAGACAATGGCGTAACATTCTTTTTCAGTGATTGACCAGTTGCTTTCCCTCTCAGACAGTTTTTTGCTGAGGAACACTACAGGGTGGAATTCTTGATCAGGTCCTTTCTGCATTAAAACTGCTCCCACACCACGCTCGGACGCATCTGTGGTTACTAGGAACGGTTTGTCAAAGTCTGGGGCCCTTAGTACAGGGTCAGACATGAGGGTCGCTTTAAGCTTGTTAAAGGCCTTCTGACACTTTTCGGTCCACTGCACAGCATTTGGCTGTTTCTTTTTGGTTAGGTCTGTCAGTGGGGCGGCGATTTGGCTGTAGTGCGGTACAAATCGTCTGTAATAACCGGCCAAGCCTAAAAAGGATTGAACCTGTTTCTTTGACTTTGGGACAGGCCACTTTTGGATAGCATCCACTTTGGCCTGTAGGGGGCTGACAGTTCCTTGACCCACCTGGTGTCCAAGGTAAGTCACTCTGTTTAGGCCTATTTGACACTTCTTAGCCTTAACAGTTAGTCCTGCCTCCCTTATGCGCTCAAGGACTTTTTGTAGATGTTCCAGGTGGTCTGCCCAGGAATCCGAAAATATGGCCACATCGTCAAGGTAGGCGACTGCATATTCTCCTAATCCCGCTAGGAGACCATCTACAAGTCTTTGGAAGGTGGCGGGTGCATTTCGCAGCCCGAAAGGGAGTACATTAAATTCATACAGCCCGAGATGTGTGGTGAAGGCTGACCTTTCCTTGGCAGATTCATCTAGCGGTACCTGCCAGTACCCCTTGGTTAAGTCCAAGGTAGAGATGAACTGGGCCCGTCCCAGTTTCTCTAATAGTTCATCTGTGCGTGGCATTGGATAGTTGTCTGGGCGAGTTACAGCATTTAGCTTACGGTAGTCCACGCAAAAACGTATTTCCCCATCTGGTTTGGGAACTAGAACCACTGGAGATGCCCATGCACTTTCAGAGGGGCGGATTACACCCATCTGTAACATATCCCGGATCTCCCGTTCTATAGCAGTTCTAGCTTGAGGAGACACCCGGTAAGGTTGGACTCTAATTGGGCGAGCATTACCTGTGTCAATGGAGTGATATGCCCGTTCAGTCAGTCCTGGGGTGGCTGAGAATGTTGGCGCGTAGCTAGTGCACAGCTCCTGGATCTGCTGTCGCTGCATACGCCCAAGGGTCATGGAGAGGTTCACCTCTTCCACACCACCAGCACATTTCCCCTCGTAGTAGACACCTTCAGGCCACTCAGCGTCGTCTCCTCCCTGGGCTGTAAACTGACAAACCTTTAATTCTCTGGAATAAAAGGGCTTTAGAGAATTAATATGGTACACCTTAGGCTTTCGGTTGGAGGTGGGGAATGCTATGAGATAATTAACAGCTCCCAGGCGCTCCTGGACCGTGAACGGCCCTTCCCACGATGCTTCCATTTTATGGGCCTGGAGCGCCTTTAAGACCATGACCTGGTCCCCTACTTTGAAGGAACGCTCTCTGGCATGTTTATCATACCAGGCTTTTTGCTCTTTTTGAGTATCCTGTAAGTTTTCTTTAGCAAGGGCTAAAGAGGTTCGGAGGGTGTTTTGTAGGTTGGTTACAAAGTCCAGAATGTTAGTTCCTGGTGAAGGTGTAAATCCCTCCCATTGCTGCTTCACCAACTGCAATGGCCCCTTAACCTCACGGCCATACACAAGTTCAAATGGGGAAAACCCTAAACTGGGGTGTGGTACAGCTCTGTAGGCAAAGAGCAACTGCTGCAACACTAGGTCCCAATCATTGGAGTGCTCATTTACAAATTTACGTATCATGGCCCCCAAAGTTCCATTAAACTTCTCCACCATGCCATTTGTTTGATGGTGGTAAGGAGTGGCAACCAAGTGATTTACCCCATGAGCTTCCCAAAGGTTTTTCATAGTTCCTGCCAGGAAATTAGTCCCTGCATCTGTGAGGATGTCGGAGGGCCAACCTACCCTGGCAAAAATGTCTGCTAGTGCCTGGCACACACTGTTAGCCCTGGTGTTGCTTAGAGCTACTGCTTCCGGCCATCGGGTGGCAAAATCCATGAAAGTCAGTATGTACTGCTTTCCTCTGGGTGTCTTTTTCGGAAAAGGACCCAGAATATCCACAGCTACTCGCTGAAATGGAACTTCAATGATGGGGAGTGGCTGGAGAGGGGCTTTGACCTGGTCTTGGGGCTTTCCCACTCTTTGGCACACCTCACAAGACTGGACATAGGTAGAAACATCCTTGCCCATTCCCTCCCAGTGGAATGACCCCCCCAAACGGTCTTTGGTCCTGTTCACCCCAGCATGGCCACTAGGGTGATCATGGGCTAAGCTCAAGAGCTTGGCCCGGTATTTAGTTGGAACTACCAACTGTCTCTGAGGATGCCAGTCTTCCTGGTGTCCACCAGAAAGAGTTTCCTTGTATAAAAGTCCTCTTTCTACAACAAACCTGGATCGATTAGAAGAGCTGAGAGGCGGTGGGTTGCTCCGTGCCGCCGTCCAAGCTCTCTGGAGGCTTTCGTCTGCTTCCTGTTCGGTCTGGAACTGTTCCCTTGATGCTGGAGACATCAGTTCCTCATTGGATTGTGGACCTAGGCTTGGTCCCTCTGGAAGCGATATAGGGGATGGAGCTGTTTCTGTTGACTGTGAACCGCTCTCCGCTGGTGCACTATGTTGGGATTCAGGCTCCGGCTGAGCCTCTTGTGTCGGGTTATCGGCTGCTGCCAGTTCAGGGTCGGTGGGGCCCTCTGGTGTTGAGGTTGCAAGTACTGGATTCAGTGCTGGCAATGGGTCTGGTGTTGGTTGTTCGGCTGGTTCCGGTTCTGGGACTGGTTCCGTCTGGGTCTCTGGGACTGGATCCACTACTGCTGTTGCAGACATTGGTCTGGGGTCCGGGTCCATCACCTCTGACCGGGTCCTGATAGAAGTTTCCGGAACAGAGCTAGGCCTCACGGCTTGTTTAGCCTGGCTGCGGGTGACCGTTCCCACCCTCTTGGCCTGCTTCACATGATTGGCCAAGTCTTCCCCCAACAGCATGGGGATGGGATAATCATCATAGACTGCAAAAGTCCACGTTCCTGACCAGCCCTTGTACTGGACAGGCAACTTGGCGGTAGGCAAATCGAAAGAGTTGGACTTGAAGGGTTGAATTGTCACTTGGATCTCTGGGTTGATTAACTTAGGGTCCACTAAGGAAGCATGGATAGCTGACACTTGTGCTCCGGTGTCCCTCCACGCGGTGACCTTCTTCCCGCCCACACTCACAGTTTCCCTCCGCTCCAAGGGTATCTGGGAGGTATCTGGGCCTGTGGACCTCTGGTGTGATTCCGGTGCAATGAACTGTAATCTGTTGGGGTTCTTGGGGCAGTTGGCCTTTACATGCCCCAGCTCGTTACATTTAAAACATCGTCCAGCTGACGGGTCACTGGGGCGAGGAGGGTTGCTGGAGAACGGGGTGGTGGGACGATAAGGGGTCTGGAGGGTTCTTTGGGAGGTCCTTTGGGAGGTAGGTGGGGCTTTGGGCGGCCCCCGGTAATAGGGTGTGGCCTGGGGTTGTCCCTTCTGGTCTCCGCTCCAACTGCGACCAGTTTTTTTCTTCTCTGCCACCTCCACCCATCTGGCTCCAATCTCTCCTGCCTCGATTACAGTTTTGGGCTTCCCATCTAGGATGTACCTTTCTATTTCTTCAGGAACACCCTCTAAGAATTGTTCCATTTGCATTAGGAAGGGCAAATTTACTGGAGACTCACCACTTGCTCCTGATATCCAGGCATCCCAATGTTTCACAATGTGGTAGGCATGTCGGGTAAATGACACGTCTGGTTTCCACCTTAGGGCTCTGAACCTCCGACGAGACTGCTCGGGTGTTATCCCCATTCTGACTCTTGCCTTGGATTTAAACAGTTCGTACTTGTTCATGTGTTCTTTAGGCATTTCAGCTGCTACCTCAGCTAAGGGTCCACTGAGCTGTGGCCTCAGCTCTACCATGTATTGGTCAGTAGAGATGTTGTACCCAAGGCAGGCCCTTTCGAAGTTTTCTAGGAAGGCCTCAGTATCATCGCCTGCCTTGTAGGTGGGGAACTTTCTGGGATGGGAAGTGGTACTTGGAGAAGGATTGCTAGGGTTTGTTGGGATATTCTGCTGAGCCTTTATCTTCCCTATCTCCTCCACATACTTCCTCTCTTTTTCCTTCTCCTCCAGTTCTTTGTCCCTTGCTTCCATAGCTCTCCTGTGAGCAGCCGCTTGGTGTTGTTCTGCCTCTTTTGCTGCCTCTTTCGCTGCCTCCCTTTCTTGTTCCTTCTCCTCCTTCTTCAGCCGCATGAGTTCTATCTGTCTTTCATGTTCCCTTTGTCTTTCCTCAGCCTGAAATCTGGCTAATTCCAGCTGTAGTCGAGCCACGGATTTGGTCATTGTAACCTCTCTGTTTTTAACTAACTTTACACCCAAAGTTTAGAAATAAACAAACAAAACTTGGCTGTAAAATTTTGCTGTGCTGGAATAGAATACCTATTCTCTGATAGTGATTGTCAGCCTACAGAAAAAGACAATTCCCTTGTCTCTGCTCTGGGCCCAAATCAAAGCAAAAAACTTCCAACTACTTGGAAACCTGTTTACCCAGCCCAAAGAAAAAACAAGTTTCCTTTTTAAACTTGTGCTCCTTGTAAAAACTCAAAATCCAAAAAAAAAAACCTTGCCACTTTTGTCTCCAGGCAAATGGGTAGAACACCCCCCCTTCTATTTACTTTTAGGGAAAAAAAAACTCTGGGTTGGAAGACTGTGAATTTCCCTGCAGGAGTTAAGTACCCTGCCTCCAGGCAAAGAAAACCTGCAATTCACAAAGATAATCCCCTTTTGTCTCTGCTTGGCCACAAAGCAGAAAAACAAGCTGCTTTCAGTTTCAGCTGCTTCTGGACTTCCTTTCCAAAGGAAAGAGAAAAAAATCTCCTTTTTAAAAATCTGTATTTCTAGTTCAAAAAAATCAACTGGATCTCAAAATGATTTCAGGTTAATCCCACCACTCTGCCACCATGTCAAGGTTCCTCCCCCACTCTGAACTCTAGGGTACAGATGTGGGGACCTGCATGAAAAACCTCCTAAGCTTATCTTTACCAGCTTAGGTCAAAACTTCCCCAAGGTACAAAATATTCCACCCTTTTGTCCTTGGATTGGCCGCTACCACCACCAAACAAATACTGGTTACTGGGGAAGAGCTGTTTGGACACGTCTTTCCCCCCAAAATACTTCCCAAAAACCTTGCACCCTACTTCCTGGACAAGGTTTGGTAAAAAGCCTCACCAATTTGCATAGGTGACCACAGACCCAAACCCCTGGATCTGAGAACAATGAAAAAGCATTCAGTTTTCTTACAAGAAGACTTTTAAATAAAAATAGAATTAGAAATAAGAAATCCCCCCTGTAAAATCAGGATGGTAAATACCTTACAGGGTAATTAGATTCAAAACATAGAGAACCCCTCTAGGCAAAAACCTTAAGTTACAAAAAAGATACACAGACAGAAATAGTTATTCTATTCAGCACAATTCTTTTCTCAGCCATTTAAAGAAATCATAATCTAACACATACCTAGCTAGATTACTTACTAAAAGTTCTAAGGCTTCATTCCTGGTCTATCCCCGGCAAAGACAAAATGTAGACAGACCCACAAACCCTTTGTTTCTCTCCCTCCTACCAGCTTTTGAAAGTATCTTGTCTCCTCATTGGTCATTTTGGTCAGGTGCCAGCGAGGTTACCTTTAGCTTCTTAACCCTTTACAGGTGAGAGGAGATTTCCTCTGGCCAGGAGGGATTTTAAAGGGGTTTACCCTTCCCTTTCTATTTATGACATACACACATTCACTGGTGGACAGAATATATAGCTTTAGATGAAGGTATAACTGGAATGAAGACCGAACTGAAATTATTATATTCTTGAATGAATTTTTGTTGTCCATAAAATGTAGGTACAAGATAAGGACCAATATGACTAAATTGGGATAGAATTACGTTATAAAAGGAAACTTGTCCCGAATCACAGATAGGCAATGCTCAGTTTGTTTATTTAGCATGAAAGTCTCATATAATTCTTGCTATGCAGTGAAGAATGGATTCAGTTACTTCCAGATTTCTCACATAAGATGAAATGCACTTGGATTTTGTTAAATGCTGTTAAGGAAATACTGTTGTGGGTTATAAACCTCTGCAACAGCAAATTTTTCAACATGAGTCTGATTTTTAGTGACGCATGGGTTTGCACTTTGCATGCACTCCTGGAGGTAAGTGTGCAAATTTTCCAGCTGGACACATACGTGACTATATAGGGATATATCTAGTCCTTTGCACATATGGCAGCTCTAAAAGCACTCAGAATCTCACCTTAGATTTGCCTGAAAGCTTTTATATCATAGTGAAATATATGTAGGTATGTACTCGGGATTGGAATCATTCAGCTGGTGTCTTAAACTACTCCTACAGCTAAGGAACCAAATAAATATCATGATGTATGTCAGTGGTTCTCAACCAGGGGCCCGGGGCCTGCTGAGGGGCTGCGAGCAGATTTCAGGGGGTCTGCCGAGCACGGCCAGCATTAGACTCTCTGGGGCCCAGGGCAAAAAGCCAAAGCTCCACTGCTTGGGGCTGAAGCCTGGGGCCCTGAGCCCTGCCACCCGGGGCTGAAGCCAAAGCCTGAGCAATGTAGCTTCATGGGGTCTCTGTGGCATTGGGCCCCAGGCAATTGCACTGGTTGCTACCCCCTAATGTTGGCCCTGGCTTTATAGGCAGAAAAATAGTTGTTGTGACACAGGTGAGCAGTGGAGTTTTTATAGCACGTTGGGGGTGCCTCAGAAAGAAAAAGGTTGAGAACGTCTGATGTATGTGGTTTCATCGCTTAAGCAGTCATGAATAAACAGTCTTCTGTTACATTATATAATGTATTTATAGTTGTCTGTCATCAACATGTCAAGGCAACTAAGGAATAATTTTTTGTTTTGTTTTTTACTCTAAAAAAAAATATTGTATTGGGGATAATGTTGCCAACCATGTTAAAAGAAAAGATTTTTGTCTGCCTTGACCTTTTCATATTTGGAAAATATTACTTACAGTGTGTTGAATTTTTTGTGAAATGTGCAGCGAATTACTGGAAATGCAAATATCTGTAAATCAAATAATTATGTAACAGTGAGAGTAGTCACCCAGTTGTTAAGGCGGAAACTAGCTTCCCATATAAGCCCATACACACACACACATACACAATTGTTAAGGTGGAAACTAGCTTCCCATATAAGTACACACACACGGACACACACACACTTTGCATCCAGTCCAGTGGTACAACAGTATTTAAGAGTAATGTTGCCAGCTGGTTGGGAATCTTCTGTTGAAATGATTTTTTGACAGAAAATTAATTTTTTGCAAAATTAAAATTTTCTGCAGGCAAACTTTGATTTTTGTCAAAAAAAGACTTTCTTTTGGGAAAATCAGAATGAAATATTTCATTCTGGGTGGGTTTGACCTGAATCAAAACACCCTGGTTTGTTAACTGAACCAAAAAAGGAATGTTTCAATTCAGTTTGTCATTAAACTGCATCTACCTATGGTACCACAGTGTCTGATGGGAGTTGTAGTTCATGCCCCCATTTTCTCCTGTTGGCTGAACTCCTTGACCAGACTATGTTTCCTATGTAGCTAAGTCATTGCAACACCCTGCCTCCAACACAGTCCTGTGCCTTGTTTTTAAATGGGTATTCCTGTGAAATCTAAAGAACAACTGGATATAACTAGGGTTGCCAATTTTGGTTGGACATATTCCTGGCAGTTTCCTCACATGACAATCTTTAATTAAAGATTAATCTTTAATTCCTGGATACTCCAGGACAATCCTGGTGGGTTGGCAACCCAAGATATAACATGCACAAAAAGCAGCATAAGAGATGCAATAGAGTTCATATTTTTGAAGAGAGGTGTGAGTGAACACCCAGCTTATGGCAGATGGGCAACCTCTCCCTCAAACAAGTGTGAGCTAATTGGGTTTGTGCATGCACATTCAGATATGGGATTTGTGCGCACACAAGTGTGTGATACATTTATAAGCCAAAGATGCACTCAGCCCCAAATTTTAAGTGTGTGTTATATCAGGCATAGCTGTGTGTATAGCAAAAGTGAAGTACTGGTAGTTAAAGAATCTTTCCATTTCTGTCTTGCTGCTTTCTGTCCAGCTTCTTCTTTGCTACTCAGTACACCAGATTTAATGAAAGTTGCTGTCTTTGAGACAAGATGCTGTCAGAAATAATTGCTTTCATGAAAAGCAGAGAGATATAGGGAGAAGCTTTAGAAAAGGCATGGCAGAGCTGTGAAGACAGAGCAATAATCATTAGAAGGGCAGAGAAATGAGGGGAGATAAGAAAGAGTAGAAAAAATGGTTTTAGTGCCATAGAAATGTCTAAAGATTTATTTTGCCATAAACTACAGTAATACTAATATTTTGTTTAGGAGGATAGGGAACAGGTGGATATGATTCAGAGGCTTTGTTTTCACTAATATTATAGGGTTGGGCTCTAATACAATTCACCCAACAAACCTCCTTAAGTGAAAATAGTTAAGCAAAAAAAATGTAGTTTAAGTTACCATGTAGGCACAGTGAGGTATATTAAGAAGCATGTTGTATTTAAAGAGGTGCAGTATATAATTTTAAAGCATTTTTACATTTGCAAATATACCAATATCATTTAATTATAGTTTCAGTGAATGTACCTGGTTTTGACTTCATTCAGAATGGAGATTTTAGATTGCTAATGTGGGTATAATATGTACCTCTGCAAACACATGCTGTGTGTGTATGTGTGTACATACACAATCTTATTCACCCCACATCTGTGAACCTCTGCAGCATAGTGTCTAAAATTTGTTGAAACACTTTGGATTCAAAGTTTCTCCCTTGATCTTGTGTAACTCACCTGGGGCCCCAAATGTAGTGAAAAATTCATTCATAAGGACCCTTGCTACAGTCACTGCCTCTAGATTTCTGATTGGATAAGACTCAGGTCATTTTGTGAAGTAGTCCATAGCTATCACAGAATCATAGGACTAGAAGGGACCTTGAGAGGTCATCTAGTCCTGTTCCCTGCACTTATGGCAGGACTAAGTATTATCTAGAACATTCCCGACAGGTATTTGTCCCACCTGCTCTTAAAAATCTCCAGTGATGGAGATGCCACAACCTCCCTGGGCAATTTGTTCCAGTGCTTAACCACCCTGACAGTTAGGAAGTTTTTCCTAATGTCCAGCCTAAACCTCCCTTGCAGCAATTTAAGCCCAGTGCTTCTTGTCCTATCCTCAGAGGTTAAGAAAAACAATTTTTCTTCCTCCTCCTTGTAACAACCTTTTACATACTTGAAAACTGTTAACATGTCCCCTCTCAGTCTTCTCTTTTCCAGACTAAAGGAACCCAATTTTTTCAATCTTGCCTCATAGGTCATATTTTCTAGACCTTTAATCATTTTTGTTGCTCTTCTCTGGACTCTGTCCTTGGTCTTCCTCTTGCTTTTAATGTATTTGTAGAATGTTTTCTTGTTACCTTTTATGTCTCTAGCTAGTTTGATCTTGTTTTATGCCTTCACCTTTCTAATTTTGTCCCTACATATTGTGTTATTTGTTTATATTCATCCTTTGTAATTTGACCTAGTTTCTCCACTTTTTGTAGGACTCTTTTTTGATTTTTAGATCATTGACAATCTCCTTGTTAAGCCAAGGTGGTCTCTTGCCATACTTCCTATCTTCCCTACGCAGCGGGATAGTTTGCTCTTGTGCCCTTAATAATGTCTCTTTGAAAAACTGCCAACTGTCTTCAATTGTTTTTCCCCTTAGACTTGCTTCCCATGGGATCTTACCTACCAAATCCCTGAGTTTGCTAAAGTCTGCCTTCTTGAAATCCATTGTCTTTATTTTGCTGTTCTCCCTCCTACCATTTCTTAGAATCATGAACTCTATCATTTCATGATCACTTTCACCCAAGCTGCCTTCCAGTTTCAAATTTTCAGCCAGTTCCTCCCTATTTGTCAAAATCAAATCTAGAACAGCCTCTCCCCTAGTAGCTTTCTCCAAGTATTGATTGTGAGTCTGGGTCCCAGGCAAGGGCCCACAACATCAATAGCAATGTGCTCCAATGGTGCCCCCACAAGAGCATCGCTGAGGACAAGGCTAGGGCAAGGGTTGGAGTAGGGCTGGGAGCAAGGCAGACACAGGAGAGATTCCAGCCATAGGTGAGTGCATTGACCAGTGACAGGCCAAATGCTAATTCTGGACTTAAGAGCAGTCCTGGCAACGCTGCTCAGCCAGTGAGGTGATCTGGTCAATTAGGAGCTTCAACTGCAGCTAGCTCGGTCATCCCAGGCCCAGCTGCAGGCCCTAATTCCTAACAGTCCCCCTCTCCTCCTAACCTTTGAGGGTGCGTCCTGGAGGCCCTGGGGCCTGGTTTCTTATTCACACTATTTAGCAGTCAGTGCAAGCAATGGTCAACTATGGCTGGGCAGCTTATTGCTAGGCAGAAAGAAGTCTCCAGTGTGAGAAATGTGGTGGCACTGCCAGCCGGCTAACTAGCAATAGGTACCATGAACAACTGCCTGCATCTGTGCTTGCACTGCCAAAGCTCAGCAATGGGTCATCGTCGTGGCAAATATGAGTTGTCTGTTAATTCTGATGGATTTTTCCAAGCCTTTGTCTATAACAAGAATTAATTGATGGTGTTTATTTTTGTGATTCAGACTATCTGGATTGTAGTAAAGTATTTGTCACATTGGGTCGAATTCATCCCTTGTATAAATCCATTGAAGCCAGCTGAGTTTCATTAGGGATGAATTTGGCGTGGGATCTCAGGAATCCTGCTTGCAGAAGTCATTCAAACTGGCTTTCATATGAGAAGTTTCATGTGGACTGAAAATTGGCTGGGGGATTGTAAGCAAGTATAGTGATTTACTACAATGAATCAAGCTGGAAGGAGGTGTCTAGTGAGGTGCCAAAGAGACTGATGTTATTTTACAACTTTATTAATGATCTGGAAGAGGAGTTTAAAAGTGTGTGAAGTAAATTTTGCAAATGATGCTAAGTGACTAGGAGAAATAACGAAATAGGCCAACAGAGGTTAGAAATATGGCAGACAAAATGAAATAGCTGTGACACTGGCTCTTGCCAAGACTGCAGGCGTTAGCTAAGGACGGACAGTCATAGTTAGAGACCAGACTAGTTCATCTGTATGTTAGTTTTGCTCAAAATAGGTATGAGTCCCATAAGAACATATTTATTGTTTAGACTCTATGAAATGCTTGTGAGTGGCTGTATGCATTAATCTCACGTGTAATGTCTGTGTTCCAGGCTTAAGAAAATATGTAAGTTTTGGTTTATAACTTTGAAAATGTTTCCTCTGAAGTAGTGAACTCAGGCACAGGAATCATCCTTCCCACCCACCCATCCATCCAGAAAGATGATCAAAATCAGATGGGCCATCAAGGAGCATCAAAACACAAAGGATTGGTTAATGGCCCTATCTCACCTTGAAAATGCTACCTGCAAGAAAGCTTGTCATGTGGACTTGGAAGCTGAATGAAGGAAATAAAGTCAAAGGAAAAATTTCCATCTCTCTCTTTGCTGTTTGAACTCTGACTGGGCCGGAGACTCTAAACTGAGGCAGAAGATCCCCAGATGTTACCCTGGGATCTGCTCTGAAAGACACTTTAAATTGACAGGTCAACTACAACTCTGTCACTCTTAGGATCTTGTTTAATCCACCACATGGTTGTCTGCCCTCATGTTGGCCATTGTGGATAAGTTTACCGGATAAGGGATTTACGGTAAAAGACATGTGGCGGGCTTCATGGTCCACAGAGAAAGTGCCAAATAATTATCTTGTTTCAGACTCCACTCAGCATCAACCTGGATTTGATTTACTGCAAAGGCAATGGAGCCTTCTGAAAAGGTTTTGTACCGGAGATGGAATTTGTGCTGCAGTGGAATTTCAGTGGCATTTTAGAGACAGTCAGTGTGGACAGTCACAAACCATGACACACATTTGTTGAGGACTCCAAAATGACTCAACTTCCTGGAGGTCTTTGGGCCTAGAACATCATTACGAACACTGTGGCTTGGCTTGACCGGATTGCATATGCCAAATAATAAAACTGCTGCTCAGGAAAGTGTCCCTCTCCTGACCCTCCCTCCCTTTGAAAGCTGGGTCTTTACTTATATGTTCCAGCTGGGAATCAGCCAATCATTAGCTGCTGCTTAGCTGGATCAGCTGATTCTGAACTCCTGCCTGTTAGGCTTCTCCTGAGGCCAGTTTGCTGTTCCATGATTCTGCAGGCCCTTAAAGGGACAGACTGCTCTGCTACAGCGGGGAAACATGAAAATGAGTCATGCTTAAGAGGCTACCATAGGGATGAAAGAGAACACCAAACTGTACATGAGCATACAAGACAACATGTCAATAAAAAAGTCCATATGATGTTTGGCTGCTTGCAGAGGTATCATGTACTGGAGGAGAGAGTTAACGAACCCGCCTGCATGGCTGCGTAAGTCTGCAGTGGAACCTCTATTTAGTTCTGGATACCCCAATCCTAGAAAGATGTAGAGAAACTGGAGGGAGATCCAGGACCAGCAACTAAAAGATTAGGCAGCTGGAGGGATTGATCTATGAGGAAAGATTAAAAGATCCCTTTTCTTAACGACTAATTTCTCCTACACAGTCAAAGGTGAAGGTTAGCCAGAATACCCTGCTCTGAGAGGTAGAGAGAGGTTGGTGAAACATGGCCTCATTTTTTCTTCTTTGCAGACAGTGCAAAGAACAAATTGTGGTGTTATCTGATTAAAATATGACTACGTATATCATTGTTGCTATCACTGTTACACAGCTGCAACAAATCTGATGCAAAGTATGTCATGTAAGGAGTCAATGGAAAAGTTTTGATTTGCTATGATTATTGTGTTTGTATGCATCTCTCATTTTTGTGTCTGAAGTTATGAATATTGATTATGTACCAGTATTTCAAATGTGTTTGCTCCTGTGGTAACACCCACAAGGTAGTTTACATCTAGTCTAGCCAGAACATTGTGAATGGAGTATTAAAGTTGATGGCCCATCAACAAACACAATGGGCCATGGCAGAAGCTTATCCCCACCTGATGGACTTTCCTGTGGACGTTTTAGCCAGAATATGGATAATGGCCCCTGCTATGATTCATTGAAGCATGCAAGGGCATGTGACTAGCTCATGTGACGCTGGACTCCATCTTGTGCCTGTACTTTTACACTGACTGTACTGAGAGCAGACCCACCATATGGCAGAAATATAAAAGGCCCTGGAAACATCTCCATTTTGCCTCTTTCCTGCTCTGATCTCTGGACTATGGACTTATACTAATGGGAACATTCTAACCAAGGGACTGAGGACCTTCCAGTCTTTTGGAAGCAGCCAGAGACTTAACAAGCCAGCAGTTTATTCCATCACTGCTAAAAACCTGATCCAAGAACTTTGCAATTATTGTATGTATTTGATTCCTTTGACCATTTTAACTCTCACCTCTTTCTTTTCGCTTATAAATAAACCTTTAGATATTAGATGCTAAAGGATTGGCAACAGCATGATTATTGGGTAAGATCTGAGTTATATATTGTCTTGGGTATGTGGCTGGTCCTTTGGGATCAGTGGAACCCTTTGTTTGATGAAGTTGGTTTTAAATAACCACTCATCATTAAGTCTTGTGTCTGGGTGTTGAAACAAGGACTGAGATACCTAAGGAGACTGCATTTCTGACTTCTTGTCAGTCAGTGTGGTGAGATGTTGCTGGTTTGGTATATTTTATGGGAAAATAACCACCAATTTTGGGGTGTGTTTGCCCTATTTCTTAGCAGTTTGTCCTGAATCTGATATTCTCAGTTGTGACCCACTGAGGCATGGTGACTAAAGTGACTGCAAGCAATATGCCAGTTTCACAACTGGGCCCTTGCCTCCCCAGTGCCTTGCTTGTGGAGAATGGGGATGTGCCTGATTTGGGTATTAGTTGTGCACAAAAACCTCTTGCCAGAATTTGAAATTGTTAAGTGGATATCTCTTTTAAAAAGCCTTGTGTAATTGCATGACGCATGTCAATGCATTAGTCTTTTTTGTTCAAACACACACAGACAATTCAGGAAAATAGTAATACATAATAAATGATAATATGTGAGTGCAGAACTCCTTTTCACTTGGCTGAAAGAGTTGATGGAAGCTGTACATTGAATATCAGTGCCTTTATGCTGACTCTCTTTCATCAGCTGAGGGTAAGATAGCTTTTGACTTGGTGAATTAGTCTAGAGACCACAATAAAAAGTGCAGTAGTATAGGGGTTAAGGGCTGCAAAGCCACAAGGTAGCGATCATAGATTTTTTAAAAATATTCCCAGTAGGTGCTGTAATGTATCATTTCTTGTTGGAATACCTATTGGAGACAGTAGAGGAAAAATGCTAAAAGTATTAGGATTGTAGTATAGTTACTTTTAGATGAGTAAATGGACGTTACTTGGCCCTTATGTATGGCCCCAACAGGGTGTCACTTCTCCAATATGGAGCTCATCTCTGAGTCATTACTCTGGGGACTTGGCCTGGCTGTGCTCTCCCACCAAGAAGCAGACCTCGAAGTCGCATAAAAGGATTTTGGATTAATTTACCTGTAGAACTCACTGAAAAGCTGTGACTGAGACCAAGAGCTTAGCAGAATTAAATAGAAATCTTAAACATTTATATGAATAATCAGAACATCAACAGCTCCACTGAATAGGATACGAATGTCTGAGATATAACCACTCAATGCCTGGAGTTAGAAAGAAACTTCTCCTGTTGGTGGGTTTTTCCGTAACTGGGGATTCTTGCATCTTCCTCTGAGCATCTGGTACTGGGCACTAGACTAGGTAGATCCTTGGTCTGACAAGTCTATAGCAGTTCCTGTGCTGTCAATTGCTGTGCTTCTAAGACATGATCATATACCCTGCTGGCTTGATAATATACATTAGTCTAGATTTTCAGTGGTGGGAGATTTTGAAGATACACCCTCCATTGAGGGATGCTGCCAGATTTCATTAAAAAGGAAACTACACCTCTCCATCATTCCCCCCACCCCCAACACACACACACGATAAGTGGCTTCAGCCTATTGACTTCCAGAGTCCCTTATTTCAGAGTTAAAGGCTTGGTTCTAAGAGCTACTAAAATCAAGAGAAAAATTATGTTTGAGACTCAGAAGGTGTCCTCTTCCTGAGTCTTCATGGAAGCAAAAAGGAGAGAACCTACCTCAGTCAAATAACAATTCCAAGAGTGAAGAGCAAGTGTCCTTTCTGTGTCTGCTTACATTATTTTGAGTGGTTTATAAGAATAAACTTCATATGTTTTGAGAGAAACTTGGTGGTAATGTTTTTGAATAGAATCAAAATGGACTCTTGGGAAGAGGCTTTCAGTAATCAAACATTTACTGTTCAGAATTTGCATTGAATGGTGTCAATAGCTTAGTAAAGGGAATTAATTTTCCTGTTTATTGAGTGCCATCAGTATGTCTTGTGCTGCACATACCTCCTCAAGGAAAACATGGCTCCCAACCAAAAACCATTAGGCTTCATTAAACATAGTGCAGTGTATGACACCAAGGGCTGGCCCTAGACCAAATGACACCCCAGGCAAGGAGCATCTTTGATGTCCATACTCCATTTGTTAAAAACTTTTGAATACCTTATTTTTTATCGCATTTTTAGCCCATTTCACGACTTCGATGCACAATTTGCATGCATGATTCATCCCTGTCATATAAGATGATAAATTTGCACTCTAGGATCTGTAAATCTGTATTTATTCATGCCATATATAAGCAAATAAAAATTCTTTTCCACTAATCTTTTAGAAACCTTTTAATTTTAATAACTGAAATGTACTCACATCAAGAAATTGAGCTATGCACCAACATGAGGTGAACAAGTATTAAATAGTGTTACAGTAAGTGAGAACCCTAATCCTTTAGTTCAAAAAGTTGCTTTTCTCGCCTTTGCTCTCACAAACTGAAGCACAGTGTCAGAGAGATCCAAAGGCTGGCCAATGACATTTTCAAGCGATAAAATAGCAAGCGATGTCAGTCAGTCATCAGTCATCATCAATTGAAGATATGTTTTATAGAGCTTCAAAAAGTTGTGCTCACCACTCGCGACTTTGATTGGCAACATGAGCAGAATCCTCAAAGCTATCCACACATTAGGAAAAATATCCTTCAGCTCTGCATCATGAATGAACTGGAGAACTTGGAGTGGAGAATGCTTCCCGTGTGCCAAATTTGATGTATTTGTCCAATTTGACATGGAGGTCTTTATCATTGATATCTGAACATTCCCCATGTGTCAGCGTCCAGTGAAGGTGTGTACAATTGTTCAAGATCATTTTCCTGTCTGCCGGCAGCTTACTAAGGTCATACAAACCTCCCAGGTCTTTTCATGGTGCTTCATTTGTCCAAACTTTTCTTCAGTGGACATTCAAGTAGTGTCAATGAGCAAGCAAAAAACCTCCCTCTTGAATTTTTCTTTCGAGCTTCCCATCGCCTCATCTATGCCCTCTTAACCAAACTGTCTCTTCTTCTGATGACTACGTGTTACCTTGAAGACAGGCTCAACTCCTAAGTTTTCTGCCATTTCTTTCACAGCCATGATGTCATCTTTAAATCCATTGTCTCTGTAGGCTACAAAAAAATCAAGGCAGCTTCTCATCAAAGTAGTAGCAGTCAAGATGTCCATTGACTGAGTTTGTAATGCCTTGCTTACAATGTTTGCTTGGAACAGGATATGGTGCCAAACCACAATTGAGATCAATCATTTGAAGTTAGTGATCTGGTTTGCCAGGCTTTGTGCCTTGTGTCGGATTCTGGCCTCGGCTTTACTTGACTGAGCCAGTTCCATCAGGGCATCGTAAACCTCAGTCACTTGGTATAGCACTGGCCTTACACTGTCAATGTGGCTCTCCCAGCGAGTGTCACTTCGTGGCTTCATGGTCAGATTTGTAACATTGTCCTTGAGGATCTTCCACATGATAGTTGATGCTGAAAACAGGACGTATATCCTTTGCAGTATTCCAAAGAGAGATAATGAATCTAAAGAAGATGCCACTGCATCTGACACAACCAGGTTGAGGGAATGGCAGCCACAAGGCATGGAGAAAGCTCTTGGATTCCGTGCAAGTATCCTTGCCTAGACGCCATAGGCAGCAGGTATCAAAAGCCAGGGGAGGCTAAGCCCCCTCTAATGCAGGCCGTGGCCCCACCCACACTTCACCTTTAGGCCACGCCCTCACTCCTCCTCTCCCCTGAAGCCAGTAGGGACTCAGCTCTAGCCGTTGGCCTGGAGCTTGGGGCTTGGACCAGTGGCCAAGAACTTGGGCAGCCTGGGGTGGCTTGGGCCAGCCTGGGGGTCAGGCTGGTGGCTTGGGCCAGCCTGGGGGGTTGGGCCGGCAGTCCAGGGCAGCTCAGGCCAGCTCCAGGGTTGGGCTGATGCTTGGGCTAAGCTAGCGCAGCTGGGGTGGGCTGGCCAGGGCTCCCTTGGCTGCGGGGGGGGGCTCATGACTCTGGCGGTGGGGGGCATGGGCTCCAGTGGATAGGAAATAGGGCCTCAGGCAGAAGGGACGAGGCCAGGGGCTAGCTTCTCTGAAGGGGGGGTTCACCCGTTGCCCATGTTGGACACCACTGTTTCTTCCCTTCATTTTTGCACGATTGCTGTAGCCTTGGCCAAGGCAGTCCTGAAGCTTTATTTTATTCTCATTCAAAACACCCAAAAACAATTCTGTTGGGTCTTTTTCAGTAGTCGTCCACAGACTGGAAACAGATCAGGTGTTCCTGTACTTGGAAACAGCCATCCTCGTTGTCAACAAATCTTACTGTAAGTGATATCTTTTCAGTGTGACTAATGTTGGGAGTGCTGTCCATTATTACAGCATAATATTTCACTTTGCTGAGCCAATCAGTATGTTATCAAGCATCTTCCTTGTCATAAGGTCAGTCACTTTGTTTTGAATTGTTTTGCTGCAGTAATGGTCCATAGCTTCTTTATGAACTACTCGATGTAGGTGCTCACTCATGACATTATCGTATTTCCCAAGGAGCTCTACCAAACCAAACATTCTATTTTCCCTTTCATGGCTAACAACAAAGCCAACACCCTGAGCCCTGCGCTTTCTAAGTCCGGCACCCCAGGTGGTTGCCTGGGTCGTGTGACCCTAAATCTACACTCTATAGCCAGATTCCGATGTGACCTAAGTGGCAATGTGAAAACTATGCAGTGGATGGGTGTTGGATATTGAGTCAAAGGGGCAGACAATGAGGTAATGAGCCTGGGTAAAGGGAAGGATGGTGGAATTATTGATGGAGAAGGAGAAGGGGTGGTGGAGAGAGTATGGGAAGGTAATTCCTATTTTTGTTTTACTCATATAGGAATATTACTATTGCAAGTTTTCACTCATTTTACTTTCCCTCCAACACAGTTTTACCGTTGAGTTGTGAGTTGATACTGACCCTTCAGTATAGGCCTTAGTTTAATACCACACGAGTTATCAATAGTGGCAGCTTGCCAGCATCTTTTTGATTAGTGGATTTTGTAGGTGATAATACTGTGCTGCAGCTGATTTGAAATATCCCATTTCCTGCCCTCCACCCAGCCCTCTCTTCCCTCTCCTCAGTCAACTCATTTGCTGAATCTCTTCCCACTCAACACCCTCAGCTCCTTTGCTCTCTCCTATCACTAGGTCCACCCAGCCAACCCAACAGGGTTGAGAGACAGGGTCCACTGTGTGAAGGCGATGAGGAGTGAAGAGGGTGAGGACAGATGGAGGTCCAGGGTTGTGGGAAATGTCACCAGATGCAAGGAAATGGCAAAAGAAGATCTGGAGCGGGGCTAGGTTTGTTGGGTCAGAATGGGGAGAGGGAGAAAGGAGGTGGAGCTCGTGGTAGAAGAAAAAGGGAAAATGAGAGGAATTGGGAAAGACAGCAGTCAAGTGGCAGAGAGCTGGATCGCCTGGTGAGAGTCAGAGCCACGGGGGAGTGGCCGGGTGGCAATGAGCTGGATAGGTTGGTGAGAGTCAGAGCCATGGAGGAGCGGTAGGTGGCAATGAGCTGGATTGGCTAATGAGAGTCAGAGCCATGGGGGAGTGGCCGCGTGGCAGAGAGCTGGATTGGCTGGTGAGAGTCAGAGCCAGGGAGGAGCAGCCAGTGGCAATGAGCTAGATCGGTTGGTGAGAGTCAGAGCCATGGAGGAACGGCAGGTGGCAATGAACTGGATCGGCTGGTGAGTCAGGGCTGTGGGAGGGTGGCTGGGCAGTGAGTGTTCGAGCTGTAGGTTGCGATTATTATGACAACATAAACAGAATTTTAACAAGTATCAAATGGTGATGTCGTGAGAGGGAGTGGCTGAACTCAGCTGCTGTTTCTGGATGTGCCTGCCCCTGGAGGCTGAAGAGATGGAGGCTGTCTGCATTCAGAGTACATATATACACTCCTGCTCTGTGTGTGTGTGTGTGTGTGTATAAAATACACACACACATAGACTGTAAAGCGCTGTAAAATGCATGTGATGCTTGTGTATACACAGGCAACATCCAAACTCAATAAGGCTTAAGGAAAGGTTGGAATGGTATTTGGAGATTATTGGCTTTAACATGGCTCTGACACAGAGATGATTTTCAAACACTGTCACATTTTTACAGCAACACTGTATAATTTACAGTACAAATAACACATAGTGTAATTAGGAAGAGGGAGTTCTAATTAGTGCTGTTATATAAATCCTGAGCTTTAACACTGTAAAGAATGAGCTTTAACACTATGAATCTGACTTTCAGAACTAATTAAACAATTTGATTGTACAGTCTCTTATGAATGAAGCTTTGTTAGTAACTATTTCCATTCTTTTATCTCACTAAATATTATGATTGTGTATCATATGAGTAGAGTTTCTGTTTGATAAAGAGATAGTCACCTAATGAGAAGCACTTGGTAAATACAGCAAGGACTTAAGAATGTTCATGTTTCAAAGCCTCCAGGTGCTAGTGGGCTGGAAACAATGGTTTACAGTTCTATCAGCAGGAAATTCCACTTGTTCATTAGAACTGCTATGAAATGTGCTGGTGATAGGGTGTATATATTTGTGGATTTCTTCTCATTCTCTATCTGTCTGGTGATAGGGTGTATGTATTTGTGGATTTCTGCTCATTCTCTATCTGTAGTGTCTTGGGTGTATGCTATATGTGTAGAATCATGGATATATGCTATACAGTATATCAGTAGAACACCAAAGGTACTAAAGTGATGTGCTCAACATTACCTCTGGTAAGCAGGATCCTTTGGTTTGTTACAAAGCCAGCACTGGCTTTATGCTGAGAGAATACTCTGGCACATGAGCAGGTAGCAATTGGCCATCTTTGCTGCAGCTGGCCACAGCCTGCCTTCAGTCTTCCACCATCAGTCTTTCCTACCATATGTCTGCCATTGTAACTTCCACTGACAGGGAGGCTCATTGAGTTTGCCTGGCTTGGGTTACCCAGTCCTCAATATGAAAAGGTCAACACTGTCTATAGTTTGAACTGTGAATCTTGCAGAAGATTTACTCTAGTTTGACTCTCTTGTTTAGAATGGGGGATGTGCCCTACATTGCTCTCTGATGATCTCTTCTGGTGATGGGTCCAGATTCACTCCAGGGGTCTGCATTGGTATAAGCTGGGGTAGTGGTGCTAGCCCCTGGTGGTGGTATTCTGCCTGAAATGGTTACTGGGAAAGGGTGGTGGTGGAAACACTGACACTTGGGGTTCTGAAAGAAAATCTGAGGTCTCCCCTTTGCCCCAGAGTGGCAGAGGCAGTGGAGAAATGACACAGAAATTCTATCACTTTTTACAGGCTGTGTCAATGTGTGTGGTGTTATTTCATAAGTCTCTAGTGTGTTCCTTGGTGTTCCATAGAGATGTTCAGTTTCATGAGATGAACTTAACATGGAGCAGAAGCAGCCACACAAGTGTTTGTAGCCAACTTTCTCTCTTATGATCTTGTTCTCTTCTTGGTAAGGTTTTCTTCTATGTAATCTCCCTCATTGGAGCCTGCAGACAGGGACCCATACTGAGAACCCAGAACACCAGCTCTCGGTTTTAGTTGCTAAATGGAAACTCCCACAACTTCCCTCGTTACACGAATATACAAATACCTTGTACTGTGTGCTTTTTTCCTTTGCAGTTGCTGTAGTTTGTGATACATTATTAATAATGTCATTACAGTAGCATCCAGAGACCAAGGTGAGGACTGTGGCTCCCTTTTGTGCTGCACAAAAATAAAATAAGAACGTGTACTGGTGAGATCTATTTTGTGCACTGTGCAATGCCATCACTTGACAGGTATGGCCTATGCCTAGCTTCTGTGTGACCTGTCGACCCAACTCTTTTTAAAATGGTGGCATCAGAAGGTCCTCAATAAGTGATTTTAGGGGGTGGGAGTGGGGCATGTGTGTGTGGGAGAATCCTGTTTGAACAGAGGCCAAATTTAAAATACAAGAATCAGCATTAGGAATGTGTACCAACTGATGGACTTGCTGCTACTGTTTTAGAAATATGTCCTTTATAAGAACTAGTGCATACTCTCTATGTAATATGGTATGTTTGTGTAGCTACTTGTCCTTTTACAATGTGATTCTACACAATAGCTCATATTGGACAGAATGGCAGAGCTGTTCACTATGTGTGACCATGTCACCCCATATTGGTTGCAGCCTGGAGACAGTATAAATCAGTGGTGGGCAACTGTGGCCCGTCAGGGTAATCCACTGGTAGGCAGCAAGATGGTTTGTTTACATTGACTGTCCGCAGGCACGACCACCCGCAGCTCCCATTGGCTGGGAATGGCAAACCACGGCCACTGGGAGCTGCGGGCGGCCGTGCCTGCGGACAGTCAATGTAAACAAACTGTCTCGCTGCCTGCCAGCGGATTACCCTGATGGGCTGCATGTAGCCCGCGGACTGCAGGTTGCCCACCACTGGTATAAATGTTCATGCAACTTCACAAGCATAAAAGGCTTATTACCACGGGTTATTGTTAGTCATGTTATATTTCTATTTGGTGAGGAAACTAGAATGTGTATGAGCTTCAGCATGAGATCGTGACTGTATTACAGTATCATAGCTCATTAAAACAAAAGAGGCACTTGTTATGTTTTCCATACACGAAGAGCATAACATGAGAATTTAAAGATTCAGTAGGCAGAAAACAGAATCATAACATCTCTCCCTTTGCATACTTACCTCATCAATTTTAAAATGGTATAGCTAGCATGCTAGCATCTGTCATCATTTCTGTCATTTTGAGTGAAGGTTGCTTGCGCTAAGGGCGCCCCTCACTTTTAAAGTGAAAGGATGTATATTCAAAATATGCAAAAGTTTCAAACAACTGCATGAAGTTATTTTTTCCTTTTTTATTTTGTGATAAGGATATGTGATTTAACTATTAGTGATGTTGTAGGAAAAGGAAATCTGTGCTTCTTTTTAAAAACAACAAAAACTCTCTTCCTTTCTTTGGGTAATCAGTGCACCAAATTTCAAATGCTGTATCTCCCACACCCTATACAATCATCCAGTGCACAGGGAGTATAGACAGTAATGCATGCTGACACTACTACAGCCTTGCGCAATTGTCATGACATTCAGGAACACAGTCTACTGCCTGCTATGTTTACCATGATTGTAAAAGAGAAGAATGATATTTTACTTCCCCATAAAAAAAATTATATACTCCAGGTGAGGTGAATAAGTAGAATTTTGCAAGGCTGCACCACCCATTGCTGTCAGCAGTGAATACAGAGACATAATATATTCAGCTCAGATTTAGACAGATAACAGCCAGCTCTGAAAACTACTGTTACATCTACACTGCAATAGAAAATCCATGCCCTGAATCTCACAGCCTGGGTCAGCTGATCCAGGCTTGTGTGGCTGAAAATTGCAGTGTAGATAGGGTTATCATATGTCTGGGTTTTCGTGGACATTGCCTCTCTTTTGATTCTCCGTTTTCTGTCTGGGTGGATTTTTTAAATAACAGGCAATGTCCAGGATTTTTGCAGAGAAGATGTTGCAGTTCAGAAAGAGCCCCGATTGGTCCGCTTCCCAATTGGTCCCTCCCTGCATCCGCAGCCGATTGGTCCATTCCCCTGCAGCCACAGCTGCCAGATCCTGCCCAACCAGGCCCTGGCTTCCAGCCCTGGGGAAGAGGTCCAACAGGGAAGTGCTGATGGACAGCTGTTGCTGCATTCTGGGCTTGCGCCAGCCACCCTACCACCCTCACAGGGAGTGATACTGCCCCTCACCTCCAATGAGTACCCCCCGCTGCAGTACCCCAGTGCCCCCCAAATACCTCTCCAGCACCTCTCAGGTACTGCTCCCAGTACACAACCCTCCAGAGCCCCACAGGTCTCCTTTCCATCAATGTCCTTTCTTTGAGAACCTGAAGTATGGCAACCATACGTGTAGACATTTGGGCTCAGGCTGGAGCATGGGCTGTGAGGTCCAACCGCCTTGCGGGGTTCCAGAGCCCAGGCTCCACCTTGAACCCAAATGTCTACACTGCAGTTTTTAGCCTTGCAAACATGAGTCAGCTGACCTAGGCTAAGTGCTGCAGGTCTTTTATTGCAGTGTCAATGTACCCTTAAAGGCAAAAAGCGGTTTAAAGATTTTAGCGCCTTTAAAATGTTTTCAAATTTTTTCCAGGTGTGCCTTCAACTACTGAAGATGGGTCTATCTGAAATGAAAGATTTTTTTTTCCCAGTACACCGTCCTATCCATACTCTTTATGGAAAACCCTTTCCTCATGTTTGTTATTGAGTAGTCCTATTTGAGGCATAGAGCACTGTACTAGCTATCTGAGCTGATATGCTGATATCATCCTTCTGTGTGTGGAGCAAGAACTCTATTAATGCAACAAAATAAGGGGGCATAATCCTGCTTCCATTTAAGTCAATGACTAAACTCCCACTCTCTCTTCCTTGGGAGCAGGACAGGCTTCTGTGCTTGTGGATGATTACAGACTGACTCATTTTGTTTGTAAAAACATTTAACTCCTTGTGTTACACTCTGATGTTCCCCAGAGTAGCAATCCTAAAACACAAGGAAATTGAAGCAAGACATGCAGGTAGGTACACCAATCAAAACATGAAATCACCAGTTAAGTTAGCAACAGTCTGAATAAAATATAATTATAGTCCAAAGGGCAGGTATGTAGCAGCAAGTCCTGAGTAACTGCATGCACCCATGCGATGTGTATGTACGCGCACACACACACACACACACACACACACACACACACACACACACACACACACACACACACAAACTGGAACACTGAATTTGGGGAGCAGGAACCAGGAAACAAATGGAGCAGTAAGCAGGAAGGCAGTCATTGAGCCTGGTCTATTGTTAAGTGAGGAACTTTTTCAAAACAGTTACATTACATTTGTTTAAAGTTTTGAATGGACTGCCACCATAGGTACACACGCACACACGCATGCACACACACACACACACACACACTCACACACACACACACACGCGCTTTAAAGAATCCAGGTACACCCTCCAAAGAATGGAAATATGTACTGGCTGTTTACAAGTGTTCCTTGTTTTGTATTTGGCATCCGGATCTCTTACTTCCTTTTGGACTATTCTTGCTTGGAAATGCGTTTACTCTGCCAAAATAGTCCACCTTTTCCTGAAAGATTTGGTATTAATAGTCCTCACAAAATGTCTTGTTCCTGTATAGTACACTGATTCAGTCTAGTAGTTAGTCTTGGATAGGGATACCAAACATGGTTGCATAACTATTTTATGTTTGGTTGAAATAATTGGCAGTTTAATATTTTTTTCTGAGGTTGTGCTATATGTACCATGGTAAGTATCTCTAATAAATGTTTAGAAGAAAAGTGTGATTAATGTTAATTGTGTGACCGATGTCCATGGTTTTTGTATGGGGGAACAAATGAGTTTTATTAAAATACATTGTTTGGCCTGTGCTGTTTCAAAATGCCGTTACAGTACTGTAAATTGCCAAGGAAGGCTTCTTTCATCTCTGCGTTTGATTGCCTGTGTTTGTCTCAGCATATACAATGTTTACACACGGCTTTCATTCCACACAACCTGACAGGCCCAAAGTTTTAATGTTACAAGTTTTACTTGTAGAACATCAGATTTTCTGGCAACACGGAACCTTTGCAGATGTCTGAGCTGAAATAATTGTCAAGCTTAGTTGCTCTTGACCTAGCACACATAATAGAACCAACCACAAGGTTGGATAAAAACACCCTTGGAAAGGCTTGTGGCATGTTCTTGTAACTTATTCTTTCTTAGTTTCCATTGTTCAGTTTTTTGGTCTATTTTATTTTAGCAATCCGAGTGTTCTTGTGATAGGGAATGAATAATCCTTGGTAAGTGTTATTTGTTCCTTGTTGCAGGAAAAAAAGTGTAATTTATATTCTTGTAAGTCTTTTTGCAAGCAGACTTAGTGTTGTGTGGTTTCCTGGAGTTCCCAGTAATTATTATTGTAGACTATAATGGTTAAATTGAATTGACATTGTAGGCATTGTGGCACCAACCATTTCCTTAAAAATGAAATACAATTTTAATTAACTTGTATCCAGATCTGTGCTTCCTTATACAGCTGTACACAATGAGAGGCATGTGTTATTTTACTCTAACATTTAAACAAATGTGTCACCTATAATGCTAGACAAATTTTTATCTGTTTCTGTGGAAAGTAGTGATACGTGTGTGTGTCAGCATAGTACCCTCTTTCCCTTACTCTCCTGTATAGCATAGAATAGAACTGGGCATTACTTTGGGAATGTAGAGGACTGAAGAATTTTACCAATACTGTATATCTTATTTCCTCTCATAAAATGTACCTCACGTAAGTCTTAGTGTACTAGTCCAGACCATAAATTCAAGCAAGTTCTACACCTTACTTTTGTTTCACTCTGAAAATTGGCTAGGGTTTTTAGGGTGTTATAGTTTTCTTGTTACACTGTTAATTTTCTTACTGCCAGAACATCACTGATAATTTGGGATTGGGTTTTTGTTGTTAGGGACTTGGTTTCACTTGTATTTCATCAAACAAGAATTTATTTTAATAAACACCTAGGAAGACAAAATAATTTTAAACAAATCATTTTAAACAGAAAAAATAAAGTAAATCTTCACTTTAACAAACCCACTCCTCTCCCTCATCCCCCATCCCATTATTTGTATTGAGCCTTTTAAAGAGAAAAATATTTGCTGGATCATTTCTCAAATAGCATCAAATGCCCTTCTGGTGTGGGGGAAGGGACTGTCAGTTTAGGTGGTAGCTCTTAAACTCTATTGTCAAAGTCTGGCTTTGTTTCTTCTCTCTAAATACATCAGGGAGGTAAACACCAGAGAGGGTGAAGAGCTATTTAAGATAAAAGACCATGTTGGCATAAGAACAAATGGGTATTCACTGTCCATGAAATTTGAAGAAGGTTTCTAACTCTCAGAGGAGTGGGGTTTTGGAACAACCCCCCAGCAGGAGTTGTGGGGGCAAGCAACTTAATTAATTTGAAGAGAGAGTGGGATGGATTTAAGAGTGAGATTGTATGGTGCGGTTGCTCGTGATAGTGGGAGGCAGCGCTTGGCAGATCTAGGGGTCCCTTCCAGTATGTGTCTAATGTTCCTAAAATCTCATGCTTTAGGGCTTCAGATGGTCACCTTCAAGGCTCAGGGAGGAACCCTATTCTCCCCACCCCCCTGCTTTTATTCTGCTTTTATTTTTCATTTTTGTCTCTTTCCTCTGAAGCTTCAGGGATGTCCATGACTGGATTTGGGACCCTGGACGGGGTGAGCCAGTGCTCTGAGCTGGTACTAAGAATTCTCTCTCTCAGGTGCTTGGCTGGCTGGTTCTTGCGCGCATGCTCAGAGTCTAACTGTTTGCCATATAGAGGGGTGGTCAGTAAGGATTTCCCCCCTCCTCCCCAGTCAGATTGGTAGTGACCTTGGGTTTTTAACCCTTCCTTTGCAGTGTGGGGCACGAGTCATTTGCCAGGATCATCTAGGTATATATCACCATCTGTTCCCTCCCACTGCAGGGGCCTCAGGCATTGGTGCACCTCAGTACCTCCTATTCTCTGCCTATGGCATGCAATCACTTAGTCTCCTGAGGGCTGTAATACTTTGGTCTAATTTCAGTTGTTGAGTTTAGTGTGTGGGTGCTAGGTGGTGTTTATGGCCTATGATATACAGGAGGTCAGACTAGATGATCTGATGGTCCATTCTGGCTTTAATCTCTGTGATCCTTAAGAAGAAACAAGACACACACACAAAGCATGAGAGAGGAGGGGGGAGTGAAAGATGAGAGTGTAACTTCTCTCTCTGATGCTTGCATTTCACTTACGGTAAGAACATAGGCATCTCCCACGACATACAGACCATTTAGTCATTCCTGGATGTTTGCCAAGTGCTCCATAGAAAAGAATGGCTAAATGGGTATCAAACTTTTCCCATCAAAATAGTCAAATCAAAACAACATTTATAATAGCCCATACTATGATACAAATAAAGATCATAGCAGAGAGAGATGTTGCCTGGATTTAATAGTGGAAAAATGAGTCCCCTGTGGGTTTGAAAACTGACAGTGTATGGGAATACACTAATAGATGGGTCTGTGAGTCTGAATATTTACCTTTTTAAAAAATGTACTCATGCCAAAAAGTGTAGTGTCTATTTAGTCATAAAACACACTATTTATTTCTCACTTAAGGACACCTAGTAGTAATAACAACTTGTAACTAACTTTTATTTTTGTTTTGTGAACACGAATGATTTTGTACCCCAGAGTATGGTTCTCCCATCTCTTCATTTCTCTGCATATTGCCTCTGTGCAGTACAGTATGTGCTCCCCTCGTGGTTTGTACAGCACAGCATAGGATCCTCCTAATGGTTAGAGAACATTTTACCACTGACTTCAGTGGAAGCAGGATTTGGTCCATAATATGTTTCTAGTGCCTGCTCTTGACAGAGGAACAAAGTGTCACAGAGTTGCAGTGATCATTGTGGTGTGCATCTTTAGTTCAGATAAACTTTGGTGCCTTCTAGTATTGTTATATCTGAGATTAACCTAATAATCGGAATTTGGGACTCACCCAAGGCCCACTGAAGTCAATGGAGAGACTCCCAATTATATAAACGGGTTTTAGGTCAAATCGTGTATCCTTTGCAGTCATGGTTGATTCCTAGAAATGAGAACCTCATAATTCTTCCATTTTTCTTTGTTTGCAACACTTTTATTCAGCTTTTAAGTCTTTTGTGGAAAAGGAAATGTTTTAAGTATTTTGTAGAACTATATCCAACTTGTTTATCAACAGTATTCTGGAGGTAGGCTATTCACCACAAAACTTAAAAGTTAAAATTGTTATTCCCCAAAGCAAGACTGGTTTGCCAAGCAAACATAGCTACTTGTAAATTCTGTTTTACTGATTTTGTTTTTTCAAATGAACAAGAGGGTAGCAGAAGTATCCAGCGCATGACAGAGAAATAAGGAAAACAAAGGATGATATAGTAATTAACCAATATATAGAGATAACGGAATGGTTTAAAAAAATTTGAATAGGAAAACAGTGACATTTCAGGGCTGATGTTATCAAATACAGTTTGATGCCCTTTGATGGGTATATAACTTTATATCTCAGCTACTAAAGCAATGATATTACCCAGGTATTTTTTAAAATGTAGCTTCAACTGCTAGATTAAATAGGAATGTCTCTGCCAGGAGATACTGTAATAGAATTCTTTGAAAGTAAGTCCTAGGATATTTGGCTTTAGTATGTTGGAGGATATCATATGAAAAATGTCTGATCATTCTTAGTCATATGGGGGTAGTCTGACCCAGGAGCTCAGCCCACAGGTAGGAAAGAGGGTATGAGGCACTCAAACGACAACTCCCATGAGGCATTATGGCATCAGAGACCGATATAGTTTAATGCTGAACTGCCTCAAAACTAAATGTCTCAATATTTATGAATTGAAATTTTTCTGAACTTTTTATTCCGTAAAAAAAAAGTCAATATTTCAACTTTTTGTTCCAATGCAGGATGAAAACAAATGTTGAACTGCTGGAATTTCCAGTGGGATGGAAATTCTGACATTTAGTTAGCTCTAACAAATAGCAAGAGATCTTTGTGCCTGTAGACTGAATATTTTGTAAAACTACACAGAATGAAGGTTCAAGGGTACATAAATAAAGATACCACTTAAGATATTTGATATCCATAAATCTGCCTTGGTATGCTCAACATGGCAAGACAGGGTTCGACAGGGTTCAAAAAAGAACTAGATAAATTCATGGGGGATAGGTTCATCAATGGCTGTTAGCCAGGATGGGCAGGGATGGTGCCCCTAACCTCTGTTTGCCGAACACTGGGAATGGGCGATGGGATGGATCACTTGATGGTTACCTGTTCTGTTCATTTCCTCTGGGGCACCTGGCATTGGCCACTGTCGGAAGACAGGCTACTGGCCTAGATGGACCTTTGGTCTGACCCAGTATGGCTGTTCTTATATTTTTCATTATTTTGCCATATAAATATGTGTAACCCTTCTGCCAGGCCAAGTTGATAGCAGCAAGGGCCGGGTTCAGTACACAGGGGTTCCCTCTCATCAAAGCAAATACAAAACTGGCTCGAGCCCCCACCCAGTGACCTGGGAAAATCTTACACACCCCCTGGGCGCCTCAAAGAGGCAATACTTCCCCTCTCGCAAGCACGGAGTCTCGGTGTAGTAGAGAATCTTTAATACCATGAGGTAAACGACATCAGCATTAAATTGGGAAAACACCACAACTAGTGTTCATTAACCAAACCATGAGCAAAGACCCACCCCAGAAAATTGGGCCACATCCTTTCCCTCGGGTTCTTGAGTCCCAGAACCCAAATGTCTCTTGAGTCCAGCAATCCTCAAATCACCCAAAATCCAAAAAATCCAGCCCCAGAGTTCAAAAGTTCATCTGCAGAGTGTTACTCCCCAGTCTGGCTAAAATGTGCCTGTGTGTGGGGGAAAGAGGTAAGGGGTACCTTACGTGTCCTGAAGCTGACTGCCCCACAGGGCTCTGCTCTGCTACGCTGTCTCACGAACGGCTCCGCTCCACCACGACCGGCTCCACTCTGCACAGCTCGCCGTCTCACGAACAGCTCTGCTCAGCTCGCCGTCTCACGAACAGCTCCGCTCCACCACGACCGGCTCCGCTCTGCACAGCTCGCTGTCTCACGAACAGCTCGGCTCAGCTCGCCGTCTCACGAACACACCGCTGTCTCACGAACGGCTCCGCTCCACCACGACCGGCTCCGCTCGGCACAGCTCGCCGTCTCACGAACAGCTCGGCTCAGCTCGCCGTCTCACGATCACACCGCTGTCTCACGAACGGCTCCACTCTGCACAGCTCGCCGTCCCACGAACAGCTCTGCTCAGCTCACCGTCTCGCGAACACACCGCTGTCTCACGAACGGCTCCACTCTGCACAGCTCGCCGTCCCACGAACAGCTCTGCTCAGCTAGCCGTCTCGCGAACGGCTCCGCTCTGCACAGCTCGCCGTCTCACAAACAGCACCACTGCACTCTAGATCTTCCGGCTCCCCACTACTTGACACAGTGCTCAGTGATTTCAGCTCTCAGTGATTTCAGCTCATAGTAGTGGGGGCCTTAGTGCTGGTGCACCATAAGGCCAAAGTGAATGCAGCACAGTACCTGTAGCAAGACTCTTAATAGACCCAAAATTAGCTCTGACATTCCACAGTGAAGAGAGACAGAGGTGCAATTGGTGCTTCAGGCCCTCACAAAGGGGCCCACACCACCAGGTACTAATACCTGTCTCAAGTCTCTCTCCCTTCACAGAGTTTTGGAACCCATGTCCCTTGCCTAGCGAGTGCTACTCAGTTGATGGTGAGTCCCTCCATCATAACAAAAGGCCAAGTACAGTTCCAAGCACAGTTCCCATAATCAGGGTAATAACAATTTACTCTTCCCGCCCCAATAACAAAGACACTGGGGATCCCACAACAGCCAAAGTGACCATTTGGGCAGTTATGGCCTCATTCTAGGCGGGGTGGGTGTGCCTATGCAAATTGAGATCAGCCCCTGAAGTTCTTTTCCACTACTTGCCACACCTCACCACCAGATGTCAGGGTGGAGCCCATCCTGACTCTGCTTACATCTGAAAACATCTCACAGCTCATAAAAATAAACACATGAATACATTGGTTTGGGCACTGTATTACAAAGGGTGTGGGCATATATACTGTTAGCCAGGAACCTGTATCTTCACTGTCTGAAAAACATAAACTAAAGGCTAAATTATGGCTTGTTCTTTATGGAGGAGCTGGATAGGAGGAGAAGGTGTGAGGAACCTCTTGTCACTAGCCAAACCATACAGGAGCAGAATTAGAGGTGACATCTGGATGGGGCCATGGCCCCATCTTTCCTGCACACCAGACAGCCTCAGCAGGGGAGCTGGCAGATGTTCAGCAGTCCTGGTATATACAGGCACACCAGTGGGTTGCAGGGCAATGATTTGCTGGAGGCAAGCTAGAGTGACAGAAGCCTGCTGCTGACTAGGACAAACTCTGCTGACTTGAACAGGAGAAGAGGGTCAAGTCATGCTCATGCAACCCAGGAGGAAAGACATGAGAGTGTATCAAATCAGGGGCTAACAGGCATACAGGTGGTGGGTGTAATGAACCTCAGCTCTCTGCCTGTGGCCGGAGTCAGTATGGACACCAAAGAAGGTTCTGGGTATCTCTGTTGGAATATGGGAGACTGTCTTGTGATACGTTATTTTGGGAAATAAAACTGGGGCTTTAAAACCAAATCCAACTTTTTCCTCTGGAAAAGGAGAGAAGGTGAATCGAACTTCCTCAGTTGACTGCAAACATGCAGAGGGAGGTGTCAGCCAGTCAGAAATGCAAATAGAACAGCAGTCAGGGAGAAGGGAGGTAGGATCCTCCCTGCAGGTAACAAAAAACTAATACCAGAGACATCCAGAAAGGAGGGGGAACTCCCCCACCCAGCCCCACCTACCCCTCTATCTGATGGTCTGTGAAAATGTAAAGAACTCTGAGCTGGGTGGGGGAGGAACTGCTGCTCATCTTGACTCAGTGTGTGGGGAACAAAAGGCAAACCCAGTGTAGGTGTGTGTGGGGGTGGGATTCAATACTCTTCCATCTCCCCGCAGAGAACCTGAGGTTACGCCACAATGATCCTCAAGCCTCGACCTTCAAGGAGGTGGGACAGAGAAAGGAACTGGGCTATGGGGAAGAATGTTTATTATGTAACTTGATGTGATTTGAAATGATAAAAGGTATTGGCTGTCCTGTCACACAGGGTATAAACCAGAGGGTTCTTCTACATTGATAGTTGAGCACTCTAGTTACCCCCACTTCTTTATGGGGGAGATCAGACAGATATTGCAGTTACATGCAATACTGTATTAAATTTGAGAATGGTTTCTGGATGATTGTATTCTTCTCCATGGGGGAGGGTTACCACAACTCTACAGGAACTAAAACCAGTGGGAGGGGATTAAAGGCTTGTCTATGCTACAAAATTAAGTCAACTTAAGTTAGGTCGACCTATAGCCACCGCAGTAATTAAATCAGCTGTTGGTGTCCCCACTACCTTCTTTCTGCTGGTTGTCTGGGTCCTGACAAGGAGCGCTTGACCGACTGAAGTGAAGCATTGTGGGGCACTGACAGCTTTTTGGGGCTCACAACTGGAGCCCCTCCCCGTACTGCAGTCAGAGAGGAAATGTGAAATAATAGCAGCCATGAAACTTACAAGAATGTCAATTTCACTGCTGTCAACTCTCTGCTGTGAAATTGAGCCCTGTGCTGGGCTCACAACTTTGTCTGTCAGCCCCAGGGCAGGGTGGGGACTCCTGCTGTGAGCCCAGCGCTGGGCTGGGCAATATAAATAAAGCAGTGGAGAGGTATCACCCACTGGAGTGGTTTAAATGTACTGATTCAAGCTAGGTTTTCCAGAGACTAGGGACAAAGAAAGGGCTTTTGGTATAAAAGTGTGAGCTTGAACCAACTCAAAGCCTTCTTTGTGACTGAGCAGATGGACAGGACCTTCTTCCCAGGGGGCTGGAGCAATGCTTGCAGAAAGATTGGAAGGACTATGAGCTACCAGGGCCCCATAAAACTGATGGGTGACCTCTGGTAAGCTTTTAGCATGTGTATAGGAACCTTTATTATTTTTTTTATATATTATTTCTGTAATGCTTTTACCTTAAGAATATAGGTTTTTGCTAAGAAAGAGCTGTGTGGTAACTTGGCACTCAACTTCACTGCTTATAGCCCTCAGAGAGAAAGCAAAGCACAGGTGCCAGCCTTTAGGTAGACTGGGTTTCTGGGGATAGCTCTCTGCCTTACATTGTAATGTGCAGCCTTAAAACCCCCTTGGTCAGAAGGGAGTAGGACAAGGGTCCCTACCCAGAGGTAGTGATGGCTGGAGACCTGACACCTGATTGGGCACTCCTGGAATGGACCCGTGGGGGTTCGGTGGTGGGAAGGATAAAGATGCAGTTAACCTGAAACTGTGACAGTATGTGTGTGTGCGCGTGCGCGTGTGTATGTAATTATATAATATTACACACACTGACAAAACTACACACACACACTAAACACACATTTGGTATATATTTTGCCTGTGAACTCATTGTATATGGGGATATAAGAATGAAATACCTGCAGGCTGCATGGAAACTTTTTAAAAACATCACTATAGAGGCTCAAATTAAATGAATAGCCCATATTAAACAAAAAAGTAAGAGGACAAAAAAATAATTGCAACCATGGCTAAACAGAATAAAGAAGCTGTTAGAGGCAAAAAGGCATGCTTTAAAAATTGGCAGGCTAATCCTACTGAGGAAAATATAAAGCTGCATAAACGCTGGCAAGTAAAGTGTAAAAGTATAGTCAGGCAGTCTAAAAAAGTATTTGAAGAGCAGCTAGCAAAAGACTCAAACCAACAGCAAAAAAAACTGTAAATACACCAAAAGCTGGAAGACTGACAAACAATCAGTGGGGCCACTTAATGATCAAGGTGCTAAAGGAGCACTCAAGGAAGACAAGGCCATTGCAGAGAAGCTAAATGAATTGTTTGCATTGGTCTTCACTGCAGAGGATGGGAGGAAGATTCCCATACCTGAGCCATTCTTTTTAGATGACAAATCCAAAGAACTGTCTCAGATTGAGGAGTCAGTAGAGGAGGTTTTCAAACAAATTGATAAATTAAATAGTAATAAGTCACCAGGACCTGATGGTATTCATCCAAGAATTCTGGAGGAATTCAAATACGAAATTTCAGAACTACTAACTATGGTATGTAATCTATCACTTAAATCAGCTTCTGTACCAGATGACTTGAGGATAGGTAATGTGATGCCAATGTTTAAAAAGGGTTCCGGAGGTAATCCTGACAACTACAGGCTGGGAAGCCTAACTTCAGTACCAGGGAAATTGGTTGAAACTATAGTAAGAAACAGAATTATCAGACATATATATAAACACGATTTGCTGGGGGAAGAATCCAAACCCCTTTTGTAAAGGGAAATCATTCCTGACCAATCTCTTGGAATTCTTTGAGGGTGTCAGCATGTGGACAAGGGTGATCCAGTGGATATAGTGTACTTGGACTTTCAGACAGCCTTTGACAAGGTCCTTTACTAAAGGCTCTTTTGCAAAGTAGGCAGTCGTGGAATAAGAGGAAAGGTCCTTTCATGGATCAGTAACTGGTTAAAAGACAGGAAACAAAGGGTGGGAATAAATGATCTGTTTTCACAGTGGTGAGAGGTAAATAATGGTGTCTCGTAGGAACCTGTAGTGAGACCAGTGCTGTTCAACATATTCATAAATGTTCTTGAAAAGGGGGTAAATAGTGAGGTGGCAAAGTTTGCAGATGATACAAAATTACTCAAGATAGTATAAAACGGACTGTGAAGAGTTACACAGGGATCTCACATAACTGCGTGACTGGGCAACGGAATTGCTGATGAAAGTCAGTGTTTATAACTGCAAAGTACTGTACATTGGAAAAACTTATTCCCAACTATACATACAGAATGATGGGGTCTAAATTAGCTGTTACCACTCAAGAAAGAGATCTTGGAGTCAGGGTGGGAAGTCCTCTGAAAACATCTACTCAATATACAATGGCAGTCAAAAAAGCTAACAATGTTAGGAACCATGAGGAAAGGGATAGATAATAAGACAGTAAATATAATAATTTTTAAAATGTGTGTAGCTCAGTTTGAGTTTTTAAATTGTTAACAAAATAATTTATCTTTATTAGCTAAGCACTGTGTGACTTCTCACCAGCTATTTTTTGTGTTGTCAGCTGCTTTGTGGAGGAGGCTCCTCTGGAGTGTGCTTATCTTTCAATTAGCAAAGCTTTTTTTCCCTGCAGCTGCAGTGATTAGCTTATTTTGCCTGAGAGTAAAACAAATTGAACACATAACATGGCAAGTGTCGAAGTACAGTAGAATAGCAAAAACGTACAATGTATCGCTAGCATTTTCATTATTGATGCTATCCCTGAGTCTTTGCAAAGCCTTTTGGTTAAAGCATTTCCAAAGCCATTTAGGTAGTTTTGGAAGTACAAATTACACTTTCTAATTATATTGGTCACTATTATAGAACCTTCTATCTAAGGGTGTCTTGGTGCCTTTCTGAATTATCTTAGGTATGCATTGCTATTCCCATTTTAAAGATGGGGAAATGAGGCAGAGATGGAATCCATGAAGAGACTTAGGGGATGCTGTGCTGAGTGTCACAGCACTTAACTTTTAGGCACCCAGAGAATCACAGGAACACATTGCAATTCACAAAGTCTGAGTTAGGTGCCTAGGCTCTTATACAATGAATGGGGAGAGATAGGCACCTAAGGATAATATCCACAAAAGCCAGCATGCTAGGTGGCTCCACAACTAAGCTAGCCAATGGGAGATGCCAACCAGAGGGGTGTCTGCTAAACCTGCCCCTCTCTCAGAGGTAGGCTTCTAAATCCAGGCTGCAGGGAGAAGTCTTTCTACTTAGCGGTCCATGAATAGGAACCAGCTGCCTAGAGTCACATGGCCTAGGTGCCTAAGCCATGAGTGCTGCCTTGCTCCACACAGAATGGGCAGGAGAGGAGGTGGTGCTGCTGTCACCATCACCCACCTTATAACTTTCAGCCTAGTGGTTAGAGCACTGACCTGGGATGTCAGAAACCCAGGTTCAGTGCCCTACTTTCTGCCAGAGGAGAAAGGATTTGAAGAGGGATCTCCCACCTCGCAGGAGAGTGCTCTAATCACTGAGCTATGGGATATTCTGATGTGGGGCTCCCTCAGTCTGTCCTGTTAAAGCTTTTCCACTGTGGAAAAATAATGACAGAGCAATTGGGGTAGGGGGAGTGGACCCTGGGTCTCCTACCTCCCCTGTGGATACCTGAACCACAGGACTACAGAGTCATTCTCTAGCATTCTCTCTCCTCCTTCTCCCCCCGGCTCACAACCCCCAAATGACTGATTCCACTGTGGATGATTTGCAGCCAGCGATGGCAGATTTTGAACGGGATCTGATCTTGATGGCAGCCTCTGAGCACCCTGATTGGATCAGGCCCCACATGTGGCTTAGGTGGCCAAATGCCTGTCTTTCATTGGTTCATGAATTGCTCTGGAGCTTAGGTGTCTGGCTGCCTGGAGTGGAGCAGCAGTGCAGAGACCAGAGGGAGAGACATAGGCACCTTGGGAACTTTTACTCTGAAAACTTAGGCACAGATTGAGTTTAGGCACCTATAGGATTCAGCAGGAGTTTTGTGGATCACAGTGGAGCCAAAACTGGGATTTAGGCCTCTGAACCCAAGACATAAATGCTTAAATCTGGGGATTAGGGAACTAAATACCTTCTTGGATCCATTGCAAGTGACTTGCCGAAAGGGTGTAGAACAGGTCTGTGGCATAGCTAGGCATAGAAGTCAGGTCTCCTGAATTGTAGCTATGTCTTTTAAGATCTTAGACTATCTTGTTTATTTAATTAAACATATTCTGCACCTGTAGAGCCAATTTCTGCTCCTCAGTCATAGCCAGCATTTAGAGGCCTATGAATCCTGCAATTCCTCTCTGTTTTGGGTGAATCTGTAATTGTTAAGGGTAATCTCAGATTTCATTTTAAAACAAGCAATTTTGTAGCCATTTTCATGGGAAAGATAGCCTTGAAAATGTCAACCAGTCACTAGGGCTGGCTGTCAGAGTGACTTTTGCTAAAAACTAGGAGTTATTCACAGTTCCTCTTACAGCCAGTAGGCTGTCTCTGGGGCTTGTGAAACCCACAGCCGTGGGTCCCTGATTTTGGAGGGGTGGTAAAAGTCAGACCAATCGGCAGCTATTGAGGAGGAGATTTGCCAGCTGGCTGCTGCTAATGATGTTGGAGCCACCACAAGTTCCCTGGCTGTTCCTGACTGTCTGCTGATGAGCTGGCTCATTTGGTGAACACCCATTATGGCCTGTGATCATGGAGATGGTGACACAACAGCTCAGTAGCACATGAGGCAGTGTGGTCTAGTGGATTAAGTTTGGAATTGAGGTCAGGCACTCACTCCTATATTCTAATCTCAGCCATGACCTCTGTGGCCTTAGTCAGTTACTGAACCTTTCTGCCTTAGTGTCCCCCAGGTGTAACATTGTGATGAAAACACTTACTTTTGGACCTTCATGTGTGCATTCTGATGGTTATTAATATTAGTAAAGTGCTGTATATAATAATGAGAGACAGAAAGGGCTGTGGAGGTGTGCTGGAATAGAGGCGAGAGACAGGTAGAGCAGAGAAAGGTGAGCCAGAGGAAAGCAACAGCTTTACATCTGAGAGGACAAAGAATAGCCAACAAGATGCAGGGAATATGAAACAGGAAGTAGGAGAGAAAAGGAGAAGATACCTTTCAAAGAAAGAAGAGAGGAAAGAATGGGTTGGACATGGAAGGAGAGAAAGATGATAGAGAAACAGGAGAATAAAAATGGCAATAAAAGACATGCAATGTCTAGGTTAATGAATGTAATGTAATTTATTTTCTCTAATTTTACTGTACTTCTCTGGCACATGCCCCGTATGTTTTCAGGAATAAGATAGTTCGGCTATTTTGAACTCATGTTGAACTTAACATTATTGCTGGCTACTCTGGGATCTGTGGCTGGCTAATTAGAGGAAGAGGGAAAAACGCACATAGTGGGGGCATCATGACTCCAGATCACTAACTTATTTGAAGAATTTTCCCTTGAAAAATACTTTCAAATGTTGGCAATTAGGCACAAAGCCAACCCACCTGGACTCCCCTTGTGCTCCAGCAGAGAAGATTGCTTGTAGCCTGGACAATCATCTTACTGTCTCCTCCCCCAAAGTTCTGCGACTGGCCTTGTTCATTGGGTTGTGATCATGTTAGACATGATCTGGTTTATTTTTTGGTGAGGGGCGGGAGAAGAGGGACAAAGGCACATCCCAACATGCTACAGCCAGTTCTGCCTATTTGAAAATAGAGTGAGCAAGCTTTTCCCCAGAGTCTGTCAGCTTCTGCCAGCACAGGACAAGGTCATATGAAGACTAGTGGAGGGTCCCAGTACTGCAGAAATTCAGCACATTCCCCTCAGCCACCTCAACAGTGAAGCACCTAGCGATCCCAGATGGCAAAATGCAGCTACTAGCCCCTGAGGAAAATGCTGCAGGTATAGAGAATTTTTTTCCTTGTCTTCGTCACAAGGAATTTCTTGCTCTTGTATTTCAGATACAGAGGTGCTGATAAGGCCTCAGCTGGAGTATTGTGTCCAGTTCTGAGCTCCATGTTTCAGGAAAGATGTGAACAAATTGGAGAAAGCCCAGAGGAGAGCAGCAAAATGATTAGAGGTCTAGAAAACATGAAGAAATATTGAAAAGATTGGGTTTGTTGACTGGAGAAGAAAAGGGGGGTCATAACAGTTTTCAAGTACATAAAAAGGTGGTTACAAGGAGAAAGATGAAAAATTATTCTTGTTAACCTCTGAGGATAGGACATGAACCAATGGGCTTAAATTGCAGCAAAGGAGGTTTAGGTTGGACATTAGGAAAAACTTGCTGTCAGGGTGGTTAAGCACTGAAACAAGTTGCCTAGCGAGGTTGTGGAATCTCTGTCATTGTAGGTTTTTAAGAACAGGTTAGATAAACACATGTCAGGAAAGGCCTAGTTATTACGCAGTCCTTGAGTGCAGGGGACTGGATTAGATGGCCTATTGAGGCCCCTTCCAGTCCTACACTTGTATGATTCTGTGATTATTAAAAAGGTTTTAGACTGGTAATTTAAAGTAGTTTCTGGGCCATTATACAGTTTCATTTCCTGTGTGTGGCTCTATTCTGAGGCATTATATCTGATCCAGAACCTAAAAATGAGGAAAAAAGACCAACTTTCCAAGGAGTAGTCTGTATGCCTCCATGTTCCTTGAGTCGAATGCACATACAAGCTGTCAGAAGTGCCGGGGGGAAGGCCATCTCCTGAGTTGTTTGTTGTACTGGGCCTTTATAAAGATATTTTGCTCCAGGCCTTACTCATAAAAAAGCCCTACAAACTAGACTTTCGATCCATCCTCTGCCCAGGGCCTGGTTCTTGTGTAGGCCTGGATCAACTTTGAAGCCCTCTAAAGTGGGAGTACAAGACCGGAACTTTCATCTTGCTCCAAGTTCCGTGCAACTCTGGCATTTGTTTCCAGGGCTGCTTCAGCTTCAGTGAGACTTGCACTATTGTCTAAGTGTTGGTACTAGGGTATTCTTGGTGCTGGAGACTTCAGTGGTGCTTCCTCTAGACTGGTGCCAGCCATTAAAGCTGTCACAATTTCCTCAGTGCTGGCACCTGTTTGGCATTGAGGAGGACTCTTAGGGTATTATCTACTCTTTTGAGCTGGGGATGTAATTCCCAGCTCAAGCAGACGTACTTGCACTAGTTCTCATCAAGCTAGCATGCTAGAAATAGACTGGAGCTGCAGGTCCTGAGTGCTGGAAGGGGCTAGCTGCCCCAAGTACCTGCCTAGCATCATGGATGGTTATGTACTCAGGGTAGCTAGCTCCTCCTGCTGTTCGTGCCTCTGGGGCTACATTCTATTTTTAGCACACTAGCTCAATCAGTAAGTGGGCAGTAGTAGTTAACTTCATTGAAACCAGGGTCTCAGACAAGCCCAACATTTGTGGAGGATATGGTGTTATGCTTCTTTGCCCATGTTAAGGTTAAGAGGAAAGAGCTCAGAGACCGTCACCTGTTGTGGAGACTTGGTACCATCACAGAAGAGAAAGAAGAAACTTCTCCACAGATCCAAGTCTTAGTGCTTACTCTTCTATGGCTAAGGCAGCATTGGTAGTTTGCCTCAGTAATATTTACATCATAAAAAAATTGTAGGACTGGTCCCTGGAGTTCTGTGTACACATTTAGACAGCACTACTTCCATGAATTGGTGTTTGTTCTTATGCTCACTTTGGGAGGGCAATTCTACAATCCTTGTTGAACTAGAACTCCTGAGCCCAACTTCATAGGGAATATACAAAAGCCACCTTGAAGAAGAAAGTAAGTTTAGTCACTAGTAAGTGTGGTTCATAATTTTGCCTCTGCATATTCACACTAACTGTCCACTTTCCGTCCTTCCTGCAGGTTTTACTGTGAATAACTCTGGGGTATAATAGGAATAATTGAGGCTGCTGAGGACAGCACAGCCTCTTGTGAATGCAGCTCTGAATGTTCTATGCCATCAGGGGGCACTCATGTGGTCCCAGTGGTCATGGGTTTTCTAGAAGATTCAGGCAATACACTTGAAGAATTGCAGTTACTGGTAAAACACCTGTCTTTTTGGCAACTGTTTTTAAGCTCATTTGAAAAGTCTGATAAGTCCGCAGTGCTCAGTCTGCAAGCAATATCGAAAAGAATTATTGAATTGACAGCTAATTGTTTTTCTTTATTACGGTTCTGACAGTACTGTTATAGCTATTCTTTCCTTGTGAGCAGCTTAATTAGAAGAAATGACATTATGTGGTGTCCAGTCAACCCCTTGTCATATAATATTACATTTATAGCAGATATGGTTGACATTTGAGTTCATTCCTGTCAAGCTCATTCAGAAATTTTGGTGCTTTAAACACTGAGCAGAAGCACATCCACAAGATATCTCTGTGATGTGTCAAGTGCTGATTCAGAGGAAAAGAAATTCTATTTCCACTGCTTGGTCTGAGAACAGAGGCTGATCACCTGGCCTTTATTCATCTGAAAGGTTGACATATGGAAGGGGAGAATGAATAAAATATTACTTCATGATAACCACTGTTGTCAGGTTTAAATTTTAAATGGAATTGTTCAAGATTATTTTAATATTTGGCTTCCTGCCCGTCCCAGAGGCACTCACCAGTTTCCAGCCTCTTCACTAAAATATTAATTTTCACTGCTGATTAGTCTCCTGCTGTGAATTGCATAATTTCTTACTCTGTTGAAAAAGGTAACCTTTTTTTAGTTAATCTGATGTAATAAAAACAATTACACTGAAGTGATTGAATTTTCTCTTTAATACATGAAAGGCAGATGCACAATATGCACTTTGTTAATTTTTTTAACCACTCGAATCAAAATTGTAGACGGAAAATAATCAGAGCGAATATTATTGGATTTTGCTATCTGTTGGGGAAAACTGCATGGCAAGGCCATATGCTGTTTGATTCCACACTGTATCAAAAATTCATGTTAGTTAATGAGTTGCTGTATGCTAAGAGACATAGTGTTGTCCCTTTATAGGCACATGGGGCCTTTCACCATTCAAGCTAATCATTCAAGTTAATGACTTCTACTGACAAGGAACAGTGAGGAAGGCAGGGAGCAAATGATTGTGCAGACATTAGAAGGGTCTTTTCTGAAATATGGAAATAAGAATGGCTTTTGCCAAGAAACCTTTAGTTCAGTTCATATTATGCTTGGTGCATTAGAGCTCCTGATCTATTCACGGCAGGATTGTGAGTGAGTGCCAGATGCCGAACTCATTTTGAGCATACAGTTACAGGTCTGCTTTCTTTCTTTGATGAAGACTTGTATGGCTCTGCTCTGCTTCTTTGATGTTAATCTAATGCATCCGATGAAGTGAGCTGGAGCTCACGAAAGCTTATGCTCAAATAAATGTGTTAGTCTCTAAGGTGCCACAAGTTCTCCTTTTCTTTTTGTGAATACAGACTAACACGGCTGCTACTCTGAAATCTAATTCTTCTCAGTCTTTTATTGCAGTTCCGAGCAACAGACATGAGTTCACTGCAGGATGATAAATAACAAACATCCCGTCTTATGCCTTTACAAAACTCAAGCCAAATGGCTTCCTTGTAATTAGAGCTCTATTTAAAATGTCATCCTCTCTTTTCTTAAGGTGTAGTTCGCCTGCAAAATGCACTGTATTATGGACTCAGAAGGCCCTCCACTAAATTTAGGCTTGAAACTGACTCTTGATAACATGTTTATGGGGAGGTACATGAGATGTTGTTGTCATTTTCTTTGTATGTCAAGTGTGCCATGTCTGTCTTTCTGTCTCTTTAATTTTACAAAGGTGGTTATAATTTTAAAAAACTACTGTCTGAGGTTAAGCAAGGATAATTCTAATCAGTCAGCAGCAGTTGTCTCTCTTGTGGGATTCTGTGTAAATGGATTGTAAATTACTAGTGACATTGGACTATATTCAACCCTGGTGTCTTGGGTCTGATTATTGTGAAATTTAGTTGAACAGTAAAACACAGACCTCCTCACATCCTCTCTCCCTCCCCCCGACCCTACTTCTGCTCATCATACCCAGCAGTATGGAATGATGGGCTTTCCACCTGCTTGGTGAATGACAGGCAGACTAATGGACATTTAGCCTTTTTCCTGCCAGAGGCATTCTCTCTCACAACACTTCAGCAAGAATTTCATTTGACTTCTTCTACAGATAGCTGAAATAACTGATACAAACATTAAATAAACTTATGCAAAAAACTGCTTCCTCTCCCAGCTACAAAATGCATGCACATCTTTCTGGTAATAGTAATTAGCACTTGCCCTGTTCAAAGAACTTTCACAACAAGCTTGAGAGGCAGTTAATATTATTATCATCCACATTTTACTCATTGAGAAACTGAGTCACCAGTGGACTATCCATGTGCTTAAAGAACATGCTTATTGCTTTACAGGATTGGGAGCTAACTGACTTGTCTGAGGCGTGAGAGGGAGTTGATGACACACAAGGATTAGATTTAGAAATTCCTAATTCCCAGCTCTTTGCCCAGTCACTTCTTCAATCCTTTCCTCTAGCAGAATCAAAAAAGTTAAGGCCAGCATTTCAAACTAGTGTGCCTAAAGTTAGGTGCTTAAATCCATATTTAGGCACCAAATTAAGCAGACTGATTTTCAGCAGCTGTTGTTATTATAATTTATTATTCTTGTTTATAAAAATATGCAAAAATACCTATCTAGCACTCTAAGTGCATCTGATATAAATTACAAAAAAAGTTGGCTGAAACGAGCAGCTATTGTAACAGGGAATGCTAAGCCCTTGAAAGCAGGGTTACAGCTTGACACAAACCTTCTCAAGCTGTGAGGAATTCTGGGGTTGTAGTTCCAGTGGGACCACGGGAGTTGTAGGCTGGGCAGCAATACATACTAGGATAGGGTGAGGGGCATCAATAAGCTCCCTTCTTTCACAAAAGGACAAAAGTTCTGGAGGGTGTGCTCCTCTGCAGAGTGCCTCCTGGGAGGAGCTGTGGAAAGGATCTTGAGAATGGACAGAGGGAAAGGCATAGAGGCATGCAGGAGAATATGGACCATGGAGTGGAATAAGTTGTACATTTGTGAAAAGACCAGCACCATAGGGTGTGGGTTTGGACTTGTGCTAGGAAGTGGGCAAAGGAAGCTGCCTGGGTCAAAAGAAGCAGTGTGGGTTTGAGGCCTGAGATCGGCCCTTGCCTTTTTGTTTAGGGGTTCCAGGCTAGTAGTTCCCTCCCCTGCATCAAGAGGCTATATCTTGATGCCTCAAGAGAGTGAAGGATGGCTTTTGGCCCAAGTGATTACCAGTATTTGGGGCCTTGTGGTTTGTTTCATTAGGAGGAGAAATTGTGACAATCAGGTGCAATCTTTGAGGCAATCCTGTTTATTTACAAAGAATGTACATAAATTCTTGTTTCCCCAAACACAGTAGGAATAAAACAGGAGACAGTTTCTTTGCTCACAGTTCCAAGCCTCTTTCCAGCCAGAGCTTTTTCTCTCCTGGCCACGTTTTCTAGTCCTTCTCTTGCTGTCCGCTTGGTTTTTTGGCTGCTTCTCTTTGCCTGTTTTCTGGCTGCTTCTGCTCCCAGACAAACAACTCCATCAAGCAAAATGCCTCTGCCCAAATAGCTTGGTCTCTGACCAGCCTTGGACATGGCCTGTGTTTTGAGCAGTGGCTCAGAGTGGTGGTTTCAGCTAGCTTACTCTAAAAAGAAGCTTAACTACTTACATTTATCCAGAATGAAGGGTGAGTGATGCACCCATCAGCTTCAATAAAGTTTAACCCAACCTCTTTCATCAGAGGCTTGTGGAGCCATTGTTATGGTTTGGAATCCCACTTAGGTTGGAAGAAATGGAGGTTTTTCTAATTTAGCTAGAAGATTCAGTGAAACTATATACCTGCCAACATTTGCAAACACAAATAGGAGATTCGTCCTCAAGCTCCTGTGCATATGGATCCCATTCATGGTGCACTTGTGCCCTGCACAGTTCAGAATACATCTCCAGCAGTGTCCACCAGGGGCTGTGGATGCATTTCTCATGCTCTCATGTTCTCTCTCCTTAGAGCATAAAGGGCAGGGCAGTCCCAACTGCTAGCCAGCTCCTTCTGACTGCTCTGATAGAGAATTAGAACTGCTCTGTATCCCTCCTTCTTGGTCAGATCATTTTTATAGGCCTTTTATTTTATGCCCATTGGCTTAAAAAACAATTGGCTGTTGGTAGTTTTTTTTTTTTTTTGGTAATTAGTTGCTGGTGCCAGACTGCGGCCATTAAGCCTCAGCCATGCTCACTGAGTTTTAAATCTTGTCCATCATGCAGAAGAGTGATTCCTCTGGAAGACTGACACAACTTATACTTACAGTGCCTTGGGGAAGGCCACATAACTTCTAAGTGTGCAATTTGTAAGGCATTCAAGAAACACACACAGAAGTCTAGTGAGTCAAGGCTCAAGATTTTCGTGATGGAGAAATCCATGGCAGTTGCTGCTGAATCAGAGACTTTGAAAGGCCATGGGAAAGCAGCCCACTTCTGATCTGGTCACACCTCGAATTCGCCAGAGCTAAGAAATCACACTGAGCCATAGAGGTTCAAGAGAAACTTCACAAATCTAATAATAGCTTGCCACAGCAGGCAAACATCCTGCTGGAGCAGTCAGAAACCCCTGCTGCCCTCAGGAGAAAGGATCATGGCTACTGACCTGAATCCCTGGCACTGTAAGGCCGAGATGCTGGGGCAGGCAGGCTGGGGCCAGTGCTCACAAGGCCAGGGGTTCAGGGGCTATGGGGCTGGGGCCATGCCGTGCCACCTGCCTGGCATTGGGGTTGGGGGCCCTCCAGGGCTGGGGGCGCTCCTGCAGCGCTGCCTGCCCAGCACTCCGGGACTGGGGCTGCGGATGCGCGGGGGAGTGGGGTGCTGTGGGGTCTGGCGGGAGAGGGGGCATGGAAGGGGATGGGCAGGGCCTTGGGCAGAGGGGGAGGGGCTGGGGGAAAGCCTCCTCCACCATCTTGTTCACCTGCCATCCATGAAGAAAAAGACAAAAACTGGTGCCAAAGGAATCTGTGATGGCACTGATACCAAAGCTGATGTGCACAGAAATCACATTCAGTGACATCAGCTTTGGTGTCAGTACCAGTGCACAGCACATCCTTGCCATCGACACAAGCAACTTTGAGTGGCTCGTAATTGGCCCTGTCCGCCTTCGTATCAGAGCATCAGAAACACCCTCTCTCATCAAAGTGCTCTGGATCGGGGGATTCAGTGTCCAAGAGGTCACCTCTGAACACTTTGGATTCTACCTTGGTACCGACAGTACCAACTGGATCATACTTTATAACCCCGGAGGAGATTAGGGTTAGTTCAGAGCCAGAATCTTCTGTATTACAGGCCTCTCCTGCCTCAGTTTCTCCAAGATCTTCTTTGCAGCAAGAACCTATGGTACCAGTCATGAAAATAGTTTTACAATCTGCTGCTACTGAGGTTGAGGAACTTTCCATTCCAAAACAGGTTATTGCACCTCCTGGACCAGCCTCTCCACTAGAGAACTTTTCTTCATCTTCTTAGTCAGCTGAGTCTGTAAAAACCTTCACCAATCCCTACCAATAGAACTAAACATCACTAAAACCTTTCTTCATGGTTTAGTCCAGTTAGGAGTCCACCAAGTGATACTCACTTACTTCTGTGGATGCCAGTACCTTGGAATTCTATGGCTTGCCCATACAGATGTCAGTTGTGGCCCTATTGGCCTCCTTGGTACAATCCAAGTCAACAATTTCCTCCTCTCTGCACTTCAGGAGCCAGATTCTTATGGCAAGATTTCCCTCTACTTGCCCATTCTTCCCCAAAATCTACAGTTGTGGAAACACAGCAACCTCTGTCTGAGGAGGAGATAGAGCAGACCAGGTATGAGCCTTCTACAGCAAGTTTTCTTCTCCTCCTGAAGAAATCATAGTGTCTTCTGCTCCTCGGACAGTAGGGGGGTATGGTGCTTCCTGGGGTGCCCAGGACTGTGAGTCTCCTTGTTATCCTCACCTCCAGTGAGAGGAAAATTTGCTTGTGCTTAATTGGATGTCAGTTCCCTTATACCACTAATCTGTTCGTCACCCAAACAATCTCCTCAAGCCTTTACCAGGCTTTCTGTGCCTTGCAGGTTAACAGTAAGTGTACCCCAGCCCCTGAGCCCTTCTGAAGTATCTCTCTGTAATATCCAGCTTCTGTCACTGGACACTCACAGAAATTACCAGGTTTGCTGTTTCCAAGGGAACAGTATACACACAGCTTGACGGGTACAACTTAAGATCAGGTCCTTTGTAACATCACAGCAGTGAGATCCATTTATTGTGAAAACAATACAATTATTATCAAAGGCTCAGATTTAAGAGATTAGTGAATAAGGATAATGGAAACAGAAATAGTTACATATAAAACAAAAAGTATAACATGCTTCTTAGAGTCTAAACTCAACTTTAACAGGCTAAAATCCTTGTCTAAGTAGCTTCTCACCCTAAAGCAATTTCCCAGCATCACCAGCCAACATGATTGGAATCCCATCTTTCATGAATGCCAAAAGCGCTGTCCTCTTTACTCCCTTAGTGATGGATAAAGATGTGTCCTGTTACCATCTTCTTATATTCCCAAATGTCATTGTTTTGTCCACAGAGTCAGGATGACTCCACCCCCCAGGGGTTCCTTTCCTGGTGAGCTGGCTCCAAGTTGTATTTATGTTCTTGTGTTGACTCCATATGCAAAAAGGGGCTTCCATTGTCTTGATTTACAATGCGTAATCTACACATGAACCGAGGCAGACATCCTTTTGTCTGGCAAAACCTGTTTGTCAATCCTGCCTGGACACAGACACTAAAATATATTTGCTACATACATCTCACAATGATTATGAGGATCAGTATGACATAAGCTTTCATTAGACACCCCACCCGACCCTTTCTGAATAAATACTATAAAAGCAGTATGCTAGATGTTGCAAGTTTGTCAGGCCTGATAGGAGTTGCTGTTACAAAACACTGAACCTTTTGCCAGTTGGTATTGAGGAGTTCTTAGGGTCACAATGATTTTAATGCTTTTCAGGATCTTTTAAAGAGGATGGCAGAGACATTAGAAATTCCTCAGGAACTGGTGCAGGAAAAGTATGCTAAACTGTTTGATATTCTGCAACCTTATACTCAAAATACGATTGCCCTACCCATTAATGAGGGTGTTCTCAAGTCAGCTAACGAATTGTGGGCAACACTAGCTTATATAACAGCAACTTCAAAATGAGCAGATTGGAAATATCAAGTTCCCCCAAGGGCTTTGAGTATTTTTATACTGTCCTAGCTCCTTCATTGCTAGTAGTCACTGCTGTTAATGGAAAATCTAAGCAGGCTTTGAGATCTACCCTGAGAGAAAGAGAGAGAACCACAAACAATTGTATTTTTTTGGAATCCTTTGCTTTCCTTCAGGTTAGAATTTCTAACTATCAAGCAATGCTTGCTCAGTATAACTACATACAACAGGACAAAGTGGATACTCAGAACCCTTGGGGGGACTTGATATTTCCAATGTGCTCATTTTGAAGTTGCTGTTTTCAAGATAAACTCCTGCAGAATTAAAAGAAAAATTTATGTCCATCAGTTCTAAAGGTATGTTAGCTTCAAAAATATCTCTAAAAGCAGCATTAGACTCAGTGGATGCAGGAGCATGCTCACTGGCAACTGCTATTGTCATTTGAAGATATTCTTGACTTTCTGCATTGGACCTGCCTGGAGGGGTCCAGACTGCAGTACAGAACTCACCTTTATAATGTTCAGGATCTTTTTAGTGCCAAGACAGGTGACACATTGCCTTCTCTAAAGGATTCAAGAGTCATGTGAAGATTGTTGGGTCTCTACACTATGTTTTTCGAGAGAGAGCAGTATAGACCTCAAGTAGCTTCCAGAGGTCTAAACCTTCTACTTCTAACTATTTTTTTCATCAGAGACCTTTTGATCGGAGTAGACAGAGGCCTAGATTCTAGAAGAGGAAATTGTCCAATTCTTCCAATATCTCAGCTCAGTCTGGCCATGCTCAAAAGAAGCAATTTTGAAACCATGGTCAAGGATACGGGTTCAGTGTTCATAGATCTATACCCTTCCTCCCCACCCTTTTTGGTTCCTGCCTCTCTTTTTTCAAGGAGGCTTGTCTGGAATAACTATGGACCAATGGGTCCTTTGGGTCATTCACAAAGGTTACAACATATAATTCCAGACCATTCCTCCTCCTCACCCTCTCTCCCTCCCTCCCTCCCATTTCCTTTTCAGGGAGAAGAGGCTCTCATGAAGCAAGAGAAAGACTCTGATGCAACAAAGGTGTGATAGAGGTAGTTTCTCCTGAATTTGTATGGAGAGGATTTTATTCTCCATACTTCATGATTCTGTAAAAGAAAGGGGATTGGAGGCCAATTCTGGACCTCAGGCTACTCAATTCTTATATGTGTCATATGAAATTGTGCACAGTAACTGTCACTTCTGTTATGCCCTCTCTAGATCACATAGACTGGGTTCAGTACCCTTGACTTAGAAGATGCTTACTTTTCAATTACAGATTCACTGAGCATCCAGAAAGTTTCTTTTTGTGGCACTAGACAAACATCATCCGTTCAAAGTTCTCTTGTTCGGTATATCAACCGCACCTTAAGTTCTAAAAAAGCGTCTATCTTTCATTGCTGCCATCTTCATTGTTAGGGCATACATGTTTATCTCTATAACTGGTTAATTCAGGGACTTAGGCAAATCAAGTTAGAGTTAATTATTTTCTTGAAGCTGGGGCTAATTTTCAACTTTAAAAAAAATCAAATTCATTTCCATCCCAGTCAATTGAATTCACTGGAGTTGTTCTGGACTCCAAAACAGCAAGAACTTTTCTTCCTCAGGAGAGATTTTAAACAATCAGTTTGTAAGCACCTGAAGAATAATAGTCAAAGTTTACCCTGAGGCATAGATGGCTCATCAGATTGATGCAGTTGGCGTGCCAGTTTCCATAGCTAATGCGACACTAGGGTGTGAAGGGGCTTCTCAACCCTATGGATCAGGTGCCCATTTTATGGCTAGGTGAACTGGAGGTGACCTTGTAGTGTGAAATCAAGTGATCTGCATCTAGGGTCCTTGATTTCAAAAGGGCAGATTTAAGGGAATTAGGGAAATGTACTGGACTGAAGAATGCAAGGATCTGAATGTGAAGGAGGCTTGGAATTACTTTAAGTCAAAGTTGCAGAAACTATCTGAAGCCTGCATCCCAAGCAAGGGATGAAAGTTTGGTTGCAGACCAAGCTGGATGAACAAGCATCTCAAACGGGCAATTAAGAGACAACAGAAAGCCTACAAGGAATAGAAGGTGGGATGGATCAGCAAGGAAAGCTACCTCTTGGAGGTTAGAAAACAAGCACTTAAGAACATAAGAAAGGCCATACTGAGTCAGACCAAAGGTCATCAAGCCCAGTATCCTGTCCTCTGACAGTGGCCAATGGCAGGTGCCCCAAAGGGAATGAACAGACAGGTTATCATAAAGTGATCCATGCCCTGTCACCCAATCCCAGCTTCTGGCAAACAGAGGCTAGGGACAGCATTTCTGCCCATCCTGGCTAATATCCATTGATGGACCTATCTTCCATGAATCTATCTAGCTCCCTTTTGAACCCTATTATAGTACTGGCCTTCACAACACCCTCTGGCAAGGAGTTCCAGAGGTTGACAGTGCATTGCGTGAAAAAATACTTTATTGTGTTTTGTTTTAAACCTGCTACCTATTAATTTCATTTGGTGGCCCTTTGTTCTTGTATTATGAGAAGGACTAAATAACACTTCCTTATTTACTTTCTCTATACCACTCATGATTTTATAGACCTCTATCATATCCCCCCTTAGTCTACTCTTTTCCAAGCTGAAAAGTCCCAGTCTTAGTAATCTCTCCTCATACAGAAGCCGTTCTATACCCCTAATAATTTTTGTTGTCATTTTCTGAACCTTTTCCAATTCTAATATATCTTTTTTGAAATGGGGCAACCACATCTGCACACAGTATTCAAGGAGTGGGCATACCATGGATTTATTTAGAGGCAATATGATATTTTCTGTCTTATTATCTATCCCTTTCTTGATGATTCCCAACATTCTGTTTGCTTTTTTGACTGCCGCTGCACATTGAATGGATGATTTCAGAGAACTAGCCACAATGACTCCAAGATCTCTTTCCTGAGTGGTAACAGCTAATTTAGACCCCATCATTATATATGTATAATTAGGATTATGTTTTCCAATGTGCATTACTTTGCATTTATCAACATTAAATTTCATCTAGCATTTTGTTGCCCAGTCACCCAGTTTTATGAGATCCTTTTGTAGCTCTTCGCATTCTGCCTGGGACTTAACTGTCTTGAGTAGTTTTGTATCATCTGCAAATTTTGCCACCTCACTGTTTACCCCTTTTTCGAGATCGTTTATGAATATGTTAAATAGGACTGGGCCCAGTACAGATCCCTGGGGGACACCACTATTTACCTCTCTCCATTCTGAAAACTGACCATTTATTCCTACCCTTTGTTTCCTATCTTTTAACCAGATACCAATCCATGAGAGAACCTTCCCTCTTATCCCATGACTTCTTATTTTGCTTAAGAGCCTTTGGTGAGGGACCTGGTCAAAGGCTTTCTGAAAATCTAAATACAAGTGTATAGTAAAAGGTTATATAGCCATATAAGTAAAAAGAAAACAAGGAAAGAAGAAGTGGGACCACTAAACACTGAGGATGGGATGGAGTTTAAAGATAATCTAGGCATGGCCCAACACCTAAACAAATACTTTGCCTCAGTTTTTAATAAGACTAATGAAGAGCTTAGGGGTAGTGGCAGGGTGGCTAATGGCAACAAGGATATGGAAGTAGAAATTACTACAGTCAAGGTGGAAGTCAAACTCAAACAGCTTAATGGGACTAAACAGGGGAGCCCGGATAATCTTCATCCAAGAATATCAATTGAATTGGCTTCCTCAATGGCATGTTTCAGCAGGTTCCCATTGATAGACGTATGTGGAATAGCTACATGGTCATCAATTCACACATTTACTAGACATTATTCCTGGAGGATAGATGCTCAAGTCAGGAGAGTGGTCCTTCATTCTTTGTTCAGCTAAAATCCTAGCTTCCACCTCCTGAAGAGTCAAACTGCTTGTTAGTCGTCATCAGTGAGATCCACAAGCACAGGAGCTTGAAGAAAGAAGGGTTACTTGTGGATCCCATGACTTGGCTTCCTTCGCCACAGATCCAAGTCTTATCTGTGAGGCAAAGGAACTGATTGGTGGTTGGGGTCTCCCAGACCCTCATGCTGTCAGAAGAGGGAAGAATGAGAGCATGCAGGGTGTCTGCACGACCCCTAGTGGATGCTTTTAGAAAATTTTTACATAGTCTTGTGCGGGGTACAAGTGCACCATGAGTGGGATCCACATGCACAGACCATCTTGGAAAATCTCAGTTATTGAAAGGTAAGAAATCATTCTTTCTACTTTGCAAACGTTTGCAGACATTTTGCCTATTTGTCCTATTTACACCCATTCTCTGCATTCATTCCAACTAGCTTTCATTCCATGTCCACTTTCACTTCAACCTGTTTTACCACAGCCTCATTATGCATGTACTTCCTAGACACAGCTTAATCCAGTACCTATCCCATTCATTCCTCATTCTCCTCACCACTCATGCAGTCGACAAACACACTGAGTGCACTCATTTTGTACACTCATCCTCAGACTCCACGCCCATTCATTCTACATGCACCCATGCCCACTCCATACACCCATTCATTTTCTACCCATTCATTCTGTGCACACATGCCATCACAAACAGGTCCCCAGAGTCTTCAACACGCCTCCCAGCAGACTGCTGCTGCGGGACCACCCAACCCTGATCATCCCCCCACATATACCTCTGACCCTTCCAGCGCCCCTATATGCCTCTAATGCCCCATGTGTATCTAACCTACAAATCCTTCCATGTGCCTCTGATCCCTTGATCATCCCATGTGCACTACTTCCACATGTACCTCTGATATTCCCTCCTCTCCCCAGTGCCCCGACCCACCTCGGCGATCTCTGTCTCTGACAGCATGGCATGGGGCCAGTGCTGGTCTCTCAGGTAAGAAGTTACCAAACCAAAGCAAAACCAACACTTCAAACTCTACTTGGAAACCAAGAATCATTGCTTAATAAACAGGCTGCTGCATTCTACACCCATTTATTTTTCTATGTTCATTTAAAATATAACCTCACATGTGCACGCTGCAATGATCTAGGCATGAGGTGGTAAGAGCCTGGATCACAGCTAGGTCTGCACCTGAGGGAAATGGCCACAACAAGGACCTTCAGTGCACCCAAAAGTCCTTGGCTTTGGGGAGCAAGGGGACCTGAGGCTGCTTTTATTTTTTGTTTCCTGTGATGACTCTATCGAAGTCCAGTGTGTGATAAGCAAATTTAATTGTTTGTTTGGAATTGAAGTTACCAGATTTAAAATATTTTAGTCCTCCATCATCATACTGAAAATTATTTGTTTCCTTGCTAATTCTGTCACCAGTAAAGTACCAAATGTATATGTTATACAAGCATACTATCAGTCCTTCCCCCCGCCCACACACCCACCTGTGAAGCATTCTGCCTTAACCAGTAATAACAATAATATTTCAAAGTAGGTCATCTACTATTCTGAGTGTACAGACTATGAAATTTAGCCATTGAGCAATAGATGAATATAAATTAAGCAAGTTAAATTGACTATCAAATCAAATTGCTTTAGAGCAGAAGTCTTATTGGATTTAAAAATGAATTGGTTTTCCATTAATTTGTACTGAAGTGGTGCTGTTAAAGTGCTGGTTTGCTATGAGCTATGTATAGCTCCGTTTACTGGGTGCAGTCTCTAAGGGTATGTCTACACTACGGAATAAGGTCGAATTTATAGAAGTCGGTTTTTTAGAAATCGGTTTTATATATTCGAGTGTGTGTGTCCCCACAGAAGTGCATTAAGTGCATTAACTCGGCGGAGTGCTTCCACAGTACCGAGGCTAGAGTCGACTTCCGGAGCGTTGCACTGTGGGTAGCTATCCCACAGTTCCCGCAGTCTCCGCTGCCCATTGGAATTCTGGGTTGAGATCCCAATGCCTGATGGGGCTGAAACATTGTCGCGGGTGGTTCTGGGTACATATCGTCAGTCCCCCCCTTCCCTCCCTCCCTCCCTCCGTGAAAGCAAGGGCAGACAATTGTTTCGCGCCTTTTTTCCTGAGTTACCTGTGCGGACGCCATATCACCGCAAGCATGGAGCCCGCTCAGGTAACCGTCACCGTATGTCTCCTGGGTGCTGGCAGACGCGGCACGGCATTGCTACACAGTAGCAGCAACCCATTGCCTTGTGGCAGCAGATGGTACAATACGACTGGTAGCCGTCCTCGTCATGTCCGAGGTACTCCTGGTCGCCTGTGTGATCAGGAGCGCCTGGGCAGACATGGGCGCAGGGACTAAATTTTTAGTGACTTGACCAGGTCATTTTTTTTAGTCCGGCAGTCAGTCCTATTGAACCGTCTTATGGTGAGCAGGCAGGCAATATGTCCTTCTGCACCGTCTGCTGCCAGCCAAAGATGTAAAAGATAGATGGAGTGGATCAAAACAAGAAATAGACCAGATTTGTTTGTACTCATTTGCCTCCTCCCCTGTCTAGGGGAATCATTCCTCTAGGTCACACTGCAGTCCCTCACAGAGAAGGTGCAGCGAGGTAGATCTAGCCATGTATCAATCAGAGGCCAGGCTAACCTCCTTGTTCCAATAAGAACAATAACTTAGGTGCACCATTTCTTATTGGAACCCTCCGTGAAGTCAACCCTGTAAGCCGTGTCCTCAGTCGCCCCTCCCTGCGTCAGAGCAACGGCAAACAATCGTGCATCTGAGTTGAGAGTGCTGTCCAGAGCAGTCACAATGGAGCACTCTGATTGGGCTAAAACATTGTCGCGGGTGGTTCTGGGTACATATTGTCCGGCCCCCGTTCCTTCCCTCCCTCCGTGAAGGCAAGGGCAGACAATTGTTTCGCGCCTTTTTTCCTGAGTTACCTGTGCGGACGCCATACCACCGCAAGCATGGAGCCCGCTCAGGTAACCGTCACCATATGTCTCCTGGGTGCTGGCAGACGCGGTACGGCATTGCTACACAGTAGCAGCAACCCATTGCCTTCTGGCAGCAGACGGTACAGTACGACTGGTAGCCGTCCTCGTCATGTCCGAGGTGTTCCTGGTCGCCTGTGTGAGGTCGATCAGGAGCGCCTGGGCAGACATGGGCGCAGGGACTAAATTTTTAGTGACTTGACCAGGTCATTTTTTTTAGTCCGGCAGTCAGTCCTATTGAACCGTCTTATGGTGAGCAGGCAGGCAATATGGATTGCTAGCAGTCCTATTGCACCGTCTTCTGCCGAGCAGCCATGAGATGTGGATGGCATGCAGTCCTTCTGCACCCTCTGCTGCTAGCCAAAGATGTAAAAGATAGATGGAGTGGATCAAAACAAGAAATAGACCAGATTTGTTTTGTACTCATTTGCCTTCTCCCCTGTCTAGGGGACTCATTCCTCTAGGTCACACTGCAGTCACGCACAGAGAAGGTGCAGCGAGGTAGATCTAGCCATGTGTCAATCAGAGGCCAGGCTAACCTCCTTGTTCCAATAAGAACAATAACTTAGGTGCACCATTTCTTATTGGAACCCTCCGTGAAGTCCTGCCTGAAATACTCCTTGATGTAAAGCCACCCCCTTTGTTGATTTTAGCTCCCTGAAGTCAACCCTGTAAGCCGTGTCGTCAGTCGCCCCTCCCTCCATCAGAGCAACGGCAGACAATCATTCCGCGCCTTTTTTCTGTGCGGACGCCATACCAAGGCAAGCATGGAGTCCGCTCAGCTCACTTTGGCAATTAGGAGCACATTAAACACCACACGCATTATCCAGCAGTATATGCAGCACCAGAACCTGGCAAAGCGCTACCGGGCGAGGAGGCGACGTCAGCGCGGTCACGTGAGTGATCAGGACATGGACACAGATTTCTCTGAAAGCATGGGCCCTGCCAATGCATGCATAATGGTGCTAATGGGGCAGGTTCATGCTGTGAAACGCCGATTCTGGGCTCGGGAAACAAGCACAGACTGGTGGGACCACATAGTGTTGCAGGTCTGGGACGATTCCCAGTGGCTGCGAAACTTTCGCATGCGTAAGGGCACTTTCATGGAACTTTGTGACTTGCTTTCCCCTGCCCTGAAGCGCATGAATACCAAGATGAGAGCAGCCCTCACAGTTGAGAAACGAGTGGCGATAGCCCTGTGGAAGCTTGCAACGCCAGACAGCTACCGGTCAGTTGGGAATCAATTTGGAGTGGGCAAATCTACTGTGGGGGCTGCTGTGATGCAAGTAGCCCACGCAATCAAAGATCTGCTGATATCAAGGGTAGTGACCTTGGGAAATGTGCAGGTCATAGTGGATGGCTTTGCTGCAATGGGATTCCCTAACTGTGGTGGGGCCATAGACGGAACCCATATCCCTATCTTGGCACCGGAGCACCAAGCCGGCGAGTACATAAACCGCAAGGGGTACTTTTCAATAGTGCTGCAAGCTCTGGTGGATCACAAGGGACGTTTCACCAACATCAACGTGGGATGGCCGGGAAAGGTACATGACGCTCGCATCTTCAGGAACTCTGGTCTGTTTCAAAAGCTTCAAGAAGGGACTTTATTCCCAGACCAGAAAATAACTGTTGGTGATGTTGAAATGCCTATATGTATCCTTGGGGACCCAGCCTACCCCTTAATGCCATGGCTCATGAAGCCATACACAGGCAGCCTGGACAGCAGTCAGGAGCTGTTCAACTACAGGCTGAGCAAGTGCAGAATGGTGGTAGAATGTGCATTTGGACGTTTAAAGGCGCGCTGGCGCGGTTTACTGACTCGGTTAGACCTCAGCGAAACCAATATTCCCACTGTTATTACTGCTTGCTGTGTGCTCCACAATATCTGTGAGAGTAAGGGGGAGACGTTTATGGCGGGGTGGGAGGTTGAGGCAAATCGCCTGGCTGCTGGTTATGCGCAGCCAGACACCAGGGCGGTTAGAAGAGCACAGGAGGGTGCGGTACGCATCAGAGAGGCTTTGAAAACCAGTTTCATGACTGGCCAGGCTATGGTGTGAAAGTTCTGTTTGTTTCTCCTTGATAAAACCCCCCGCCCCTTGGTTCACTCTACTTCCTTGTAAGCTAACCACCCTCCCCTCCTCCCTTTGATCACCTCTTGCAGAGGCAATAAAGTCATTGTTGCTTCACATTCATGCATTCTTTATTCATTCATCACACAAATAGGGGGATGACTACCAAGGTAGCCCAGGAGGGGTGGTGGAGGAGGGAAGGAAAATGCCACACAGCACTTTAAAAGTTTACAACTTTAAAATTTATTGAATGACAGCCTTCTTTTTTTGGGGCAATCCTCTGTGGTGGAGTGGCTGGTTGGCCGGTGGCCCCCCCACCGCGTTCTTGGGCGTCTGGGTGTGGAGGCTATGGAACTTGGGGAGGAGGGCGGTTGGTTACACAGGGGCTGTAGTGGCAGTCTGTGCTCCAGCTGCCTTTGCTGCAGCTCAACCATACACTGGAGCATACTGGTTTGGTCCTCCAGCAGCCTCAGCATTGAATCCTGCCTCCTCTCATCACACTGTCGCCACATTCGAGCTTCAGCGCTCTCTTCAGCCCGCCACTTACTCTCTTCAGCCCGCCACTTACTCTCTTCAGCCCGCCACCTCTCCTCCTGGTCATTTTGTGCTTTCCTGCAGTCTGACATTATTTGCCTCCACGCATTCGTCTGTGCTCTGTCAGTGTGGGAGGACAGCATGAGCTCGGAGAACATTTCATCTCGAGTGCGTTTTTTTTTCTTTCTAATCTTCACTAGCCTCTGGGAAGGAGAAGATCCTGTGATCATTGAAACACATGCAGCTGGTGGAGAAAAGAAAAGGGACAGCGGTATTTAAAAAGACACATTTTATAAAACACTGGCTACACTCTTTCAGGGTAAACCTTGCTGTTAACATTACATACATAGCACATGTGCTTTCGTTACAAGGTCGCATTTTGCCTCCCCCCACCGCGTGGCTACCCCCTCAACCCTCCCCCCTCCCTGTGGCTAACAGCGGGGAACATTTCTGTTCAGCCGCAGGCAAACAGCCCAGCAGGAATGGGCTCCTCTGAGTGTCCCCTGAAGAAAAGCACCCTATTTCAACCAGGTGACCATGGATTATATCTCACTCTCCTGAGGATAACACATGAACGGATGTTGCTTGAACGCCAGCAAACATACACTGCAATGCTTTGTTGTACAATGATTCCCGAGTACGTGTTACTGGCCTGGAGTGGTATAGTGTCCTACCATGAAGGACGCAATAAGTCTGCCCTCCCCAGAAACCTTTTGCAAAGGCTTTGGGAGTATATCCAGGAGAGCCGCGAATGCCAGGGCAGAGTAATCCTTTCACATGCTTGCTTTTAAACCATATATAGTATTTTAAAAGGTACACTCACCGGAGGTCCCTTCTCCGCCTGCTGGGTCCAGGAGGCAGCCTTGGGTGGGTTCAGGGGGTACTGGCTCCAGGTCCAGGGTGAGAAACAGTTCCTGGCTGTCGGGAAAACCGGTTTCTCCGCTTGCTTGCTGTGAGTTATCTACAACCTCCTCCTCATCATCATCTTCTTCGTCCCCAAAACCTGCTTCCGTATTGCCTCCATCTCCATTGAAGGAGTCAAACAACACGGCTGGGGTAGTGGTGGCTGAACCCCCTAAAATGGCATGCAGCTCATCATAGAAGCGGCATGTTTGGGGCTCTGACCCGGAGCGGCCGTTCGCCTCTCTGGTTTTCTGGTAGGCTTGCCTCAGCTCCTTCAGTTTCACGCGGCACTGCTTCGGGTCCCTGTTATGGCCTCTGTCCTTCATGCCCTGGGAGATCTTGACAAAGGTTTTGGCATTTCGAAAACTGGAACGGAGTTCTGATAGCACGGATTCCTCTCCCCATACAGCGATCAGATCCCGTACCTCCCGTTCGGTCCATGCTGGAGCTCTTTTGCAATTCTGAGACTCCATCATGGTCACCTCTGCTGATGAGCTCTGCATGGTCACCTGCAGCTTGCCACGCTGGCCAAACAGGAAATGAGATTCAAAAGTTCGCGGTTCTTTTCCTGTCTACCTGGCCAGTGCATCTGAGTTGAGAGTGCTGTCCAGAGCGGTCAAAATGGAGCACTCTGGGATAGCTCCCAGAGGCCAATACCGTCGAATTGTGTCCACAGTACCCCAAATTCGACCCGGCAAGGCCGATTTAAGCGCTAATCCGCTTGTCAGGGGTGGAGTAAGGAAATCGATTTTAAGAGCCCTTTAAGTCGAAATAAAGGGCTTCATCGTGTGGACGGGTGCAAGTTTACATCGATTTAATGCTGCTAAATTCGACCTAAAGTCCTAGTGTAGACCAGGGCTTAGTGGCTGATTAACATAATAATCTAACTGAAAGCGATTGTAGAGGAAGTATCATTGATTCTAGGTTGAAGGCACATAATTATATTGTATGTTAAGGTTTCTTCATCATTGCCTAATGTACAAGCGTGATAGGGTTTTTTAGTGTGGCCATTTTTTGACTTAGTCCATAAATTTTTTGCTGGAACTAAACAGAAAATATAGCGGGTTGTGTTTTAAATATGCAGAAAGGCATTCTACATCAATTATTCATTCTAAACAGAGCCGGAGAACACTTACTATTCCTGAAGACAAACAGGGAGGATGGGGAAGGGGGAGTTCCAACATATGGTCTCAAATATAGATTTAAAAAGGAAAATTTTAAAAATGCTTCTACCAATTTAAATAAAATGGAGAAACCCACAAGGATCACTTCTCAGCTGCTGCTGTTCTCCAACTCTGTGAAACATAGCTGAAAACATACTACTGGCAATAGTTCCTGACCACATCCTTATTATCAGTGAATACAAGATGGCTGTAGATGCAGGAGATTACATTCATGGAAAATGAGAGGTTTCTTCTCATGTGTGTGGAATGTCTTTGATAGGTCACAACATGAAGATAGTTCATCACAATAGACTTTTCAAATACACTACCCTCAAATCATACCTCTTTTAAAAAAGCATTTCTTTAAGAACATAGGAATGGCCATATATTTGGACCAGCGTTCCATCTTGTCCAGTATCCTGTCTTTAACAGTGGCCATTACCACAAGCTTTTGAGGAAGGCATGTGATAGGCATTTATGGAATAACTTGCTCACAGAGAATGTTTCTATATAATCACCACTAGAGGCTGATTTATGCCCTAAAATCATGAAGGTTTATTGAATTGGGTATACAGGGAACCTCAGAGATATCTTACTATATCTCACTGGGCTGAGATTTTACAAACATATACAGAGCACAATAAAAGGAGTACTCTGTTTTATAACATTGTATCAAGCCAAGGATTCCAAGTATCTTGAAAAGTGTTATTTCTAATCAACAAACCAATTCTTCACTGGTGGTGTACAGTGAAACTTCAGAAACTTTTGGAATCTCTTCTGATTTCTGTTGCTGTGTAAACCTGTCTCTCTTTTTCTATGGTATTATTTTCTGATTTATCAGTGCTTTCTTTCACATGCATGCTATGTTTTTTTAGACAAAGCAGTCTTTTTTCCACACTTGATCTTCTCAGCTCATCCACCCACCACAAAATTTATTTCAGTAGTCTATGATTTTCAGTTCAGTATGTAAACTTGTATGCTTATAAATCTACATCTCTCTTTTTCTGATGATCTAAATTCAGGGGAAGGAATAGGAACATCCGATGCGATATTTCAGTGTTGTCACAATGCAGGAGAGGTGAGCCATTTAGCAGACCAAAGATAAAGGGGGTAAGGCAGGGGTCGGCAACCTTTCAAAAGTGGTGTGCCAAGTCTTCATTTATTCACTTTAATTTAAAGTTTCATGTGCCAGTAATACATTTTAACGTTTTTTAGAAGGTCTCCATCTATAAGTCTATATATTATATAACTAAACTATTGTCGTATGTAAAGTAAACAAGGTTTTCAAAATGTTTAAGAAGCTTCATTTAAAATTAAATTAAAATGCTGATCTTATGCTGCCGGCCCTGCTCAGCCCACTGCCAGCCTGGGTTTCCGTTCACCTAGGCCGGCAGCAGGCTCAGCCCGCTGCCACTCAGCCCGTTGCCGGTTTGGGGCTCCTGCCAGAGTCCCGACTTCCGGCCCCGCTGCCGGTCTGGGATCCCGGCCCTGCCCACATAGAGTGGGTACCCACCTTCTCCCTGGTTCTAGCCCATTCTCTTCCTCTCTCTCTGCACTGAGCTGAGGGTGGGAGTGCACTGGGGGGCTGGGGGTGTGTGAGGAGGGTGCAGGAGTCAGGGCAGAGGGCTGGGGGCATGTGTGCGGGGTGCTGGAGTCAGGGCTGGGGTCGTGGGAGGTGCAGGGGTCAGTGCAGGAGGCTGGGAGTGTGTGTGTGGGGGGGTGCAGGGGTCAGGGCAGAGGGCTGGGGGTGTGGGTTAGGGTCCTGGGGTTGCTCCCAGCCCCCTGCCCAGAGCGGTTTGTGGCTGGAGGGGATATGTCCTGATTCCACCTCCCTTCCCCAAGGCCCCGTCCCCACCTCTTCTCTGCCTCCTCCCTGGAGCAGCGAGCACGCTCCCTCGCAAGGGCCATCAGCTGATGGGCGGCAGGGCGGGAGAGGAGGAGGGCCAGGAATCCCGCACACTGGGGGAAGAGGTGGGGGAGAGGGGAGCTTGCCTGCCCTGCAGCAGCAGCCGGCAGGACCAAGCTTCTTCACCCTGCCCCCGCGGGGGGGCGGAGAAGAGTGGGCCGGGGTGGGCAGGATTTTTAATGGCACGCTGCTGCCTGCTGGGGTCCCGACCTGGGTTTGGCAGTGGGCTGAGCGGGGCCAGCGGCCGGGACCCGGCAGGCAGCAGTGTGCCATTAAAAATCAGCTCATGTGCTGTCTTTGGCATGCATGCCATAGGTTGCCGACCCCTGGGATAAGGGAAAGGAAGGAGAAGCAACTAGCTTTGTTCTCATGCTTTCATCAAAAATCCTTAGAATTTTGAGGGGACATTGATTTTGTGCCATTCAGTAGGAACTGTGTGCAGAAATGTTGGTGATGGCAAGCAGTGGGGTTACAGTAAGTATGATGCAAATAAGGATTATAGAATAAAAAGCTAAAGTTTACTACATCAAATATTTGGTTTTAAGTTCACTGGCTTTGAGCTCCAGTGCTCCAAATTGTAAGCAAAAGGCACTCTGTAAGTTGATATTACTGTCAATCAGTGTAATGCAAGAATAATGCAATTGCATATCTCGTCAGAGACAGTTAATATGCTGTTCATTGCAGGTTACCATAGAGATGCAAAATTGTTTTCTTTTCTCATTGATGTGAGATGTGCAGTGAATTTCAATACTTTACAGGAGTGGCAAAGTCAATACAAACTGCGGTTGCTCACATTAATGCTACTCCTGGTGTCTCAGCGGCTGACATTATGTGTTTAAATACAGAAATTACACCAGCTGAATTCAAGTGTGATGTTAAAGTGATTTTAGTTAAACCAGGACAACTTTGTGTATGAACACTTTTTATAAGACAGATTAAAAAAGAAAATGCAAGAGTGTCCACATACAAAGTTGTGCTGCTTTAATGAAATCACTTTAACATCACACTTCTAGTTAAACCAGTACAACTTTGCATAGATTATGCTTTAATGGAGGTAGGCTTCCCAAAATGCAAATGGCTTTCTGTACATTAGTTGTTATGTACACACAATATGAATGTACCCACACCTTTATTATTGTTACTCAGGTGTAGCACTTATAAGGAAGAATGGGCTTGTGGTTAAGGAAGCAGGAAACCTGGGAACAAAAACTGTGCAATAATATACCCTGCCAGAGTCCCCCAACATGCTTTCCTGGAGAAAAAAGAGGTGCACTGCAGAATAGATACACTGGAAAGTCAGAATCGAGTCAGTGAAGAGAGAAAGAAATGGACAACACATGAAAAGAAACATCTTGAGTGAGCAGTCAAGAGGACTTGTCGGAATGATTATAGTCAGTGGTGGAATAGTATGGCACAGTGCACTGCGAAATTCTCTGAAACACATAACCAAAAATGGCAGAGAGTCCTGTGGCACCTTATAGACTAACAGACGTATTTATCATAAGCTTTCGTGGGTGAATACCCACTTCTTCAGATACATGTAGTGGAAATTTCCAGAGGCAGGTATAAATATGCAAGCAAGAATCAGGCTAGGGATAACGAGGTTAGTTCAATCAGGGAGGATGAGGCCCTTTTCTAGCAGTTGAGGTGTGAACACCAAGGGAGGAGAAACTGCTTTTGTAGCTGGCTAGCCATTTATAGTCTTTGTTTAATCCTGAGCTGATGGTGTCAAATTTGCAAATGAACTGAAGCTCAGTAGTTTCTCTTTGAAGTCTGGTCCTGAAGTTTTTTTGCTGCAGGATGGCTACCTTTAAATCTGCTAGTGTGTGTCCAGGGAGGTTCAAGTGTTCTCCTACAGGTTTTTGTATATTGCCATTCCTAATATCTGATTTGTGTCCATTTATCCTTTTACGTAGGGACTGTCCAGTTTGGCCGATGTACATAGCAGAGGGGCATTGCTGGCACATGATGGCGTATATTATATTGGTGGACATGCAGGTGAATGAACCAGTGATTGTGTGGCTGATCTGGTTAGGTCCTGTGATGGTGTCACTGGTGTAGATATGTTGGCAGAGTTGGCATCGAGGTTTGTTGCATGGATTGGTTCCTGAGTTAGAGTTGCTTTGGTGCGGTGTGTAGCTGCTAGTGAGAATATGCTTCAGGTTGGGGTAGGTTGTCTGTGGGCGAGGACTGGCCTGCCTCGCAAGGCCTGTGAAAGTGAGGGATCGTTGTCCAGGATAGGTTGTAGATCACTAATGATGCATGGGAGAGATTTTAGCTGAGGACTGTATGTGATGGCCAGTGGAGTTCTGTCGGTTTCTTTCTTGGGCTTGTCTCGCAGCAGGAGGCTTCTCGGTACACTTCTGGCTCTGTTGATCTGTTTCCTTATTTCCTCGTGTGAGTATCGTACTCTTGAGAATGCTTGGTGAAGATCTTGTAGGTATTGGTCTCTGTCTGAGGGGTTGGAGCAAATGCAGTTGTACCTCAGCACTTGGCTGTAGACAATGGATCGTGTTGTGTGTCCGGGATGGAAGCTGGAGGCATGAAGGTAGGCATAGCTGTCGGTGGGTTTTTGGTATAGTGTGGTGTTAACGTGACCATCACTTATGTTATGTTCCCATAATCCTGGGGCTGGCTGAGTGTTGGTTAGGCCCCAGTGTAATTTAGAGCAGCTATAGGGCTTCTCTAATCTGCACCTAGCTGCAGTATTCCTCAAAAGGCTGTGCTAGCAACTGGGGAATACAGGAGCACAGCAGTGCTCTGGCTATTCACCTTTTCCCAGCCACAAGCCTAGTGCACTCCAATGCATGGGTTGCAAAGGGATATCGTGAAGGACCAGCTAAGCTGGCTCTATGACACTGGAGATTCCTCTGGGCCAAAGGAATCCTCATCAGATGACAGTAGTCAATTTTAAGTTTGTTGTGTGTTGGTAGAACAAAGAAAACTTCAGGCTGGGGCAGGGGGGCAAGGATCTGGCCTAGAGTGCCTTAAAGAAATGGGGTTTGGAGGGAAGGGTATGGTCATTCTTTTCTTGCCTGACTCTCATCAGAGAAGTGGAATTATCCATTGCCCATGCTGGTTGGCCAAGTCAAAGACCTGTTAGGAGATAAGACTGTTTCTTTTTCTTCTTCTTCTTCTTCTTTTTTTTTTTTTTGCATATCTTCTTTAATTTTGTTCCCTTCCAGATGTACTGTATATTGATTTTATAAATGTGTCTACTTTAAAGCAGCATTGCCAACAATTTCTTGGTGCCTTCCCTCCTCCAAATATAGCTGACTCCCATCCCCAGTGGTCACAGCACTATACACATGGCCAGTTGGGAATTTGGGGGAGCATTAGCCAAATGATGATTTGGCATTCAACCCAAATTTAACTGATTCACTTTACATAAAGAATCCCCTTCCAGTATATAAGAACATCAGAATGGCCCTATTAGGTCAGACGAATGGTCCATCTAGCTCAGTATCCAGTCAGAACTCTTATTCAGGTCTATGGCAGTTCCAGACAGAAGAAGTGGCATTAACCATGCTTTGCAACTCACAGTACATGAAACACCTTCCCTGCCAAAATAGATAAATAAATAAATAAATAAATGTTTGCAGTTTCTCAGATCCATGGTTTTGGTTGGAGTCTGTTTTTAATGAAAATAATATTGAAAGAGAAGATTTAGTTCAGATAGGATGGCCACTGCCACATCCTCAGAATAAAGGACATTCCAGTACTTCCAAGGTCATGCTGCAAGGAGGTTGGCATTTTGAAGAGCGTGCCATCCTGCCCCTGCTGGTGTGACCTCACATGCAGGGTGTATGCAAGATCATGCCGGCGGGAGTGGAGAAGCATGCTCTTCAAAATGATGTCCCTCATCCATGATACTGGACAAATGCACACCCGATTTTTGTCTCAATACCAGATGGGTCAAAACCATAGAAAAAGAGGACTGTCCGGCTTAAAACAGGATGAATGGCCTGCCTAATTTCAAATTACTGATGGAACATCTCAGTGGTTTTGTTTGTTTGTTTGTTTGGTGATAAAGGTATGTTTTGTTCACTTAAGTAAAATGTTAAATATTATAAATTTTCAAAGACTGTAGATAATTGTAACTGAATTTAAGATATAACATTTGTTTGTGTTTAATCCAGTGGAGCTATAGGTTACAAAAAGCCATTTTAGACTGTGATGAAGATAAACTTGTCTATAGCTTCTGTTAATCCGTTTGCCAAAAATCTTGCAAAAGCAATAGATTGAGTTAAATTGTTGTAGATTTAACAATAAATGATTAATTCTGTCCAGATGGATTAAAAGAGATTTGAAATAAAATATTGTATTGCAAATTCCAGCATCTGACATGCTTAGATATTACTTAACAAGAAGAATCAATACACTGATTCATTGTCTTGTAATATAGGGCAGTCATATTATTTTGTCCGGAAAACTGGTGGTCTGAAGGTAATTGGTCTTTCTGTGATCACTCTCAGTTCAGTTTAAGCATCGACAGGTCAATCCAACTATCATTTTGTTACACTGTGTGTGGTTGGTTGTGTCTTGCTAGAAATCTCAATCCACACACTTGCTTGGAAGCTTTTATCAAACTGCCATTCAAAACTGTCTGCTTCCTTACACTGCTAACTGGTAAGCCCTAGAGAGGTACTTATCTGAATTTAAAAGATTTCCCGAGCGCACTATTACTTATGGATAGAAACAGTAAAGAAACTGGAAAATTGCATTCTCCAGGGCTCTATCACACTGAGCTGAATACTTTAAGTATAGGAATGCAATGTCATCCTGCTATTTGTAATGCCATGGATCCAAGTAATGGACATTTTATTGCATAATAATACTTGCTGCAACTAGTGAGATCTGTTACTACTAAGTGACAGTAACAGTGTAATCAGTTTCTTAAGGTTGAGTACAAATTTTCCTTTACATAGGTTGGAGGTTACAAAGTTGGTTACTGTTTGTGATCCTGAACTAGTAATTGGTTAGTGAAAGTGCAGTACTGTTGATAGATGTTCAGTAGGGCAATGCAGCCCAACTCCCACGTGTGCTGAGCCTTCCTTGGAAGGCTGCTATCGGACATGCTACTGGCTGATCATGACTTCTGAAAGCAGCTTTTACAAAGTGAAGACTTACTTAGAGAGAGTTGCATTGTAAGCATGGGGAACTCCAGAGCTTTTGTTTTAAAATGTGACTATTTACTATGGGCCGAGGCCTACCAGGACTGTATGATCTGATCCTCAAAGTTTCGCATGTAAGTGCTTATAGGTGCAAAATTTTGCCAAAATATTTTACTTTTGTCAAGTTTTGCAAGACTAACATACAGATATTCACCCCCTCCTCATTCTCCTGCTTCCATTGACACAATTCTGCTCTTGGATTCTGGCACTGTGCTGCCTTTTGTGGGAGTAGCAGTTTGGGGTGGAGACTGAAGAATAAGGGCCAAATTTATCATTGCACTGCATCCACTTTTTGCTGTTGAGGAGCTCCTGGGTAGCACAGAGCTGGCATAATGGCTGTAGCAGCATAGGGGGCATATCAGGTGCGTTCCTTGGGGAATAGGAACATAGACAACTGAACACAAGGGCGGGCAACTCCTGAGGCTGCTCTAACCTTCACTGGAGGCTTAACAAGTAGTCCTGCTAAACCCAGAACAGGAGATGCACAAAGACCCAGAGCCTCAAAGGTATTTAGCCACTTAATTCACATTGAAATCAAGAGATAGTGAGCAAGGATAATGGAAACACAAGATTACATATAAAACAAAATCATAACATGCTTTGTCACGATTAAACTTAACAGGCAACCCTCCTGTCTAAAGAAGTTTATTTCACCCAATGCCTTTTGCAGCATCTGCAGACACATCTGATTGTGATCTCATTTTCATGAATGTAAATGCATTGCCCATTTACTTCCTAGGTGCAGGAAGACCGGGTGTCTTCTTTGTTCACCAAATATAGTCCAGCAAACCTTTGAGGTACATCTCAAGAGAAAGTTCTCTTTCCCCTGTTGCATTTCTATATCTGTTAGTTCCTTTCTGAAATTCTTGCCATCCTTCATCTGCATTCAGCTTAAATGGGTGATGGGAGACCCATTGTGAATGAGACAATACTTAATACATTTTGATAAAGAGACAGATGAATAAGATCCCCTTTTCTGAAAGAAAATCGGTTTGTCAACTGCCTTAATACAGACATTAAAACATTTTGAGTTTACGTATATGACTCCTTACATAATATTTGTACATTCATTTCACAATGATATTAATGACCAGAGCGATCCTGGCTTTCATTTATGACTTCATGTGACATTCTTTGGTGAACTAGCATGTACCTACCAGAGACAATACGTTCCTGTAAGCCCCTTGCCAGTTGGGGTTCTTGGGTCACACCTACACATACTACTATACCCCCACAGCACCTACCCTGGGAGGGTAGATTTCAGAATTTAAGGCCTGTCTTTTGAGAGCTTCATCTAATCATCATACATAGTTTTATTGTGTGTAATTATGTTAAGGTACTAAACTTAAGTATTCAAAAGTTTGGAAATACCAGAACTTAGGTTTCCTGTGCATGACTTCTTTACTTAAGCTGTCATGAAGCTAAATGCATTAAATTTTTGAAAATGTACACTCCCTATATTATTTTGCACTGCTGTTGGATCTGTCTCCAAGGCTATGTTAATCTCTCTCTCTGTGACACATACCTGATGTGATACTTTACCTGCTTCACCTTAATCTTATCCAGCTATGAAAAGCCACATCTCTTTCACTTCCTACTGTGCCATGTTGAATGCAAGTAAAATAAAATCAATTTAAAAAAAAGGCAACCTAAAAACAGCCACTTGTGATAACCTGAGCTTTTGCCATCTCCATGCCCTAACTTCATGGTATAAATTTAATTCTCAGTTCTACAAAGATTTCACATGTGCTTAACTTTATACACCTGTGACACGGTGTACCAGGCCCTGAGGCCCCCCCTGTTTGTGGTCCTTCCACACCCCATTCCCAAATGGAGCAGTTGGAGGTGAGTCCTCCAAGCAGCCTAGGGAGGCTGCGTGGGATGCAGCCAATGAGAGAGGTTGCATGGAGCAGCCAGTCCTGACCCAACAGGCCCATATAAAAGGAGCTGCAGTGCAGAACAGAGAGTAGTTGTTGCCTGGAGCTTGCTGGCAGGGGCCAGGAGAGTAGAGAAGGTTAAAGACTTCAGCCTTACGGTAAGGGTGAAGTGTTCATGAAGGTGCTGGGGCCATGGGGAAATGGCCCAGGGAATCATAGCAGTCACACAGTTTAGTTAAAGGAATACAGCAGGCAGCTGCTATTTGTAAGGTCTGGGACCTAGAGTAGTGGATGGGCCCGGATTCCTCCTCCCCCCCATTAGCCACTGGGGAAGTGGCCTGAATAGTGAACTCTGATACACCTCTGGGTGGGGACCTGAACTGTTTAGTGGCCCAGGTGGAGAGCTGGACCAGAAAGACCCAGAGTGGGCGAAGACCTTGCCTACAGGGAGAGAGCCCTGACTTGATACCAGGGCTGGGATGTTTAAAGACTGGGACTTCTTAAAGCCTGAGCCCAGGGAGGGCTACAGGAAGAGGCCAACTAAGGAGTACTGGGATAGGCCCCTTTTGGACTATTTACCCTGGAAGGGGGTTGTATGTCACATTCAGACTGTGTGTGACTTGGCTGGAGGGCTGAGTCATGGAAGACCAACTACAATTAGAGTGTGCAGACATATCACTTGGCCAAGGGGGCACTCATGAGAGATGGGTGCCACCCCATGACAACATCTCAGGAATGACACTGACTGTGGTAGGAATGCTTATAGGTGTAAGTCTGTGTAAGATCGGGGCATACTCTTTTCTGGACCACTTGGTCTAGCATCCTAATTTGTGAATGCAAGAATGAGTATTGCTAGGGCATCAGTAGAATATCTCCATTAGTGCCATTTAATTAGGCAGGAGGGTTTTCATGCAGGGTGGGAGGTCTCTTTGAGACCCATCCTCTTGTTTCCTCCTTTTAGGATCTGATCATGCAAAGTGATGAGTCCCTTCATCTCCTATTGAAGGTAAATGGACCTGAGGGGTCTCAGCACCTAGTAGGATTATTGTTTGTGTTATGATAGAACAGGGATCGGCAACCTTTGGCACATGGCCCATCAGAGAAATCCGCTGGCGGGCCGGGACAGTTTGTTTACCTGCAGCGTCCTCAGGTTCAGCCGATCGCAGCACCCACTGGCCGCGGTTCGCCGTTCCAGGCCAATGGAGGCTGTGGGAAGAGGTGGCCATCACATCCCTCGGCCCACGCCACTTCCTGCAGCCCCCATTGGCCTGGAACGGCGAACCGTGGCCAGTGGGAGCTGCGATTGGCCGAACCTGCGGACGCTGCAGGTAAACAAACTGCCCCGGCCCGCCAGCGCATTTCCCTGTTGGGCCGCGTGCCAAAGGTTGCTGATCCCTGTGATAGAACCTAGAGGCCCCAACCAAGATCAGGTCCTCATTGTGCTATACATATAGTAAGAGCAGTCCTGCCCTGAAGAACCTACAGTCTAAAGACAGACACAAAAAGGGGGAAATAGTAAATATGGTGTCATCTCCATTTTACAGATGGGGAATGGAAACACAGATATTAAATGACTTGCCCAGGGTTATACACAGTCTGTGGTAGAGCTGGGAGTTGAATACAGGTGTCCTGAGTCCTAACCAACTGTGTCAACCGGAAGACCAGCCTTCCTCTCTAAGGGTTGAACGCTTAGGTTCAGGCTCACCACGCCATCTTCTGGGGCAGAGGGCCTAATAGATGTAGAAGAACCTATCACTCTGGTTGGGAGTGAGAGATCAGTGGAGATGTCAATTTTGGTTTTGATATTTTAAAATTGTAAGTGTACTCAGTGTTTTTGGTGAGTGCATATTTTATAAGTCAGCAACAATAGTAACAAATGGTATAATGTAGTATTTTCCATATTAAGTTATGACCCTTTCACCACTTATCACCAGGACCTTAAATGGTTAAAAAATTATGCTCAGTCTAGACAGCAAGTGATATGATGGTAGGTTTCCTGCAAGGCTTAACTTGTATCAGCTCACTGTATTTCCTTTCCAGATATTATCAGTCCATCAATTCTTATGTAGGAAAAGAAATATTGGCAGTGACTGGATACTAATATTCCTTCATACTGCAGTACAGGATTTGTTTGCATTTTGTCCTCTGAAATCTCTATTTAGGGGAGGTTTTATCTTACCAGGCTTGCATACACAGTAAAAGCTGGAATGCCTATTGGATACAGAACAAAACCCCTTTGTTACTAAAGGTTCCTTACTTTGCATGTTGTGCAGTGTGGTTTGTAGAGTATAAATAATAACTATACCAAGTGCTTCCCTGCTTTAGAAGTTTGTAATGATGAATGAAAGGATGTGGGGCCTGCTTCTGATTTCATACTGGTTTTATACAGGTGTACCTTCATTGGTACCTTCATTTACACCAGATGAGGATCTGTCCCATTAAGTCTTCCAGAACCATTGCAAGTGATCCTGGTAACCACAGTGCTTGAAGCATTTATGTAAACGCATATATTTCTGTATTGCCTATATTGCCACTTCGGCTCTATAAAAGCATTTTTTCCCCAATGAGAATATTACATGGAAGTCCCGCATTAGACCAGTCATAATTTACAAGAGTGTAGATGTGGTGTTCAAGCCACATTTTAAGTAACTATTCAGGTTTTATGTATAGAGTTGTCAGGAAGCACAAAACATGGGTCAAAGGGCAAACTATACTTAACAAGACAAAAACATTGACAGAAAATAACTTAGTTATTAGTTATCTCAGTAATTGTAGTGTTCTGGATATTCTTATTGTATCCAGAGAACTTTAAGGAATACTGCAAATACATGAATAAATGAGTTACCTATGTAAGGCAAAACTAACAGGTTTATCAAGGTGACATTTAGGAGCACAAGTAAATGGTAAATAGCTCACTTGGAGGAATTTAAAATCACTACCAAAATAAATTATAGATGGGGCTGGTTGCACTGCCTATTATTAAGGATGCACAACACCTCCCATTTTAAGATCCTGTTTTAAGTTGCCAAACAATCATTTGGGCTAAAATTTGCTAGTCTGAGTGTCAGCCTCAGACTGAATTATTTTGGAGAATTTCAGTCAAAGTGGCTCATCTATTTCTGAGAACAAGTATAGAGAAAATACATTGTTTTGCCCATGTTAAAGAGTCAAGCACTGAAAAATTATGAAATGCCACAAACAAGGTTGCCTGTGCAATCTTAATTTGGCCCTCTTGTGCATGTGCATGATGAAACAGTCTGTAATTACATGATCACCTACTATTTTTTCCACAGACTCAAGACTCATTCAGTGCATAGGATAGGTGGTGCTCTGGGAATCAATCAATGTTGTATTGTGAAGGAGTCTGTCTGCAGGGTCCCTGCTTTGTTTGTTGCAGAAGCTGGAAGAAGTACAGTGAAGGAGGCAGTGGATTGCAGGGAGAGAAAGAATGGTCTAATGGTTAAGGCAACTGAACACTATCCTGGAGCGTTGGATTCTATCCCTGCCTCTGCCCCAGAGAACCTGCTTGATACTAGTCAAGCCTCTTAAACCAGACTTTTCAGAGGTGGTCATTAGTTGTGTGTTTCTCATTTTCTGGGTGCCCAGCTTGATATCATGGGGTCTGATTGGTGAAAATGCTGAGCGCTCACATCTGCAGCTGAAGTGAATGGGAGCTGTGCTTTGAACATAAGTGTTACATAATGCTAAGTACTCTGAAAAACCAGGTTCTAGTCATCTCAAATTGGGCACCCAAAATTAGCACATATTTTTACTTAATTTCTCTGTGCATCAGTTCCCCATCTGTAAAACTGGGATATACCATCTTCTCATGTCCCCAGGGTATTGTAAGGATAAATGAATTGATGTTTGTGAAGCACTCGGATACTGTAGATTTTTTAGCCATAGAAAAGACCATGAGGAAATTAATAATTTTGTCTTCAGAGCCAGTGTGCAGTAAATAAGGCCGGGGTCAAACATAGAACAATGAGGATAAAACAAAATATTGAATAGCTGCTCACAAAATGAGCAGTATCCATCCTGTGCACTGAATAATGCAGGGATTCCCCCCAAAATAGTATGTGATTATGTAATTAAAGACTTTACTGTACCATAATGTGCATACACAAGAGGACTGAATTAAAGTTGCACAGGCAACCTTAATTTTAACATTTCTCTAACTTTTGAGTGCTTGGTTTTTTTGCAACCTAAATGTTCTTTTAATGTAGTTTTTTGTGTGAATTACTGAACTGTGTGTGTGTATATATACACGTGTGTATACATACATATATGTATATATATATATATATACACAACCAGTTCCTCCTAGGGACTTAGCTTGGCATTCTCTTAGAGGCCAGCAATTTCAAGATTATTTAAATTAGTTTCATATCTCAAAGAGAGGAATTAAACCCGTTGATAATATGCAACTGATTACATTCCTAAATGACATGGAACTTTGGTCACATAATATTGGTAATAGAAATTCAATGACAATCCAAGTATTAAATATAACATGGAAAGGTTTCCACAAAAGCATGTTTCACTAACCATTTAAGACTGCCACCTTTATTTTGTGACTTATCCCATACATTTCAGTAGGACCACTTGCAAAGTGTGGTGCACCTCACCATGTGTGAAGATTGCAAAACTGGGCCCTTAGTTTGAAAGAACAGTAACGTAAAACAATAGATATAGCTTGTTGACTATTCAGTCTGACCCAACATTGGTTCATTGTGGAAGCAGCACTCATCTTGATTAACAGTTGCTTTTGAAGATGCAGTGTCTCAAAGGAGCTTTCTTTGCAAACTTGCCTGATCTAAAGTTTGGCTGGGTGTAGATTGACTGTTTCTACTTCAAGGTTGGTTTCTACTTCAAGTCTCTTTTGATAAAGAGGGGATCCTTCTCTTGGCTTTAGTTTTAAGATATATGTCTGGTAAGAATAAAATCTAGTAGTTCCGTTGTGGAGGGAAAAAAAGTGTTTCTTTTCTGCTAGAAGCTGACATACTGTCCTGATCTCTCAGGCATGAAGAGCAAAGGGTTTTTTATGCTTATATCAGCAGAGCTTTTACCAGTGTTTCTGGCTGGGATCCTCAAGGCCCTTTCAGTAGAGATGTGGTTGTCTTCCAAGTCCAGCTGCAGGGTCACTGGTATTCAGTTACTCAGGAACCTATCAGGTCTCCAAATATTATTCCATCTGGAATATTGATTGGTGTTTTACAACCACATCATTGGCTTTCTGATATTCCCGTGCAGTATCCCATTATTTGGTTCCCTCTTGCATTGAATAGGTTAGGGTATCAGATTTTATCTCCATTCCATTTTTTATGTCAGTTCCTACCTAGTTGTATCTAAGTTGTTGACTTGTGCAGTTAACTTAACCAGTTTAGCATCTATTATAATGGCTATAGGGTTATTTTAGTTTAAACTGTATTAGGATTAATTTGCTCTAGGACACATATGATATAGCTATCTGAATCACAGGAGTAGATTGTGTCACCTCATGCTTTCTGGCCAAAGAAGATGGCATCTTACCTTTTAATGTCTTTGATTATGTCTACACAGCAAGCAGCAGTCCACAGCAGCAAGTCTCAGAGCCAGGGTCTACAGACTTGGGCTTGCAGACCTTGCACCATGGCCCTGAAAACAGCTGTGTAGCTGTGTTGGGCTGAAGCTTGTGGTCTGAAGCCAACTTCCTCCCTAGGCTTCAGAGCCTGAGCCCAAATGTCTACAAAGCTATTTTTAATGATGTAGCGCAAGGCCCACCAGCCCAAATCTGTTGACCCAGGCTTTGAGACTCACAGCCAGGGGTGGCCACTTCCTGGGAAGACTCCCCTTTACAGTTTCTTATAAAATGAAAACCGCTCCCTGCCCCAGATGCTCCTGGACTTTTAAATGTTGGCATGCCTAATGTTGCAAGTAGCACTCAGTGCAATAACCTGTTGAATTTCTAGGCATTAAATTGTTTTCCCAGTAAATCGCTGTTTGTTCTCAAATATGCTGTGCTGTAGTGACTTGGTTTTCCCTGTTCTCTTGTATTCAATCCTTTTTTAATCTCAATCTTTCCCCATTTCATCTAGAATTTGTTTATGCTTCAGTACATGGTGCTGTAAAACTGCTGGTGTCACTACTTTCTCTTCCTCACCTGTTTCAGTGCACGTTATATCCTTGTCAGGCATGGAACCATATACATCCTGGCAGGTGAGTACAGTGTCCCCTCCCACACCTGCCTCCTTCACGTCAGCTGGGATAAGTGATGGCTGGTACAAGGGAGAATTTGCTGTACTCTCTCATAGAAGGAAGTAGAAGGTACCTTCCAGACTGTTCACCCGATATGTGCTGCCTAGGTACAGTCCCTTCTGGTATTCCTGCTTGGGCAGTGTGGCCCAGCACTGCTCATAGCACAGGTCAGTGGCAAAAAGCCACAATATAGCCTTTAAGCTCTTCACATCAGGACCTTGTCTTCCTATTTACTTGTATGCTGTTGGTGCTATAGAAATAAATCCAATAACTACATTCACGTAACGTTATGGTGGTATGGTTAAGCAGTCAAATCCAGTAACACACTGCAATCTTCACTTTTCCTCAGATATGCATTATGACACTGATTAACTAGATGATCATGCTGCTCATACTTAGAAAAAAGTATAGTATGCTTAGATAACATGTGTAATAAGATATAGCAGTGCTGTGTTCTACTCCTTCTATGCTAGATAGAGTCCATGAAAAAGATGTGTTTGAGAAGTATAGAGTAAACAGTGCCTGGACAATATACTGTGGATGAAATATAACAGTATTGAGCAATAGTGGAAAATATGCCAGCATGCGTAGTGGTTTACAATTAAGCTACATTAACTATTTTCCGTGACCACATCACTATCCATAGTTCCACTATCCATAGTCAAGATGTAGATACGCTATTTCTGCTCAACACAAATTAGCACCTGGAAGCACAGACATTTTTGTCAACTTTTGGAAGACTTCAGTTTACAATTTATGTGTACTTGTCCAGTGAGGAAACAGAAAACTGACCAGAGCATTTGGTTGATTGTTATCACCGAAGTGAGCCCAGCTATAAAGTATAGCAAATGAACTGACTGCTACAATGAATGCTGCAAAAGTAAAGTGTTCAGAAAGTGACTTCATGATCTTGTTTCTCCAAGTGGCCATAACACAGCTTTGAATGAGCTATTTATTGCTCCCTTTCTAGTTTCTGCTACAGTATATCATCTATTCGGTAGAAGAATGTTCAACACTTTGTTAAATCCAGTAGGAAAAATAGGTCATTGGTGCCAGAAAGACAGATAATTAGAATGCCCTGGGGCTCATTCTCAACACTGTGCATGTTATTTCCATTCTTGCCTTTCTATTTGTTTCTTCTTGATCACTTGTCAGTTTTATATACAGCACTATAAGGAGCTCAGCTCATTCATACGTAACTAATTTATTGAATTATTGTATTACTGAAAGTGGAGAGATGCTGTACCCTTCTGTCCAGTAAGGAATGGGAGCTCCCTGTACCTACTTCTAAAATTAAGAGGTGAAAAATGAAATCAAGAAATACTGGATTTGGTGGTGGTGGGTGGGGGAGGATTTAAAAGCCAAGAAGTGGTACCAGGCTTTCTTATACAGAATATCATTTGCAACATCCTCCAGAATAATATATTTTAAAGTAAGATATGCAGTGGGAGTGGGGGAAGAAGAGATAACTTTGTTCATGTAAATCCTGCTGGAAAGCACATATTGCTGAAGAAAGCAGGGCTAGGATCCAGAAAAATATGTTACTTTAAATTTTCTCTTTATTGAATTGCTTGCACTCCTCTAACTTGTTTCTATTCCTGTTCGTATGCTGAATTTGTAATGTCAGTGATGGAGCATCTGCCCCACACTGGCTTATAAGGGGTAATAGAGCCCTAGGGAGGCTGTGCAGGAGGCAGCCAATTAGAGAGGGGCCCTCGGGAGGCTGCAAAATAGACAGCCAATTAGAGAGGGGCTACAAAGAGCAGCCAGTCAGGACCAGGCAAGCCCATATAAGAAGCAGCTTCAGTTACTTCCTGGCACTTGAGGAGGGATTACTGGCTGCCTTGCAGGAGGAAGAAAGCTAGCACCTTGGACAGAGCAGTGCTGGGCAGGATCCGGGGGGTGGGGGGGTGAGAATGAGCTTCTGGCTGACAAAGACTGGCATGCTGAGGCCCTGAGATAAGAGCAGAGAAGGTGCTGGGGCTGCGGGGAAGTGGCCCAGGGAAGTAGACTGAGAGGTTGGAGGGGACGCAGCAAGTGACTGCCATCCACAGGGTCCCTGGGCCAGGACCCGGCATAGTAGGTGGGCCCAGGTTCCACCACCACCACTGAGGAAGTGGCTGGACCATTGAATTGCAGACTGTCCCCTGGAAGGGGGAGCACAGAGTATGGCACAGCCAGAGGGCTGTGCCCTGAAAAGCATGTAGTGGTCCTTGCAGTGACACGAGTCCAGGAGCAGAAGTGACAGTGGGTGAGACATCCCCGAGAGTTGGCGTACTGAGACGTATTGTCTGTGAAGCTGATCCACAAGATGATCAGCAGGAGGTGCTAGCATGGTGAGTCCCACCCCATCACAGTGCCTTATTAATATTTTGGACAACACATCTTATGTTTTTTTCTTAAAAGACACGCTGCAGATTTTTCTGGTGCAATCCTGCCACTTTGTGCTGCAGTGCCAGCAGACTCATTCATAGAGCTGGAGCATCTAGTCTCATGAGCATCGCAGTGCAAGAAGGATCCTCTAGTGACACAGATCTGCCGTAGAGACTCCATGCCACTCTCTCTCCCTGATAATGGCACACTGGTGTTCCTGAGGACATCCTCTGCATTCTGGTGCTCCCCAGCTATGGCTCCAACAACTTCTACCATCAGATACCACTGCTGTACCCTTTGCTCAGGGGACCAGCCCCTCAGCCTGCACACAGCAGCCCAAAGATCAGCAATGCAAAGGCAAACTCCCCTCTGCCGCCACCACGACCACTGACCTACAATCTACACTGGCTGCACTTAGGCTGGGCCCCAGGATCTGCTGTGATGTATTAAAATTGCAGCAGTCTTCATTAAAGGTAATGATACTCAATACAATTAATAACAAGAAGGAAGAAACACAAGCCAAAATAAGGAAAGAACAGGTTAAAGAATATTTAGATGTATTCAAGTCTGCAGGGCCTGATGAAATTAATCTCTAGCTGAAGCAATCTTGGAACCATTAACAACTATCTTCATGAGGACAGGTGAAGTCCCAGAGGACCCGAGAAGGGAAAACTTAGTACCAATTTTTCAAAAGGGAAACACAGAGGACCCGGAGAATCAGAGGTGCCGACTTACCAAGTTCCCGGGGGGTGCTTGACCTCTCCTGTCCACCCCTCTCCACCCCAGGCCCCACCCCCACTCCACCCTTCCCCCAAGCCCTTGCTCCTGCCCTGCTTCTTCCTGCCCCATTCTGCCCTCTCCCCTCAAGCACCTCCTGCCCCCGCTCCTCCCCCTCCCCCCAGCACCTCCTGCATGCCACTGAACAGCTGATCGTGGTGGAGGGTGGGTGGGGGAGGAGCTGATCGGCAGGGTCTGCCAGTGGGCAGGAGAGCTGGGGAGGGGGAGGAGCTGATCTGCAGGGCTGCTGGTGGGTGCTGAGCACCCACTATTTTTTTTCCGTGGGTGCTCCAGCCCTGGAGTTGGCACCTATGTGGGGAATTATAGACCAGTCAGCCTAACTTTGATATCTGGAAAGATACTGGAACAACTTATTACAAATCATTTTCTAAGCATCTAGAGGATAATAGGATTATAAGGACTAGCCAGCATGGATTTGTCAAGAACAAATCATGCCAAACCAACCTAATTTTGCTCTTTGACAGGGTTACTCGCCTAGTGAATAAGGGGGAAACAGCGGACATGGTAGGTCTTGATTTTTAGTAAGGCATTCGACTTAGTCCCACATGACATTCTCATAAGCAAACTAGGAAAATGTGGTCTAGATTAAATTACTGTAAGTGGGTGTAAAACTGGTTGAAAGACTGTACTCAGAGTAGTTATCAATGGTTCAGTGTCAAACTGGAAGGGCATATCTTGTGGGGTTCCCCAGGGTCAGTCCTGGTTCTGGTACTAGCCAATATTTTCATTAATGACTTGGATAATGGGGTGGAAAATATGCTGATAAATTTTGCAAATAATATCAAGTGAGGTGAGGATTACATTTGGAGGACAGAATTAGAATTCAAAAGGACCTTGACAAATTGGAGAATTGGTATGAATTCAACAAGATGACAGTCACTGAAGTGCAGAGTACTTCACTTGGGAAGGAAAAATCAAATTCACAATTACAAAATGGGAAGTAACTGGCTAGGCAGTGGTATTGCTGAAAAGGATGTGGCAATTATCCTGGATCACAAATTGAATGTAAGTGAACAATGGTTGTGGGCCACCTCTTTTGCTGCCACTGGAGAGCTAGCTGTGGGCATCTCCCAAACTCACAACATATTTGAATAACAACCATATAGCAAAATCTCATGACTTCATGCAAACTAATGATGTACATATTTTGACAGAACAATGTGTCTCAGCCAATCATGACCTTTCATATGAGATATCTCAGCCATATACAAATGATAATTTTGAGGATTACAAGGTGCTACCTTGAGGTCCAGTACATCACAGTGATGCAATTGCAAAAAAGGCTAATATCAATCTGGGGTGTATTAACAAGAATGTTGTATGCAAGACGTAGGAGATAATTGTGCTGCTCTACTCGGCGCTTGTGAGGCCTAGCTGGAGTACCCTGCCCAATTCTGGGCACCTCACTTTAGGAAAGATGTAGTCAAATTGGAGAGAGTCCAGAGGAGAGCAACAAAAATGATAAAAAGTTTAGAAAACCTGACATATGAGGAAAGGTTAAGAAACTGGGCATGTTTAGTGTTGGGAAACGAAGACTCTGGGGGGACCTGATAAATGTCTTAAAATATGTTAAGGGCTGTTATAAAGAGGACAAGAAGTAATAGGCAACGGACACTTAGGTTAGTTATTAGAAAGTTTCCCTAATTATAAGGATAATATTATGGGGTTTATATATTTTGCTTTGTTAACCCTTTGGTTTAGCAGCCGAAGGGTTAACAAAGCAACTGCCTGCCTGCTCAGCCAGAGCTGACTGGCAGCCCCACAGCAGCTGTGAGGATAAAAGGGCTGTAAAGAGGTGGATGGGTTGGCTGTCAGAGGGATTGTGGAGAAAGGACTTTTCCAGCAGGCTGGTGAGAAGTTGCCAAACAAACCAGCCCACCAAAGAAGGGGAAGCAGGAAAAGACTACAGAGGTAGGCAGTAGCTCAGGGAACAACAAGGGAATGGGAAGGACCGGTTCTGGCTGTCCCAAACAAGAACCTGGGGGTGGGGGGGGAGACGGGGACCTTGTGTTCCTTACCTGTTACTTCACAGCACCTATAGATTGTTAACACTGAGATCATCTTCCAAATGTGTTTTTCCTACTATTTTTGCTATTTGTTTGTGTTGCATTTCTTACAATTTGGATTCTGAAATATGATATGCTTTTCAGATATGCTTTTATTTTTAATCAATTTCTATAAAATTTCACGTTTGGGTTCTCGGGCACTAAATTCCCAAACTAAATACCTAACCAACTGAGTGTCTGTGGTTGGATTGGTGTACTGCTCTACAACCACCTCCTTAGAGTGGTTAAAAAAAAAAGGGGGGGGGGAAGGCTGCAGTCCCAAAGCAGAATGGTAAATACGACTGCAGTTGTCCCTTGAGCAGTCCTTTGAGCTCCCAGTCTCTTCTCCATTCTCTTGCCTCCAACTAGCTGTCGTCCACAGTTGGTGGGCATTCCTCTATGGCCCAGGCTCAGTGCTCACTTCAAATTCTATCAGGCCCCTCTTTCAGCAGCTTCCCTACAGGCCTGCCATCAACCTTGTCTCCTCTAGCTTTGGGGTACACCCAAAACATGTGGAGGAGTTTGCCAGGCAGGAAAACTAGGCTGCCTATCTTCCAGTCAGTCCAGCCATCATCATCATCGTCATAGCTAAACAAAGGCAGTGTTGTATTTTAACAGGGGGTCTCACAAAGATGTTCTCCCCCTGCCCTTAGCCTGTGATAAATAATGTATGCCAGAGGTTAACATATTAGAGGGGATAGAGGAGAGACTGAGGAGACTCATTATTTTGCTCCATGATGGAGAGATGCAGCATCTGGCTACAGCCATGAGATGCAAAGTATTTTTTATTTATGATGCTTTTAACAGCAACAAACACTTATTTGTGTCTGTAGTCATTTACAGCCCCCCCCCCCATACATATACCGCCACCCAGCTGTGAAGGCAGAGCAGAGAGCAGCTCTGAAGGCAGTGCCGCACCAGCAGCAGCACAGAAGTAAGGGTAGCAATGTGAAAATTTGTCAATATCACTTTTCTCCCCAGGCTTAGCACCCCATTGTCACCCTTACTTCTGTGCTGCTGCTGCCACCCCAGGGCTGACAGCCAGAACCCCACAGCCTCCAGGTGAGGGATTTGGTTGGAGAGAAGGAGAGCCAGGCTGCTTCCCCCTGAGGGATTGGGGCAGGGGGAGAGCCCGAGCCCAGGTGGAGGGGCTTGGGCTGTCAGCCCCAGGGTGGCAGGTCTCCAGCTGTCCGCTTTATTCCTGTCTTCTGGATACGCATGGCCCTTATGCATAAGCCCCACCCACCTGGGGCTAGGGTGACCAGGCAGCAAGTGTGAAAAATCGGGACAGAGGGTGGGGGGTAACAGGAGCCTATATAAGAAAAAGCCCCAAATATTGGGACTATCCCTATAAAATCGGGACATCTGGTCACTCTACCTGGGGCTGACAGAGCTCTTAATTAACAAAAACAAAAAACCACACAGCTTGCACCTCCCTTGACCTATTCCTGCACCTTTCTTGGGAGGTCTGCCCCATGGCTTGAGAACCACTGCTTTAGGTAGACCTTTTACACAGCCTGTAAGGAAGCAACCGTTAACAACTGAAGAAAAATTCTTCTGCCACTGATTCCCTAGTTCAGGACATCTAGGGAGACCTCTAGTCAAAGCTGTGGAATCCCTTTTTATTCCTACTTCACCTTTAAAGGCCAAGGACTACTACAATTATCCTCTGAGAAGTCTAAAACTAAACCATCCTGTCTGTCTACAGCAGTACCAACAAATTACAGGGCCTCTCACTAGGCCCCAGCAAATTTTACCAGAAGGCTGCAATTTTTCCTCCGGTCCTGGACCCATTCCACCACTAACAGATGGACCCTAAAACTTATCTGTGACACAACTGAGTCTTTCTCTCAACCCTGTCGTGCATATTACATAATTCTTACCTTCTCACTGGTGAAGAGACAGGTGTGGAATAGTGTCCCAGGATGCAAGTCCCATAGCTTGGGACTTACTTAACTAGGCAAAGCATTAAAAAAAGTACTTCAGGGAGCAATGATGGTCCGGATGATCTCATACATTGCAGTTTTCTTTCTAAAAACAATTAAAAGCAAGATATGGCTAGATAGTTGAGATCTTCCATCCTTGGAAAGGACCTCTTTAAACTGGGGTGGAAAAGGATAAGAGACAAATGTCAGTAAGATTTTTTTTTTTTAATATTACTTAACCACTATTTCAGAATTCAACTTTTCCCCTTTCTGGTCTGAAGAGAGAGATCAGCCCAAGTTAGCTCCATAACAGCAAAGGGAGGAGGGGAATTGTTTTTTCTCTTCCCCCCCGCCGATACTAGTATACAAAAACTTTCAAGACAAATGTAAAAACAGTTTAACCTATGATATGCTGTATAAATAAAAGGAAAGGAAAGGTGGCCTTTTGTTTTCCTTGTCCATGAACTTGCCTGTGGTCAGTACCTTCTCTATGCAGCTTACTGGCTGATTACTGGTCTTTGCACATAGACACTGAAAAAGCAGAATATTGTTGTCATTGACTAGTTGGCTACCAACCAAGGCAGTGAAGTAATTTTATACCTGTAATCCAAGAATAAGTTGCTGAACTTAAACTAAATTGGAAATGTACTGGGGAAAAATGGTCACTGAGCAATATACCAAGCAAAATAAATCTAGGGCCAGATTTTTAAAACTTGCAGGTGCAGTCATTTGTGAGCAGAAGAGGAGGCCTGGTAAAAGCTGGGCTGAAAATCAGGCCCTAAACCTTTACACTAGGATTTATCCCTTTAATGAGAGAAGAGACTGTGTGCAGTAGAAGCTGGTATCTGGCCAGTGGCCATCTGTAAAGTATTTTAGAACTCTGAAGCACATAAGAGAGATTAATGCATCTGCCAGAATACAATGTACAGTAGATCCGCTGAGATTTTACATCTATGGCCTTTAATGGAATTTTTATTTTAAATAGTACATAACAATCAAATTAACAGGCACAGATGAAATTCTACCTGATTGAAACCAAATTTACATTAATGCTCAGAGAAGTAATCTAAAATATAAAAGAAAGATCTGTCTCAGAAACTCATTTTGAAAAAAAACTGTGTTCTAAAGGAAAGCAAACAACATACGCTTCACTTTAAGAAGAGATTTGTAAATATAGGTGGTTGGTCTGATTAAATACAAAGTGCTGCCTTAAGCGTAAGTGGGCCTGGGACATATACCCTAGGTGCACTGAGATATGGTAAAATTCCCTTGCCTTGGTCTTATGGCAACCCAAATATTTGTTTTTTTCCCCAGCAAAAAGCTGAACTCTTCAAGGGGATTTGTTACACTAAATCATTTAGAACATGGTAGTTTATAAGGTATAAAACATACAGAGTATGGTGGTGGTGTCAAAGTAAGTACCTTCAATTCTATGGCCTCTTCGACACAGGTTTATTGAAGTGTGATGGAGTTTTAACACAGTTTGATTGGGCTAGTGTAGTCAGGGCTACATATTAGAAGAAGTTTCTTCACTTTCCTACACAAGTTCTTACTGATCAGTACAAAACACCTTCCCTTATCATCACAGGCACCGACTTTCCAAAGCGCCAGGGGGTGCTTGACCCTCAGCTCTGTCCCAGGCCTGTCCCCACTCCACCCCTTCCCCCAAGGCCCTGCCCCTGCCCCGCCTCTTTCTGCTCCGTTCCGCTCCCTCCCTTGAGTGCACCGCATCCTTGCTCCTCCACCGTCCCTCCCAGCCTCCTGCATGCCACGAAATAGCTGTTTGCAGTGGGTGGGAGGCACTGGCAGGGAGGGGTAGGCTTTGATCCATGAGCCTCACTGGCGGGTGGGAGATGCTAGAGGTTGGAGGGGAGCTGATAGGGGGCTGCTGCTGGGTGCTCAGCTCCCGCCATTTTTTCTCCGTGGGTGCTCCAGCCCTGGAACGCCCATGCAGTCTACACCTATGCCCATCACGTTGATTTAAAACACTCCCTTGCCCAGCATTTCCGAGCAAACAGCAAAGGAGTGAAGAGGATCTTGTGACATAGCTTCTGTCCCATGGGGAGAACTTGGAGACCTCAGTTCAAATGTGGTTTGGGTCACAAATGAACTAAACCAGTTCTCCAAATTCCTTTGGGTCCTTGGGCGTATTGCAGTCCCTCAGGGTTTGCACAGCTAATTGTAATTCCTCAAAACAGGCCTGATGATGGAACAGAAGCAGAGAATGTGTGGTGTTTTTCTGATGTGAACAACTGCCGACCATGATGACCCTGAATCAGAAAGACTGTCTTGGGAATTTCTAAAGCACCATCACTGTAGTATATAGGGTCTAAACAAGACTGCGAACTCATTTTCCCTGTATAAACACTCTCAGCAGGTCACAGGGTTCATAGAGGAAGCTTTCTTTTTATTCTTATGCTCTATAAAATGGGATGTGAATTGCCAATGACACACATTAAAAATACTCTTCATGTGTGCCTAATACAGGTGTTGGAGCAAGGTCTCCTACTGTGTTAGTTCAGCGTCTTGCAGTTAGAAACCCAGCATGAGAAACCTGTTGGCATTTGGCATGCAATGTAAACATTGATCTGTTTGAGTGGAAAAAGAGAACTGTAGGATTGTCTAGATCTAACAGTGTATTGAAAGCCTGATCTACTGATTTTATCTTTGCAACACAGGAAATGTCAAAACTTCCTTAGCAATTCCTGTTCACTGTCATAACAGTTTATAAAAGATCTGCTAGGATTGCTAGGGTCATGTTAAATGCTGTTTTATCAAGAAAACAGGTAACAAATGGATATAATTAAATCCTATTGCATACTGTAACTTCACAGCAACTGATCTGGAAGCTCTAATTTTTTCTGTATATGAAGTACTTCAATTGATTCTCATTATATATTGTTATGCTCTTGCAAAGAGATTTCCATGGCCATCCAAACGTCTTGTGAGTGACTTTTCTCATTTAACAAGCATAATGCTGTTTGTGAATCGCTGTAAAAATTATATAGGTTTATATAATTACAAATAGCATCATTCTGCCTGTGAATTACATGTGCGTTAGTATTTATTCTGGTGTTGTGGTGCTGTGAGTTTGATTTTTGGGGAATGTATTTTCCCAATATCTTTGAATATTTTGCTGTGACACTTTCAATAGTCTCACCTACAGTATTGTGTAAATTTACTGAGGGAAAACCTGTTAAAGAAATATATTTTCCCCTCTTACTCTATAGGGATGTTGCTTTCTTGTGTCAGCTTCACTCCGAGCATTGTCAGATGGGGCTTTAGTATTGTTCCACAGGACAAAATACGTGAACAGTGCACAAATAAGAAATCACACATCATGGAATGCAAAAGTTAAGGTTGTATTTGCAGTCTTAACTCTTCATAATCCATCTGCACTCGGAGGCATACAGCCTTTATTTATGTGGCTGCATATTGCTTCTCAAATGTTTTTAACCCCTTGGCTGATCCCCTATACACCTTTCAAAGCTGCAAGAGGCTTTCCTCAGCCCTTTCACTCCCTAAAAGGTTAGCAAGAACCCTTTTCTCCAGCCAAGAGCCTCCAATCAATTTGCAGTAATATTTTTTTGACTAGACATTTGTGACCAACTAAGTTAGCTCCATGAACATCTGCAGTGCAGGGGCGGGGAGAAAACATGTACAAAACCTGATATTTCATAACCCCATATACTGGTCAAATCAAAGCCTTGTTCTTGAAGAAATAGGTTATCTGCCTAACCAGGTTCTTGTATTAGTGCCCATCTCCACAGTATCTGATTACTAGGCACTGCTTCTCAACAAGGTCTCTTTTAATGCTTACCCTCCAGCAGCTTATGTTATGGGGCTGATCAAAACAGGTCACCAGAAAATTTGTATAATGGGAAAAGAGTATGAGGGCTCTTCCCACTTCCTCCCCATGTCAACTACAGTCAAAAGTGGTGTCAAGTTTCAAGATAACGGTATTTCCTCCTCTGTGGTCCCTCAAGGACACCCACTTAAAGATTTCGGCTTCCAGCCATCACTTCTTGTGTGCCAAGCTGGGAATGCGTGAAAGGGGATGGATCACTTGATGACTACCTGTTCCGATAATTCCCTCTGAAGCATCTGGCATTGGCCACTGTTGGAAGATAAGACACTGGGCTAGATGGACCTTTGGTCTGACCTACTAAGGCTGTTCTTATGATCCTTATCTCATGACTTTGGATTTTAAGACTCTACAGTACCCTGCCATAAACTGTGATCTTCGCAGCAAGCCAGACTGCCTAAAAGGCCCACATGTGCACTTTGCTTTCTCTCCAAGGACTATGACCAATGTATTGCCTGCAGTTAAAAGTTACCACACAGCTCCTTCCAAACAAACACATTTATTATTCAGGTGAAAGCATCAAAGAACTTTTTACAATGATAAAAAGGTAGGTCACCCCCAACTCCAGCCTAGGGCTCTGGTAGGTTTTACTCTTCCAGAACCCACAAATGGGTTTTCCCTGTGGTTACCAGTTCATCCATCTTACATCCAGAACAGAGACTGGGCAGGTCAGATGTTTCTTTATACAGCTTAGGCCTTTGATCTTGGCCGTCTGTAACAGAAAATCAGCAGACAGAAACCTTCTCCTCAGAGCATAGCTTCAAAAGACTGAGTTTTTGCATAACCAGAGGTGGGGAATTTGCATTAACCTCTCCCTAGGAATTCTCCGGGAAATCCACTTAACACTTATTGTCCCAAAAAAACATACTTTCCTGGCACATTTTCAGTATAATCTTTTGAACTCCCAGGTCTCTCATCTATTTCATCTTGCCCCTAGAGAGTTTATATACAATCCTGGCCCACAATAATACATAATCTTAATGTAATAAGGTCCTCCAAGGATATTGCAGGGAACTGTCATATCTGTGACAAGTGGCTGAGCCATTTTTGTTTAATGCTTTATTAATAAAAAATTCACCTTCAAGCACTGAGCAGATGTGGAAAATTTCAGCTTAAAAGGATGCAAGTTTGTCAGTTATGAATGAATGAAAACAGAATTTTACAATGGAAACAATTTTTCAACCTCAATAATAAGCAGTCTTTAGTGCTACTTTATGTTTATAGGTGCTTCACATACATTTTGGCTATTTCATTGGGGACCCCAGAAACTTTCTGATCATTGGGATTTATGATAACTGCAAGTAAGCTTTGCATGCAGGGTCCATGAGTCTTTGCATTTCAAACTCCGCTGGTCAGCTCCATTTGTTATAGACAGAATCTGAATTCGTATTTGGTTGTACATCATTGTAACTCCATTGACTTCTACTGAGAGTAACGACCCAAGTCTTTAGCAAGTTTGCTGGAATGCCAAAATGTATACAGCATAGCCACAAAGTACAAAGCATAGCCATAGATGAATATCATCATGATCCTGTATAGCAGAGGTCCCCAAACTGTGGGGCATGAGGAACATTCGGGGGCATGGCTGGGGCTTAGGCCAACCCCCATGGGGATGGGGAATGCCATCCAGCTCTGCTCCCAGCTGCTGGCCCCACGCCCAGGACCCCAGCTCCAGGGAGGACATGGACAGGGGTAAGAGGGGGCATGAGGTAAAAAGTTTGGGGGTCACTGCTGTATAGGTTGTGCAATTATATTTCCATGGCAACAGAAGGGTTAGTGTAGTACAAGAGCTATTTCAAGATATTTCTGCTATTTACCCTTGCATCAGAAGTTAATTCTGTATATCCTCACTGAGGTGCCTGTTCTGTGGTTGTCTGGAGGAACTGTATTTTGCTATTTTTTGGCACTTATTAAAATCAATAGGTGGAGTATAGACCACAGTGCTGCTAATCCCTGTGACTGATATTAAAGTACTTTGATTTAAAAAATTATTTGCCCAATATGAAGATTAAACAGAGTGGGACTAATATACTGCATTACACAGCAATATGCAAATACAGTATAAATAGAGTAACTTGGGACAAGCCTCTTTGTAATTTAATTTAACAGGCTGGGAATCAGATTATAATGTTGGAAGAAAGTGCAGTACTGAAGGGAAAGGCTCTAGCCCCCTCATCCCTTTTGTTTAACTTGCTGCAGAGCCGTTGACTTCTGGGTGAGATGATTGACAAGAAGTGATTTTTCTCCAGGTGACATTTGCAATAATTACATGGTGCCTTGCTTACATGGTAGGTAATAATCAGCATGACCTTCAAGAGACTTTGGAAAGGGGCTCTAAAAATAATTTTCTGAACCCCTACTAAGGCCGTTCCAGGTACAGGAAATTAGATAAGTATATGTTGTGCATCTAGGTAGGCTTGGAAGGATTAGACTTATCAGTAAATGTTGGTTAACCTTGATTTCACTGTACACACTGAAGCTTAGTTTGATTTAATGATATTTACTTTGTATGTTTTGATGTGATGTTGCCAATTTGTGTTTTAACTGTTATAAAGCTCTAACTTTTTGAATCTCAACATCTACTGTCATTAAACAATTCTCTGACACCTGCCCATAATATTGCACAGCTGTTAAAATTTAAATAGATATAAATTTTAAAAATTGCTTAAATAAACATGGATATTATCCATCAAAATTATTTAAAAAATAGAACTTTGCCAAGCTTATATATAGGCTTACTTCTGTTGACCATTCAATAATGAGGATATACAGAGAACTGGGATGAGAAATGGAGAAATCAAGGTAAGGTAAATTAAATGTTAAAATTCTGCAGGCTTACAACCCATATTCCTTACTGGGCTGCTGTATACTGCTGTCCATGCGCACTGGAATAAGCAAAATGGATGATGCGTGTAGCTTCCCAGCTTCAGCCTTTAATATTGCCTTGGATTGTATGTGAATATTTTCCACTGTTCTGCACCTGTGACCCCGAAATCAGTGTCTTATCAGAGATAAAATAAATGAATCAGAAAGGAAGCTGAAGCTTTCAGTAGATGAATGCAATGGATCCCTCAGTGAGGAAGGAGAGGCTCGGGGGTAAACATAGAAAGCGCTATCACATTGTTTTCCAGCATTGGCAAAATGGATGTCTGTTTGAATGTCTTTGGGTTTGATCCTCCTCCACTGAAGCCAGTAGGAGTTCTGACATTGGTTTCAGTGGGAGCAGGATCAAGCCCTTGCTGAAATACAGGCAGAAATAGAGAGGGTAATTTGTATATAAGATACCTGCTTAATTGTGCAGCACACAGAAACCATACAAGACAACTGTAAAAGTCTTTGGGGCAGGCACTACAGCCTCCTAGTGCAATGGAGCCCCAGTCCTGAAGAGGGTGCTGGGCACTACTGCAATACAAATTATAGAATTATCAGTTTTGCAAGCCTGAAATATTCTTGTACTTCCATATAAGATGCTTAAATGTATACTTTCCTATGATCTCATGTGGTGGTAAAGATTAGGTTGTCATGAGACTGCATTCAGCTTCTGTTGGGTTAGAAGAATTACAAACCAAGGGCAAATGACCAGATATTTCACTTTTCACTCACTGGTTCATAGAAAGTAAAAATGGAGTTCCTGTGTATGAATCTGTTTGACAGAGCCAGATTTTTAAAGTATGTAGGACTCTAAACATGCAAATAGGTGCTTAGTTGGATCTTCAAAAGAGCCTAGGCCCCTAACTCCCACTGAAGTTATTTTGAAAAGCACCTAAGGACAATCTTTTAAAATCCTGTTAGTCCAGCTGAACTGCTGTCTTGGTCCTGGATTTCACAGTCCCTGGGTTGGCTAAGACCCACCCTTTTTCTAAACTCCAGAGTTCTTGCCTCTACTACTTCTGGGGATGGGGCCTCATGGCCCAACCATTCTGATTGGGCTACACCCCCCCCCCCCCATGGTGTGCAGTCACACTGTTTAACAAGCCTGATAGATTTGGCACCTGCAAGCATTTCCCTCCAGGAGCCTGTGATCAGCAGAGGATGGCCACTTACGTGTTTCCAGAATGCTGGACACTCTGGTACATCTGGGAACGCCAGGACCTTGCCCCTGCGAGTGTGACCTCAGGCACATGGTGCGTGTAAGGTCAGGCTGCATGGGGGTGGGATGCTCTTCAAAATTTTGCCTCCCGTGCAGCGTGACCTTGCATACATCTTATGTGTGAGGTCATGCCACACAGGTGGTGCCACTTTCCAACCCTGCTGGTGTGACCTTGTGTGTGAGGCCACACCGGTGGGAATGGAGCTGCGTATTCTTAAACATAGTATCCCCCATCCAACGTCAGACACAACCATGTCTGGTTTTGTCTGAGTACTGGATAGGGGACAAACCCTAGAAAAACAGGACTCTCTGGTTTAATACTGGATGAGCGGTCTGCTTAAGTCAGTAAGAGTATGCAGTGGCACAGATGATAATGAGATGAGCATTCCTCTTGAGCCCCTAGGGCAGGGGTCAGCAACCTTTGGTAATCCACTGGTGGGCCGTGAGACACTTTGTTTACATTGACTGTCTGCAGGCATGGCCCCTAGCAGCTCCCAGTGGCTGTGGTTCACCGTTCCCGGCCAATGGGAGCTGTGGGAAGCGGTGTGGGCTAGGGCGACATAGAATCATAGAATATCAGGGTTGGAAGGGACCTCAGGAGGTCATCTAGTCCAACCCCCTGCTCAAAGCAGGACCAATCCCCAACTAAATCATCCCAGCCAGGGCTTTGTCAGGCCTGACCTTAAAAATATCTAAGGAAGGAGATTCCACCACCTCCCTAGGTAACACATTCCAGTGTTTCACCACCCTCCTAGTGAAAAAGTTTTTCCTAATATCCAACCTAAACCTCCCCCACTGCAACTTGAGACCATTACTCCTTGTTCTGTCATCTGCTACCACTGAGAACAGTCTAGATCCATCCTCTTTGGAACCCCCTTTCAGGTAGTTGAAAGCAGCTATCAAATCCCCCCTCATTCTTCTCCTCTGCAGACTAAACAATCCCAGTTCCCTCAGCCTCTCCTCATAAGTCATGTGTTCCAGTCCCCTAATCATTTTTGTTGCCCTCCGCTGGACTCTTTCCAATTTTTCCACATCCAACTTGTAGTGTGGGGCCCAAAACTGGACACAGTACTCCAGATGAGGCCTCACCAATATCGAATAGAGGGGAACGATCACGCCCCTCAGTCTGCTGGCAGTGCCCCTACTTATACATCCCAAAATGCCATTGGCCTTCTTGGCAACAAGGGCACACTGTTGACTCATATCCAGCTTCTCGTTCACTGTAACCCCTAGGTCCTTTTCTGCAGAACTGCTGCCGAGCCATTCGGTCCCTAGTCTGTAGCGGTGCATGGGATTCTTCCGTCCTAAGTGCAGGACTCTGCACTTGTCCTTGTTGAACCTCATGAGATTTCTTTTGGCCCAATCCTCTAATTTATCTAGGGCCCTCTGTATCCTATCCCTACCCTCCAGCGTATCTACCTCTCCTCCCAGTTTAGTGTCATCTGCAAACTTGCTGAGGGTGCAATCCACACCATCCTCCAGATCATTTATGAAGATATTGAACAAAACCGGCCCGAGGACTGACCCTTGGGGCACTCCGCTTGATACCGGCTGCTAACTAGACATGGAGCCATTGATCACTACCCGTTGAGCCCGACAATCTAGCCAACTTTCTATCCACCTTATAGTCCATTCATTCAGCCCATACTTCTTTAACTTGCTGGCAAGAGTACTGTGGGAGACCATGTCAAAAGCTTTGCTAAAGTCAAGGAACAACATGTCTACTGCTTTCCCTTCATCTACAGAGCCAGTTATCTCGTCATAGAAGGCAATTAGATTAGTCAGGCATGACTTGCCCTTGGTGAATCCATGCTGACTGTTCCTGATCACTTTCCTCTTGTGTAAGTGCTTCAGAATTGATTCCTTGAGGACCTGCTCCATGATTTTTCAAGGGACTGAGGTGAGGCTGACTGGCCTGTAGTTCCCAGGATCCTCCTTCTTCCCTTTTTTAAAGATGGGCACTACATTAGTCTTTTTCTTGTCGTCCGGGACTTCCCCCAATCGCCATGAGTTTTCAAAGATAATGGCCAATGGCTCTGCAATCACATCCGCCAACTCCTTTAGCACTCTCGGAGGCAGCACATCCGGCCCCATGGACTTGTGCTCGTCCAGCTTTTCTAAATAGTCCCGAACCACTTCTTTCTCCACAGAGGGCTGGTCACCTCCTCCCCATGCAATGCTCCCCAGTGCAGTAGTCCAGGAGCTGACCTTGTTCGTGAAGACAGAGGCAAAAAAAGCATTGAGTACATTAGCTTTTTCCACATCCTCTGTCACTAGGTTGACTCCCTCATTCAGTAAGGGGCCCACACTTTCCTTGACTTTCTTCTTGTTGCTAACATGACTTAGCCTGGGTGATCCCATTCTCCCTGGGCATCAAGTTACAACTTGCCTGCTGAAAGTCCCAGACTCCCAACCATTCTGTGTGAGTGTGTGCTGCATGTAGGGTTGCCAACATTGTATTTCAAAAATAAGGGACTGTTTTCCTAACACCCCCACCCCATCCCTCCTCTTTCTCCTTCCATTTATTATCATGAATAATAAGCAGTACTTACCTACCTTCACCAGGGGTATTTCTTGCTCCTTTTTGCAGCACTCAGCCACTCCCGATTTTTGTTGTACAGAGATGGAAAAAATGAGGGGCATCCCTTGTAATGAGGGACCGTTGGGAGCCATGTGGCTAGGGCTCCATTTCTGCTGGGGCACAATTTAACAGACCAGTGTCTTTTGACCTGTTTTTTTAGCTTTGGCCCAATGGCCCTGTTGCCAGTGTTAAGGCTGAGGAATCCTTCTTCACAGTTATAAACCTGGCTATTGTTTAAGGAACTGCACTTTATCTAGGCCATTCCTGCCTGATTTCTTCTGGCAAGCCTTTTTGATCTAATTCTGCATTCAGGCAGGATAATATCACACAGATACATTGAGGGGTACAGTATATGACTGTTATAAAAAACAAATATTTCCCACCTCTCCACACCTAGCATTAAAGGTGGGCACTTCCCTGCCAAATACACCTCTCCCATAATGCCCACATCCGTGAAATTGTGTTCCGTGAGTGCTCATTATGCAGTCTTGAAAGGGGCCTAATAACTGTTTTAAAACTAGCAAAGACAGAACTCATTAAGAACATGCCAAGTTTCAGTATTCAAACTTCAGTCATTTTTGACTTACAGTAGCCCTATTGAAAAACAAGTGTAGTTAGCTTTTTGGAAAACTGTTTAGAAGAGCTACAAAGGTAATAAAAGTATAATATTAAAAATAAACAAAGCATTTTAAAACACAAAATTCCTCTTCCTTCTGTATATCAATTCTTGTCATGAAAGAACCCAGTCCTGGTTAATCTATTTCAAAATTGGAAATGTTTGTCCAGTGAATTTTATTCCTTCTCTCTGAACTCTCACGTGTGATTTAGGTATTTGTTTGTTTATTTATTTTTAATTAACTTTCAAGTGGAGAGCAAGTATGGGAGGTGTTGTGTTTTTGTTTTGTTTGATCCAGGAAAATAAATCAGGAGTCTTGACTTCCAATCCCCTACTCTGTCCAGTAAACCATTTTGTTTCATTAAAGCAGTCTAACTTTTTCCAAAGGGCTCACAAGTCATGTTATACATGGTAATGGCCATATTCCCAATGATAGCCCAGTAGCATTCCGTGAATCCATGGAATGGTTCCCAGACTCTGAATCACAGAAGAGGTGCTAAAAGGAAGTCTGCTTCTGGTCTCTCTAAAGGGGAAAGAAGATTTTGGTTTCTTTTGTCAGTTTCTTTAAAAGAAAGCAGAAGTTGGCTGCGGGCCTCCTGTAGGCGTTGTGTGCACTTTGAAAATAAGCTGTGTTTGACAATTGCTCTCAGTTGTAGTGCTGTAGCCATTTTGATCCCAGGATATTAAGAGACAGGATCTTAAGTGATATGAAGAAGAGCTTGTGTAGCATGAAAGCTTATCTTTTACCAACAGACGTTTGTCCAATAAAAGATACTACCTCACTTACCATGTCTTGCTAATGGCTTTCCAATACAGCTCCCCCATTAGTACTCCTATAGTGGGAGTATAATTGTCTCACTGGTGTGAATGGAGTCAGTGGAAGTCAAAACCCATGGCAGGAAAATATGGTAAACGCTCACCTTGCTTTGCTGTTGTGGTATAGAACTTGGTTGAACCTGTCCACATCAATGAGTCGACCTTGCTCACCACCAGTTGAGGGAGTGGCCACTTGGAAATGTGGCTGACATCCATTAGCAAACCTGGTATATTTCCATAGTGAAGGCAGTATATACTTGCGGGGGGCAAAAACTTTACAAAGGGAATATTACATGTGAGGTACTGTTTTTACAGTGCACAGTAACAGTTGCTCAGATATCATGGTGATGGGTACTTTATAAAACCTAGACTGGTAGAGAGATTTTTTTCAATACTTTTTAATAAGTTTTCAGCAAAAGACATGACAAACCAGGACCATGAAAGACTGTATTTGCTTATAGCTGCCTTCTTCAAGCAATGGATTTTCTGTAGTAAGATTCATGGTATGTACCTTCATGGCCTCCTCCTGGAGGCCCCACTGCCAGTACCCTGCCACCATTCTTTGATAAGAAAAGAATGGTGAATATTAGACCTCCCAAGCTGCCTAGAAAGGCATCTTGGTAGCAGCCATTTTGGAAACCAGAGAGCTCTGGTCTTCCAGCAGCTAGAAGAGCTGGGGACCAGCAACAGACAATCAAGGTCCAGCAGGCGTTAATAGCTCATCAACACCCAATCCACTAACCCAGAGACTTCTTGGAGAAGGCATGTACGCCATGAGTGTGGACTAACCCATGTCACAGAAAGGATCTTTCCAGAAAGCTGGAAGAAACTATAAAAGAGGAACAGTGACATCACTTGGCCTTTCTCTTTCTTCCTCCACCATCTCAACATCTGGAAAAAAAAGACTTTGAACTGAGGGAGTTTAGTTCCAGGCTATGTATTGGGGAACTGTAAGATGCTTGTATCGTATGTTAGGCTGAGACACTGTTGATTCAAATCCTGCTTAGTCTGTTTAAGTTAGAATTTAGACTGAATTTAATTTTGTTTCTTAGGTAACCAACTTTGATCTCTGTGCCTGCTACTTATAATCACTTCAAATCTATCTTTCTATAGTTAATACATCTGTTTTATATTTTACCTAAAACAGAGTGTTTTGGTTGAAGTGCTTGGGAAATCTCAGCTTAGATTACGAAGGCTAGTGTGTGTCCATTCCACACTGAAGGAGTGGTGAACTGCTTAATGAACTTGCACTGCCCAAAGGAGCCATGAGCTGTGTAAGATGGTGCAGTTCTGGGGTGCAAGGCTGGAGCTGGGGAGAATTGGAAGGAGCCTCTCTATTGATGGTCCAGGAGTGGCTGGGAGATCATTCATGTAACTCAGTTTGATGTGTCGCTGCCTGGCAAGTCAAGTGTAAGAGTATATGCTCCTTTCTATGTTCCTCGGTAGGATTTGACTTCCAATTTTTAAAGGATGCCATTTTGCCTCTAACTGCTTCTTTTACTTTGTTTAGCCATGGTGACACTTGTTTGGTCCTCCTACTATGTTTTTTAATGTGGGGGTCTTCATTTAATTTGAGTCTTTTTATGGTATTTTTAAAAGCTTGCATGCAGCTTGCAGGCATTTCACTTTTGTGACTATGCCTTTTAATTTTCGTTTAATTAGCTTCCTAATTTTTGTGTAGTTCCCCTTTCTGAAGTTAAATGCTACTGTAGTGGACTTCTTTGGTTTTTCCCCCTCTCTCCCAAAGATGTTTAAATTTAATTATATTTATGGTCGCTATTATCAAGTGGTTCAGCTATATTCACCATTTGGACCAGACCCTGTGTTCCACTTAAGCCTAAATCAAGAATTGCCTCTTCCCTTCTGGGTTCCAGGAATAGCTGCTTCAAGAAGCAGTCATTTATTGTGTCTAGAAACATCATCTCTGTATCTCATCCTGAGGTGACACGTACCCAATCAATACGGGGATAGTTGAAATCTCCCATTATTATTGAGTCTTCTGGTTTTTATAGCCTCTCTAATCTCCCACAGCATTTCACAATCGCCATCCTGGTGAGGTGGTTGGTAATAGATTCCGACTGATATATTCTTATTATTCAAGCACAGAATTTCTTCCGTAGAGTTTCTATGGTACAGTTAGATTCATTTAAGATGTTTACTATATTTGACTCTGCTTTCTTTCACATATAGTGCTCTTCCCCCATCAGCTTTGCATTCCTGTATATTTTGTACCCTTGCATTACCGTGTCCCATTGATTATCATCATTCCACCAACTTTCTATAATGGCTACTATATCAATATCCTATTTTAATACCAGACACTCAGGTTTACCCATCTTAGTATTTAGACTTTTAGCATCTGTATACAAGCACTTATCAAATTTGTCACTTTTTAGCTGCCTGCCATTATGTGATGTAATTAAATGGGGACTCTTCATTTGACTGTTTCTCTTCAGTTCCTACCTGTATTCTTCAGTTCCTTCATGTTCTAAGTACAGGGCTTGTTAGTTAATTGATGTTTCAGAGGATACAGAAGAACACAAAGTATTATATAGGTTCTATATAGCAAGTAAGGGCTATTACCCATTTAAATTCTAGATGACAGACTGGTGGATGCATGGTGTTTGTTTTTGTTTTTTAAATATATTTAGAACCTAGAGAAATTTCCCCACACATAATAAAATTGTTTAAGCTAGATCAATTTTTGTGACAATATCCCTTCAATTTGCTAGACAAATGTCACAATATTCTATCACCAGGATCCCTCACTTGATATGATAAATGTTAATACTTAATGAAGAATTTTTTTAAAAATAATTATGCTAGAGTTATCCATGCAGTTGCATTGCATTTGTTTTTTTTAATCTCAGTTTAGAATATATGCAGAAATAAAGAATTTTCTTCTTCAATATTGTATAATCAAAATCACCTACACAAATCAGAGCAAGCTGCACCCTCAGATAACAACATTGAATCCATGGGGCTCTCAAGGGTACCTTCCTGCTTAACTAATTTATCATAAATGATACCTCCTTGTTTTCAAATCTAGATTTGAAAACAGTTTCCTGCTATTCTTTTGACTTTGGAACGCAAATTATGTAGTGAACTTCTGTCAACTGATTTTGAAAATGTTAGCGCTGTTTATAATGTGACTACATTCTTTTTGTCTAACATGGCAGCAATTCTATTGTAGAGTTCCAGTAAATTATCCAGTCTGAACCTTCCTGGATCTGTGATGGCTGTGTCCAAGCCGTGCTGCTTCTCATCCTTTAAAATAACCGATTAGTCCTACACCAGACTTCACTGACTTATTCTTTTTTATTCTAGAAATTACCCAAAATAGGAACACAGAATCTGTATACCTTCTGATTTTTTTTTTCTTTTCTTAAGGGGCTGATTTCAATCCTCAGCTCTGATGCTGCGCTGTAGTTTTGATTCCATGTTGAATTGGGAATTAGAAAGGACTGACTTTCTGGTTTTGCTTTAGATGGAGCCAAAACTTCATAAAAATAACTAATCTTATGAGATTTGGCCCAAGACATCAAAAAACTTGTGTGCTCCTAGCAGATAGGCGCATGCATCAGGGACATGGATTATTCCCTATCCTGCCACTTATTTTCTATGTGATGTCACTGCTCTGTGCCTCAATTTCCCCATAGATAAAATTGGGGAAATTGTGCTTTTTGTAAAGTACTTTAAATCCTACAGATGAAGAGTGCTTAGCAGTTAAGCTTGCACAATTCCTTCCATGAAAGATGGAGGAAATCTTGTACAAACAGTTTGAGGCTTCTGCTATTTTGAGTTGAAATCTTGTGATATTTCAATGCAGCTGAATCTAAACCCTAGCCCTGAGTCAACCTTAAACCTATATCTTGATTCCTTCCCTAAACCTAATCCAGATCAGATCATCACCTCCTTGACCTGTCTCTTGTTCATTATGCCTTTTTTTATTTTGCTTTAAACCAAACAGTTATATAATCTGAGGACTCTCTGGAACTCTTTTGTAACAAATTTCCATTCATGTTTCCCCTTCAACTTATTTTTACACAGTTGCACATACAAAGAAGACTGTGATGCTGCCTATTGCTGCAGGAAATCATTCCTTTGTTACAGAACATTACCTGTAGCAGTGAAATCCTCAGCAGCCTTCAGTGAACCTGTATATTATCAAAATATAGTGTTTAGTTTTCAGTAATTGTTTTATGATGGTCTTTGGTCATCTGCTATCTGTGGTAATCTGATTCCTGATTTTAGATGACCTCCATCCTTGGGGTCTGTGTGTATTTTTGTAAACTGATAGTATTTAGTGTTACGTTTTTAATTCATTTCCTTCCATTGTTCTGAAAGAATATTTTCTTTCACTATTTTTCTGCTGTTACATGGGGAAAAAACTTCTAATTTAACATAACTTGCATCACTTTGCTCTTTTCCCTTCTCTTCTTTCTTTTACAGTTTGCTCAATCCTCTGGATAAATCAGTCTTTTGTATTTTGAAATGCGTTGTTTTGTTTATCACATCATTATATCTTTGCTGAACTGCATTTGTTACAGTTTGATAGTCAGATTTAATTGGGGAGAAAGTACATTGCGCATTTTATGTTCCTTGAAAACCACTTGATGTTCCATAACAAATTTTAAGACATGAAATAAATTAGGAGTCTGTGAAGGAATGTAGTCTGCTCTAAAGAAAGCAGAGTGGAATTAAAAATAGAAAATTTTGGTGCTAGTGAAATAGTACCATGAGCATAGACTCACTTGATTGCTTTAATTGGTTGGGATTGGAAACACTATTTCCAATGTGGGGCTAAAAAGTCATTGCTTAGACAGAGAATCTAATGAGTTACTTGGTGCTACTGGAGGATCACATTGTGCTATTAACTGTTAGGCAGAACTCTTAATTAGTTTCACTGGGGCTTCCAGTTAAAAATTTATGGTACAATATGGCCAATAGCAAATAAAAAACCCTGCTTCCCAGCAATCTCTCCTCACTTTCCACTGTAGTAGTGGGAAAAACTGCAAACCCCAAACTGTGCAGTGTTAAACCCCATTGTAGGCCTAGTAACGCTATTGAAATCAATGGAGAGGACCGCAGTGTTGACATGAACGCAGTTACTCTGGATTTGGACTGATATAACAGAGTGGAATTTAGCTGGGCATGTTCACCAGATTCTACCTTACAGATCTTACTGTGCTAATTGTTTCTGCCTCAAGGCTAGGGTAGCATCTGTGTGTGTTTACTGCAAACTGCCCATTAAAAACAATGGTGTATAGCAGCTGGAGGTCATAACACTAACAAAGCCATTTTTCATTTAACTGCTGTGCCACGGTATTTTAAACCTTCCATAATCCCTATCCAGGCTGTGAACCTGCTCTTAATAATGTATGAATGCTGTAAATGCCACTGTTACTGAGGGAGTTAGTGTATGTTTACAGTGGTTTAGTTTAGTAGCGCTTGTTGGAAATGAGACCGTGACTCAAGTTGAGCAAACCCTTGTAGGGGGTTGTAATGAGACAATAGGAGAACAGCTGGCTCAGAGGGGTTTGGCTCAACCTCCCATGGAGCTCACCAAACTCATCTTTGGCAGAGGGTCTAAGCCTGGGAAGCTGAGGAGAACAAAGATTATGGCAATTTTTAAGGATTTTCTCAAGCAGCAGGGAGATGCTGTTGTCAGGGAGCTGTTTAGGGGAAACAGACTGGGATGTCTGAAGAAGCTAGACCTTCCTAAGCGCCCATTACAGGGTGGTAGGGCTTTGGGTAAGACGTGCATGTAGACCATCTGTTTTTAAGATCCTTTTTCTCTTACGCCATGCTTTGTTCCTACTGGAACAATATTTTGGTTCAAGAAGGCTGGTTTGGTCAGGTATGGGGTCCAGTTGGACCTACTGGGTAAGCAGGGTTGGTACACAGGGTGCTGTAGTCCTGGGCAGGGCCGTCCTTAGGATTTATGGGGCCCTATGCAGTATTTAACTGATGCCCCTATGCCCGACAGCAGCCCGAGCTTGCAGCCCAGCGCGGGGGAGGGACAAGGCAGCAAAGGATAACAAGTCACCCGGCCCATCTCATGGTGGCAGAGAGTCACAGTTCCCTGCAGAGACCCCCCCCATACCCTCTCCCTCACTCAGAGTGGACATTCAGAAGGTACCTAATTAAAAGCACTAAACTTGGGAATAAAAAATGTCAGTCATAGGTTATCTGATATGCCCTAAAGTTTGTCAGACATTTATTTGCAAAAACTTTGTAGTAAGGGTGAGTCAGCTGTCTTGCTGAATACAACATTAAATATTATGGAATATATGATGCAGCTCTTCTGTTTTATATTTTCTTAATCAGTATTTCTAAGCTGATTTTCTATTTTAAATGTACTCTTAAGCCTTTGTAAAGTAATCATTCCAGATTACTACATATTTAACTCACTGAAACAAAGACATTATTTTAAATTAATCAGTCACAGAGGTTTAGTGTGTTCATAACAATGTTCATTGCTTTTAGAAAAAGGGAACACTAATTTACTTTGTGTGATCTCCATAACAACAGACATGTTTATGAAATTTCACCAACTTTAAAAATATGTTTCCAAAGATTTTAGGCATAACAAAGGATTTTATATCTTACTAAGGTACTGATTTTGCTGGAGGGTTCTCTTAAAACTAGTTCATCAGATATTCAGAAGTAAAGAAAGGGAAACTCTTTGTCCAGCTATCTGGAAGGAAAGGGGTGTTGTCCCTTTAAGGCTCTCTTCAGTGGGGGGAGGGGGGATGAAGGGAGAAAGGGATGGACAGAAAGGACAGGAAGACTTTGGAAGCAATTTTTTTACTATAGTAGTTAAAATGTGTATTTTAGATAAGGGTGGTCTTTTGAAGGATTTATTTAAAAAACTATGTCTGAAGATCCAAGCATTTAAGGCTAAAGATGATTGCATCTAAAAATCTATGCAAGGATTTTTTAGAGATGTGATTTTTATAATCTTCACCAACACTAATGAAATATTTTTAAAACAAATTTTAAACTAAGGTCCTGTAGACTGACATGTTCTGAGTAAATATTACAGTAATACACAACTGGTTTTGTCAGTAAATTCAGAAACTGACAGTATATACCCCGGGTTTGGCAAATGCCTGTTAAATGGCTTCATTACCCCTTGAATTGCTCTTTAACAAAAAGAAAAGGAGTACTAGTGGCACCTTAGAGACTTGGTTAGTCTCTAAGGTGCCACTAGTACTCCTTTTCTTTTTGCGAATACAGACTAATATGGCTGCTACTCTGAAACCTGCTCTTTAACAGTTTTAATGTGTGCAAATAGGTCTGGAAGGCTTTTTCACTTTTAACTACTAGATCCCCTCCCAAGGGAGACTCACCAGGCTGCAGCAGCCAGCTGTGGGACCCTGCAGGAAGGGTCAGAACAGGTAGAGGAAAGCCAGGGGTGTGGAGACTAAGCCCCAGTGGTGCCTGAAATTTTCAGGTGCCCTATGCAGCTGCCTATGTTGCGTATGCCTAAGGATGGCCCTGGCCCTGGCCCTGGCCCTCAGTCCAGTCTGAGTGGGAAAATTTCAGGATTCCACACTGAGAAAGCTGAAGGCCTAAAATCTGAGACATGAGGAGAGTACACTGAAAGACCAGAAAAGTAGTCAAAGGTGCAGCTAACTCTGTAATCATGACAATACTTAAATTATAAACCTCTCATTATAAACTTCTCATCTGTAAAAACATTATGGTTTCTTTTTACCAGGCATCTTGAAATCATTTTTCTGATAGTCTATTTTTCTTTAAACAGTTATGATTTCTTTGTTTGTAGTCACATTCCATAATTCATTTTGTTCACAGGCAGTGTCCTTTTCCCAGACTATGTCTAAAGCTCCTTCTCTTCTGCTTTATTTTTGTTCTATACATTTTTTACATACAGATATTAAAATGTTAGCTATTTAGAAGGTAAATGTGTTTAGCTGTCCTTTCAGGTGAAGAATAATGGATACTCAAACCTGTATAAATCTTCCACTTTCATTTAGGAAAATCCCAAGCAGTTTCTAAGGAAGTCACTTCACCAGTGAAATGCAGTCACTTCTGGGGTGAAGCATGGCAGTTGTTTTACGCTATCTCATGGTTATGGTCAGGAATTGACGAATTCTGTATCCAGTTAAAACAGCAATGGTTTTTAATGACAGAAATGTTTAGGTTATTAGACTTAGTTTGTCTGAAAATTCCAATTTGCCTCTGACTGTTAAACAACCAAAATAAAAACACTATTCACCTCACTCTTCCGTAGTATTGCATAGCAAATTCAGCTAAGCAGAATAAAAAGTAATATTTTTTTAGTCATTAAAGTTTAGTAGTTCTGATTCTGAATACACAGGGAGCAGATGTATTCTTATCTGAAGAAGAGCTCTGTGTAACTCAAAAACATGTCTTTCACCAACAGAAGTTGCTCCAATCAGATATTCCCTTACCTACCTGGTCAATTCTTACATAGTTACTTTTCAGAATAGAATCCATTTAAAGTTTTATATATATGGTTTGAGCTTCTCCCTGTAAATTGTACCGTATTGTTATCCTGGAAGGTGTTAATGGCTGCTATCAAGTGTATTTGAGCTATAGATCAATCAGAGCTGGTAAAAATTGAGGGGTGTTCTACACACTTTACATTTAAGCTAAATGGAAGGAGCAATGAAATGCCCTTTATTAGTGATAGCTGAAATAATAGTAAGCCACTATCCAAGGCAAAATGCTATGTGGCCAGGCCCATCAGAAGTTAAGCCATGTGGGTGGAGGGGTTTCCTTAAGGACTGACTGCTAATGCAGGGGTCAAGGGATTAATTAGTAGTAGCTATGTGTGAGGCAAAAAGTCAGGAGAAGCAGTGGTGAGCATAGCCCTGGATGGAAGCCAAAAGACAGAAGAGCTTCTTTTGGGCACAGTACTAATTGGAAATGACCTGGATTTCTTTAAAAAAAAAAAAGTCTCCTGGTGTTTGTTTCTACTGTGTTCATGGAAACTGGACTCTGTGTAGATTTTTTTCTTTTTTTTTCCTTTGGTAAATAACCAGGATTGTACCAAAGAAATATCTGACTCCTATCATCAATTTCTGCTCCTAACAGAAACAACTCAGTAAGGCCCTGAATACTGGCTAATCACTTGGGTAAAGAGTAGCAACAATGTTTAAAGTGTTAACTAACTAGTTCATTACACATTGCTTTTAAAAAAATCACAGAGGAAAGTGTCTTTTAGCTAATGTATATATTCACTAGTGCATACTGCTTTTTCTTCCAAACATCTCTGCATCAAAACTGACATTCTCATGCATTAGCAACAAAATGGTTAGCTCATCAGTTTTAGTGGTAGAGCTCTGTGAAACCCACACCTTTCAACCTGCGAAGGGACATTCTATGGAACACCACGTGTGACAGTGTCAAAATGAACTGCAAACAAAATAATTCATGCAAGAAATTTAAAATGCTCTGAGACTTCTTCCTTTCATGTAAATAATACTTCCTGTAACCTCAGGCTCATGATTCCTTATTTCTGATGTCAATAATTCTCCACAATAAAAGTGAGGACACCAAATTTGTGTGCAATGAAGGGAAGTTTTGGTCTAAAATGAATGACATCCTTTGAAATGTGGGGACAATTCAATGGTAAAGTGTCACCCATATAAGACTATGAAGTTGGAGAGATGTGTAACTGAGGGCTTAATTTGGCCTGTCAAACCTTGATTGCTGGTGGTAATGCACAAGAAGGAAAGAGCCCAGCTTGACTTTCAATTCCAGGTTGAACTTTCAGGGGTGGCAATTAGAAAAAAAAAAGTATGCCTTTCAAACTGAATGCATTTGCGATGGAATCCTTGAGACAGTACACATAGAACTTCAGAATGCTATTTGTAATACCACTTTTTTAAGGAGAACCTTTCTAAATCTAATCGCATCAAACTTGCCATTTTAGACTTCTCTTATCTGTATGCATGTGTAATAACAGGGTGGGGAGTATCCTACTTCAAGCCAAAAGGGGGAGAAGTTAAAGGGGTGATCTTCATACCCAAATGTTTGTTTTGATCCTTCTTTCAATTTGTAAAAGAGCGTGGAGCTGACCTAGTCTGAGCCATAATAGGTTTGCCTGCTGTGGTGAGACATGTAGAGCAAAGGGAACTTACTGAATAAAATAAAATTGTCATTCTAGCAGAGCTCCAGAATGCGTTCTAGGATGTAGTAGATGAATGAGGTGGAAGTGATAAAATTAGATCAAATCTTTCCAAAGAGGATCTCCTTTGTAAATCTTCTAGGGCAAGATCATACAAGGTGTTGACTGATTCTTATGAGGTGCTGTGCATCTTCAACTTCTACTTACTGCCAAATTCACCAACACTAAATTTCCAACTTTACGAAATAGTCATCCTCTGGAATAAATATCTGCAGCATGCTTGATCTTTGCCAAAGCAGATTTTTTTTCAGGAAGCCTTTTGACCACTTTTAAACTGAGGATGTGTTTCAGAATTACCCATTTCCTCCTCTCCAAAAATTTGCCATTCTTCTTTTGAACATTGCTCCATCAAAAATGTTCAAATTTGAAAGCTTAAACTTAGCATGGACATCGCTTTTTCACTGTGGCATGGAGTGGGAAAACAACAAAAGTAAATTGAAGTCTTCAAGCTTCTGATTGATTACTGTTATGGGGCAGCTGCCCTTTTTCCAGAAGTTAGGGCTTAGTCTGCCTGGACTGCAGTATGAAGACCCCACCTGGGGGTAAGTGACTGATTAGTAAACGAGAACTTGGACCCAGTAAAGGTCCCTGTGTATATTCCACTGTGGGTACACATGTGCTCCATGTGCCTGGAGTTGGAGAATTCTTGAAAGCAGTGTCCATTGGTCCACGTATGCACGCTCACTGTCCTCATGCCTGCAACCAAAGAGATAAAGGGTGGAATGGACTGACTGTCTCCAGATCTTACTAGACATGGCCTAGGTCAGAACCTCCAGTGGCTAGAGCTTTTCTTCCTTTGTTCTTCAACTCTAAACTATTTACAGATTTTACTCCATAGCTTTTTAGTGAAATTTCATAGTTAGATTCCCCATCCTGGGGAATTCCCTTCCCTCTCCCACATACCTATTACAGGTACTGGACTATGCCATCACTCTAGGCTTCAAAATCTGTGCTTCTTTCCCATGCTGCTTCTTGGTTATCTGTGACCATCAGCATGCCTGTATTGCTCACATGGGAGACAGGAACTTTCCATAAAAAGCACTTTAATGGAGAAAGTTGTGAGGCTGCAGTGGAACCAAGGCTGGGGAACACCCCCGTACATTGGCCTGACTCAGCAAGGAGTGTGCCTCCTGCTCTGAGGTCTGACTCTAAGTCCACTTCAAAGAAGTCTGATGCAACTCTGCCTAAGTTGAGTAAGTCTTCCTGCCCAACCCAGGAGGACTGGAGACATGACAAGAGAGCCCACAAATCCAGGTCTCTATCAGCAGCAGACCGTGCTCTGGCGGCAGCAGAACCTCTGGTCCCAATTAAGCTTAAACCATGGGAACTGACAGCACTGACAAAAAGCAAATATTGGGCACTTCCACCACCAACAGTACTCTCCTTACTATGATGACTGTAACTACTCCAGCTCAGTCAATTTGGGTGGACAGGCCCTCCCACACTCCAAGGAGAGCAGAGTCTTACACTACACCTGCCAACATTGTTGCTCTTCATGAACTCCCATTGTCATCAGGTCCTTCCCTCACAAGGCAGGTCCTGGCTCCACCAGGAGATGCAACATATGGGAGGAGTCAAGCCCCCAGAATCAGCTTTTTTTTTTTTTTTTAAGGAGACTCTGGACCACCCTAGGAACTGATATGTTCTCCTCAGAGGTATACCTTCCTGGATAAGGGACCTGGACTTGTCCTGAATCAACTTCCACCTCAGCACCTATCTTGGAACTGTTGGCATCCTATGCCATGGCAATCTCCACAACCACCTTTTGACCTGTCTTAATGACCATACTGAACATAAGAATGGCCCTACTGGGTCAGATCAAAGGTCCATCTAGCCCAGTATCTGGTCTTCCGACAGTGGCCAATGCCAGGTGCCCCAGAGAGAATGAACAGAACAGGTAATCAAGTGATCCATCCCCTGTCGCCCATTCCCAGCTTCTGGCAAACAGATGCTAGGGACACCGTGGCTGCCCATCCTGACTAATAGCCATTGATGGACCTATCCTCCATGAATTTATCTAGTTCTTTGGGAGGAGCGGGGGGACTCTGTAACCCCTACCACCCCACAGAGTCAACACAATCTACTAGGGAGTCAGTACACCTCCCCTGTGAGAAGACACAGAATTCCTCCTGACCCCATGGAAGAGGAAGATTACAAGCCTGATTTGGTGGTTCGGCTGGTACCAATGAGACTGTCCTCTTCAGATGAAGCAGTCACTCCAATATCTCAATTTCCTTCCCCTGCCCCCACCCCCCCAGTGATCATAAGCAGTTCCAGGAACTGTTACATAGGGTTGCAGAAGAGCTACAGATTTCCTGTGAGGAAGTTAATGATCCTCCAACAAACTCCTGGACATCATACAATCCTTTGGATCCAGCTGGATGTGCTTACTGTTAATGAAGCCATTCTGGAACCAGCTAAATCTAGCATATGCCAGCCACTTATGCCCCCATCCCTAAGAGGGCAGAAAAATGCTGGTTTGTTCCGGCCAAAAGGCAGAGTTCTTTCTCATACTCTTTGGTTGTTCAGGCTGCCACGGGGCAATCTAGACAGTAACATTCTAGATTTACTCTGGTTGATAGAGGGTAAATGTTAGACTTATGGAGAAGGAAGGTCTTCCCTTCGACTAGCTTTCAATACAGAACAGCCAGTTACTAAGCACTCTTGGCTAAGTATGATTACCTGAATTATTCCAAATTCATGGACTTCCTTGACGAGCTTCTGCAACCAGATACAGCTCAATTTCAGGCTCTCATGGAGGAGGGCAAGTTCAAGGTTGCTAGAACCAGTCTTCAGTCAGTGGCAGATGCAGCAGTTGCATTTTCAAGATCAATGGTAACTGCCTTTGTGATGCACCATGAATCATGGCCTTACACTTCGAGGTTTCTCCGGGAGGCCAGAACACCAGGGAGGACCTGCCCTTCAGTAAAACTCATCTTTTTAACCAAACGATAGATGAGGGCCCAGGGCCACCCTCCCACCCTGGGAATATATACACCTGCCCTGAAGAGAATTCCACATGCAATCATATAAATCTATATGATGGCTTAATTTTACCACCAGCAGCCTTATGTGCCTCCCTGTAAGAGGTAAAGCATTCAGAAGGTCTGTTTCCCTGCACCATCCATGGCAATATCATCCCAGCCCTTGTCAAAACAATATCTTTGATGGAAGTTACAGCTGCAAACCAATGATGCCACCATCTGCCAATTCCCAGACATCCGTGTGTGTGTGTGGGTGTCATCTAGCATTCTACTTCCACACCTGGAGCGCAGTAAAAATGGACAAATGTGTGTTATGCATCATCCATTCTGACTATGCAATTGAATTTATCTCCTTGTCCACTCCCAAACCTCACCCCTGCCTCTTTTTCAGCAGCCATTCTCATGAGGAGATACTCAAACAAGAAGTAGAATCCCTCCTACAGTGAGGAGCAATAGAATGGTACCTCATCAGCTCCACAGAAAGGATTTTTACTCAACATACTTCCTAGTACCCAAGAAGAAGTATGGCTTGAGGCCCAGCCTTGATCTTCGCCATCTCAGCTGCTTTATTTACAAACTGAAATGTCACCTGGGCACCTATAATCCCATCCCTGGAAAAGGGCATGTGGTTTACAGCTCTCAATGTGAAGGACATGTACTCTCACGTGGACATGCACCCTGCTCACAGGTGTTTTCTCAGGTTCATAGTGGGTCCTGACCATTTTCGATAGTGCTCCCATTCAGCCTTGCTGCCATCCTCTAGGTCTTAGTGGTAGTAATAGTCCATATCAGGCATTTTGGTTTCACCATCTTCCCCTAGCTCAATGACTAGCTTCTCATTGACAAGACACATCAAGAAGCCTATGAGTCAACTTTGTCAGTGCTTCAGCTCCTGTTCCCTGAGGGTCACTGTAAACTCAAAAGTCTCTGTCCTCACTTCAACATGGACTCTAGACTTCATCATAGCATCCCTAAATTCAATCATGGCAAGGGTTTATCTGCCAATGGCCAGGTTCCAAGTGATGAATGACCTTATGGATCAGGTCATGAACCACCCTCAAGCATCAATTAGAATTTGTGTGTCTCTCCTGGGGCATATGGCTTCATGCACTTATGGTACACTGTTCACCAGACTCCATCTTTGTTGCCTGCAGGAATGGCTTCAAACAGTGTACTCACCAAACAGTCCATGAATGCCATAATAAGTCCCTATCACTGTAACATCTCTACTGTGGTGGAAGAATCCCCATCAAGTATGGATGGTGTGACAGTCTGTACTATTATGCTCACCACTTCAACAAGACTGATAAATTTTTATACAAAGTCTGGCTTGTGAGGTATCATTTAACAAATCATAATCTGCTACATATCATTATCCTATTAAAATGTGTGGTAACACTATATGCAAAGATAAGATTCTACTGTATGATTGTTGCTGAAATGCATTGTAAATCTGAGTAACACCCACAAACCAGTTTTCAGAGAGACACACTGGTACCCCAGACAGATGTTAAAGGGCCAACGCCTTCTTAAGCGGCCATCCTCCGGCGGGGGGGAAGGTGTAAACATTAAATGTACATTTAATCAGGGACGAGCCAAACCTTATGGTGACATGCAGTCCATTGTGGACATGACTCAGCAAGGATGTTTCTAGCACAATAAATTGAATTATAAAGAGGGAGGAAATCACTTGACTTCTCCTCCTCCCAACTCTCTGCTCATGACATCGACTCTCAAAGAACTGAACTAAGGGGGAGTGGTTCCAGGCTGAAAGGAGACTCAGTCTGCAAAATTTACTGCAGCGTATGGTGAGACAAAACCTTTGTTTTTTAAGTTCACTTTGCTTAAGTTGGGTATTAGCTTGCATATTACTGTTTTTTTATTTTGTAATCAATCTTGACATTTATGCATCATCACTTGTAATCACTTAAAGTCTATCTCTTTCTGTAGATAAGTTTCTTATTATTTTATCTTAATCAGCTGTCACACATTCCTCTCCCTCACACGTTATGACCACAAGTGATGTCAGTGGCACTGTTTCAACCTCTACTTCACACTTGCAAAGCTGCTACATGGAGTTCCATCCACATGTTTGAGAGGCATTATGCTCTAGTACAGGGCTCCTCCGTTGACTCATCCTTTGGGACAGCACTCCTTCAAGTGGCTCTGCTGTCTGCAGTCTCGCATCCTCCTTGAGTACTGCTTGTCAGTCATCCACAGTGGAATATGCACGGGGACCAGCACTCAAAGAAGAAAGTTGCTTACCTTTATAATAACTGGAGGTTCTTTTGAGATATGTGGTCCCTTGTCTGTATTTTACTACCCCGACCCTTCCCTTCTGCTTCTGGATCATTGTTGGGCTCACAGTAGAGAAGGAACTGAAGAGGCAGTCAGTCTGGTCCATGCTTTATTTCCTTGGTTGGAGGCAGGAGGAGAGCGAGGGCTCATGCATGGACCAGCAGACCCTGCTTTCAAGAATTCTCAGTCTGGGCACATGGAGTGCATGTGTATCCACGGTGGAATACAGATAGGGACTACACATGTCAAAACTGCCAGTTACTGTAAGTTAAGTAACTAACTTTATTATCCAAGCTCAGCTAGTGGATAAAGCCCAAAGGAGACCAGAAGCTCTTGTGAAGAGAAATTCCTGGAGAGGACTGAGCTGGGAGTCTAAAGGATGAGCTCTCCAGGGAATTCCCCAAAATGGGGAGCATGTAAGAAGAAGCTCCCTCTCTAGGAGCACTTAGATAGTGCTGCAGTTGGCAGGCATCCAAGAGAGCCTGGGCTCAGCCCAGTGGTCTCCCAGACACAGGCTGGAAGGCTGGCCGGGCAAGGATCACCTGCTGTCCCTGGAGAAGAGTCACAGTGGATGGACCTCCATGGAACCCTGACTCCTGAGAAGGACCTTTGGTAGAGACAAGAGGCCTGACACCAGGGGCAGAGACCGGAATGGAGAGAAGCCCTGGAGGAGAACCTGGATAGAGGCATACATTGAACTCAAGTGGGTGACAAATGGATAACAACGACCAGGTCATCCAGCTAAGATATTTGGGCAAACGTTTTTGTTTGTTCCATGTCTTTTCTGTTAATAAATGGGGATGCATGACATGAAAGATGGCGTAAGTTATGAGTTGATGCCTGGAGAGAGAGAAATTAGCATGTAAAAATGTGTATTAGCTAAACACTGGATAGCAAAAGGTAATGCAATCCCCGAGCAATTCTGCCATCCTGTGATTTCAGGATCACCTGCACTTCGTTACTGTTTGAGGTGCAAACATCATATATCAGGGACTTACTGTGCTGGGAACCATAGGCACACTTAACCGCAGAACAGTGGACCAGTCAGACAAAAAGCAGGGATGGAAGGATATAGTACAAAAATAATTGTATTTGGTGCAACAAGTAGCAGCTGTGGCACATGGTCTGTCTAGATATTGTTGACTGTTCTGTAATCATTCTCACTGGCGTGAGTTTCAAGGAGGAATTTGATGAAAGGTAATATATTAGCTATGTGGATTTTTATGGGGAGTGCCTCCCATCTGCTTCAATCATTAGACTGACTTTTTTATGTTTTCACCTTGGGTACTTTAACCATTCTTGTCAGTTACATAACCAATGCTATTGAAAACAAGATAATAGCAGAGATAAAAAGAGAGAATTAGACCTTGACTAAATTAAGCAGCAAGATTTTTATCTGTGAAATTATCACAGAAAACTAAAACACCTCAAGGGGAGGGGGAAAGGCACTGTAAAATATTGCTTTTTAATTTATATTTTATACCAGTTCAGTGACTTAAGCTTTTCTGAGTAACAGCCGTGTTAGTCTGTATTCGCAAAAAGAAAAGGAGTACTTGTGGCACCTTAGAGACTAACCAATTTATTTGAGCATGAGCTTTCGTGAGCTACAGCTCACTTCATCGGATGCATACTCTGGAAAGCTCATGCTCAAATAAATTGGTTAGTCTCTAAGGTGCCACAAGTACTCCTTTTCTTTAAGCTTTTCTGTTATCTTTCCTTTATTTACATGGAGTCAACCCTTCATCAGCTCTTGAATGTCTGAGTCTGGTGATCTCTGATAAAATGAGTGAAGGAAACAACCCAATAACTCATCTCTTGTTTTCAGCACACTCACAAGCTGCTAACTGCACCGAAAGCCCCTTTTGATTCCACCTAATATGTATAATAGAAGTATTGTAGGTCTGTATTAGCAGCAGGCAAAGCACAGGTGATCCTCTTCCTTTCTAATGAGCAATTTCAGGAATACTGGCCAAGATTTTCAGAAGTGACTAGTGACAGTGGGTGCCCAACCTGCGATACCTTAATGAGATCTACTTGTCAGATGTTGCTCAGCACTTCTGAAAATCAGGTGTCTCAAGTTGGATACAAAATAACTACAGTAGTTGCTTTTGAAAATCTTGGCCATTGTCCACTAATTACAGGTTCAAATACTAAGATTCTTCATTTTTAAAGACTTTTCTATACATAATAGAAATTGAAAGATTTTTAAATATTTAAACTCCAGTCAAAACTAGTTTATTTAAATGTTCCCCTTGTAGTTTTGCAAAGCCCAAACAGCATTATGCTAGTGCCTGGGAACCAGAAAGCAAAACTGACCAACATCTAAGTGGAGTGAAATAACAGTGTACACTGCAAAAAATTATTTTTTAAAAACTATTTGTTTAAACAAAATTCAGTATAAGACATAGAAATAAAGAACTTAAAAAGTTGCAGGTTGACAATGTCTGAGTTATTGCTATATTTTGTTGAGTAAAGTGTTTGTGCATTGGGGGTGGCAGGACTTACTGTTGCTTTTTTGCTATCTTTCTGTGCTCTGCAGTCTCAGTGGTGTAGAAGTCAATGGCTTGTTCTCACAAATAGAATTTGTCAGTTTAGAGAGGAGTCTTTGCGGGTAATATGCCTACCAGCAGTTATGGAGGTAGGTAGCTATGCTGGAAACTTTTGCTGATTCCCCCCCCCCCCCGCCCCGCTCTGACTCTCAGAATGAAGAAATTTGTATAACAGGCCCAATGTTTTTGCTCCCTTGGGGGTCTTAGGCTTTCTAGAGGGAAGGTATCACACTTCCACATTGAGGTTCACTAAAACAGTGGCCAAACTACATTGATTGATTAAAGTCCTATTTTCAAGCTGGGATTCGGTCTTGGTACTGGGTCATATAATGAAGCTACCATTTTGAGCCGATGTCTAACATTTCATTGTCTTCATTATATATAAAGGTGGCCTCTTTGGCAATTGCATTGTCTAGAATAGTAATTGAACTTAATGTGTTGTCTAATACAGGACCATTTGTACAAGTTTTTCTTCTAAAATGGTAACTTGGATTGCTTAGAATTTTTCTCTAAAGAGATCTCATTTGATATTAGTCAAGGCAACTTTTTACCATCGTTATGTGCAAAACCATCTCACCATAAGGGAAGTCAATATGTATTGCCTTTTACATGAGATGAGCGACAAAATATTATTTCGTCAGAACAAAGCCACTCAGAACAACCAATACCTTATTTGTCATGTATGCTGGAAAAATATATATGAACTTCTTAAGGCCACCATATCCAGGTGGGTTCAAGCAGCTATTCAAAATGTTAAGCAGATGAGGGATCAGGCAAAACTCCTCCTTCAGGGAAAAAGCTCACTCAGCAATATCAAATTTTATTTTGTGCAGAGAAAAATCAGTGTTGTATGAGGAAATCTGCAAAGCAATGACCCAGACATCTATCCAGTCCTTAACAAACAGTTTGGATTGGATCCCTGTGATGCAGAGACCCACTGATGCTCGCTGGCAAAGGCTTCATTCCTCAGTCAGCAACTCCTAACAGGCCTGACAAACTCACTACCCCTCGCACACCACTTTCATATTCTTTAGGGATAAAGAATATCTTATTAAGGTATCTAAAAAGCTTATCATGCTGATCTTTGTAATCATTTTGAGATGCATGTACAGCTGATTTTCAGTACATACACACAACTCCTTAAATATGTTAGAAACTGTGTCCCAGGCAGAGCTGACAAACAAGTTTTTTCCAGACAGGAGATAAGCTGTGTTTCTCTCTTATATGTAGATTACACATTATAAGACAAAAACAATGGAAGCCCCATTAATATACAAGCCACCAGGAAGAGAAGAACAGGGGGAGACTAGCTTGGTCTAGAGGTGCACTTCAAAGGTTTATTAGACTTTAACTGGTGGACCAGGGACAGCACCCTGTTCATAACTGTGGGAGTAAAAAGGACAGCGATTTTTGTATCCATGAATAGTGATCCAGCTGTCATAAATATAAAGGGAAGGGTAAACCCCTTTAAAATCCCTCATGGCCAGAGGAAAAATCCTCTCACCTGTAAAGGGTTAAGAAGCTAAAGGTAACCTCGCTGGCACCTGACCAAAATGACCAATGAGGAGACAAGATACTTTCAAAAGCTGGGAGGAGGGAGAGAAACAAAGGGTCTGTGTCTGTCTGTATGCTGCTTTTGCCGGGGATAGAACAGGAATGGAGTCTTAGAACTTCTAGTAAGTAATCTAGCTAAGTATGTGTTAGATTATGATTTCTTTAAATGGCTGAGAAAAGAACTGTGCTGAATAGAATGACTATTCCTGTCTGTGTGTCTTTTTTGTAACTTAAGGTTTTGCCTAGAGGGATTCTCTATGTTTTGAATCTAATTACCCTGTAAGGTATCTACCATCCTGATTTTACAGAGGTGATTCCTTTACTTCTATTAAAAGTCTTCTTGTAAGAAAACTGAATGCTTTTTCATTGTTCTCAGATCCAAGGGTTTGGGTCTGTGGTCACCTATGCAAATTGGTGAGGATTTTTACCAAACCTTCCCCAGGAAGTGGGTTGCAAGGGTTGTGAGGATTTTGGGGGGAAAGACGTGTCCAAACTACGTTTCCCAGTAAACCAAGTTAGAGTTTGGTGGTGGCAGTGGAGATCCAGGGTCAAAGGATAAAATTAATTTGTACCTGGGGAAGTTTTAACGTAAGCTGATGAAAGTAAGCTTAGGAGGTTTTCATGCAGGTCCCCACATCTGTACCCTAGAGTTCAGAGTAGGGGAGGAACCTTGACACCAGCCATGTGGGCTGGAAACACTGCCAGAAAGTTTTAGGTGAGAAACTGGTTTAAAGAAAACTTTTAACCTGTTAACTCTAAGAAGCATGTTATACTTTTGTTTTATGTGTAACCATTTGTTTCCATTATCCTGATTCATTATCTTAAATCTGAGCCTTTGATAATATATTTATAGTGGAAACAATCCTAAATTTATCTCAGTGCTGTGATTATTATAAAGGACCTGATCCTGAGTTGTACCAGTCAAATTGTGTGTATACTGTTCCCTTGGGAAGAGAGAATGTGGTAGTTATAGTGAGTGTCCAGTGACAGGCCAGACTCTTCAGAGGAGCTCATGGACTGGGATACACCAAGTGTTAACCTGCAAGGCAAAGTAAGGGTTGTCAGAGCCCTGAGGAGTTTGTCTGTCAGACTGGCAGGTGTCACGGAGCTGACATCTAATTTAGCACCAGCAAGTCTATCTTTCTCACTGAGGCAGGGAGGTAATATGGTGACTCAGTCCTGGGCTCCCCAAGAAAGTGTCTCACTCATTATCAGCAGATGCCTCTTTAGGTTATTAGATTCTGCATTCTGCCATCCTTCCTTGATCTATCTTACTAATTTCACTCCCTTCTTCATTTCTTTATTGCTTGCTAATTCCCGGAAGTCTTCTGTCTGAACAGATGGATTCCCTGTGTGATGAGAACAGGACAATTTTTCTTACCTGTAAATTTATCATCTTACCTTTAATCATTTTTGTTGCCCTTCTCTGTATCTTTTCCAATTCTAATATATCTTTTTTGAGATGGTATGTCCACACCTTGAATACTGCATGTAGTTCTGGTCACCCATGGATTTATATAGCAGCATTATGGTATTAGCCATATTATCCCTATCCTAATGGTTCTTGACATTGTTAGCTTTTTTTGACTGCTCCTGCACCTTGAGCAGATGTTTTCAGAGAACTAGCCATGATGACTCAAGATCTTTCTTGAGTGGTAACAGCTAGTTTAGATCCCATCATTTTGTATGTATAGTTGGGAATGGAATTATCTTTTCCACATGTCAAATGATGATGCTTCATTATACTGATTCTTCAGAGCTCCACCCCAATCAGTCCACTGCAGATTAATTGCTTAATATGATAAATCATGGATTTTGCCAGTTGGTGGCCTAATTAAGAACATAAGAATGGCCATACTGGGTCAGACCAAAGGTCCATCTAGCCCAGTATCCTTCTGACAGTGGCCAATGCCAGGAGCCCCAGAGGGACTGAACTGAACAGGTAATCAAGTGATCCATTCCCTGTCACTCATTCCCAGCTTCTGGCAAACAGAAGCTGGGGACACTATCCCTGCCCATCCTGGCTAATAGCCATTGATAGACCTATCGTCCATGAACTTATCTAGTTCTTTTTTGAACCCTGTTATAGTCTTGGCCTTCACAACATCCTCTGGCAAAGAGTTCCACAGGTTGACTGTGCATTGTGTGAAGAAACACTTCCTAAACCTGTTGCCTATTAATTTCATTTGGTGACCCCTAGTTCTTGTGTTATGAGAAGGAGTAAATAGTACTTATTTACTTTCTCCACACCAGTCCATTTTATAGACCTCTATCATCTTCCCTTCTTAGTTGTCTCTTTTCCAAGCTGAAAAGTCCCAGTCTTATTAATCTCTCCTCATATGGAAGCCGTTCCATACCTCTAATTTTGTTGCTCCTTTTTGAACCTTTTCCAATTCCAATATGTCTTTTTTTGAGAGGGGGTGACCAGATCTGCATGCAGTATTCAAGATATGGGCATACCATGGATTTATATAGAGGCAATATGATATGTTCTGTCTTATCTATCCCTTTCTTAATGATTCCTAACATTCTGTTCACTTTTTTGATTGCCGCTATCCACAATGACTCCAAGATCTTTCTTGAGTGACAACAGCTAATTTAGACCCATCATTTTATATGCATAGTTGGGTTTATGTTTTCCATTGTGCATTACTTGGCATTTGTCAACATTGAATTTCATCTGCCATTTTGTTGCCCAGTCACCCAGTTTTGTGAGATCCTTTTGTAGCTCTTTGCAGTCTGCCTGGGACTTAACTATCTTGAGTAGTTTTGTGTCATCTACAAATTTTGCCACCTCACTGTTTACCCCTTTTTCCAGATCATTTATGAATATGTTGAATAGGACTGGTCCCAGTACAGGACCCTGGGGAACACCACTATTTACCTCTCTCCACTCTGAAAACTGGCCATTTATTCCTACCCTTTGTTTCCTATCTTTTAACCAGTTACGAATCCATGAGAGGTCTCCTCTTATCCCATGACAGCTCACTTTGCCTAAGAACCTTTGGAGAGGGACCTTGAATTATTTTATTCACTGTAACCATCAGCAGTTAAAAGGATAGAATGATGGCAGCATAAGGTTTTCACAGCCAATTTGATGGGCTCAAGTGCAGCAATAATCTTTGAAGTTAAATTTAACCCTGCCTGAAAGAACATGATTGAGGATTTTAATTCAGTAAGTGATTTTTCAGACCCAGATCTTTAAAATAAGGAACCCTTCCAATGTTGGGATAAAGCATGTTTCAGAATCCATAAACAAAGTGAATTCTTCTCAATTTTTGGAGCTCACATTTTTGAAAAATAGCATTTTGGTTGTGGAGCATCTGAAAAGACCAAAGCCTTGCTCAGTCTTTCAGTCAAAAGGTTCATCGTATGACAGCTCAGAAGCCAGTAATGATTTATAAGCTTTTGTAGACTCAAAAGCTGTTATAAAAATGTTATGCTTCTTCATAACTGTCTGATTATTTTGTTTTAAGACTTTGCAGCAATCCTCTATTCTCAATCTTTGTAAGGGACTGGGGCGTAGGCAGTTGGCCTAGCAGTCACAGCTGGGCACAGAAATCCACATGTCAGGGACAGTAGTTGGCGAGCTGGGGTTGGAGGAATTGCTAGAGCTGTGTTCAATAAGTAAGAGTCAGGATCAAAGTTGGGTCAGAGTCAGGGACCAAAACCCAGAAGTAGTACCAGGCTGGGGAGTTGAGAGGCAGGAATCAGGGTCAGAGTCTCAGTCCAGAGTCAGAGACTGGCAATTAGAGGTAGTACAGGTTAGAATCAGGAGTCAAGAGTCAGGGTCAGGCTGGGACTGAGATCAGAGATGAGGTGAGGTCTGGAGTTGCAGCAGGCCCAAAGTCTGGTGTTGCCCAGACTAACTCTGGAGGGTGACCCAGGAAATGAATAGGGTGGTTGTCCCATTGGAGGGCCACAGGGTACTGTCATCCTGGGTCCCTTGGACAGTACTTCCTGCAGCACTTATTCTCCACATGGCTCCCTGGCTGTGGCATTGCCTCTTGGTGGCACTGTGGGAACATCAGCTGTCCTAGGCTCTGCAGATCCAGCTTGTAGTTCCTGCATCCTTACACATAGCAGCAGAAGGCTCAGTGTGTGTCTGTCTGACCCAAGAATCTTTCACTGCCAGCTGGCAATGGGTATGGGTGGGGTGCATAAGGGTTACAGGAATCTCATGACTGGTATTTAAATTCTTGCTCACCAAAAGAGTCATGTGAATAAAGTGAATAAATGTCTGTGTCACTCTGGTCATCAGTATCATTGTGAAATATATGTACAGGTACTATGTAAGGAGTGGTGTGTATGTATATATACTGACGTTAGAGTCTGTGTTTAGGGACTGGCGAGGTGACAAATGGGTTTTCTTTCAGACGAGAGGTTTATACATCTGTTTACGTGTAAATTAAAGACACTCTTATTCACAATGGATCTCCTATCACCTAGGGTTACGATACGTCCGTATTTTCCCGGACATGTCTGGCTTTTTGGTTCTTAAATCACCGTCCGGGAAGAATTTTAAAATATCTAAAAACGTCCGGGATTTTGCCATTATTATATTTCCCCAAAGAAGAGTTGATCATTCAAGAAAGAGAGTGAATGTTGATCATTCGAGAGAGTGCCCGCTTTTTCCCCCTAGCTCCCAGCACTTGTGCCGCAAAACAGCTGTTTCATGTGGCTGGGAGGGAGGGGGGAGGAGGGAGAACGCGGTGCGCTCAGGGGATGAGGCGGGGCTGGGGCGGGGATTTGGGGAAGGGGTCCAATGCGGCAGGGAGGGGGCGGAGTTGGGGTGGGGACTTTGGGGAAGGGATTGGAATGGGGGTGGGGAAGGGGTGGAGCTGGGGCTGGGGTGGGGGGGGCACAAGCAAATCCCCCCCCCCTCCCGTGGATTGTCCTTTTTTTGAATGTTCAAATATGGTAACCCTTCTATCACCTGTCTGAACTGAATGTTAATGAAGAATTTGGGGGACTTCAAGAAGACAATAACAGTTGGGCAGGTGTGTGGGAGAGAACCATAACTTGATGTGCACATCAGAGGTTTACTTGAATATATTTGCTGGGGGGTGGGGTGGGGGGACAAAGGAGATGCCTACGCACCCTTCACTGAGGTAGTAAAAAGACAGCAATTTTGTTTCATTGGGAAAAACAGGTCTCAACAAGGCCTGATTGGAAAATGCAGGAGTGGACTTTGGGTGAGATAAGCTCCTCCTGAGAGGAGGTTAACCAGCTAGCTAAGTTTAGTCTCTAGAAAGTATGTTGTGATTTTGTTTTACATGTAACCCTTTGTTTCCAATATTCTTACTCACTATCACTTGAATCTTGAGTCTTTGACGATAAATTTATTCTTGTTTTCACTACAGATATATCTAAATGCTGTGGTGTTAAGCAAAGGGATGATCTGGCATTGAATCTTACAAGCTCTTGTACACTTTTTCCTTTTGGGAATAGCGGGCCTGGTAACTCTGACAGCATTCAGTGGACAAGGGGCTGGACCCTGCAGGAAATGCTCAGAGGACTTGGCGTTGTATGCTTTCACTACCTCTTAGAGAGTGAGTCTTGTGCTGCCAGAGGCTGGTGGTTTCAGGGAGCTGATCCACAGCAGGCACAGACAAAATTGCTTTACATTAAGGAAAGGTAATTGTGACGAGGTGCCTCACAATTCTGGGTATCCTTAGATAGAGTCAGAGTGCCCTATAGCAAGCCCACCTAACTGTTTTCCATTGACAAATCCAAACTGCTGCCCAGCAGGAATTGGTTTACCAACTTTTGTCATGACACTGACACCATCTACAGTGATAAAAAAGAGGTGGCCAAATTCTGCTCTCAGTTGCACCAGGATAAATCCAGAGCAATTCCACTGAACTTTGTAACTGCTCCAGAATTATGCTGCTGTAAAGAGCAGAATTTAGCTCAGTGTCGTATTTTTTTTTTCACTGCCAAGCCACATTGTGTAACTTTCCTTGCACTAGTGTAACACCAGCATGAATAAACACTAAATTTAAGCTTCAGAAATGCTTCTCAGGATTGTAAATATTAGTGTTCATATACTGGCTGCTCTTTGCTGATATGCAGTCCTCAAAAGATAAATGGAATATTTTATTTCTCTCTTGAAATAGCTGCTGAATTTTGAAGTAATGCACTTTCCTGCTGTAGTCCAAATGTATTTGCATTGAATTTGGTCATTTTGGCATGGCAGGGAAACTTCTCTGTTTTAGAGTTTCATGTGTATCAGGTGAGGTGTAAAATACTTTAGTGAAGACCGTCCCAAACTATTATTTAGGGCATTATAGCTGGGAGAAACCTAAAATAACTTCTTTATTAGCACAGCACTTGTCATTTTGCCTTTTTGTTTGTTTGCTTTCTAGTTCTTAAACTGCTACTAGTGTGAAGCTTCTTGCTTCAACTGAAACTTTTTAAAATATAAGTCCTTTGATAGAATTACTGCTTATCTTCCAAATTTGTGAGCATGATTTTTGTGTTTCAGACTGGCCATACTTCTTACAGAGCAAACTTTTAAAAAATGAAGGCCAAATGCAAAAACTGTGGGTACAAAGGTGCAGCCTCATTTGCAAGAGCAAATATCAGTTATACATGCAAATTGGACAACTGCGTGCACAATTAGCTAGAAATAGCTAGTTGCATCTAGCTATTGGTGTGTGTACAGTTTTTTGTGTGGGTGCAAATGTGAGAATTTTTGCATGTGAACCTAGATCACTAACTTTTTCAAAACTTGGTCCAGCTCCTCAGGTTTCTCCTCATAGTCTGTGTACAGCTTGTGCTTGCCATTCTTACCCTCACCTACCAATTGATCAGAATGAATCCAGATCAGAAATAGGGTGAATTTCAATTTCTTTTCAGCAGAGCAAGTTGTTCACCTCCAAAGTTCATATTTTCAGACTATTGCTTAGTATGAGCTTGACTCATAGAACAGACAATGAAAAATAAACCTAGGATTTCATTTTCGAGTGCATGCACTTCCCTCACTCTTAGTTCTCCCCACTCTTGTGGTTTCTTTGTGTAACCTCAGGACCGTGTCCTGAAATCCAAAGAATGATGATACTACAATCTCAGGATTTTGGGACTGAAAATCATCCAAGGCTCATGGAGTTTGCATTCCCAAGGTGGCAGGACAGATCTTAAGAAAAGGAATTGCACTCAATTTGTTATAATTTTTGCTTGCTCTCATCCTATCTGAATATTTTGATATTTTTCAGTAAAATCATCTGAGCTATGTGAGTTATGACTGAGAAAAAATACCTGTGTATGTGAGGCTGGCAGACAGGAAGAGACAGAGCTCAGAATTATCTCAAATATTAAAAAACAAGCTATGTTTGTAGGAAAACTAGTTGAAGTTTCAAAGTTGAATTTATAAAACTGGCATTTTAGTGCTTTCCCAATTAGAACACTTCTATTCATTTTTTGGGGGGAGGGCCCTTTAAAGTGGGTTAGCAGAGTGAGCACAAGTGGAATCCCTTTAATTATGAAGTGATCTTAACTGCCTATGACCTTTTTGCTCTTAAAAGCTGCTCTGCACTTAAGGATCCCACTATGCAGCCATAACTCTACAAGCCACTTTAAGAGTTTAGTGATCTAAGGTCTTTTTGGTGGAGCTTGAAGTTGAAGGCCTGAAAGCTCTTAAGAATACCAGAGTTCAGATGGCACTGATTGGTTCAAAAGGATCTAAAGTTCTGAAGCTCTGGAGGACCACATCCTTGCTCCTGCAGAGCTTCTAAGCTACATTGAAGTGCAGCGATGACTGAGAACTTACAGGCTTTGCCAGCTTAGCTTGTAAGTTCCAGACCAAGGAACTCCACAAACACTGTTAGCAAAGCCAAAGGAGTTTATAAACTCTGAAGCCATGAATAAATTATGCAGGTTCTACCAATGTGCCTTTATTCCACACCACCCTTTCATGGATTCTATGTCTGCATCATACGGTACACAAGACTATTTTCAGAAGCCTGTAGAGTTTTAAAACAACTTATTGAGACTATTTTTCTTATCCTCTGTGTAATACAATTGTCCTAGTCATCATGAGATCAACTGGAAGTCATAAAAAGGAGTCATAAAAATCTCTAAACATGACCTAAAATAGCTTTTGTTTGTACCTAGAAATCACAAAAGTCCACTTCCTCCGGCCCTTCCTGTAAGGCTATAGGTGAAGTGAATGCTAGGTTCACTGGGAAGCTTGGAATTATCCCTGCCCAGTAGTATAAAGCTACCATTTCTAGCCCTACAAGACCAGGAGATACTGGAGTTAAGCTATGACACTTTTAGGTATGGAAAAGCTGTTATAGGGATTTGACTTCTGCAGTTATTTAACACTCTCCTAGTGAATCCTAGGAGTGTCTAAAGCTGACATGGACAAGGAGGGGGGGGCGGTGCTGCTGCGGTATCTTTGTTTAGTGTGCAAGTAGATGCATTCAGATCAGTACAATATATGCCCACTTTATGTGTATTTAAATACTCTTTTGGGTGTTTACATTTTGAATATTCTATTTTAGAGTTATCATCAAAAGGTTAGCAAATTCTGTTGTCTAGTTTATTTTTGGGGTCCCTGTTTGTTGTTTATCAATAAGATTGGTTACTCCTTAGGGCATAGAAAATTTGTTACTCTTTAGGGCATAGAAAATCTGCTGTCCACAATGTGCTATTTTTTTAGGGCTCAGTTAATCTTTTGTCTGCATTTTGGCTTCATCAGCTGATCAGTGAAGTTCCTTGCAGTTTGTTCTGTGTTGTGTGATGTATTGCTGTAGGAACAGCTGTGGCATCCTTTGTCTATTACTTGGACTTGTCAGATTCTGGTTTTGGATTATCTGTTGACCTGGCACTTTTTATTGAGAGAGCTGTCCCCAAGATTTCACAAACCCAGTTATGCATATGGTGTTTACATAGGAGTTTTCATTAAGTTTGTCTTGCTACTTCTCAAGACTTGACAAGTCCTTTTATGTACCCAAGACCAGTGCATTATTGTGCTTTGTATTTGCATTTTTTGTTTCCATACTAAGCATGAAATTCAAATCTGTATCCAGAACTTGATGTTCATTCTCTCTCTCTCTCTCTCTCTCAAGTGAATACTTGAAAAATTCTGTTGTGCTCTTACTAAAAGAAGTTGGGCCAATTTATCCTACTTCAGTGGAGTTACACTGCCAATGAATTTGATTTGTCTCTATTTTCAGAATAACCCAGAGTTATGCTTAAGTGTTGGAGGTTTAAAGCCAAGGAACAGCTGTAGACTGTATTTTTTTCTCAGTCAGAGTATCTAGCTACAATGTATTTTTTTTATGATAGTGCTGTTTTTCATGGAGCACGATAGTAGTCTTAGAGGGCAACACTTGGTGTCATTAACACATATTTTAATCTCCAGTGTGAACCTAATAATACCTTTATCAAAAAGCTCAGGGCAGACTGTCAAGAAGCAGAGCACACACCCCAAACTGGTTGTTTTATAATTAGATTTCACCAACCCAGTAACAAGAGTGAATTCCTAGATCACTATAACTTTGTACAGCAGGCATTTTAATATATGCTTTTGTTAAGGCTGAAATTAGTTTCCCATTATAAAATTAATTTTGAAAGGCTTTTCCCCTTCAACTGTAACTTCACCAAAAACAGACCAATCCACCTGAAATTTCACATGAGCACAAGGTAAACTTTTCTGGAGCTTTTGGCTCAAATTGGACAGGTTGGTTGGAAGATATGAAGCTTGAAAGAATGAGCTGGGTTTCACTTTTGGAAAACTTCCCTTATTGTTTTTTGGGCTTGTTAGATCTCCAGAACAGCTTGGACTGCAAGCACCCAATTTGTTTTATTCTCTTAATTCTGGTAAGAGTTGTTGTCTTTGAATTTGGACGGAGGTTTTTCTACTGTGTTGATTTTTCCACTCTTCAGATGGAGGGGCCATCAGGGAACTGATTAGTTTCCTGGTTTTCAGGGTGGGGATGCAGCACTGTGTGCCCCGGCACAAGCTGTGTGCCCTGGCACAGGTAGTTCTGTCTAAGAGCTGGTCTAATTTATGCCAGCTGAGCATGACCAGGGCACAGCCACATGGCTACAATATCGTTCCTAACTACAGCTGAGTGAATAATGGTGGATGGGCCAGCTATGCTGCTTCTGCACTAGTTGACAGTTCCTTCACTCTGGGGGAACGGGGGATGGGGGGGACGGGAATTTAGTCAGTCAGATATACCGTCAGAAAAATAAGGAACATAGAGAATCTCACCCATAGACTCCAGTAGCATGGCACAAGTAGAACTTGAGGGCCTACCTGCTCATTTTAGAACCATTTACTCTACAAATAGACCCACTGGAGCCATGATATGAGTCACAGACTAAGGGATTACTCAACCTGTGTGAAGGTGTCTATATGACAGAATCTGGGCCAATGAAAAAATATCCAGGGAAAATTGACTATTTTCCATTTGTTTAAAGTGAATATACTTCAGTTGTTGTGGCTTGACAGACCTGGAGATTGAAATCATCTATTTAACCATACATCAGATATATAAGAGATGGGGGAGAAAGATTGGATCAGGGAGGGGCCAGGAGGAGGAAACTGGGACTGTCTGGGCAAGAAAACTTGGGGCAAGGAGTCTAGTGGGGGATGTGAGTAGAGAACTGAACAAATGGATTGTATGAGAGAAGGAAAGACTAGATGGCTGAGCAAGGACCCTGGGACTGGCATTGTGACTGGTTGGATCACAGAAACCCCCGTTGGGAACTTCCAACTGATGTGCTGAGATTACCCCTGAGCCTGTTTCCTCTGGCAGCTTGGGACTTCAGTGCCCTGCCTGGTTTGAGCCAGACCCGCTAGTTTGCTGCAAACCCAGACCCAGGTCTGAACCATGTCCCCTAACAGCTGCAGGCTTAACTGAAAACAACTTAAGAAGTGTTCCTGTCTCCAACACTCAGATGCCCAACTCCCAATGGGGTCCAAACCCCAAATAAATCTGTTTTACCTTGCATAAAGCTTATACAGGGTAAACTCATAAATTATTCACCCTCTATAACACCGAGAGATATGCACAGCTGTGTGTCCCGCCCCCCCAGATATTAATATATACTCTGGGTTAATTAATAAGTAAAAAGTAGGATTTAAGTGGTTTGAAGTAATAACAGATAGAACAAAGTGAATTACCAAGCAAAATAAAATAAAACATGCAAGTCTATGCCTAATACAGAAAGTGGTTCTAAATGAAATCTCAGCCTCAGAGATGTTCCAATAAGCTTCTTTTACAGACTAGGCTTCTTCTAGTCTGGGTCCAGCAAACATACACACCCCTGTGGTTACTGTCCTGTGTTCCAGTTTCTTTCAGGTAGCCTCTCCACCCCCAAAGGATATCTCTTGAGCCAGCTGAAGACAAAATGGAGGGATTTCCAGGGGCTTAAATAGACTCTCTTGTGGGTGGACACCCCTCCCTCCCGCTGCGTAGAATTCCAGCTACAAGATGGAGTTTTGGGGTCACATGGGCAAGTCACATGTCCATGCATGACTCAGTTCCTTACAAGTTGCAGCCATTGTTTACATGCTACCTTGAACGTCCCCAGGTAGACTTCTTATGTGGATTGGAGGCTTTCAAGATCCATTGTCTGAGTGTTTCTTGATTGGGCACTTCACTTGCAAATTCCTTTCTAAAGAAGCTGACCAAATGACTTACTAAGGCTACTTAAAATGAAACAAGTACACAGTCAATATTCATAACTTAAAGTACAAAAATGATACATTCATACCAAATAGGATGAATATATTCAGTATATCATAACTTTTGCAGACATATGTTACATAGCATATCTAGCATAAAACATATTCCAGTTATGTCATATTTACTTTCATAAGCATATTTCCATAAAGCATTATGGGGTGCAACATAACAGGCATGGAGAACAGAGACTGGGTTAGACCAGGAGAATGGGACGGGACAAGGAGCCGGGGTGGGGAAGACACAGGACTGGGACAGGTTGGAGGGGACTGCTCCAAAGGTGTCAAGCTTGAAGAGTCTTCGCCCACAAGAGCACTCCCCTCTAGAGCATGGAATGGAATAGAAAATTTGTCTCCCTATTACTCCACTGTCAGAAAATATCGAGAAGGCTAATGTTGTGCCAGTTTTTAAAAAGGCAAAATGGGATGACCTAGGTAATTGTAGGCCTGTCGGCCTGACAACAATCCCAGACAAGATACTGGAAGGGCTGATAGGGGACTCAGTTAATAACAAATTAAAAGAGGGTAATGTAATTAATGCCAAACACGGGTTTCTAAAAAATAGAGCCTGTCAAACTAACTTGATATCTCTTTTGTTGAAATTACAAGTTTAGTTGATAAAGGTAATAGTGTTGATGTAAAATACTTAGACTTCTGTAACAACATTTTGATGATAGTGTTGTAGTTTTCTAAAGTTAACATGGCACACAAATGGATTAAAAACTAGATAACTGATGTAATTGTAAATAGGGAATTGTCATTAAGTGGGTGTGTTTCCAGGGTGGTCCCACAGGGATCCATTCTTGGCCTTATGCTAGTTAACATACGTATCAAAGACCTGGAAGAAAACAGTCATCAGTGAAAGTTTGCAGATGGGAGGTGGGGGCGTAGGGGTGGTAAATAATGAAAAGGACAGGTCACTGATTCAGAGTGATCTGGATCACTTGGCAAACGGTGTGCAAGCAAACAATGTGCATTTTAATAAGGCTAAATGTAAATGTTTACCCCTCAAAACAAACAATGTAGGCCATGCTTACAGGATGGGGGACTCTATCCTGGAAAGCAGTGAGTCTGAAAGAAATTTAGGCGTTGAGGTGTATAATCAACTGAGCATAAGCTCCCAGTGTGGCACTGTGGCCAAAACAGCTAATATGATCCTGGGATGCATAAATAGAGACTCTTGAGTAGACGGGGTTATTTTGCCTCTGTATTTGGCACTGGTGTGACTGCTGGTGTCCACTGAGTCCAGTTCTGGTGCCCACAATTCAAGAGGGATGTTAAACATTTGAAGAGGGTTCAGAGAAAAGCCACGAAAATGATTGACTGATTAGAAGACATACCTTATAGTGATAGACTCAAGGAACTCAATCTATTTAGCTTAACAAAGAGCCAATAAAGGGGTACTTTATTAGTCTGTAAGTATCTACAGGAGGAAACAAACATTTAATAATGGGCTCTTCAGTGTAGCAGAACAAGGTATAATACAATCCAATGGCTGGAAGTTGAAGCTTAGACAAAGTCAGACTTGAAATAAAGTGCAACTTTTTAACAGTGAGAGTAATTAATGACTGGAACAATTTACCAAGGATGCTGGTGGATTCTCCATCACTGACAACTTTTAAATCAAGATTGGATGTTTTTGTAAGGCTGTCTACACTACACAGCTTTTAGCGACATGGCTGTGTCACCACAGCCGTGCCACTAAAAGTCGTGCAATGTAGCCACTGTTTGTTGGCTCTCCTGCCGACAAAAAACTTCCACCCCCAACAAGCAGCGTTTGTGTTGCTGTTCACACTGGTGCTTGTCATGGCAAAACTTTTGTCTTTTGGAGGGGAGGCGGTTAACACCTTTGAAAGACAAACGTTTTGTCATAGACATAGCCTAAAAGATAGCTCTAGCAATTATTTTGGGGAAGTTCTGTGTGGTGAACAGGAAGATAATGACAATGAGCCTGGGGGTGGGGAGTCACATTGCTGCTTGATGTTACTGTTGAGCATATACCTTGCTTAACAGTACAAGTATTTTTAAAATGATCCCTTCTTCCTGTTTTGAATCAGGGCTTGAATTGAGCTGGAATACTGTTCTGTCACTTTTTTTTGGTGTTCTCGTACTGAGTGATAGTATTAAAAGTATCCTACAGTCGATTGCAGCACTTCTTTTTAAAGATTTGTTCATAGTTTTGAACTGATATTTGAAGGAAGATGAAGTCCATAAGGCTACATTCTGAAGTGGTAATGGCTTTTTCAGTAGCCAAATCCTGGTTGAGAGAGAAACCTCGGATAAAACTTTTCAAACATCTGAAGTTCTTTAAGCTTCAGAAATATCCATGTGGACTTATTAGTTCAAAGCATGGAGTAATGATCATGTTTCAGAACTGCATGGTCCATTAACCTAGTTACAGGCTCACTAGCATTAGGTCTTAGCCTTGGTTATTAAAAATGCAGAGTTTGAGCATCTCAGGAGCATTGCTGGTAGAGAAGAAAGAAGAAACCTACTTTGCCTTTTCAAAAATAAAAAAAAAATCCTCATACACACAGAGCTAAAAGTATTGGTGAACCTTCATGCATGATCAGGCCTGAAGAATGCCTATCCAATGATTGATTGATTTTGATTTGATTGTCCCTCAGTTCCCCTTTCTTAACCTCTCTTCTCCTTCCTAACCCAAAAAACCAAACAAAACTGCTTTACCAGTGCATGTGAGTTTAAAAAAATCAGTAGAGCAGGAATCATGTCTATTAAATGTAGAAATGCACACAACCGTAGAAGAACTGTTTTTTTTTTTAAAGTGACTTATCCAAGGGCTACCATCTAAAGCTCTAATTCTGCAATCTCTTTGGTCTATCAAATTTCAGGATGGGGCTCAAATCTCAGAAGCCTGACAAAATATGGTTGTAACAATTAGGTGTTTGAGTGTTGTTAGGATATAGATATTCAGGCCTGTCTGTAAAGGCCTATACTCTAAGAATTTAGGTGTATTCTTATCACTTGGCTAGTTATAGAGGTACAAAAGAGAATCAAAATCACTGTCTGCCGGTGTAAGGGCCTTCTCTTACTGTGACAGTCTGAGGCCCTGTTCTTAGGCTAAGGCCTTTGGCTAAGCAGCAGAGGCAGCCATAAGCTAGGAAGCGACCGGTCACATCCTCACATTCCAAACTAGTCACATTGAAAGAAGGTGCTATTGGGCGGTTAGCAATACAATCCTGTCCTGATAATGCCTATCACCTCCAGAGAAAGGGAAGTGCCTAGAAAATATAAAAGGAAACAGCATCCTGTCTGGCAAGAACTCACTTATCAATACTGGGATGTGAAATCCTCACTTCTGTATTGTTTTGTCATTATAGTTCCCACTTTGCTATTGTTTGTCTGTATAATCTCTGTCTGGTTCTGTGATTGTTCCTGTCTGCTGTATAATTAATTTTGCTGGGTGTAAACTAATTAAGGTGGTGGGATATAATTGGTTACATAATCATGTTACAATATGTTAGGATTGGTTAGTTAAATTTCAGGAAAATGATTGGTTAAGGTATAGCTAAGCAGAACTCAAGTTTTACTATATAATCTGTAGTCAATGAGGAAGTGAGTGGGCGTGGGGGGGTGGGGGTGGGCATGCGGGTGGGGGAAATGGGAACAGGGAATGGGGGTAAGGAAATTGGAACCATGTTTTGCTAAAGGGGGAAATGGGAACAGGGAATGGGAGTAAGGAAATTGGAATAATGTTTGGCTAAGGGCAGGAATGGGAACAGGGACACAGGTGTAAGGCTCTGTGGTGTCAGAGCTGGGAAGGAGGATACTAAGGAAGGAAACTGGAATCATGCTTGCTGGAAGTTCACCCCAATAAACATCGAATTGTTTGCACCTTTGGACTTCGGGTATTGTTGCTCTCTGTTCATGCGAGAAGGACCAGGGAAGTGAGTGGGTGAAGGAATAAGCCCCCTAACAAGTGTCTTTAAACTAAAGTTGATTGATATTTATATTTATGGAGCTATGTTTTCATTGCTGAATTATCAGTCATTGTCACTTATCCTTTTGTTCAGTTTCCTTGTAAACAAAGTCAGTTGTGTCTCATGTGTATCTTTATGGAGAGCATGTATTAAATCAGCCATGCATTGCTGAGCAGAGCCAAGGAAGGAATCTAGCTAAGTAGTGGGCCAGATGGGCAAATCATCAGGGTTTTTTGTTTTTGTTTTGCCCTCCCCCGAAGCATTTGGTAGCATGTACAAGGCAGGTGAACAGTTTTTCCATCCTCAGATCAGATGTGCTGGCCGGTTAAACTCAGGTGCAGAATAACAACTTGCATGGTGAAAAATTATTAAATTTTACTTTCCCCCACCAACAATACAGTTGTAGTCACTGATTGCTGAATGTGGGTTAATAGGATTTTTCCAAACATCGCTGAAAGACAGGTGAAATCCTTTGCATGTAATTTAGTAGATGTGGATTGCCACCTGGAATGAAAACTGACTGTAAACCATAAACAAAAGAGAATGATGGGAATGTATTGAATTGAGGGGGATACCCCCTGGGATATCACCAAAAGAGCAAATCTAGTGGAAAAGCGCAAATATAGTGCCAGTCTGTAAAAAGGGAAATAAGGACAAACCAGGAAATTACAGACCAGTCAGCTTAAATTCAGTACCTGGAAAGATAATGGAGCAAATAATTAAGCATTTAATTTGCAAACACCTAAAAGATAATAAGGTGATACGTAACAATCAGCATGGGTTTATCAAGAATGAATCACATCAAACCAACCCAGTAGCTTTCTTTGACAGGGTAACAAGCCTTGCGGATAAGAGGGAAGTGGTATATGTGTTATATCTTGACTTTAAGTCTTTTGATACTATCATAGATGATTAGGGTTGGAAGAGAACCCAGGAGGTCATCTAGTCCAACCCCTGCTCAAACCAGGACCAACCCCATCTAAATCATCCCAGCCAAGGCTTTGTCAAGCCAGGCCTTAAAAACCTTTAAGGATGGAGATTCCACCACCTCCCTAGGTAACCCATTCCAGTGCTTCACCACCCGCCTAATAAAATAGTTTTTCCTAATATCCAACCTAGACTTCCCCCACTGCAACTTGAGACCATTGCTCCTCATCCTGTCGTCTGCCACCACTGAGAACAGCCGAGCTCCATCCTCTTTGGAACCCCCCTTCAGGTAGTTGAAGGCTGCTATCAAATCCCCCCTCCCTCTTCTCTTCTCCAGACTAAACAAGCCCAGTTCTCTCAGCCTCTCCTCGTAAGTCATGTGCCCCAGCACGCTGATCATTTTTGTTGCCCTCCGCTGGACTCTCTTCAATTTGTCCACATCCTTTCTGTAGTGGGGGGCCCAAAACTGGATACAGTACTTCAGATGTGGCCTCACCAGTGCAAATAGAGGAGAATAATCACTTCCCTCGATCTGCTGGCAGTGCTCCTACTAATGCAGCCCAATATGGCATTAGCCTTCTTGGCAACAAGGGCGCACTGCTGACTCATATCCAGCTTCTCATCCACTGTAATCCCCAGGTCCTTTTCTGCAGAACTGCCTCTTAACCAGTCAGTCCCCAGCCTGTAGCAGTGCATGGCATTCTTCCATCCTAAGTGCAGGACTCTGCACTTGTCCTTGTTGAACCTCATCAGATTTCTTTTGGCCCAATCCTCCAATTTGTCTAGATAACTCTGGACCCTATCTCTACCCTCCAGCATATCTACCTCTCTCTGCAGTTTAGTGTCATCCATAAACTTGCTGAGGGTGCAATCCATCCCATAATCCAGATAATTAATGAAGATGTTGAACAAAACTGTCCCTAGGACCGACCCCTGGGGCACTCCGCTTGATACTGGCTGCCAAATAGACATTGAGCAGTTGATCACTACCCGTTGAGCCCAACAATCTAGCCAGATTTCTATCCACCTTATAGTTCATTCATCCAATCCATACTTTTTTAACCTGCTGGCAAGAATACCGTGGGAGACCAGATCAAAAGCTTTGCTAAAGTCAAGGTATATCATGTCCACTGCTTTCCCCATATTGACAGAGCCAGTTATCTCATCACAGAAGGCAATCGGGTTGGTCAGGCATGACTTGCTCTTGGTGAATCCATGTTGACTGTTCCTGATCACTTTCCTCTCCAAGTGCTTCAAAATGGATTCCTTGAGGACCTGCTTCATGATTTTTCCAGGGACTGAGGTGAGGCTGACCGATCTGTAGTTCCGTGGATTTTCCTTCTTCCCTTTTTTAAAGATGGGCACTATATTTGCCTTTTTCCAGTTGTGTGGGACTTCCCCCAATTGCCACAAGTTTTCAAAGGTAATTGCCAATGGCTCTGCAATCACATCAGCCAACTCCCTCAGCACCCTCAGATGCATTAGATCCGGACCCATGAACTTGTGCATGTCCAGCTTTTCTAAATAATCCTTAACCTGTTCTTTTTGGGGGCTGCTCCCCTGCTCCCCATACTGTGCTGCCCAATGCAGCAGTCTGGGAGCTGACCTTGTCTGTGAAGACTGAGGCAAAAAAAAATTGAGTACTTCAGTTTTTTCCACATCATCTGTCACTAGGTTGCCTCCTCTATTCAATAAGGGTCCCACACTTTCCCTGACCACCTTCTTGTTGCTAACATACCTGTAGAAACCTTTCTTGTTACCCTTCACATTCCTTGCTAGCTGCAACTCCAGGTGTGCTTTGGCCTTCCTGATTACACCCCTGCATGCTCGAGCTCTAGTAATCTGTCCAAGTTTCCACTTCTTGTAACCTTCCTTCTTGTAAGCTTCCTTTTAAGCTCACCGAAGATTTCTTTGTTAAGCCAAGCTGGTCGCCTGCCATATTTGCTATTCTTTGTCTTGCATGACCCTTTACTAAACAAAGTAGGGAACTAGATGGAGCTACTGTAAGGTGGGTGCATAACTGGTTGGAAAACCGTTCCCAGAGAGTAGTTATCCGTGGTTCACAGTCAAGCTGGAAGGGCATATCAAGTGGGGGTCCTGCAGGGACCAGTTCTGGGTCTGATTCTGTTCAATATCTTCATCAATTATTTAGATAATGGCATAGAGAGCACACTTATAAGGTGTGCAGATGATACCAAGCTGGGAGGGTTTGTGAATGCTTTGGAGGATAGGATTATAATTCAAAATGATCTGGACAAACTGGAGGAATGGTCTGTCATCAGTTGTTGCTGTATGTGTTTGTGCTCTCTCCATGCTAGCCTGTACAGCAGGCTCCAATTGAATTGCCCAAAAGGACCACAGACTCAGTTCAATAGTGAAGGCACTCAGCCAGGTTTATTGTCGACACAGCATGGTTCAGGCTCTCTTTCTATTGCAGTCTGAAGTAAATAGGATGAAATTCAATAAGGACCAATGCAAAGTACCCCACTTAGGAGGGAACAATCAGTTACACACATACATGGAAATGACTGCCTAGGAAGGAGTACTGCAGAAAGGGATCTGGGGGTCATAGTGGATCACAAGCTAAATAGGATTCAACAGTGTAACACTGTTGCCAAAAAAGCAAACATCATTCAGGATGTATTAGCAGGAGTGTTATAAGCAAGACATGAGAAGTAATTTGTGTCCAGTTCTGGGCGCCACATTTTAGGTAAGATGTGGACAAATTGGAGAAAGACCAGAGAAGACGTGGGTGGCGGGCGGACATAATAGTTTTCAAGTACATAAAAGGTTGTTACAAGGAGGAGGGAGAAATATTGTTCCTGTTAACCTCTGAGGATAGGGTAAGAAGCAATGGGCTTAAATGGCAGCAAGAGCAGTTTAGGCTGGATGTTAAGGAAAAACTTCCTAACTGTCAGGGTGTTAGGTACTGGAATAAATTGCCTAGGGAGGCTGTGGAATCTCCATCTGTGACATTGCACTCTATGATTTTATGAAAATATGCTAATGAGTGTGAATATAATGTGAGTGTGAATATGCTTCATGCAAAAGGTCTCTTGTAAGGTATCATTACAAAGCTTATAATCTACTGAGTGTGGTAATTCTATTTGCATAAATGTATCACTCTTGTATCTGAAACTAGAAATATGAAATATAACTCTGAGGTCCTATTGTAATTATGCAAAGTGTGGGCCATTTAATGGTGGTTTGGAATCTTGATGGCTCCCATCGACTAGGACAATTGACGGTAGATGGCTCTGTTTACTTGTAAGTCTTCCTGTATACCTGCGTGCTGGCAAGTAGGTAATGAAGTCTTACAGTGACATGTGATCATGTCAGCTGAACTGGAATACATCTTTAACCTGGTGCTTTTCCATTTAGAAGGAAGGGTGGGAACCCAGAGAGGGACAAAGGATTCCCGCCTTGTGCAAAAGATATATAAGGGGGTGGAACAGAACAAAGAGTACTGCAGTCATGAGAAATCCCCTAGCTACCACCTGAGTGGAACAAGGACTGTCAGGGGAAAGGATTGGGCCCAGACAAGGAAGGCGTCCAGTCTGTGAAAGAAGCCTACTGAAACATCTCTGAGGGTGAGATTTTCTGTATTCAGTTTTCTTACTGTACTAGACTTAGACTTGCGTGTTTTATTTTATTTTGCTTGGTAATTCACTTTGTTTTGTCTGTTATTACTTGGAACCACTTAAATCCATTGCTTGACCCCTCTGCCATGTACATTGGTCAAACTGGACAGTCTCTACGTAAAAGAATAAATGGACACAAATCAGATGTCAAGAATTATAACATTCATAAACCAGTCGGAGAACACTTCAATCTCTCTGGTCATGCGATTACAGACATGAAAGTTGCGATATTACAACAAAAAAACTTCAAAACCAGACTCCAGCGAGAGACTGTTGAATTGGAATTTATTTGCAAATTGGATACAATTAACTTAGGCTTGAATAGAGACTGGGAGTGGCTAAGTCATTATGCAAACCTATTTCCCCTTGTTTTTTCCTACCCCCCCCCCCAGACGTTCTTGTTAAACCCTGGATTTGTGCTGGAAATGGCCCACCTTGATTATCATACACATTGTAAAGAGAGTGATCACTTTAGATAAGCTATTACCAGCAGGAGAGTGGGGTGGGGGGAGGTATTTTTTCATGCTTTGTGTGTATAAAAAGATCTTCTACACTTTCCACAGTATGCATCCGATGAAGTGAGCTGTAGCTCACGAAAGCTTATGCTCAAATAAATTGGTTAGTCTCTAAGGTGTTTCTGTGATCCAACCCATCACAAGGTCCTCTCATGGATCAGGAACAGGTTAAAAGACAGGAAACAAAGGATAGGAATAAATGGTCAGTTCTCACAATGGAGAGGTAAATAGTGGTGTCTCCCAATGATCTATACTGAGACCAGTCCTGTTCAACATATTCATAAATGATACGAAAAAAGGGGTGAGCAGTGGGGTGGCAAAATTTGCAAATGATACAAAATACTCAAGATAGTTAAGTCCAAAGCTAACTGCAAAGAGTTACAAAGGAATCTCACAAAATTGGTGTTGGGAGTGGGGAAATTGGAATCATGTTTAGCTAAAGGGGGAAATGGGAACAGGGACACAGGTAAGCCTCTGTGGTGTCAGAGCTAGGAAGGGGGATACTAAGGAAGGAAACTGGAATCATGCTTGCTGGAAGTTCACCCCAATAAACATCGAATTGTTTGCACCTTTGGATTTCGGGTATTGTTGCTCTCTGTTCATGCGAGAAGGACCAGGGAAGTAAGTGGGTGAAGGAATAAGCCCCCTAACAACTTGGTGACTGGGCAAGAAAATGTCAGATGAAATTCAGTGCTGATAAGGGCAGAGTAATGCATGTTGCGGGGGAAAAAGAAATCCCAACTATACATGGAAAAACAATGGGTCTAAATTAGCTGTTTCACTCAAGAAAGAGATTTTGGAGTCATTGGGGATGGTTCTCTGAAAAACTCCATTCAATATGCAGCAGCAGTCAAAAAAACTAACAGAAGGTTAGTAACCATTAGGAAAAGGATAATTAATAAAACAGAAAATACCATAATGCCTCTAAACAAATGTCATGCCCACACCTTGAATATGGCATACATTTCTGGTCACCCCATCTTAAAAAAAAAAGATAAGATATATTAGAATTGGAAAAAGTACAGAGAAGGGCAACAAAAAAGATGAAGTGTATGGAACGGCTTCCATAGGAGGAGAAATTACAAATGTTGGGACTTATCAGTTTAGAAAAGAGATAACAAAGGGGAGTTATGATAAAAGTCTATAAAATCATGAATGGTGTTGAGAAAGTAAATAGGGAAGTGTTATTTACCTCTTCACATAATTTCATTGTGTGACCCCTGGATCTTGTGTTAATAGGCAGCAGGTTAAGAACAAACAGAAGGAAATACTACTTCACACAACACACAGTTGTGTCACTGGTTGTCATGGGATGCTGTCAAGGCCAAAAGTATAACTGGGTTAAAAAATGAACAAAGTTCATAAAGGATAGGTCCATCAATGGCTATTGCCCAAGATGATAAAGGATGCACAGCATGCTCTGGGTCCCTGAACTTCCAGTTGCCAGAAGTTGGGACTGGATGACGGGATGGATCACCTGATAAATTGCCCTGTTCTGTCTATTCCCTCTGAATCATCTGGCACTGGCAGCTGTTGAAAGACAGGATACTGGGCTAGATGGACCACTGGTGTCAGACAGTATGGCCATTTGTATGTTCTAACGAGACAATGCTGGTCAATGATAGGCAGTGGTCTTAGCACATCAGGAGCCTAGCTGTTGTCCATTACAATGGTTTCAGCCTATTTATCTAGAGAAACCTGGCATGCTGTAACTAGATATCATGCCATTAAGATTAAGCCAATAATTATCTCCTAGAGATTCTTAAAAAACTGCATTAAATTTTGTATTCTTTCAAAACATTGTATTGTATGTAGTAGTGTATGAATTTTGTTATTTTTATGAATAATAGTAATAACTAGCTCTTGTATAGCACTTTTTCATCAGATCTCAAAGCCCTTTATGAAGAATGGCAGTATCAGTATCCCTATTTTAGAAATGGGGAAATTGAGGCATACAGAGATAAGTGACTTGCGTAAGGTCACTTAGGCCTAGTCTATGCTACAGAGTTAGGTCCACACAATGCAGCTTACATCGACACTAACATTTTGCTCCCATGAACATAACTCACCCGCTATGCCGAATTAATAACTCCACCTCCATGAGAGGCATAGAGTTTAAGTTAATGTAGTTAATTACTTACTTTGACTTTAGTGGCCTCCAGGAGGTGTCCCACAGTGCTGCACCTTGACTGCTCTCTGGTCACCATTTTGAATTCCACTGCCAAGCGGCCAGGTATACAGGTACACACTGTTCCCATTTAAAGCCCTGTGAATTTTTGAAATTCCATTTCCTGGTTGCCTGGCTTGGAGAGCTCACCCAGCAACTCTTGAGCACACCTAGTAACTGCCCAGTTGACCATGCCGGCTACATGCTGCAGATGCTCTCCTGCCTGGAGCATACAGGAGGTGATGGATCTCCTGGGTCTGTGTGCAGGTACAGCTCCAATCCAGCTGTAGAAACATCAACATCTATGAGCAGATTACTTGGGGCATGGAGAAGGGCCACAAGAGGCACCAGCAGCAGTGCCACTTGAAGGCCAAGGAGATGCAGCAGGCATATCAGAAGGCAAAGAAGTCTAACAATCGCTCTGGTGCAAAGCCACAGACCTGCCGCTCTTAAAAAGAACTGCATGCCTTCCTCAGCGAAGACTGGTCCCCTCCCAAGAGCTCTGTGGATACTTCAGGGGAGCACAAGTCACAAGCCCCCACCATGAACAGTGCGGAGCAGGAGGTGGAAGAGGAGGAGTATGGGGGACAGGCAACCAGGGTATCCAGTGGTGCAGCTAGCTAGGACCTGTTTTTGAGTCCTGGGCAGTCCAGGTAGTCCTGCACGGGTGAGCCTGATACAGTAGAAAGAACCTCTGGAAGTATGCAGTTTGCTTTGAAATTGTAGGGATGGAACCTTCAAAGTAGCAGGACACATTTGTTGATTTAATTTTTTTTACTTATGCTAGAAGAGGTAGTGAAACTACCAACAGAGGTAGAGTTGCTATCTGCTTTTCATTCCCCTCTAGAGTTAGGCACAGAACAGTTTGTTTAGGTGCACCAAGATGTCCCGTGAATCCTCCGTAGAGGTCCTGAGGAAACTTTCCTGGAGGCAGTTTAAAATCCTCTACCAAAGGTTTCTGGGGAAGGCTGCCTTACTACTTCTGCCATGGTAGGACACTTTCCCATGCCACTGAGTGATTTACTTTTAGTGGACACCATTGCAACACACAGGCTAGCAGCATATGGCACTGGTCTTCAGTTGGACACCTGCAGGAGCTGTTCCATTTCAGCCTCTGTTACCCTTAGGAGTGAGAGATCAGCTAAAATTACCACCACCTGTGGAAAATGGCCAGTATTCAGTTAAATTGCCCTATACACATATGCTCATGCCTGTGAGCTAGCCCCACCTTATTTTTCCAACTTGCCCCCCCCAATCCCCTGGGCTGCACTCACCATGGCTGGGACTCTCACTGTGCTCTATGAATCCCTAGGAGAAGTGAGAATGTAGCACTTGCCACTTGTGTGGATCAAGGGGCGTGAGTTTAGTATACCAAGTTTCCATTTACCTTGTGAATACACTCTCAATAGTACCTCTGTGTATTATATCTTTTGCAGCTGGCACACCAGTGGAATGGCTCAGCCAGATAAGGAGGAGAAGGAAGAGGACATAAGATTATATGTTTGAAGAAATCTGGCATTCCTCTACTGCTTTGGATACTGAGGACAGTGATTAGAGGATGACACTTGCAGACAGCATGGTTAGGGATAGAGCAGAACGGAGACAAGAAATGCACAGGAAAAGGAGAGGGACGTGCAGCTGGAGATGCTAGTGCTTCTCAAGCAGCAAACAGATATGCTGCAGACTCTTGTTGACCAGTTTCAACAGTTCTGTGCTCGCCTCCCTCTGCAGCCCCTAGAGAACTGCATTCCTCTCCCTCACCCCAACACCCCTCCCTGCATTCTACATGGTGTTCAGGGCTGCTGCACTGTCCCTACCCCTCCACCCTGGAGGAGAGTACAGACAATCACAGATGCACATACACTGACCTGTGAAAGACACAGTTGCTGTATGTGTTTGTGAAATGGAAATGACTGTTTCCCCTTCAAAAATTCTTTCCCCTTTATTTAAGTTTTATTCATTTATAAATGTGGCTGTTTGCCTGGGTATGGAATCAGTCTATTTTTGGAAACTTAATTCATCTTTATTAGTTTACAACATATGTTGACTGGGGCTGACATCATTCACAGATAATAGTAATAGGTGAATTTGCAATTTTATATTACTACACACACAGCACTCATTACAAGGTTCATACTGGGGTGGAAAAGAGCAATACCAGGTAGAGCATACCACAGCAATACACATTACTGTGGCTCAATTTCAAATGGTCTTTCAAAGCCTTCCTGAGCCGAATAGCTCTGTGTTGAGCTCTTCTTATAGCCCTGGTATCCAGCTGCTCAAAATCAGCAGACAGCCATTCTACCTCCACCTGGTGGAAACTTTTGCTCTTTTGCTTCACAGATATTATGCAGGACACAGCAGGCAGCTATAGCCAATTGGCATATTTTTTTCAGTGAGTCCAATCTCATGAGTAGACAGTACCAGTGATCTTTTAAACGACCAAAGGTCCATTCAACTGTCATTCTACAGCTGTTTAGCTTGTTGCTGAAGTGCTCCTCGGTGCTGTCAATGTGGCTGATGTATGGCTTCATGAGCAGCAGGAGTAAGGGGTAGTCTGGGTCTCCCAGAATCACTACTGGCATTTCAACATCCCCAAATTGTAATCCACCAGTCTGGAAAGAAAGTCCCTGCTTGAAGCTTTCTGAACAGCCCTGTGTTCTTAAAGATGCATGCATCATGCATCTTCCCTGACCAGTCCACACTGATGTTTGTAAAGTGTCCCCGGTGATCCACCAGCACTTGCAATACCATAGAAAATAGCCCTTTCTGTTGATGTACTCTGTGGCAAGGTGGTCTGGTGCCAAAATGGGGATATGCATGCTGTCTATCATCCGACCGCAGTTTGGTAATCCCATTACTGCAAAACCATCCACTCTGTCCAGTTTTTCATAGCAGGAGGCGATTAATGGCCCTGGACATTTGCATCAGAACAACCTCCACAGTGGTTTTCCCAACTTCAAATTAATTCCTGACTGATCGGTAGCCATCGGGTGTTGTAAATTTCCACAAAGCAATCACCACTCGCTTCTCCACTGTCAGTGCAGATCTCACTTTGATGTCACTGCGCTGGAGGGCTGGGATGAGCTCTGCACACAAATCCAGAAATGTGGCCTTGTGCATCTGAAAGTTCAGCTGCCACTGCTTGTCATCCCAAACCTGCGTGACTATAAAATTAATTGTTTCTTGGGCCCAGAACTGGTGCTCCACCATCTGCAGCTGCTCTGCAAATGCCGCCAACAACTTTGAGTGATTTCTTTCCATGTCCCACAGCAATCTAGCTTCCAAGAATCATCATTTTCCCTGCGGCTCCTCTGGCAATTCTGCAAACACTGCAGGATCAGGCCCCCTGTGCACACATTGCTCATCACAATAGTGCAAAGCTGTGCAGGATCCAGGCTTCTGACACAGGTGGCAGACAGTGAGAAGGACACGTGGGTTTGTGGAGAATTTTGAAAAGATGACATTATTGGATGAAGAACACTGCATTATGGGACATTGAATTCATGTTCCCAGTCACCCCAGCGCGACTTGTTTCAGCCCCATCAGGCATTGCAAAACATTCCCAAAACACCCTGTGCTAGTTAGTGGAGAGTTGCACCGTGGGATAGCTACCCATGGTGCACTGCTCTCTCCATCAATGGAAGTGCTGCTAGTGAGGACGTGCACTGTCCACACAAGGAGCATAGTGTGGATGTGCAAAAATGATTTAATTACTGCGGCAGCTGTATGCTGGCATAAATTAAGTTTACATAATTTTGTAGTGTAGTCATGGCCCTAGCAGTCTGGTGGCAAAACCAGGAATGGAACCCAGTTCTGCTCCCTAGGCCAGTGTGCCATCCACTAGGCTACACTTTCTTTTGAGTGCCAGCTAAAGAGCATTACCTTTGCCAGTATGATAGGATGACTTTCACCACCTGCCTCTGGAGATCAGGGGTGAAATCTTGGCCCCCATTGAAGTGTATAGCAAAGATTTCATTGACTCCAGTGAAGTGGGGACTGGGCAGATTTCACCCCAAGTGCTTTTGTGTGATGGACCTTAGCTTACATTATTAGTTTTCTGTACAATGGCAAGAGTCAGTCTTTCTCCCTTTGTTTTACCACTTTCCTGTCATGAAAGGCTCAGGTTTAAGAAAAAAACTGCCTGACAATTTTGAATCCGTTCTTCAGCCCTCTTATTTTTTGCCTCCCACTATTGCTTGAACATGGCTGGAAGTCTTTCCCTGTCAGAGTAGCAGAAGAAGACAGAAACTGAAGGAGTATTGGTTTGGGTGAAACTGAGCTGCAATATACAATAGTTTTGTTTAAATGTAAGTAAGATGGGGTCATGGCCATTAGAATTTTCAGATTTGTATCTTACGCCATTGTACTCCAATGTTCTATCAACAAAAATGGATTTTGATGGGCACATACTTGTTCTTTGCTATCCTCTAAGCCTCACATTCACCCTGTTCACCAGATTTGTTCCTCAACTCTTTGGACCTGATCCAGAGCCCAGGGGAATGTTTCCATTGATTTCAATGAGTTTTGGATTATATGCTTAATATTTTGTGTAATCAAAACATTTCAACTTGAATTTTTTGCAGGTATTCAATAAGTTTATTGTCTAAAAAATATGGGGCCAAATTCACCCCTTATGAAACTCCAATGAAATGAATAGAGTTGCATTAGGGATGAAGCTGACTCTTTGGATTTTTCAGTGTCTCAGAAATTAAAGTAAAGAAAACCCTGTTAATGTAGGTACATCCTGCCAAAGTCTTTTCAATTACAGCTACTTAAACTTGTACAAAATGTTTAAATGTTCTTGAGGTTTTAATGAGTTAAATGTCAATGAAAACAAATATTGTATGTCTTAAAAGGAAAGCATCAACCTCTTTGCAAAATCCAAAAATGTAACTTCTCAAAAGGAAGGTAAATCCAGCAGCATCCTTGGAAGATGCATCTGTATAAAGTGTGTAGGTGTGTGTACACACATTCTGTATATTCATTCTGTACATTAGGAGAGGATATGTTTTACTACTAATGCATAACAAAGAGTTAAATGCCTACTTTAAGTTGAAAACTCAACCTAATTATGGACTTGCAGCCCTCCATAATAAATATAAATATAAAAACGTAGATACAAGCACATTTCACAATGTGGATAACAGTTTGATATGCTGGAAACTAACAATGCCTCTGAGTGCTGGAAAAAGGGAAATAGGGTGTGAACTTCCAGGCTGGAATAATTATGTGAAGAGTTTTTACTGAATAATATGAATAATTTTGGTAATGACTTGAGTGAGTTGTGACATAGTCACCATGACACTTCCTCAAATTTACTGAGCCAAGCCTACAGTCCTGCTGATAAAATATTGGACTTTGCAAGTGAGCATCTTTCAAAATAAACCCAGAGACTAGGGGAAGAATAGTTTAGTCTGGTAAAGAACAGTAAAGGTGTAGAATAGATGTAACTGGTAAAGTTTGTAAAGTGCAGATAATGGAAGTGACTGGCCTGGAAAAGATGCAATAAAAAGTTGTTGTTTTTTTTCCAAACCTGTATCTTCTGTACTTCTGCAGGGGGTTCTCCATTATCACTTTGATTTTTCCCCCCAACGATAAATTGTCAAGCCTGCTTGACAGGAATAAGGTGAGAATACTGAATTCTTTGAAATACAGTATTCATTCAGGAAACAATCTCAGAAATATATGGTACTGTCAGTACTATACCAAACATTTGTTATGACAGTTTCTCCAGTACAGCATTCCTGTGCAGACAACTGTCACCGTTTGGCATTAATGAATTTCTACAAGTTTTCTCTACATATCATGCTCACTTACCAAGCTGCCCAGGCTAAGGATGAGCAGACGATAAATACTGAAATGCCCAGACATGCATTTCATTAAAGGAGTGTGAAATGGACTGCTGTACATTTTGTCTCAGAAGAAGACCAGATAAACATCAGTTGGAATTTTAGTGCATTTTATTCTTGTAATTAAATTTTCTTGTATCTGTATATCTTACTACATGTTGTGGTGTTTTAGGAAAGATCAACTCACCACATCCAAATGTAATTAAAATTGGAATAAAGTTGGAATATCATATCAGGCAGCTGTTATGTAGATGCTGTATACTTTGCCTAGCAAAACTTTTGGAATCTACATTTTTCAGAACGGTTTTTTTGTGTTTGTTTTTTTTTTAAAGAGGTTTTTCTTTAAAAGGTTTGTGTAATAGGTTCATATCTTTCTTTTGGCCTGAATCCTAACTCCCATTGACTTGAAGGAGACTATCTGTGAGAAGAAGCTGGATTTGGCTCTTCAGATATGATTAAGTTAAGGTATATAAAAGTAACCTCATATTCATTGCATTGCCTGTGTTGCTCCTGCCATGTCAGTGATTTAAGGCTTCCTGCTTTCTTAATCTTGTAAATGAGGAATGTTGCTAATCCCTGAAGGTTACATGTACCACCATGTCCTGTTTGTCTAGCTCATAGCTAGACTGGAAATAACAGCACATAGAGGCCAATTTTTGCATGCTTCAACACCCAAATGGAGATTTAGTTATTCATTGTTCAAACAATTACAACAGCATTTTTTGCGTGTGTTCTAAGTGTATGGTACTCTGTACCTGTTTATAGCACATATTCTTTTTCTCCTTCAAAATATAAATAATCACATAGGAAAGTTTATTTTAGGAAACGAGTAAAATGTGTGTATAGATGCGAATAATATGGAGGAATGCAATTTTTTATATGTATTTTAAAGCAGGTGACACAAAGAGGATTGACTTTGGGTATGTCTACACTACGAAATTAGGTCGAATTTATAGAAGTCGTTTTTTTAGAAATCGTTTTTATATAGTCAATTGTGTGCGTCCCCACACAAAATGCTCTAAGTGCATTAAGTGCATTAACTCAGCAGAGTGCTTCCACAGTACCAAGGCTAGCGTCGACTTCCAGAGTGTTGCACTGTGGGTAGCTATCCCACAGTTCCCGCAGTCTCCGCCGCCCATTGGAATTCTGGGTTCAGATCCCAATGCCTGTTGGGGCAAAAAACATTGTCGCGGGTGGTTCTGGGTATATGTCATCAGGCCGTCCCTCCCGCACTCCTTCCGTGAAAGCAACGGCAGACAATCGTTTTGCGCCTTTTTTCCTGAGTTACCTGTGCAGACGCCATACCACGGCAAGCCTGGAGCCCGCTCAGCTCACTGTCACCCTATGTCTCCTGGGTGCTGGCAGATGCGGTACTGCATTGCTACACAGCAGCAGCAACCCATTGCCTTGTGGCAGCAGACGGTGCAATAGGCCTGAAAACTATCGTCACAGTGTCCAAGATGCTCCTGGCCGCCTCGGTAAGGTCGGTCAGGCGCGCCTGGGCAGACATGGGCGCAAGAACTAAATTAGGAGTGACTCGACCAGGTCATACTCTTTACTCCTGCCGGCAGTCCTATTGTACCATATTATAGCGAGCAGGCAGGAGATGAGGATGGCTAGTAGTCCTATTGCACCATCTTCTGCCGAGCAGCCAGGAGATGTGGATGGCTAGCAGTCCTACTGCACCGTCTGCTGCCAGCCAAAGATGTAAAAGATAGATGGAGTGGATCAAAACAAGAAATAGACCAGATTTATTTTGTATTCATTTACTTCCCCCCTCCCTCCCTCCGTGAAATCAACGGCCAACAGTCATTTTGGTGAGGTCTGTCAGGGGCATCTTGAAAAGTTTAATGGAGATTCAGTCCTGCCTGAAATACCGGGGGGAGGGATAGCTCAGTGGGTTCAATCCTTGAGGGGGCCATTCTGTGTGACAGTTGTTTTTCTTTCTCCTTGATGTAAAGCCACCCCCTTTGTTGATTTAAATTCCCTGTAAGCCAACCCTGTAAGCCATGTTGTCAGTCGCCCCTCCTTCCGTCAGAACAATGGCAGACAATCGTTCCGCGCCTTTTTTCCATGCAGATGCCATACCACGGCAAGCATGGAGCCCGCTCAGATCACTTTGGCAGTTATGAGCACATTAAACACCACACGCATTATCCAGCAGTATATGCAGCACCAGAACCTGGCAAAGCAAAACCGGGTGAGTAGGCAACGTCAGTGCAGTGACGAGAGTGATGAGGACATGGACACAGACTTTTCTCAAAGCACGGGCCCTGGCAACGTGGGCATCATGGTGCTAATGGGGCAGGTTCATGCAGTGGAATGCAGATTCTGGGCCTGGGAAACAAGCACAGACTGGTGGGACCACATAGTGTTGCAGGTCTGGGACGATTCCCAGTGGCTGCGAAACTTTCGCATGCGTAAGGGCACTTTCATGGAACTTTGTGACTTGCTTTCCCCTGCCCTGAGGCGCAAGAATACCAAGATGAGAGCAGTCCTCACAGGTGAGAAACGAGTGGCAATACCCCAGTGGAAGCTTGCAATGCCAGACAGCTACCGGTCAGTCGGGAATCAATTTGAGGTGGGCAAATGTACTGTGGGGGCTGCTGTGATGCAAGTAGCCAATGCAATCAAAGATCTGCTGATATCAAGGGTAGTGACCCTGGGAAATATGCAGGTCATAGTGGATGGCTTTGCTGCAATGGGATTCCCTAACTGTAGTGGGGCCATAGACAGAATCCATATCCCTGTCTTGGCACCGGAGCACCAAGCCGGTGAGTACATAAACAGCAAGGGGTACTTTTCAGTAGTGCTACAGGCACTGATGGATCACAAGGGACAATGATTCCCAACTACGTGCTACTGGCCTGGAGTGGTAAAGTGTCCTACCATGGTGGATGGAATAAGGCTGCCCTCCCCAGAAACCTTTTGCAAAGGCTTTGGGAGTACATCCAGGAAAGCCGCGAATGCCAAGGCAAATTAATCATTAAATACGCTTGCTTTTAAACCATGTATAGTATTTTAAAAGATACACTCACCAGAGGTCCCTTCTCTGCCTGGCGGGTCTGGGAGGCAGCTTTGGGTGAGTTCGGAGGGTACTGGCTCCAGGTCCAGGGTGAGAAACAGTTCCTGGCTGTCGGGAAAACCCGTTTCTCCGCTTGCTTGCTGTGAGCTATCTACAACCTCATCATCATCATCTTCCTCGTCCCCAAAACCTGCTTCCATGTTGCCTCCATCTCCATTAAAGGAGTCAAACAACACGGTTGGGGTAGTGGTGGCTGAACCCCCTAAAATGGCATGCAGCTCATCATAGAAGCAGCATGTTTGGGGCTCTGACCCGGAGCGGCCATTTGCCTCTCTGGTTTTCTGATCGGCTTGCCTCAGCCCCTTAAGTTTCACGTGGCACTGCTTTGGGTCCCTGTTATGGCCTCTGTCCTTCATGCCCTGGGAGATTTTGACAAATGTTTTGACATTTCGAAAACTGGAACAGAGTTCTGATAGCACGGATTCCTCTCCCCATACAGCGATCAGATCCCGTACCTCCCGTTCAGTCCATGCTGGAGCTCTTTTGCGATTCTGGGACTCCATCATGGTCACCTCTGCTGATGAGCTCTGCACTCACCTGCAGCTTGCCACGCTGGCCAAACAGGAAATGAAATTCAAAAGTTCGCAGGCCTTTTCCTGTCTACCTGGCCAGTGCATCTGAGTTGAGAGTGCTGTCCAGAGCACAATGGAGCACTCTGGGATAGCTCCTGGAGGCCAATACTGTCTAATTGCGTCCACAGTACCCCAAATTCGACCCAGCAAGGCCGATTTCAGCGCTAATCCCCTTGTCGGGGGTGGAGTAAGGAAATCGATTTTAAGTGCCCTTAAAGTTGAAAAAAAAGGGCTTCATCATGTGGACGGGTGCAGGGTTAAATCGATTTAACACTGCTAAATTCGACCTCAACTCCTAGTGTAGACCAGGGCTTTGTTACCTATATCAGACTTACTATGCCTTGTTCATATCTAAAACTGGTTTAGGCTATTTATCAATTCAAGGGCCATATTATCTCCTTGGTATTCATGAATGGACTTAGATTTGTTGGGTCAGGCTGGGCACATGTGTGTTTGGGAAGAATGTCTCTTCTCGTGATACTGGTTCCCCCAGCCTCTGTGCTTGTACCCTCCTCATGGAGTGGAGTAGGGAATTGCTAAACCAATGACATGACTTTGGGAGGAAAGGGAGGCCCAAGGAGCAGTGTGAGGGAAAGGCCCCTCCTTCCACAGGACTGGAATTTCCTTCTTTGCAGATCCTAGATTAAACAGGGTTGAGAGGTCTCTCCTACTGACTGTACCCACACTCCTCCCTCGACAGGACAATCTGAATGAAATTCAGTGAGGTTCACTTTGCGGTTTCCTGGCCACTCTAACTACTCCCAGGGGTATTTCTCCATCAGAGTGTTATTCAATTCAGTGAGGAAAATCTTAGCCTGGAGATTGACAGAGGGTAAAGTGTCTGCCAGTGTGTGAGGAAGGCATATTGTAGGAACTACTGGAATGCAAATAATAAATGACAGATTGTGCCAATCACAGTGTAAAGAGTCCTATTCTGTTTTCTTGCCAAAACTCTTTAATCTTGTGGTTTTCTCATGTGATCTGCACTAAAAGTAGGTCTTAGGGAATCTTGATAACATTGCAGGTTAGGCTTAATGAGTTAATTTTTCTAAAGTGCCTTGGGATCCATGACAGGAAGAAGATCTAGAAGTGCATAGTATTTGCTGTGAACAACTCCAGTTGCTTTTCCATACCACCAATGCAACCTGTAATAATGCATGGTAACCATACAGATAATAACTAACCTGATATTTAACATACAGTTTGTATCATAGTCTTCATGCATTGAAGTTGGGGCCAGATTCTGATCCCTGCACACAATGTGAATAAATGAGCTGTGTGTCAGACTTCTGGAGACCGGCTGTACGGAGTCCTTTCCGTCCAACCAGACTGAGGTATGAGGATCCACATACATTGAACCCTTTCTGTGGGTCTGTCCCTGTTCTGACCTCAAAATGCTTGTTGCTGATGGAGCCCTGTGGATCATAGTTTCATTGCCTACAGGGGCTAGGCTTTTCCTTTGGGTGGGTTGTCTGCATTTTGCCCCTACCTATATAGCACAACCATACGAATTCTGCTGCTGCTTTGGGGAAAGAAGGGCACAGGATCTGGCTATAAATATGAGGCTTTTCCTGTGTACCCATTCGTGGAGCCATCCTCATATTTAGGAAAAAGTACTTCCTGCTTGTTAGTGCTCATGTAATCCCTACACTTGGCATGAATGGCTCAAATTGATTCCCTTCCCAAGAGCAGAATCATAAACTCTAATGCGGAGGGACATCGCTTACTGTGTGGATGGGGGGGGGCAAGATTTTTTCCTTGGTTGACTCAGTCTGTCCTAGGAATAAATTTCATGGAGCCATAAGGTCCATGTAGAAAGATTCTCTGGGTTTCTCTTGGAAATGGGGCTCTACCATGGATAACAAAGAGGTCCATGGGGTGACTATTTCCTAACACCATCAAATGGTTCTGAAGACTAAGGGGAGAGCCTCCCACAGAAATAATGCGCAGATGAGCCCTCAACCCCATCAGCTGTTTGAAGAAGGAGCTCCCAAAGCTGCCTTCTCTGTGGAATTAGGCTGAAAGCCCCCCTACTCCAAATAAAATTTTCTTTCAAATTAAACAGTCACTTAGCTGGGTGCCTCTTAAACCAAAGGGTATGGAAGAGATTACTCCAGCACAAGGGCTAGGAGAAATGTAGATAGAATATCCTGTGGAGGGAGTTGAGGTAATACTTCTGGCTCTCTGAGGCCTGGATCCCTTCATTTGACACTGCTTCTGCTCTCTTTCAGAGACCACTCCTTCTCTCTCTCATTCCCAGACCTTTGGTGGCAGGGATGGGCTTCTCTCCTGTTCTTGCCGTTTTCAACTCTTTCCTTCTTACCCTTTCTCTTTTGAACAGCACTGCACCCGACTCTTTCTCTCCTCTTCCTCCCTCCCCCATGTTGTCATCTACAGTCTACCCATCAGCCTTTCCCTCTTCCTCTCTTTTCAGTCTTCTGCATTCACCCTCAGTAACCTCGGCTTCCATGTTGATGGCCCACTTTTAGTTACATGTTTCCTCACTCATCTCTTCATTCAACCTGCCGCCCTGGTTCAACTCTCCCACTCGCCAAAAGGGCTGTTCCCTTGACTTGGTCTTCACCCAGCACTGCTGTGTTTCATCTCTCTGTTACTGAGTTACCCCTCTCCAGCCATCACCTAGTGCCTCTCAGCATCCTCCATTGTCACCCTCCACAAATGCCATGTCACCCTGCCTTTCTGCACCTTCCAGACAGACTTCTTGTCTGCTCTCAGCCCTCTTCTTCCCACTGTCTCTTCCATTTCTTGCATTGATATGATTGTTGATTCTCTCCGCACTTCTCTCCTCCACCCTTGACTCTTTGCCCCTCTCTCATCGCTGGGTTGGCTCTGCCAACCTCTATCCCTGGCTCACCATCAACATCCACTTTCTCCACTCTGGTTCTCCAGGTGAGGACCATCTCTGGCAGAAATCCCATGACCAGGCTGACTTCGTCCATTAGAACCTTGTTCTCTCCTTCATTTCTGCAGTCTTACTAGATAAACAACTCTACCTTTCCAGTTTAAGTGAATCCCATTTTCCCAATCCCAGCCACCATTTTGCTATCTTGACTCACTCCTCAAACCCTCCTTTCCTCCTGCCACTGCTTCTCTCTCTGTACAGGATCTCTCAGATTTCTTTCAAGAGAAAATTGACCAAATACGATATGATCTTCCCCCTCCCCTTGGCTCACTGTCTTTTCCCCTCCTACAAGACTCTCTCCTCCTTCCCATCTCACAGATGCAGAAGTTTCTCATCTGCTCCTCTCCTCTAATCCCTCCATTTGCCCCAAGAGACCCCATTCTATCCCATCTCCTGATCTCCGATGTTCCGACTCTGATCCCCTCCCTTACTCTTTTTTCTTTAACCTTTCACTCTCTTCTGGCTCTTCCTTTCATAATAGAAGCATGCTATAGCCTCTCTCATCTTAAAAACCCAGCCTTGAACCCCACTTGCCTCTCCGATGACTGCCCCATCTCTCTTTCATCTCTAAGCTCATGGAATGCACTGGCTACAATGGCTGTCTGGAATTCCTCTCCTCCAATTTCATCCTAGACTTTCTCCAGTCTAGCTTCTACTCTGTTCACTCCACTGAAACTACCCTTGACAAGTCTCTATTGACCTCTTCCTACCCAGAACCAGTACTCCATCCCTATCCTGCTTAATCAACAGCTGCCTTTGATGGCGTTGACCATGGTCTTCTTGTAATCTTGTCCACTCATGGCTTCTGTAACTGTCCTGGTTCTTCTACCTCTCTAATTGCTCTTTCAGCATATCCTTTGTGGGATCTGCCTCATCCTCCCTCTGTTTTTTCTGTGGGGGATTCCACAGAGATCTGGCCTTGATCCCCTTCTCTTATCCCTCTACACACCTGATCTTTGGGTAATCTCATCTGCAAACACAAATTCAACTCCCATTACTATGCTGATGACTCATGGACCTACTTCTTTACTCCAGATCTATCTTCTTTTGTCCAAACTAAAATTTTAATCTGTCTGACATCTCATGGCTGTCTAGCTGTCAGCTCAAGCTCAACATACCTAACTCAGAGCTCTTAATCATTCCCTCCAAACCTTTCTGCTACCTTCTTACTCACTGTGAACAACACCACCATTGTCCTGTCACTCAGGCTTGTAACCTAGATGTCATTTTTGACTCAGGCTGGATATGAGGACCTGGAGAGAGATCCATGTCTAAATCTTACTAATTCTTTCTGCATGACATCTCTATGCTATGGCCTTTCTTATACATCCACATAGCTAAAACTCTCATTCAGGCTCTCATCATCTCACATCTTGATTACTGCAATATCCTTTTTTTCTTGCTCATATCTGAATGCTGCTGCAAAGATAATTTTCCTAGTCCTTTGCTTTGACTATGCAATTCCCATCTTTGCATCCTTTCACTAGCTCCTTCTTCTCTATTACATCAAACATAAGCTTCTTGTCTTCACTTTCATGACTCTTCACAGCCTATCTCCACCCTACATTATTGCTTGTTCACTACTGAGAAGTCGACTCTTGTCTCAGATCAGCCCATGACGCCAGCCTCCATCACCCATTTGTTAAAGTTTTAAACAGGCACCTTGGTGCTTTCTACCAAGCTATTTGTCACACGTGGGAGGAGCTCCTCGGAAACATCCACAAAACCCGCATATTATTCTCCATCAAAATTCTTGTTAAAACTCTCCTTTGCCATGAGTCGTACAAAACATTTGACAACAGCTAGGTTGCTGGCATGCTGATACCCAGCCTATCATGCTGACCAATATTGTCTCATTGTTTGCTTGTTCTCTGGTCTCTCTCTATCCATCTGTTGTCTCTTGTCTTATTCATAAATTATAAGCTTTTTGGAGCAGGCACCGTCTTTTTGTTCTGTGTTTGTACATCACCTAGCACAATGGGTCTTGGCCCATGACTGACTCCTAGGAACTACAGTAATATTAATAATAATAATAAATATGAGGCATAAAAGAGATCCCCATGCAGTCCCTTCCCGCAAGCTGCTTTGTAATTCCCTATTTTTTTTTCTTTTTGGCATTGAGCATCAGTTTGACTTTTCCCCTGACTCGTCTGGTCTGCTGTGCCACCAGCATCCTTGGCTCAAAGTCCTTGCATATTTTTGGCTGCTTACAGCCACAACACATATTCCTCCTCCCATGCTTAACAGGCTTCCTTAACCTCCCATGTTGTGTTAGGTCCTGGTGCTGCTGGAACTCAGAAGGCATACTGTTTTGACAGTTTTCACATTTATTTTAAAAAACTTAAAATCTCAGAAACCAAACATGTCCCAAATTTGTTTTATTTTTGAAATAAAAAGTGACTACAAAAAGCTGCTACAGAGGGGGACATCTGTACTAGTGCTAATGTCAGGGTAAATTGTCCATAGCAGAAAAGGATGAGCAAAGATGAACTGGCCCTTCTAACTATGAGAAGTAATTAAAAATGTTTCCTCAAGAACGTTATCTGCCCAAAACCTACATGTTTTAGTGCATATGAAATCTTACTAAAATAACAAAGCATAGAACACAATAAAAATATTGTTTAAGAACACATTACTAGTCTAAAATGTTTGTTTCTAAAACTTTAAAAAATGTGTTACTTGCTTGTAATAGGACTTTTAATATGTTAAATTGAAATTGGAATATTAATTTATAATTTTACATCTACCCCAAGACCACTTATAACACCCATCATCTTGCTGTTCTACTGACAGGAAGGCCCGAGCTGAGCACCCATCTGCCAAATAGGTTGGTCATCTATTTTATTTACAAACTGTTCTACACAGCTTGTCTCCATCGTATTTGAGCACCTCATGTATATTAAATCTGTCCTCACAACATGCCTGTGAGGTAGGGGAGTATTATAGTCCCATTTTACAGATGGGGAACTGTGGCACAGACAGGTTTATGTGATTCACCCAAAGCCATACAGGAAGTCTGTGTCTTAACCACAAGACCATCTATCTGCTAAGCTCCTCTCCTGTATTATATGCCTATGCTGTCATGTATGACCTAATGCACTACTCCTAAAATACCTTGCATTTAAAAAGAAAAAAATCCTAGCTAACAAGATTCATGACAAACACAAACAATCACACATTTTTCTTCCTTGTTCATCTTGATTTATCCTTAATTTAGAGTCAACTCTTGCTCATCCTGTTCTCACTAGTCATCCCACTGACTTGACTTGAGTCAAGTGATCAGGACTGGGGCATTAGAGCTTGTCTCTGCACAAAATGTGAATGGATTCATAAAGTAGATCAATGTAAGCCAGATTTAAATCTATAGAAGAGATTCCACACATAAGTTTACATCAGTTTAACTAAATCTATTTAAAAACTGATTTTAGTTAAATCTGTACAACTGTGTGTGTAGACTGGGCCCAAGACTGTTAGCTTCTCTGGGCAGGACAATTACTTATGTGACTATACAGCGAGAAGCACACCTGTATGGCTTCAGAAAATTTGATAGTCCTTAAAAGCAGCTCAAAGAAAAATAAAAACAGGATGAAAGGAAAGCTTAAAAAACCAAAGACTACAAAGGCCCTTCATTTTTGTAATTTTGCTGTCTATTAGATGTAATGTTACAATTATGTTTTGCTGAGACCTAAGTATCACTTTCTGTCACATGTATAGAAAAATAACTTTTGAACAATGTTAGAATAGTAGAATGTATACAAGTATTGATAATTTAACTGTTGGCTTTGGCTGGCATGCTATAAAACCATTCTTTAAATTCAAATTCAGTAACCATTGAAATACTGACTGCATTTAGAGGCATTTCATTCTGGATGTTTTAGTCTAAAAATATAACAAGGATATATAAAGAAAGGGTTCTTGAAAAGAAACAGTTCTTGAGACAATAGAATTTATAAAGACAACACAGGATGTATGGTTTGGTCTAAAATATTTATGCACATTGATGTACGTGTACAGGGATTTTGTTTGGTGCTATGACTGACAATAGAATAGTCTCTCTTAGTGCTCTGGCCCATACACATTCTGCTAGATTGTGAAATAAGTCACAAAACAAATCTTTAAATGTTTCATCCTGTAACTGAGGACATTCAACTTCCTTGTTGGTATGCTTTAAAAAATAGATTTGTTATTTTAATCTTTCCTAGTTTGAGGGCAATACAACTTGAACCTAGATTTTTTTTGGCATCTTGTAAAGTAAACCAGCACTTAGGATAGTGTGACTATATTGATGTCTATATTACAAATATTCCTATTCTGTTTTTAGGTTTGTCCCCATTTATGTTAGAGGCCGTCATCTGTATTAGGGTAAGAGAACTCAATACAAGCCAATGTAAAAATTGCATTTAAATAACACAACGCTGTTTTTTAAAATGAATCATTTTTAAGACAGTGTCAGATATCTCTAAATATAGTCTACAGCAAAAGAAAAATGGAGGCTGGGGTGGGGACCCAAAACGCAGTAACATTTTTGAACACTTACTTTTTTCTGGGAAAGACTATGGTGAAGAATGATGTTACCCCAGCAATATATTGAACACATTTGAATAATTTCAGGGGCCTGGTTCTGCACTCATTCCCTCATGCTGGTACAGCTGAGAGCTGACTTGGGCCTACGGTTTAACTTACCCCACCATTTATATCACTCCTGAGTTGGGCTGGGATATTTCCGTGTGATCCTGCTCCCCACGTACACAAGGTTGGAATTGTGCACAGATGCAGACAGAACTGAAGGAAGGAATGGCTGGGGCTATGGTAACAGTACCTGATATTTTGGCACAAAAGTCAATGAATCAGAGATCAGGCTCGCCTGAAATACTCCACACAACTAAGTACCCACCAAGCTTCCTCTGGCCAACTCTTGCGTTTAGTCCCCTTCTGGTTTGCTGAGGGGATATTGCCTGCAATGTTTCTCAAACAGTGAGGGAGTAATAAATTCACACTAATAATAGTAATCCTCTTTCATAACAGGCTCGGTTCCTGAGCCAGAGCTACTGCTCTCACTTTCCCCCAACCTTTTAAGACTACAAGCTCTTTAGCACTTGCTATCTCTACAACAGCTTGTCTTAGTCTTTTAATAGTTTAGCGGGGGAGGAAGAGGAGGCAGGGATAGAATGCTAGTGCGATCCTGGGTGCCACTGAATAGTGCATATAGCTGATTTTCTCACTCATCGTTGTTGCTATTCTCTTGGTCCTCATTCTCTTGGTGGCCAGCACCCCAGAGATAATCATCAGAACAGCAGCAATGAAAATTTAATTTCAGGACCAATGTACTTAATTTAAAAAACAGCCAAAGCTGTTATCTTTGTCTTCTCTCTCTAGTCTGTTAGGGATCTGTACTGACTCTGGAATCACTGAGCTAATTTGCCAGAAAAGATGTACAGTTCAAGATAAAAATCCCTGCTCTGGGCTCACAGAGAACATGGACAGGTTTGTGTTGATCGTTTGCTTTGAGCTATAAATCATCACGCAAGTTTCAAAGCAGACTCAGAAAGAATAGCCATGAAAATCAAAAGTCTCTAGGCCACAATGAAAAATGAAAACAAGATTTTTATTATTAGTACTTTGTAACACCTCTACCCCTGTTCTCTACCAGCAGACACCCCATCTCTCTCCTTCCTACTTCTTTCCTCTGGATCAGATGTTCAGTTTCTATTAGAAAGGAAATAGTCAGTCAGAAGCTATTAGCTCTTGTTTGAATTTTTCAGTGTAAAATTAAACCAAAGCAGCTGATTGAGCAATGGGGAAGCACTGGCTGAATCTCTGATTTAAGAGGGGAAGGAAGAAGATAAACTAATATTGGAGTGTGGGGTGGGGGGAGAATATCCTAGACCACAAATCTTGATTAGCTAGAAACACCACTGACATTGTTGCCCTTTCTGCACAAAACTACTCAAAATGCTTTAAAATAAAACAGTGGTAAGTTTCTTGGGTTTTTGTAAGATCTTAAGTAGTATTTTTGTTTGGTTTTTTATTTTTCCTTTCTCCCAATTTAGCACTATGCGGATTAACAGAACAGTCACACAACAAGAAGCTTGAGTTACAAACAAGGAATTGTTTAAGCTAAACAGGTACTGTAGGCCAAATGGTGAAGGCATAGACTAGGAATCCATTGGGCTATCCTTGATCAGGATCAAATCCTGCCAACTACATGGCACCTTTGGCAGTTCCATTTCTGCTTATTGATAATGCCTAGGCAGGTAACAAGTTATATTTGTATCCACAGCTAGTGTCTGCAAAATATGCTTCTATTTCTGTTACCGTGTCCTTTTCTCTCAACCTGTTTGTTGTATCTTGTCACTAAGACTGTAAGCTCTCTCAGGTAGGGCTGTTTTACTATGTGGTTGTACAGTGTCTTTATATTGGGACCCTGATCCCTCATTGGGGCCTCTAGGAGATACTGTAATGCAAATTTTCAATCCTCACTGAAGAGTTGGTTACATAAATAGTCTGAACTCCCTAATGTGATAACCAGTAGGTGTTGTGTGGTTACTAAAACATGGTATTGCCATAGCAATATTTAGAGATATCTATGTAACTCTGAACTTAGGTTCAAGCACCTTTCAATTATACTGAGAAGTGACTTGTTTAATAATGATGACTTAACCTCTGAACATTTTGAGGGTAACTTTGGAAAAGCTCTCCTAAAGTTTGGTTACTTACCCAAATCCAGTTAGATCTCTGAAGTTTGTTCTGCTCCTTTTCTGCATCCAATGCTCCAATTATATCCTTCTCTCCTTTCCCCAATAACTCATTCCTGAACTTGCTCAGTCCCTTCAAACCACCTGAGTACAAATCACCATTCTGGCTAATTCTTCTGAGCTAGACCGACTGGGCCTGATTCTGATCCCGTAAGTAAGGAGTAGCTCTGTGGAAATCAAAGGAGTTGCAATGGTAAAGTACCCATGTAAATAAAAATATGAATCAGGCTCACTAACACTGCTATCTGTCCTCCTTTCCTGCTTCAGTTTGCTTTTCTTTTATTCTATCCTTATATTTAGGTTTCTGTCCAAGACAATTGGATCCTTCAAAAATATTCAATATGGTGGCTGAGGTTCAGGCTAGTTCTTATTAACTGCAAATTGGTTTCCCTATCCCTCTACTGCTTAGAGGTGATAAATTGAGGGTGCTTCTTATTCATGGGCTAATAACTGTATAATGGGCCTAGCGTTCTTGTCCAATATGAATCAACCTGAACTCTGTTGGCTTTTTCCAGAATATGTGGTCTTCTTCTCCCAGGACTTTAGGCCTGGGCCTGTCAACTTTCCAGGCAAAACTAAATTTCAGAGGAAGTAGAAAGTATGGTGCCCTGTGTGCTAACTGGTCCAATTACTGGTGGTTCAGTAGACTTGGGACAAACAAAATTACATAAAATAATTCAACTCTGTTATAGAGGCCATGGAACTAACTTTAAAAGGTATTTAGGCACCTAAAGATGCGGAGAGGCACCTAGTGGGATTTTCAAAATCATGCAAGTGCCTGGGAGTTAGGTGTCTAGGAGCTTTTGAAAATCCAAAGGGTGCCTCACTACATCTTTAGGTGCCTAAATAGCTTTGAAAAATCTGGCCCCATGTGCCTTCTTGAGCCGCAGGTTCCTACCTTGCCTCCAGATCTGTTCTGTAGTGTCCATCGGGCTGGCCCAGTAGCTGTCTGGGAGAAAGTTGATGACAAACGGGGGAAAAAAGTGGTAATCAAGCCAGTTTCCTCTGAGACAAGTACTAATTTTGTTTTCTCTGTGTCCTAAAATTCAAGGATCCATGTGAGCTTCAACTGAATGAGAGGATAATGCCGTTCATGAAAACTACAGTAGTCCTTCTTTATCTTTTCTATTTCACTTGGATCCTCTGTTCAAAAGTCTTATTGGTATTTTGATGAGCCTGTGCATGTCTCTTGGATGAAATTTCACACTTAGGAAAATTAATGTATCATCAAAATTTGGACCAAAAATATGAGTGTCATTCTGTGCATAGCTCTTAAACTGATGGCTTAGCAGCCATTTTTAAAGAATGTCTGAACAGTTTAAAAACCCATTCTATGTGCTGTTTATATGCTAATAATTAGCAGTAAGCTGTTCATCTGTCAATACATTTGTTATTTCATGCTTGCAAAAGAATGGCATGGTATTTAACACATGTTTACTAATGTCTCATTAATCTACCCATTGTAAAGTTAAATATTCACTTTTGACTGATCTCATTTGCAGGGTGGCTGTTGCTGCACTGGTTCTTGTGACAAGATACCATCTGATTTCTTGGAAAGATTCAGGATCTCCATCTAGATCTGTGAGTGAACTTTTATAGTCTGTAGGATATTACTTTTTAATAAGTAAACTGGGGAAAGAAAACTAGCTGCTTACAATATAAATAAATTGCTGCTTAGTGCTGTTTCTGTGATTTTTCTGTTTTTAGATTTCAGAGTAACAGCCGTGTTAGTCTGTATTCGCAAAAAGAAAAGGATTACTTGTGGCACCTTAGAGACTAACCAATTTATTTGAGCATAAGCTTTCGTGAGCCACAGCTCACTTCATCAGATGCATCCGATGAAGTGAGCTGTAACTCACGAAAGCTTATGCTCAAATAAATTGGTTAGTCTCTAAGGTGCCACAAGTACTCCTTTTCTTTTTCTGTTTTTAGTGGCTAGGAACTGTCTTCATTTTCAGAGCACTGGATAAGGGACCAATTGACAATCAATCCATAGTTAAATTGCTGGTTGGGGAGGGAAGAGAGCCAGCTCTTTCCCCGACCAGCTTGATAGCTTTCTTATTTTTAATTCCCATTCCAAGGTGATGTTCCTGCGGAGATGCCACTTAGGGAGAAGTTTTATTCGGCTTTCTGTGACTTACAACAAAGACTTAAGAGATTTTGAAATGATCCTTGAAACTAGCTGGCTGCTTCCTGAAAGCAAGCAATAAATTTTCTTAATCACAATCAACATTTTTCTCACTTGACACACAAAACCTAGCTGTAGATTAAAAAAATATATTTGTTTTGGAATATGGCCCTACCTTTATAGTTTTTCTTAAGATTTAGCCTTTTGAAATTCCATGGCTGTATAATTAGTATATTAGCATAATCAAAACTAGATTCCCGATTAAGACAGGAGCATTATTACCATCATAAATAAATGAGTGAAGTCAAAAGCAGCTTGTTAAGATAAAGAATGTCGCAGTATACAGAATAAAGAATGTTCATTTCTTTGAACTGTTTCCCCATGAATTAAACAAACACTCTGGGCCAAATTCCAAGGTCCTTAGTCAATTTTTACTCTGCCTCACTCAAACAAACTCTTTTTGACTCCTCTTACATAATGTCTGCAAGAAAGACCTGCTTGTTTGGGTTTTTTGATTTTTGCACTGTGGCAATTTCAATGTGATTTACTAATGAGTACTGAATATTATCGAGGGCCATAGAATGCAAGAAACAGTATATTTTTCTTTCTCCTTGGCCATACTACATACTTACAGTTTCTGGAACAAAGACAAAGTAACAAAACAAAATATTTTTGTTCGTATAGTATATACATATAATTTTGCCATAAAATATGTTTGGGTCAAGTTTAAATGTCAGCATAAGCAGATGCTCTTAGCAGCTGTTGTGATTTTATTGATCTCGTAGTTTAGCTCTCTTGTTGTACATGGTATTTACATGCATAGATATTAATGGGAATTACCTGTGCAAATTCTCCAGGCATCAATGGCGTGCTAGTGGACATGAAGCAGCTCATTTGGGTTGTGCCTGAGCTCTGGTCTACACTACAAAATTATGTCAGTATAACTACATCTCTCAGGGTCTGGAAAAATCCACACCCTTGAACGACAGTTATACCAACCTAACTCCTAGTGTGGACAACAGTAGGTTGATGGGAGGGCTTCTCCTGTTGAAACAGCTACTGCCCCTTGTGGAGGTGGGGTTCCTCCGCTGATGAGAGAAGCTCTCCTGTCAGTGTAGGTAGTGTCTTCACTAAGTGCTACAGCAGTGCAGCTGCACTGGTACAGCTATGCCACTGCAGCACTGTTAGTGTAGATAAGCCCTAAGGTTGCCTAAAGGAACACCACTTGCACAGCTAAGTTGCTTTATTTTGACTGCATGAACAGCACTGGAGGACATAGGAGGCATTCAGAACAGGCAGTTGCAGAAGGAACAATGTCAGTGTATATGAACTGATGATATAAACACAAGCTATGCTAGCATGTTGTGTTACAGGTGTGAGGATTGTCACCTGTCTCAGTTTATTTGGTAAATTGAGGTTGTCCATTGGCAGTTTAGATGACTAGTGGTTTAAGTGATTGTAAGCAAGTTCTTCATACAGGTTCTGTTTACACCAGTAGTCACCAACCGGTCGATTGCAATCGCCTGGTTGATCCTGGAGCCTCTGCCAGTCAATCGCAATCTCTGGCCACTAAAAGTCCGGCGGTGCAACGGGGCTCAGGCAGGCTGCCTGCCTGCCTTCCCTGGCCCCATGCTGCTCCCAGAAGCAGCTGGCTGCTGCACATCTCTGCGGGCCCTGGGGGAGGAGAGGGGAGACGGCAGCTCTGCACGCTTCCTCTGCCCCCAGCACCATCCCCGCAGCTCCCATTGGCCAGAAACTGGCCAATGAGAGCTGCGGGGGTGGCGCTTGCGGGTGTGGGCAGTGCACAGAGACCTGTTGCCTCCCCCATGGGCTGCAGCGATGTGCCAGCAGCCAGCCGCTTCTGAGAGTGGCGTGGGGCCAGGGCAGGCAGGCAGCCTGCTTGAGCCCCACTGTACCACCGACTGGGAGCCACCTTTGGTAAGCACCTCCCAGACGGAGCCTGCACCTTGCACCCCTTCCTGCACCCCAACCTCCTGCCCCAGCCCGGAGCCTCCTTGTTGGATCATATTAAAAAAGTTCTATATTAAAATCACAAATGAGTTTGATTCCCCATAGTTTAAATTCCAGGGTATTACTAATTAAGAGGTCTCTTGGTTTTTGGTACTGTCTCTCTCCCTCTGTGTGAAACTTGGAAGCTGCTAATTGTGTTAGTACATTCTAAGACAGAGTCTGTTCTCAAAGCAATTCTTTGTAACAACAACTACTCACACAGAGAGAGACTCAAAGCAATACTCTGTAACAACAGAAACAGTACCCAGAGACTCCCCGCCCTTTTGTTGTATTCATCTCGCTTTGTTAACAATTGTGAGTAAAATAGAGATAGAGGATGTATGTGGATGGATGCTTGGTGTGGATAATAACTCAATGATCAGGGAGGTGCCAGCCTAAGAATGCAATATCCATTGGCTGAAGAAGGCGTCAAGTGGAAATAACCAGAGGACCCCCGGAGGGCAGACTGGAATCCACCCAACAGCCTCAAGAATGGGAGAACCAAAGAACAAGATAACATCTGGCAGCACAGAGCTGTCAGGAATGTGCCATCTGCTGATTGATTCAGCAACAGCATGATGAAGCAATTCCCATAGAATGGCATAGGAAGAAATTCCTATAAAAATGGACTCTAGAAAGTGAGAACTTTGGGGTCTGATTCTGCAAACCAACTTCCAGGAGCATCAGATGAGCATCTGACAAGGCCCTGCTCCCTCCTCATGTCCAGGCCACTTGGCCAGTGGCTTGGCATGAGCAACTCTAAGGCTGGTAACTATGGTAACAACCTTGCAGAACGTGTGTGTGTGTGTAAATATGAAATTGAATGTATAGCTATAACTAACTGCTTACTATGATTCTTTCTGTATTCACAATAAATGTGGCATTTTGCCTTTTCCCCTAAATAAGATCCTGCTGGTTTTTATTTTATTGGTGTAACATTTTGGTGGAGAATTGCGAAAGGGGGAATACTGGTAAAAAACCTCAGTTATTGTAAATATTGGTGTGCACACCGCCAGCTCTATTGAGCTAGGCATTTCTATTGGGTTAACCAGACCTGCTGGCCTCCGGGAAGGTAGCTGGGGAAAGCGTATAGATTAAGCTACGATTACTAAACCTAAGTCCTATTGTTCACTGAGGTATCAGGGGCAGCAAGAAGGCCTAAGGGCCAGGCAGTGCTGCTCGCTGGAACAAGGAGTAGCAGGATCAGAGAATCTAGGCTGTGTCACTTGCTGACCTGTGCCAGGTGTGATGAGGAAATTTGGTAAGCTACGATTTCAGAATCTAGGCTGTGTCACTTGCTAAGTAATACCAGGAGTGACAAAGAGATTGAAATATCCGTGTTAAGATGTTTAAAAGAAAACAGGGTAAGCCAGTACCAGAGGGAGAAATGGAGTGAGAAGGAACTCCAACCTCACCTTTTGTTAAAAAAATTACACCTTTTAAACAAATCCTTCAAAAATTTGGGCACAGTCCTTGGACTAAACAAGCCCTAGCTGATGTCTGCACTATTTCGGACCTAGAGGATAGATGGCTCAGTATATCCTCATATACAAATCTTCTAGTGCTGCCAAAAGAGATGCAGCAGCAATTTGGCTGTTGTGGGAGGCATGTAAGGATTCTTATCTCCGCTTGTTTTCATGTAAAGAGGAAAAGGCACAAACGGAAAAGGGAGCAGACAATTGGAAGGTGCTGGCTACAAATACCCAAAGTCAGCTGAAAATAGTGAAAGAGGCACTCCAGGAATGCAAAGAGAGAGAAGGATTCCTGGCAGACCAAGCTAAAGCCTCTGAGAAAATTGAAAGAGAGAATCATGTGCTCCAAGGTATGGTAAAGAAATTAACCTTGAAGCAGGGCAGAGCACCTGCAAATCATAGTCGTCGTGAATCACTAATTAAAGAGTCTGAGACAAAAATTGGGCTTTGCCTCTAAACAGGTAGCAGCCATTACAGCAGGTGAAGGGGGAGAAGGTCCTATGTACGGCACGCCCAGGCATAATTACAGAGAGAAAAGAGAGTGAAAAAGTTACCTCTGCAGAGGCTGGAGGGAATTAAGCGCTAAACTTTGTGAAAATGTTAAAAAGGAAAAGTGTTACCGAAAGAGCATTCTTGGTTTCTTTGCAGCCATTCTGAAGGAAAATGGGCCCTTTTCCAAAGGAATGTCTGTAAATTAGCTAGGCAAAAATAAACTGTCTGATTAAAATCATTTGACTGGTCAATTTAGTCAAATTTGCTAAAAGAACATAAGGGGGTTCTATTGGAAGTTAACTACCTCAAATGTATAAAGGGAATGTAAGATGTAAAAAACAGAGCAGCGTGGAAGGGATGTTAAGGAAAAGAAAATGTGTATGTATCTATGTGTGTATGTGTAAATATGTAAAGCTCTAAGGACCAACTGGTTTTGTTTTTGTTTGAAATAATGCCACTAAAAATCCATTTTACTCTTTAATTCAAAGTTGCAAAACTGAGACCTTTTTGCTAGACACAGGTGATTAGTGTTGTTTGGCTTTGGGATTTGGCATTTAACCCTTAAAAGGTAACTCAATGCTTTACAAAATTTAAAATGTTTTTAAGTTGCGGCTGTAGCAGGGTAGTCAAAATCAGGAGAATAGAAAAATAATTTCTGGATTGTTTTTGTTTGGTTGGTTGGTTGGTTGGTGTTTGTTTGTTTGTTTGTTTTTTGTAACAAAATAGCAGATGAGAGCTGTAGTTAAAAAAAAATAAATAAGAAATTAAAAAAGACAGTGCCCCTCTGAAGCAACAGCAGGAGTGAGGTGCACAAAACAAAAAGAAGCAATGTTAGAAACACTGAGTCTTAAAATGGCTCTGAATAATCAGACTGTCACTTTGATAAAGGTACATGAAAACTCTGTAAGCAAAAAAAAAAAGAAATAGTTACACCTTATGTAAAAATGGATATGGATAATGTTATAGAAGTTAAACTATGGAAGGAATGTGCATTTGCCCCAGAACATGTGCAGGGTATATTGTAGAAGGGGCAAAAGAAATGCAAACATACCATGCTACTTAATTAAAATGCTATTAGGGCTCCAAAGGGAGCCACAATAGGTTGGGTTTTCTTTTTCAGATTGCTGTGTGTTTTGGAAGTAGAAGTTAAAAAAGTAATCAAAACTCTGGTGAAAGTTGATTGTGTCCCTTTTACAATAGAGTCTCTGAGCTGCTGATGGCTTTAAATCCAAAAGCAGGAAGCGTCTGTGAAAATGCAAATTACCTAAATGATAAAGGAAGGAAAGAACTAGCAGCACAAAGGAGCTGCAGATAAAGGACATACCTGGTCAGCAAACAAATTGTCTAAATAAAAGGCATGGGATAACAAGATAATTTTAATAAATTTAATGATAATAAGTACCCCTGTAACAATGTATAGTGTGTATGATTTTTGGAAAAATCCTTTAAGGTCATATGGTAATGATGCTTCTCAGCTATTACCTGTAAATAAACTTAAAGCTTAACACAGCAGGAAAAACGTTATAAACTTGGTCTGCTGTATAAGAAGGAAAACGGAGGTACCCCACCTCAGGGATTTAATGACTAAGCAGTGGAATAATTTCCCCATAACCCTTAAAAGATAGAAGCCATTGAAACCTGGCCTGCCTATAGAACAAAAATGGGAAAATATGGGGGTAATTCCTCTGTTTTGCCTGCAATCAGCAAGGGTATTTGTAAAAGAAATATTTTAAGCAATAATCCACCAGCCCAAAAAGGGGTAGAAACACATTCTCTTGTCTTTCAGAAAATCAGGAAAAGCTGATGCCAGCTGAAGAGCAACCCAACACCATGAATCTACTGTCACAATAGAAATTGTGTTTTGTGTTGTATGTTGTCTTGTCTTGTTGCTAGCACTGTTGTGTGTTTAAAATAAATAAATAAATAAATAAATAAATAACTAAAAAATAAAAAAAATACTGCAGACCTGCAGGTACTTAAAAATAAATTAAGCTCTCTGTCCCAGCTACAGGACAGCCTGATACAAAAACAAGTACATGCCAATGTAGACTTGGTCCAAATTGGTCTGGGCAACCTAAAAGCCCAATGGAATCTTTGGCAATGGCATAATACTACCACATGGCTTATGCATAAGAAAAAATTTAGAAATAGGGAACTACACAGCCATAGCTATGGGATGCACTGAAATGCAGATACTTGCCCTAGCTACTTTGGAACACGAAATGTTCTGGGTCATACTGGGAAATATTAAGGGTTTGATGCATTTGTTAAAAAAAAGAAAGAGATCATTGTTTGACGCCTATCAGTATGAATGGATGCAATATGTTTCCAGTATTGTAAAACCAGACTTGTTAATGGGAGAAATTGTTGTCAAAATTGCATACCAACAGTCCCTGGAGGCAAAGGTATTGAAGGTTAGCCTACTCCCCATATTACACATGGGATTCTTCTGGCTACCCTGGACCTCGAGCCAGTGGGCTGGGGAGGGAGGGAAGCTATTGGGACACTAGAGGTTGTACCAAATGGACTCCTCAAAAGTGGGTTCGCCTCACCTTGCCTGTTGCCCCAGAACCTTGTAGTAAAGATACATCACTAGGATCATGTATGTGGGATGAATTGGAATCACAAACTCAAATTGCCTCACAGTACCTTCTCTTGAATAGGCTACACAGAAAGTGACACTGACGATTATAAATCTTAGTGTCAAAAGGGGGATTATGCTGGATCATATTAAAGAAGTTCTGTATTAAAATCACAAATGAGTTTGATTCCCCATAGTTTAAATTCCAGGGTATTACTAATTAAGAGGTCTCTTGGTTTTTGGTACTGTTTCTCTCCCTCTCTCTGTGAAACTCGCAAGCTGCTTAAGGTGAGCTATTACAGTGTGTATGGTAACACCCATTGTATGGTAACACTCATTGTTTCATGTTCTCTGTGTTCTCTGTGTATATAAATCTCCCCACTGTATTTTCCACTGAATGCATCCGATGAAGTGAGCTGTAGCTCACGAAAGCTTATGCTCAAATAAATTTGTTAGTCTCTAAGGTGCCACAAGTACTCTCATTCTTCCTTCAGTTAAGTGTCAAAGTCCAGTCTTTAGGAACACTGATAATCTCAGGGAAGAGTAGTCATGTCTCCTTTAATGAGATCTCCTAGGTGGCCACATGACCATCAATACATAAATTAATCAAATTCTACCAATTAGTCATCCAATTATTAGCAATGAGATTTTGGGGAAGAAATTTTCTCCATATCTTAGTGCCCAGGGGAAGGAGGAGGATATATATAAATAATATATCTCATTTTGTATGTCCATATTTCAAGGATGATCCTGTTTCCCATTGTGGAGGCACACCTCTATGAATGTCCCATTGTAACAGACCTGTGGACCGTAGCACAATGAAGAAATGGAAAAATCTGTTTTCCTGACAAATTTATTTCTTTGAATAATAAGGTCCATAAATCTGGCCCATGCTGGAGAGAAATGGAACATCCACAAGAGAGATGGAAATTGACCTCCAGAGATTTGAGTTTTTCATTACGGGGAATTCCTCATGCTCTGTCCTAGGAGAAATTGTTGTACTTTCCACTCAAAATATATTTAACACAATGTGTAATTTGGAAAGTAGAATTTAATTAATCAGGATGTGAAAGTTATCTCAACTGGAGGGAACTTTGTGGGGGCAGGATATTTCTCTGCTGCCACTAACAAGTCTAGTTCTGTATCCAGCCTGCAAGCAAGATAATGTACTATTGTAGCAGATCTGTGGACCCCTTTACTTGGAGAAAGGACTCCAAGTAAGTACTGACTAGGAGTTCTAGATAGTTTTGAAATTCTGTTACTTTATTTTCAGAGTGATCTTTCCTTTGGAAAGACTCTTGTGATTTCTGCTGTTTAGTTACGGTATTTTGTAAAGTGAGGGGTTGTGCTAGGTGTTAAGAAGCAGAAAGCATGGGGAAGGTATTTGTACAGGTCTTACTAATCATTCAGCATTTCTCAAGGCCCCAAGTCTTGCTCCCATTGATTTCAATGATAAAACTTCCATTGATTTGCACTGGTGCAGGATCAGATCCATAATGCAGCCCTAAGTGATTTTTCTCCTCCTCCTCCCGCGCACCCCAGACTTTCAAAGAGTTTTGAGTCCTATACTTATGGTAGATATTTTACCTAAATTATGTCATATGAGGTGATGGTAGGTCTGTATTTTGTGTAGGTACTTGTACTGGAAAACAAGATAAGGCCAGATCCAAAGCTAGTGTAAATCCATGTAACTCCATTGACTTCAAAGGGATTTATCTACACTGATTCACATCAGCTGAGGATCTAGCCCATAGATTTTATTGTTATCTCTTAGCTTATCCAGCAGTTTAGTAATCTCTATACTCAATTGGGAGTACAGGTCCACCTGCTGAGACTGGTAATTGTAGTGTATTTTGAATAATTTAATTCTTCTATTTGCTCAGATCAAGAAAATAAAATCCAACCCATCTGTTTAATAAACACCTTTTTTTGCAACAGGTAAGAATCAGATCTCATTCATGGAACAGAAGGCTCTAATTTAGTTGACTAGAAAATATAATACAATTTTGAAGACTCATAAATACTTAAATAGGATACATGTAATGACATCAATTCTGGCCTAATGGAATACAGAGAGAAATATAACTATTGTGATCTTTGGGAATGGTGCTTGCAATTTCATTGCAAACAATTGCATTTTTATCTTCCATTAATATTCTCTAAATGTACTGGTGGAATCAAAGTTTTCTGACAAAAGGGAGAATGCATTCTCTAAGCCTCTGCAATGCTCAGACATATTTTAAAATAACTTTTAAGGGAAGGCATGGTTTGATCTTCAGAAAAAGCCTTTCTATTATACTGCAGTGATTGAAATGTATATAGCAAAGGCACATTCACTAGGTTAACTCGATCTTGAACTAATATTTCACAGCTGTTTGAGAGTTTATTAAAAACTCTGTTTCAAGACCAAGAAGAGATACAGTTCTGAAGTGTAGCAAATCAGTTAGATGAGCAGGAAGGAAGGGTAATATTCACTGGACTGTCTCCTCGGTGTTAGGTTAATTTATTTTCAAATAGGTACATGCAGACCTGTATCCAGTGAAGTCCTACTCCATTCCCAATCAGCCTCAATGCATACTTTAGGCACTGAGATCAAAGGAATCTTTTTTTCTGCTCAAGACCCAATCAATAATTTAATCTCCCATCCATGAATAGTTTAAACACATAAAACCAGAACCTCCCTGGAGGACAGGGTATAAAGGTACCTTTTTGCAACCTTTCCATTCCTCTGGTGTTGGGGGCAGCTGGGATTGTTTTGATCTCCATTCCAAAATAGATCTTCCTCAGAACCCCTCTAACTTGTACTGACAATAATGTTCCGCTGGCCCCATATTGCCATTATTCAGCATGCACTAGCCATGCTCCTTACTGTCCTGTCACATCTTCAGGACACCCTCTTGCCAGGGGGCCAAGAGTGGGTGATGTACAGCTGGCTTTATGCATCCCAGGAATTCCTCTGTGCGAGGGGAATCCCAAACTGGCCATATAAGCCAGCTGTCCTAGACACTGTAGCTGCCTTTGTGGATATCTCCATGAACAGAACCATTTGCTTTTAGGAAACTAAACACAACAGTGATATGCTGCCATTCTTTTAATTAAGGGCCCCTCCAATAATTCCTCCCTCTTAGCTTGTGTTAATAGCTGAGTACCAAGTGTGTATACATTTCCAAAGAGAAGGGCCTGGGAAATCAATTGATTTGTTTTCATATTTATGCAAAAATGCTCTCTCCTAACCCAGGAAGGAGGTAAACCCTAACAAGCTTAGTGTGGGGGATTTATGTATAGGTTGGGCGAAACCTCATTGAAGCTGGCGGGTGTAACAACCACCCTTTGTTCAGGATTCAGCTCTTCTATGGAGTAGAAAGCCGGACCAACTGCTGGGTTCGGGGGGCTCCATTGAAATCACAGACCAATATGCAAGGCTGGAGTAGGAGTTGAGCTATTGAGGCCAAGGGCGGGGTTTCCATCTGTGTGTCAGAGTCCAGGCTTTTGGGTAAATTGATGGCTGGAAAGAGCCTTAGAATTCTGAACAAAGAAATTAGCTCCTGCTGTTTGATTCCAGCTGTGTTCAGGGAAACAGAACTTTTAGTATATTTTTTGTAAACAAATACCTGATTCCATCATGAATTTCTCTTCCCCAGGATCCTGAATTTTGGCTAATTGCTCGAGTCAAAAAGGGTAACAATATTAACTTCTACATTTCACTCATTTTGTTTATCTAGTCACATGTGCAAGGAAGTCTTTAAAGGAAACACTCAGGCAGGCATGTCAGCAAAATGTATTTGTGTAATTATTTAAAATCTACACAAAGCTACTTTAAGTATCTGCTTGTACCTCTTTTCCTATGAGATACATAGCAGTTATGATGTGGGTTAGATGAGTGACATTTCATTATCATGCTGATTCTGAAGGGAGGTAATTCATGGCTTGAGAATGACATTTAAACATATATTTGATACTTTTTCTAGAGTTAGGACAAAACTATGCTACTTTTCATTTTGATTAAATCTTTTAGCTCGCAACTAGCTTCAGATTTGCATAAACTCCATAGCTGATGAAAAACCCTCACTGTGCTAAAGAGATCAAACAAACGAAAATCAGGATTTTTCCCCCCACATTTTTCGCCTTCAGTGTACCGTCTGATTTCCATCGAACATTTGTCATTGCTCCAGAACCTACATTGTACTACCAGGTCTATAATTAATGACAACTCAATAGAACAGTGTCAAACCTGACAACATCTCATTTATTTGAAATGTTAGTGCTTCTGATAAAAATGGAAAGTCCTGACCGCAGTGGGGATTTTTTTAAACAGTGCACATTTTCTCTTTGTTCTAAGTACCTTCTGGGGAAAGAACTACTCACTTAATGAAAGTTGAACTTCTGGTTGACACTCCCTCTCCTCCCCCGATGAGGTTCAAATAGAGAGCACTGGAGTCAGTAAGGAACACTCACATCTCTTTGCTTCAGTCAGCCAAATAAGTTGCTCTGCCATGCTCCTCCCCAAATGTTTATTATGAGGGAGTTGGCAGCACTGAAGACAATGAAGGACAACTTCTCCATGGGACTGGTTGTGACCATGCTCCCCACCTTTATTCACAGTTAGTCAGCAGAAGTTCCAGGGAATTCAAATGTCAAAGGAAGGAACACACCCAGCAAGTTTCAGGCCCAAGAAGCAGAAGACACACAATTCACAACTGTGACGAAAGACAAATTGCACGTGCTTTTAGGTATATGGAAAATGTCCATTCTGTCACTTCCTAGGAGCATATGGGAGGCACTGCATAATGGTGATAGTTCAGTTGTCTCCATAGGGGCCTGGTGACAGAGGAGATTTGGGTTATATGCTTTGTTGGTCTATTTAAAAATATATTAGCAGCTAATGTTTAACCCTAGGACGAGGAGCAGGCCACAACATGGCCAGCTAACATCATTCTGAAGGTGTTAGACTGTTTGAGATATTTTGGTGCAAGTTTGTGTGTAGACAATCAGTTGTAATTCACACCTGCTGTTCTTGCAGGGCACGTTGGTGTGAAGGCACTCTGCATTTGGAATACAAGCCTGATTTTGATTAGCAATTCCTTACCAAAAATAAAAAAAGGTGTAAATTACAGAGATTTAGTTATTTTGGTGCCAGATTGTCTATAGTAGGTTCTAAATAGCATTTAAAATTGTGTCAACTAACACAACAAACAAGGCAAGGCCCAAGTGTAGCCATAACATGTTTTTAAAGGCAGGTGTATCCTAGGTGCTAACACCCCTCAAGGCCATGTCTACACTTAAACTGCTACAGTGGTACAGCTGCAGCTGCACTGCTGTAGTGCTTCAGTGTAGCCACTCACTGCAGTGACAGGAGGGATTCTCCCATCTCTGTAGTTAATCCACTACAGGTCAACGGAAGTTAGGTCAACGGAAGAATTCTTCTATCAGAGTATAACAGGGTTCAAAAAAGAACTAGATAAATTCATCAAGGATAGGTCCATCAATGACTATTAGCCAGGATGGACAGAGATGGTGTCCCTAGCCTCTGTTTGCCAGAAGCTGGGAATGAGCAACAGGGGATGGATCACTTGATTACCTGTTCTGTTCATTCCCTCTGGGGCACCTGGCACTGGCCACTGTTGGAAGACAGGGTACTGGGCTAGATGGACCTTTGGTCTGACGCAGTATGGCCTTTCTTATGTAACCTAGCACTTTCTACACCGGGGTTAGGTCAGTATAACTATGTAGCTCATAGGTGCTACACGCCATAGTGGTGTAGCTCGGTTGACCTATCCTTTTAGTGAGACCTAGCTTCAATAAAAACAGCTGGCATGTTTTTTTAAACAAAAAACATTCTTTTTCCTAGTTTAGGCAGGGCCATATGGCCAGATTTTCAAATATATTTAAGCATCTAAAGATGTGGCTAAGTGAGAGAGACATCTAGTGGGATTGAGGCACCTAACTCCCATAAGTTTAAAAATCAACACCTAATGTAGTTAGGCACTTTTGAAAATCCCACTAGCCACATTTGCATCTTTAGGTGCCTACAGAGCCTAATCCAGCCTTTGTGACTAATTAGTAGCTCGACATGGCCAAGAACTGCAGGTGAACGCTTGTTTTGGGTTTTGTGCAAGAAATGGTTCTGATGAAATGAGAACCAGCCATAATGTTTGGCTAAATCTCAACCCTTATGTCTTGTGCACTTCTGTTAATTAAATGTTTTGGAAAATAGCTCTACACCGACTTAAATAAGAGAGAGCATCCAAAGAAGAAAGGTGCCAGAAAAGACACACAAAAAAGAAATGGCAAGGAAAACAGCAAGACAACTGCTTAGGTGGCTGTTGCCTTAGTAACAGAAGGGAAATTAAGAGGGTGAGGATGGATGTAATAGATTAATAGGGAAACAGAATAAACACTCTGCAGTGAAGAAAGGGATGGTATATAAAAGGGAAGCCTCTCACGCCAAGGGGAGTGGTTGTAATGACACCAAATGAACTTCTATGGGAAAGAAGACCATAATTCAGTGTGCTGCGACCAAGGAGTGGGCTAGGGCATGGAACCAGCAGGGCCCCGATCCAACACAAAAACCCCACCGCCACATTTTCAGGTAAAGTGAAAGTCCCCTATCCTTCACCTCACTGCTCCCATTGTGGATCCTGAGGTTGCTGGCATCTTACATGCATAGGGCTGCAAGCACAGTCAGCTGTCCACCAGCCCAAGCTTATCATCTCTGCTCCTGTGGCGAGCTTAGTTTAGGGTGAAACCAGTGCCCACAACCCCCAAGCTGTAGCCTTTGGTGAGCAGTGAGCTACTGAGATGGGATATGGGGAGAACAGGCAGAAGGGGAAAAGCCAACAAAAACATATAAAAGGGCCAAAAAGAAATGCAAATGTGAAAGGCAAATACACAGAAAAGAAAAAATGGCCAGGAGAAAGGGGAAAAAAAGCAAAAGGAAGAGAAACTGGGCATGATAAAGGAGACATAGGGTTTGTCTACATGAACGGGTACAAGTGATCATGACTTGATCACAGTTATAAAGTGGAAGTAGAAAAAAGGCCAGACCAGTTATATATATATATAAAAAAATCAGAAAAATGTGAATGATAATTGGGAATAATTTAAGAACACCTTACCAAGTTCCCAGAAAGCCACAATTGAGGAATAAGGCTGTGCTGGTTTTTAAAAAAACAACCTGGTTCAGTGAGGAAGTGAAGACAGTTGTAAAAAAAAAATATAACAAATGGAAGAAAGGGGAAGTTGATAGTAATGAATACAAATCAGCAATAAAAAAAGTTTTTAAAATATATTAGGAACAAAAAGAATCCTGACAATGGTATTGGTCCATTACTAAATAGACATAGTAGAATTATCAGCAATAATGTAGAAAAGGCAGAAGTGTTCAATAAATATTTCTGTTCTGTATTTGGGGAAAAGCAGAAGATATAGTCTCATCATATGGTGATGGCGCTTTCCATTCCACTAGTATCTCTGGAGGATGCTAAACATAAGCTACTAAAGTTAGACATTTTAAAATCAGCAGGTCCAAATAACTTGGATCCAAGAGTTTTAAAGAGCTGGCTGAGGAGCTCACTGGATGGATAACATTGATTTTTCAAAAAGGCTTGGAGCACTGGGGAAGTTCCAGAAAACTGGAAGAAAGCTAATGTTGAGCCAATATTTAAAAAGTGTAAATGGGATGGTCTGAGTAATTATAGGCCTGTTAGACTGACATCAGTCCGAGACAAGATAATGGAGCGACTGATATGGAACTTGATTAATCAAGAATTAAAGGAGGGCAATTTAATACAATGTAAGTAATGCAAATCTACATGGGTGTGTGGACAATAGAGCCTGTCAAACGTGATAATTTTTATGAGATTACAAGTTTGATTGATAAAGTAAGAGTATCGACATAAAAGCCTTTTGTAACGTGTTTGACTTTTAATGTGTGCCGTGTCAATGGATTCAAAACCAGCTGACTGACCGATCTCAAAATGTAATTGTAAATGGGGAAATGTCATAGAGCAGGTGTCCCTGAGGATCAGTTCTTGGCTGTATGCTATTTAACATTTTTATCAATTACCTGAAAGAAAACGGTCACTACTGATAAAATTTGCAGATGACCCAAAAGTGGTGGAAGTGGTAAATAATGAAGAGGACAGATCACTAATTCAGAGTGATCTGGATTGCTTGATAAACTGGGCCAAACAAACAATAGGTGTGTTTTTTTTTAATACAGCTAAATGTAAATGTGTAGGAACAAAGAAAGTAGGCCATACTTACAGAATGAGGGAATCTAGCATGGGAAGCAGTGTGGGTTGTGGCACACAATCAGCTGAATGTGAGCTCCCAATGTGATGCTGTCAAGGTTCCTTCCCCACTCTGAACTCTAGGGTACAGATGTGGGGACCTGCATGAAAACCTCCTAAGCTTATTTTTACCAGCTTAGGTTAAAACTTCCCCAAGGTACAAACTATTTTACTTTTTGCCCTTGTATTTTATAGCTGCCACCACCAAACATCTATTAGATATATAACCGGGAAAGAGCCCGTTTGGAAACGTCTTTCCCCCCAAAATCCTCCCAAACCCTACACCCCCTTTCCTGGGGAAGATTTGATAAAAATCCTCACCAATTTGCATAGGTGAACACAGACCCAAACCCTTGGATCTTAAGAACAATGAAAAAGCAAAAAGAAGAATTTTAATAGAAGAAAAAGTAAAAATCACCTCTGTAAAATCAGGATGGTAAATATCTTACAGGGTAATTAGATTCAAAACCTAGAGAATCCCTCTAGGCAAAACCTTAAGTTACAAAAAGACACAAAAACAGGAATCTACATTCCATTCAGCACAACTTATTTTCTCAGCCATTTAAAGAAAACAGAATCTAACGCATATCTAGCTAGATTACTTACTAAGTTCTAAGACTCCATTCCTGTTCTGTGCCCTGCAAAAGGATCACACAGACACAGAGAGAGAGAGGTTTTGTTCCTCCCTCCCCCCAGCTTTTGAAAGTATCTTGTCTCCTCATTGGTCATTTCGGTCAGGTGCCAGCGAGGTTATCCTAGCTTCTTAACCCTTTACGGGTGAAAGGGTTTTTCCTCTGGCCAGGAGGGATTTTAAAGGTGTTTACCCTTCCCTTTATTTTTATGACAGATGCTGTGACCAAAAGAGCTGATGCAATCCTGGGATGCATAAACAGGGAATCCTGAGTAGTTCAGAGTTTATTTTGCCTCTGTATTTGACACTGGTGGGACCGCTGCTGAAATACTGTGTCCAGTTCTGGTGCCCACAATTCAAGAAGGATGTTGATACACTGGAGAGCGTTCAGCAAAGACAAGCACATAGCGTAGCAGGACATGGTGGAGTTGCTGTCCTATTATGTCACATTTATTTTGCAGCAGTGCCAAAAGACCCCAGTCAGGATAAGGACCCCATAGTGCTGGGTGCTGTGCCGATATATGCGGAGACACATTCCCTACTTGAAGATTTACTATCTACATTTTGCAGGACCTAAATGTATATAGGTAAACACAGGACTTGAAAAAATTGCTTGCCTAGGGCAGTAGGAATTTTCCCCTGGCAATTGTTATCAACCACTGCACTGTCTAGTTTGTTTTGTTTTGTTTTTTGTTTTGTTTTTTTAAATGAAAGCTTAGACAGTTTGTCTGAGAAGAGACCCTTCCAAACCTGACCCAACATAGGACTTTTTGCCTGAGTCTGCAGATGGACACAGATTAATTGCCTCTGCCACTGCTCTAGTTTTCCTAAACTGCAACAGCATAAAAACTGTGCAGAAACTAGTCAGCATTCAACCATGCTACTGGGAGCCTTGTGAATAGCAATGATATTGACAAAGAAGTCTGCCAACAAGGGACACCTGGGCTTGGTGCGGGAGGGAAGGGGAGCAGGGAAAAGTGTGTGTTTGTTATTTGGGTGTTCATCTCTTCTCCATCTTTGTATGTTGCTCAGTTTTTAAAGGCTTGTCAAGCATGGGGAAACTGACCAGAATAGATGGAATGGACGAAGCTATTTTGTTTTCACTTTTCTGGAATAGCTGCCTGTGTGGACTTTTATTCTGGAGTACAGTGCTTACATGGGGAGCTGTTCCTCAACAGCCATTCCGGTCAGTTCCCCATGGAGACAAGCCCTAAACTGTATGCTGTTTGGGGCGGGGACAGCATCTACAGTATTGTACAATGTCTAGCATTCTGAGGCTCTGATAGTGATGGGAGTCTCTCAGCATAGCAGCACAGGTATCTTTCCGCCAGCTAATGGGTTTAGTCCTTGAATTTAAAGGTGTCAGATAAATTTCTCAAGCCCTCTGTAAACACAGTTTCTCACTAATCTGGTTGTGAAGGTGACTTTTGTATTGCTGCTCACTGCGCTACTGTCTTGTTTGCTGTGAAGCCAGCCAAGTAGAAGAGAGGTGTGAACTTTTCACCACTAATGTTAATATAGTGCTAACTTCAAAGTCTGGCTTGGCCATGTTAAATGTTAATACTTTTAAGCCTGTTTATCCAAAACAGAAATGTACAGCTCTCATAATAGAAACACCGTAATGTTATAACCCTCCCGCTGGTGTCACCTTGCACTCTATACTGGGCACTTGCAGAACCCTTCTGAAGTACACTAGGCTGAATAATAGTTTCATCTTGTCAATGACCACTAGGTAGGGCAGACAGTAACAAATACATTTAGGAAAAATAAGAACCAGCCTGACTGTGCTTCCATATCTCTAATTCAAACTCACCCATTTTAAAGTTTGAGTAAGGGACACCCTTTTCCTTCCCCAATTCCCATCACTTCCTCTTTTCTGCCCCCTGACTCACCTACAGTTCTTCAGCCCTTCTGGGATCATCCAATAAATCCCAAAGTGGAACTTTTTTTCATAAGAACATAATAAGAACAGCCATACTGGGTCAGCCCAAAGGTCCATCTAGCCCAGTATCCTGTCTTCCAGCAGTGGCAGTTTTGTGGTTCAGCAGCTGGAATGGGCCTTAGGTTGTCTGGGGGTCAGTCCCTTGCTCTGCCCATGACTCCCTTTGTGGCCTTAGACAAGTCCCTGTGAGCTTGTCTATTCCAGGAGTCAGAGTAACAGCCGTGTTAGTGTGTATTCGCAAAAAGAAAAGGAGTACTTGTGGCACCTTAGAGACTAACCAATTTATTGAGCATAAGCTTTCGTGAGCTACAGCTCACTTCATCAGATGCATACTATTCCAGGTGTGTAACTATACTGTATAAATGCTGACAGCAATGCATCTGCATCAGTGTAAAAAGCAGCCTGCCCAGTGCAGCATGTCTACATAAAGGGTACCCCTTCACACATGTTAGCTAACATGAAGTAAAATGCTAGTAAAGACAATGCAGTTTTTCAGTGTGTAAAGATAAAACATGTGTTAGCAGGTCAAGCAAGGTAAAGCCTAGCTTTCTCATAATCTTTACATTGATCTGTTACCATGTGTGAGAACCACAAGCTGCTTAATTGTCACTAGGATTTTACCTCCTGTTAGCTAACGCAAGATGAGGACACACCATTTTTCCCACTGAAGAGTTTACAGTGCTACAGCTATGTCAGTGTGGCTACACCAGTGAAAAAATCCATTAGAGACAAATCCTTAATCTCTCGGTGCCTCAGTTTCCCTGTGTGTAAAATGAGGATAATGACAATTATCCCTTGTTATAGAGAACTGAGATCTGTGAATGAAAGGTACCATAGAAGAGCTAGACATGATCAGTAATAGCAATGCACGTGTCTAAGCACCCAAGCCATTATCTAGGACTGTGGTGGCCTCCCTCAAGGTTAGAAGGGAGTTTCTTTCTCTTGTGGGCATCCAACAGCAGTTGTCTGCAATGTAAGTTTCTACAATCAATTCCAGTTATCATAAATAAAAGCAACACCTCTTTGGCATAGGCTATGCTCGGTTAATTAGCAAACTAGGGCTATGCTGCATCAAAGGGAGAGTGAATTCCAGAGTTCTAGGGCCTGTATCCAGAGCTATGGGCCCACTACCACCCACCCATAGATGCACACGTCAGAGAGGTGCCAACTTGGGCATCCCAGCCTCAGGGAACTATAGTACCGGTACCTTGAATTTCACTTGACAACAAACTGGAAGTTAGTACAGTCTCTGGAACTTAGTGTCATACTGAGTCTGTAACCATGCCTTTGTGGGTCACAACTGAGAGTACCAAATTCAGGACAAACTTCTGAAAATAGGGCAGACACACCCCAAAACTGGAGGTTATTCTCCCATGAGATATGCCAAACCAGCAACAAAAGTAAACTTCTGTTTCACCACACTGGCTAACAAGAAGTCATAAAAGCAATTTCCTTAGGCATTCCAGTCCTTGTATCACCACCAAAAACACTAGACTTAGAGATGAGTGGTTCTTTAAAACCAATCTCCTTAAATAAAAGGTTCTTCTGGTCCCAAAGGACCAGCCACACACCCAGGTCAATACAACTCAGATCTTACCCAAAAATCACGCTGTTGCCAATCCTTTAATATCTAAAATCTAAAGGTTTATTTATAAAAAGAAAGAAAGGTGAGAGTTAAAATTGGTTAAAGGAATCAAATACATACAGATTTCAGAGTAGCAGCCATGTTAGACTGTACTGCAAAAAGAAAAGGAGTACTTGTGGCACCTTAGAGACTAACAAATTTATTTGAGCATGAGCTTTCGTGCGCTACAGCTCACTTCATTGGATGCATGCCGTGGAAAATACAGTGGGGAGATTTTAAAGACACAGAGAACATGAAACAATGGGTGTTACCATACACACTGTAATGAGAAAAGGAGTACTTGTGGCACCTTAGAGACTAACCAATTTATTTGAGCATAAGCTTTCGTGATCTACAGCTCACTTCATCGGATGCATTACTTTGTGTAATGACACATCCATTCCCAGTCTTTATTCAATGTAACGGTGTGCAGTTTGCAAATTAATTCCAATTGAGCAGTCTCTTGTTGGAGTCTGTTTCTGAAGTTTTTTTGTTGAAGAATTGCAACTTTTAGGTCTGTAATCAAGTGACCAGAGAGATTGAAGTGTTTGATTGGTTTTTGAATGTTATAATTCTTGAAGTCTGATTTGTGTCCATTTATTCTTTTACGTAGAGACTGTCCGGTTTGGCCAATGTACATGGCAGAGGGGCATTGCTGGCACATGATGGCATATGTCACATTGGTAGATCTGCAGGTGAATGAGCCTCTGATAGTGTGGCTGATGTGATTAGGCCCTATGATGGTGTCCCCTGAATAGATATGTGGACACAGTTGGCAACGGGCTTTGTTGCAAGGATAGGTTCCTGGGTTAGTGTTTTTGTTGTGTGGTGTGTGGTTGCTGGTGAGTATTTGCTTCAGGTTGGGGGTCTGTCTGTAAGCAAGGACTGGCCTGTCTTCCAAGATCTGTGAGAGTGATGGGTCATCCTTCAGGATAGGTTGTAGATCCTTGATGATGTGCTGCAGAGGTTTTAGTTGGGGCCTGAAGGTGATGGCTAGTGGCGTTCTGTTATTTTCTTTGTTGGGCCTGTCCTGTAGTAGGTAACTTCTGGGTACTCTTCTGGCTCTGTCAATCTGTTTCTTCACTTCAGCAGGTGGGTATTGTAGTTGTAAGAACTCTTGATAGAGATCTTCTAGGTGTTTGTCTTTGTCTGAGGGGTTGGAGCAAATGCGGTTGTATCGTAGAGCTTGGCTGTAGACAATGGGTCGTGTGGTGTGGTCTGGATGAAAGCTGGAGGCATGTAGGTAAGCATAGCGGATAGTATGTTTCCGGTATAGGGTAGTATTTATGTGACCACTGCTTATTAGCACCATAGTGTCCAGGAAGTGGGTCTCTTGTGTGGACTGGTCCAGGCTGAGGTTGATGGTGGGATGGAAATTGTTGAAACTACAATCCACCAGTGATCTTCCTGAAAACACCATCGTAGCCACTATGGATGTAGAAGCCCTCTACACTAACATTCCACACAAAGATGGACTACAAGCCGTGAGGAACAGTATCCCCAATAATGTCACGGCAAAGCTGGTGGCTGAACTTTGTGACTTTCTCCTCACCCATAACTATTTCACATTTAGGGACAATGCATACCTTCAAATCAGCGGCACTGCTATGGGTACCTGCATGGCCCCAGAGTATGCCAACATTTTTATGGCTGACTTAGAACAATGCTTCCTCAGCTCTCGTCCCCTAATGCCCTTACTCTACTTGCGCTACATTGATGACATCTTCATCATCTGGACCCATGGAAAAGAAGCCCTTGAATAACTGCAAAGTTCTTGGATCAGGCTTGTAGCAATGTGGAATAAACTGCTGGCTTGATAAGTTTCTGGAAGGACCTCAGTCCCTTGGTTAGAATGCTCCCATTAGTAGAAGTCCATAGTCCAGAGGTTTGAACAGGAAAAAGGCAAGATGGAGGTGTTTCCAGGGCCTTTTTATATCTTCTGCCATGTGGAGGAAATCCCATTGTTCTTACTGTGGAACATTACAGTAACAAGATGGTGTTTGGAGTCTCACGGACAAGTCACAGGTCCATGCATGATTTTGCCCAGTTACAGCAGGAAAATCCATTAAGAGTAGATAGGCGTCTTCCATTGTAAGTTAAGTGTCCTTTAGTGGGTCATTCTACTTGAATAGTTCCTTCCAGATGTGCAGGCTAAATACCTTGTGGGCGTTACCCCAGGAGCAAACATTTGAAATACAGGCATAGAACCAATACTCATAACTTCAAATACAAAAATGATATATGCATACAAATAGCGTAATCATATTCAGCCAATCATAACCTTTCCATAGACATATTACATGCCACATTTTGTACAAGATTTGTTGCAAATATATAACAGTGGTTGCAACAATGATCTATATGGTCATATTTTAATCAGATAACTGCACACACACACACACACTCTCGAGGAGAAGACCACAAAGAAAGTAGGCATCCTCACCCTGAGCCAGCTGAGGTTTCCATGGGTGGGATTCAGCTTAGACAGAGTTTACTGCAGTAATCCACTCTGAAGGTGACAAAAGGATAAATAGCTATGGGGAGAGGCTCATCCAAAAACAAAGGTCTCAATCTCTTGTTAGGAACAGCTAGAAAAAAGCTCTTTTGGCTATGAGTATCAAAATTAATATACACTGTGAAAACAGTAGCAAAATGCACTCTGACCCTAAACTCCTTCTTCCCTTAATATGCTTACAGAACTCCCATTAATCTCTGTGTGTAGGCAGAACAAAAGGAGACAAGGCTTGTCTACATGGAAAAATGTACTGGCCTAACTATAACAGTATAACTGTACGTAAAGAACAATACCAGTATATATCCCCCTGTAGACACTCTTATCCCAGAATGAGTGCCTTTTTCCAATTTACTTTATACCACTTTCAAAGTGACATAAGCTAACCATAAAAAAGCACTCTGATTCCAGAATAAGTGTGTCCACTGGTGCACTTACACTGATATAGCTATAGCAGAATAATTATGTAGCTGTGCCAGGAAATTTCCCCATGTAGACAAGCCCTAAATTCTTTTTTTTTTCTCTCTCTCGTCTAAGTTCAGGTGGTAGCTGATAGGAAAACAGCTTTAAGGAAAGTCTAATTCAGAAGCTTTCACCAACATTTTTTTCCCATTACAGTCACACACACTCAAACAGCCCAAACACATCAGGGCAAAGGGCACAATAAGAATTAAAACAGTGCAAGACTCTTCTACAGCAGTTCATTTATGTTCAGGTGGATGTTTTGTGTTGTCTTAGCAGAATATTAAAGATATAAACCCAGATGCAAAAGTAGTTTTTGTTCTTCTCCCTCCACTGCCCCTGTTTAAAGTCCTTGGACCAGATTCATCCCAGATGTAACTTTAGCGATTTTTGTAGAGTTACGTCAGGGTGAGTTTGGCCCACCAGGCCTCGTTAAAGGAGCTTTGTAAACTGTTTTTGGACTTGGTTTCTAATGCCTTTTTGTGAAGCTCTACATTTAAAGTATTGTTTATTCAATTTCTCAATATTTACATTTGGTTCCTATTCCAGTAAACAGATGCCATATTATATCATACTACTGTTCAAAACCCCCAAGGAAATTAAAAGCAGAAACTCTCCATTACAATAACAATAAGGCTGCAACAACAACCCACAAATGCAAAAGATTTTAAATTCAGGTGCCAGGGAATCCTTTTTCCACTGTTTATCCAATGATGCTGTAGTGTGTATAATATATGCACAATATTAGGAATGTAGGAATTGTAATACAGCTTCAGAGCAGTGATAAATCTAGTCCAGGATCCTGTCCTCAACACTGACAATTTCCAGATGTTTCCAGAAGGCCGCAGTGTCCTAGTAAGGGACAATTATAGAATAACCTGCTCATAAATTAAATATATCCTTCACTATAGGAAGTTGGCTTAGGCCCAGAAGCATAAGGGCTTATATTTTGTGTTTGTTTAAGTCCTATCTAATGGATAATGAGAACATTCATAGTTATATGTAAATGTCCAGTCCTTTGAGTCCTGCTAATCTCTTAGACTCAGTGATATCTTGTGAAAGTGAGTTCCACAGGTTAGATATGCGTTGGGCTTAAAAAAAAAATATATTTCTTTTGTGTCTTTCAGTTTAATTGCCAATTTCCTTGTTCATGTATTATGGGAGAGCAATTGATTTGCTTTCTCTGTCCCAGTCATTATTTTATTCACCTTTTTTCATTTCTCAGAGGAGCCCACTCTACTTGGTGATGGTTTTGTATCAGTCTATGCTGCCCTCTCAAGTCTTGTTCCCCCCATGCACAGTGGAACCACTGTGGCAGCTCTACAGCTAAGGTCCTCCACAGATGAGGAAGGGGCAGGATTTGTCCTGTAGAATATATTTTTCTGTTCATTGCAAAATCTTTCTGGAAGCTGTGTGAATATGAGGAAAGATGACAAGGACTCAAGAGTTGGGTTCTTTTCCTGATTCAGCCAGAGATTTCATGTGTGATATTGGGCACCAGTCAATTAATCTCTTGGTCCCGTGGTTTCCCAACTGTAAATTGTGTGTTGTGGAGTTGCTGCACCTCCCCATCAAGGTACATAACTGTACCTCAGCATCCCCACCTCTTTGGGCTGGTGGGCCACCATCTTCCCCCCGTGGATGGGCAATTCAGAGTTTGAGCAGTTAGCCCGCCAGCCAATCCTCACTTTAAGACCACCTTTTTTGGGGATTAACAAAATGAAGTATGAATCACAAGTAGTGTGTTGCTGCCCTCTCTGGGCTCCATAGCCTTTTCCCTGCATGGCAGGGGTGTCCTCTCACCCTTCTGCCAGCACAGCTGTTGTGTAGGAGAGCCTGGTTCCTCCCTCAACTTCAGACTCCAACCCAGAGACATTAAAGTGCTGTTGTGATGTGTCCCTTTCACTTAACCTACTCTGCTCCTCTCTGGAACACTTCCTATGCACCCTGACTCCTCCTCCATCCTCTTCAGGCATCCTCTGTTGAGCACCTCACAGGCTCCATCAGAAAACCACCTAACACCTGGGAGCTTTCCCCAGACTGCCACAGTCAAACTCCAGAATCCTGCTGCTATAGAGCCTCCCCAGACTTCCTGCTACCTGCAGGTCTCTTTCTCTTTTGAGCCCAGACTGTTCATTATATGGTCCTAGTACCATCATATGATCCTTCTGGGACTTCATCTTCCATCCATCCCTCCCATAACTACCTCTCCCAGAATATTCTTGCAAGGGCTGGAATAGGCACACTAGGATCCATGCATACGCACCAGGTAGAATAATAATTTCTTATCTCATATGAGTGTACTGAGGCTAAATTCATTAATATTTCTGAAATGCTCAAGATACTATAGTGATGGTAACCATGGAAGAATTGATTACTATAGATCCAGTACAGACAATAGTGCTTGGAATAGACAGATGCTATATAACATTAATTTCAAAAATAGAAATTCATTCTTGCTTGATTGCAGGAAGGTTGAAGATACTTTTGTATTACACTTTTCTGTCCTTAATTAAAGTGGTTTTACATAATACATCAAGCAGTGTGCAGTGTAGACTAGGGAGAAGGTTGTTTTTAATTACACCAAGTTTATTCAACCATGTTAATGTCAACATTGCCATCTGTCTAGCTCAGCAAAGATAGTTTGGCATTTGTTTCCAGGTATATAAATCCTTGTTCTGAACATTGAAAAAGGGGATGGACCATGTTGGGGAGTTTGATCACATTTTTGCAAAATTCACCTCATACCTGAGAACATGATAATGCTTTATCTGGCTCAGGGTCACAAAGAACATCTCCTTCTGAACAAGGGTGACAGTGACAGCTTAGACTCTTTGATCAGCACCTACTACAAAGAGTTTAAAAAGTGATACTTTTTTCTTCAATATTGCATTTCAGTGAGTATAAATGTGATTTTTATTCTAATGCAGTCTAACTACTAAGCCATTCCCTTTAAAGATTACTTTTGTGTGCAGAGATCAAAAAGTACAGTATGGCTTTTTAAAAATAAAAACCAGGCATCCCTCCTAATGTATTCAGTGTTTGTACTTCTTTTAAAAAATCCCTGTTTGAAGTTTATTTCAGGAGGTCCCACATTGACACATCTGTGTCTTTAAGTAGTATTTTTAATCAGAGGATGCTAAATTAAACTCCTGATTGGACACACACAGTGGTCAAACCTAGACATCATCTGCTGCTGTTATTTTTGTGTTTCTAGATTCTTTTATTTATTTACTTCAACTAATAGTAGATGATATTTTGTTTTATATGGAACATGTGGACAAAGGTAGACAATATATTCAAAAATGAAAACTGTAAAGATGGTGATAAAGCCATCTTTATATGCTAGTCTGTCTGGTGAAATGAGCACTGGGTCTGGTCTTGTACATATACTCAGAGATATGAGGGACACATCTGAGAGAAGCATTCTTCACTTTGAATTGCTTTTGAATGGAAGTAGAGAAGATACAGCCTCTGTTACATAAGTTACTATCGTTAACCATCTTGTGTCAGGAGAGAGCATGTGGGCAGACTCTTATGATTTTGATGGCTCTGTGTGCTCAGTAAAAAGGGAGTTAAAGGGGTTGCAATGAAAAGGAACCCTCTCTCTTATTGGATTACAGTATAAATAGCTCACTGTGATATGAAAAATAAGGAAATAAGAAAAATATTCTGACTTATTGTGATTTATTAATATCATGATAAAATCAATTCTTCCTTTTAATGGCATTTGCTGTAGGAAGGATTATTTTTAAATGAATTAATAAACTAACCCATTTCATCAGCTAACTTGGCAAACAAGATATGGGGAGTTAGCTTTTCCAAATGCCATTTACAGGGACAGCTCCCAACCCTGAAATCCTTGAGTAGTCCCAGGAGTAATCCAGTTGACTATAATACTGTATATCATCATGTATCTTGTCAAACACTAAAGGCAGAGAATAAGTCTCTTCATAAACTATTCACTGCAGCCTGAGATCAACCTCAGAAAAAATGTAAATGATGTTTTAATTCTTCAGCCAATTTTATGGAAAGCAAAAAACAAACTGTCTGGGTATCTAACTTACGAGAAGTTCCTACCCATGCTCAAAACTTGAACTATCCTGACTCTTATTAGCTAACCTGACGCACCAGAGAGCAAGTCAAATGTATTGAAAGTGACCATAATACAGACAAAAGCTTCAGTCAAGATTGAGCCCTCAGGGTGGGGACTGTCCAAACATAGTGGAAGAGACAGTCCCAAGGACCCTAGCTGGTTTGTAGAGCAGGATCTCCAATGGCCTTTGCAGATGATGCAAACAGGCAAATGGAAGTTGCTTGTTGCAAAGGTACCCTTATTAGTGGAGAGAGATGGTAGAAGAACAACTGGAGGTAAAGGCAGCCCATAAAAATATAGCTTGCAGGCTTGGATTTCCTGCTGGGGGCTTTGATACCATGTTGGTGGGCCCTATGCAAAACCTTGAGATGGATAGATCTGGAACATCCATTCATTGCATGACCTTTGAGACATGGAATCAAGTTAACATGAAAGTGATAACTTGAATATTGAGGCACATGTCCCCTCATCTTAGAATTGCTGTAGCAAATTCTTCACGTTCTACAAACTTGTATCTTCTGAACACAAGCTTCACTAACCTGTGTGACCAAGCATATTGTATATTGACTCATGGTTCATAAACCTAGTGAAGAAGGTTCTTAGGGGGAGAATGGGAACAGAGCCTGATGTACTCCGATTCCTGAAGTAGTTCTCCAGGTCAGAGTTGAGACAGGTTGTTCTAGGATGTGCTGCTGCCTGTATTTGTGCCTGCCCTTTGAATGAACAGAGACCTGCAATCTCCAGCACAGCACGACATGCTCTTTAAAATGTACTTTTAAAAAAAGACCTTGCAAAGGGGCAAAGAGTCTTGCTTGGATCATTGCTGTGTTTGGGGAGAACCCCGCAGAATAGGATCCATATTGCACCATGGGAGAAAAAAATAGTAAATGAGAACACAGGACTCTTCTACAACTCACAATGGAAGCTGTCAGCTAAGGTGCTTCCAAAGGGGCTGCTCTTGCTGCTCCTGAGGTCAGACAATATATGTGTGTGTCTTTTATAAGCCCCCTCATGGAGGAAGTAGCAGAAAAGCCTCTGAACTTTTGCTCAGACTTTGCTTTGAGGAAGTAATCTTTGTTAAAGTGGCTGTCCTACCACTGCTCACTTCTTCATTTAAAAATATGCATCTGAGTGGGCCGAATAATGTTGGCAGATTCTGGCAGGTTGCAGAAAAGTTGTCAAACAAGATCTGCTTTCCTTCCAGATATAAATTTTGCCAGCGATTAGTGGATATAACCATGTTTGCAGCTCTCGTAATGAGTTGTTGGTTTGCTGTACATAAGAAAACCTTTACCACCCAGATATGTTTACAGAAATACAACTCATTAACAAATATCCTTGTTGCGATGAGAGTGAAATTGCTACTTGGGAATGCATGAGATTTAAACCTGGGAATGCATAACATTTTGTTTTGTTTTGATTGCTGGATTCTGGATCCGGGAAGTTTAAATCTCACATTTAAATGGAAACAAGAGAGGAAGAGTGATTTCACTCAAATTTCTTTAGGCTTGCTGCCGTACCACTATATGCTGTGATTCCATTAACTTTCACAAATTAAACAGCGTTGTGCTGAATGGGAGACCTGCAAGGGTATGTGTACACAACAAAGAAAAACCTGTGGCTGGCCCATGCCATCTGACTTGGGCTTGCGGGGGTGTTTCATTGCTGTGTAGACTTCCAAGTGTGATGGGATCCCTGGGGTGCAGCGTGGAACTGTGGGACTGCTGTGCCCCCTTAACTCTCCAACCTGGGCTGTCTCTCACAATGCTTTGCTAGTGATAAGCAGCAAACCCCTCCAGGTGCTGTTATCACTCAGCACAACTGCGTGTGGAGCTCCCACCCAGCTAGATTGCATGAATACTCCCAGAACCACTCATGAATCACACAGAGAAAGGCACCAGCCAAATCCCCCCAGCTCCCAGCCTTGCACCTCAGGAATATACCGTCTTGCACTGCTCAAGACCCTTTCTTGAGCAATGCAAGTTTATTAATTGGTTCACCACTTCATCAATGGAAAGTGGATATACACCAGCCTTTGTAAACCTGAGCAGATTTACCAAGCACTTCAGGCAAACTCACTGGTAAAGATAAACAGTCAAACAAGGTTATTGATTACAAAAGATAGATTTTAAGTGATTATAAGTGATAGGCAAAAAGTCAGATTTAATACCAAAGAAAACAAAATAAGCACACAATCTGAATCTTAAACCCGTAAGACACTAGGCAGAATTTAGATCAAGCAGTTTTCTCACCCCACTGGATGTTACAGTTCATAATACACAGATTTTTCCTTTGAAACCTGGACCAGTCTCCTCTGTTGGAGTCTTCAGTCTTCTGAGCATCCTTGTTGCTTGCAGCATAGGTGGGGGCCGGAGAAAAGGCAAAGCATGGGGTCACTGTGTTCTATTTTATACCCTTAGTCCATGTGCTTGGAGCCAGGCATGTCTGGCGGGCATTGCTGAGTCACAATATGAAGCAATACCCCCGATGTGTCTCCTGTGAGTGAATCATTGAATTGTAACTCCTCTGCTGGAGAATGGCCGGTGATGTCTGTTCAGCACCCACCCGGGCGTTGGTTACCTCCCTTGTTGTTGTCTATGGAGAGTTAGTATCTGGGTGCTTCCCAAATCCACTGCATATTTTGGGGACAGTCATACAACACAATTTTCATAACATCATATGCAGTAATGATATACATATTTAGATGGAACCATGGGTTTCAGCAGATCATAACCTTTCCCCTGATACTTTACATGGCATGCTTTATATGCAATATCACAATTATATATAGATGAGGAATATGGGGGTTACCAGGCACTCCCCCATGGTATAGAGTATCACACCAGGCTTGGGCTGGAGCCCAAGGTGTGGGACCCTCCTGCCCTGCAGGGTCCTTGAGACCAGGCGCCACCCTAAGCGTGGAAGTCTACACGGCAATGAAACAGTCCCACAGCCCGAGCCTGAGCTGGCTGGCAGGGGCCAGCTACAGGTTTTTCTTTGCTGTGTAGATGTATGCCAAGAAACATTTAGGTACTGCAGAAAAAGGTGATGGCAACACAGTAAGATGTCATACTTCCCTGTGAGTAGGTATGGAATGAGTCCCAACATGCTTTTAATGGGTACTGTGCTGCTGGAGATGCTGGTTTTTTGGAAGATATGTAAAGCTGAGGCCCTGAACATTCGTGGCCATTGAAGAACTTTTTTGTGCAAGCTGGAATGTTTAATCTTTATGTCCTAGCCAAATTCTGATTTGGTTGGTTATGTAAGCAGAGTCAGGATGAGCTCCACCCTGACACCTGGTGGTGAGGTGTGGCAAGTTGTGGAAAAGAACTTCAGGGGCTTTACATAGGCACACCCACCCCACCTAGAATGAGGTCATAGCTGCCCAAATGGTCACTTTGGCTGCTGTGGGATCCCCAGTGTCTCTGTTATTGGGGCAGGAAGAATAAATTGTTATTACCCTGATTATGGGAGCTGTGCTTGGAACTGTACTTGGCCTTTTGTTATGATGGAGGGACTCACCATCAACTAAGTAGCACTCGCTAGGCAAGGGTCATGGGTTCCAAAACTCTGTGAATTGAGAAAGGCTGGGGACAGGTATTAATACTTGGTGGTATGGGCCCCCTGGTGAGGGCCTTACATGCTAATTGCGCTTCCTCCTCTCTCCACTGTGGAATATCAGAGCTAATTTTGATTCTGTTAGGAGTCTAGTTACAGGCTGCTGAGCTCACTTTGGGCTAATGGTGCACCAGCACTGAGGCTCCCCTACTACAAGCTGAATTCACAAAAGAGCTGAACTGACTAAGAGCTGAAATCACTGAGTGTTGTGTTAAGTAGTGGGGGAGCCTGAAGATATATTGTGGAGCAGTTTGTGGGACGGCTGGAGCGCCTTGTGGACTGGCTGGTGGAGCAGTTCATGGGACGGCGGGAGCTGCTTATGGGACGCGGAGCGGAGCAGTTTGTGGACCGGCTGGTGGAGCAGTTCATGGGACGGCGGGAGCTGCTTGTGGGCCGCGGAGCGGAGCCAAGTGAAGCAGTTCGTGGGGCGGCTCGTGGAGCGGAGCGAAGCTCTATGGAGCTGCGGGGTGGTCAGCTTCAGATCATGTAAAGTGCCCCTTACCTCTCTCTCTCTCCTCCCCATCTCCTCTCAGGTTGGGAGGTAAAGCTCTGCAGATAAACTTTCGAACTCTGGGGCTGCCCTGACCAGGGACAGAGACTTTTGGGTCATTGGACTTTTGGGACTTTGGGTGATATGGGGTTGCTGGACTCAAGAACCAAAGGGAAAGGGCATGCCCCAATTTGCTTGGGATCGGTTTTTGCTCATGGGTTGTGTTATGAATCCTGTTGGTGGTGTTTCCCCAACATAATGCCACATTGTTTCTCTCTGTTATTAAAAGGCTTTTTGCTACGCTCAGACTCTGTGCTTGTGAGAGGGGAAGTATTGCCTCTTGGAGGCGCCCAGCGGGGGTGGTATATATTTGTCCCAGGTCACTGGTGGGGTCTCGAGCCGGTTTTGCATTGTGTTACTGGAATGGATCCCCTAGATACTGAACCCGGCCCTTGTTGCTGCCAACTCTGACGGGCAGAAGGGTTACATTTTTATTTTCTCTACCTAAATCCACCTTGCAGTTTAAGTTGGATACTTCACTGCTTGTGCTAAAATTATTGTGTATTGTTACTGTGCCATTAGGACCAGGGAAATGTGGGTGCTCAGCACCTCTTAGAATTGGGTGCATAAACAGCTGTCATGTTCTTCCCAAGAGGTGGCTGTGTATCTTACCGATGGCTGAACTAGTGCCTCTCATATCCTTTAACTGCCTCACAGGGAGGCTGTGAACCTTAATTAATTAATTTGTTGTTTTTAAAAGCACTGTAAGATCCTTTAAAACAGTGGTTTTCAGCCTGTGATCCGCGGACCCCTGGGGGTTCACAGACTATGTCTAAGGGGTCTATAAAAGGTTCTTGCATAGAACAGTGGTTTCCAACCTGTGGTCTGCAGGCGAAGATTTCCAAAGGGGTCTGCACCTCCATTCAAAACTTTTTAGGGGTCTGCAAATGAAAAAAGGTTGAAGATCACTACTCTGAAAGTGCAAAGTGTTATTGTTTATTGAGGTTGCCCTTTCAAGAGAAAATGGAATGAGAAGAAAAATAATTTCTTTTTGCATAATTACCTCAAACTTGTGACTTTCCACTGTACCTCACTCATTATTTATGTTTAATATATTGACATGATGTGTTTATTTTGTTCAGGTATTTATTTTGGAAAGAGCTCTGTTTGCATTTCTCTCTTAATATGAAGTACACATATGGTGATATTTGCTTTGCTGGGCTTGATTCATTTCTCCTACCTCTCCCTCACCCCTTCCCTAATGCCTTCACTTCTACTGAAACATACTCTGAACTTTGACAATTCCAAATGCTCCTTTTCCGTTTCAGTCCAGGTCAGCTCTGGCCAGCTCTTGTTCCTTTTGTTCAAGCAATGGCCTTTCACACCGGAGAATGTTTCTATTTAAATAGTGGCTGATACAATCTTTTAAAACACCTCTAATATTAGTCCCCCTGTCTATCTCCTGTCATTTATACTAGAGAGGAGCAGATGTTATATCCTTCACATTTAGAACATCTGAACTGTTCTCTCTCAGAAGGCCTTTCTTTTGCCTTCTTCTGGTATGTCTTGTATGGTAACCTGAGGTCATCTGGGAGTCTCCCATGATATTCAGGCTGTGAGGCCATAAACCCTGAATAGGCTTTTTCTGTATTTCATGCTGGGTTGGTGGAAAAGTAGTTAATTACGATACTTTTAGGTCTTGCCTGGAAAGTTAGGTCTATGGGACTTAATTGTCTCCGCAGGAGAGAAGAGCCAGCTGATTATTCCACAATATGTTGCTCCATTTCTGCCTGTTAGTAAGTAGAATGATCTTCTCATGCTACACATCTGCTGTATTTTGGCTTGCAACAAGTCTTCTACCAAGATGTCTCCCACCAAGAACACACATGTGACATTTTCCCAGGCAATGGGAAATGAATATTCATTTAGCTTTGTTGTTTGGATGAGCTCTTTGAGCTCTCTCTCTCTCTCTCTCTTTGTGACACCTGTCTTTGGCTATACACAGTTATTAAATTGTAAATGGCATATACCTTAATTAAATATAAACTGTTGCGCGGTTTCTATGCATTTTCATCCTTGGAATTTTTTTCCTTCTTGGTTCCTTGGCCACTGTGTGCTCTACACTTTACATTTTACCTTGCACATGAGTTAAGATTCCTTTTCATTTTAAAATGTACTCTGCTTTTTAAAACTGTTTATATTTAAGGCACTAAATCCTTAACAGCTGGTCATCTGTGGGTAGCACAGAGTGCTTCAGAATAAACTGGTGTGACGCTCAGGAATTGCACTGTGATATTTGCATCCTGACTATTCAGGATACAATGATGAAAGCTAAACATAATAACAACAGCAATGAGCACTTATATGGTATAAACAGAACTCTCTTAGTACAAAAGGCTACAGCATTCTTGTTGGCAGAGAGAGAGCAGTGGTAGAGGTGAAGGAGCTGGTAGCTATAGGAAGGAGGCAGCAGCCACTGTGAGTGGTGGGAGACCAGGGCAGCATGGTGTTCTGCTCTTAGCCTCATGCTTCTTTGTGGTGGAGTTTTAACAATGGGCACCTGTGAGCCTCTGTAAGTACCTCTCTGCTGCCACCTGCTCTGTCCAACCCCTTCTTTCCTCCACCACATCCCTTACTCCAGTATTATGGCTGCCAAAACTATGGGTTTCCTCCAAAGATGGGGTTTTCCAACCTTCCTTTGGGTCTACAGAGAAAACTCATCAATCTACAGAAGAATCCCCACTGATTGGCTGTCATCCCCATTGTCTGGAATCCTGGGAAAGGCAGCCAATCAGAGCTGCAGTTGGCAGAGCTCCTGCCCCCTCTTCTCCCTTCTCTCCCTCCGTCCAGCAAAAGGGCTGGAGTACACCTGTGCAGCCAGTGCTGGCTGGGGAGCAGCATCTCCTGCTGGTTCTGCAGGATTCTCTGTCCACCTCTTGGGGGATGTCTACACTACAAGTGCTACAGTAGCATGGCTACGCCGCTGTAGTGTAGACACTTGCTACAGCAGTGAAAGGGTTTTTTTCGTCACTGTAATAATCCATCCCCTTGAGAAGCAGTAGCTAGTTCGACAGAAGAATTGCTCCATTGACTTGTCTTTCAGGCGTGTGAATATTTCACACCCCTGAATAATGTGGCTTGGTTGACCTAAGTTTTAGGTGTAGACTGTGACTCTGTTCTTGCCCCACCTTTGACACTTGGAAAAGGGATGAGGATCCTGCATTGCTGCTGCCCCCTCCCTGGCCAGGGAAGGAGAGGATCCTCCTGCTTCCTCCTCCTCTCTGGCTGGACTTCTAAAAGTGAGGTGGGCTGGTAAAACATAAATGTCTGGGGGAGTGTGTGTGTGCACATGTGTGAGAGAGAGACACACACGTACATCATGGAGACACTGTGGAGGGAGGCTGTGCTAAAAATGAAATGCCTGGGAAAGATATCTGCATGTGAGGTGTGACTTCCTTGAGGGGCTGTTGGGCTGGTGGTGCTTGAAGAGAAAACAGAAAAGAAAAGCCAGAGCAGGTGAGTGAGTGAGTGCTGGAAAAAAAAATGCAGGAGGGAACAATTAAATGCTGGTATCTCACTCTGTGGCCCTACCCTGCTCTATCACCCCTTCTGGTTTTATATACAGATATTTATGCAATTTTGTGCTCAGTTGTGAAAATTTGTACAAGTTTGCATATCTACTGGGATTAGGTTTGATGATGTTGGAATTTAGGCAGTACTGATGTAATTTTGTTCAGTAAGGAAAGAGTTAACTGATACTCATACCACCACATTATACATATGTGGAAAGTGATGCACAGACTGCCAATTTCTGCCCCAGGCAAGCTGGCACAACTCCAATGGACTTCCCTCTTATTGTGCGTACTTACTCTGGAACTGAATTTTGTCCAGAGGAGCTACGTGACTTGCTCAAAGTCACACTCCAAGTCAGCAATAGAACTGGGATTAGAACTAGGGCTGTTGATTAATCACAGTTAACTCACGTGATTAACTCAAAAAAATTAACTGTGATTAAAAAAAATTAATTGTGATTAATCGTACTGTTAAACAATAGAATACCTATTGAAATGTATTAAATATTTTGGATGTTTTTCTACATTTTCAAATATATTGATTTCTATTACAATACAAAATACAAAGTGTACATTGCTCACTTTATATTATTTTTTATTACAAATATTTGCACTGTAAAATAATAAACAAAATCAACCTTCTGCTGGTGGCATCTGACTCAGATGATGAAAATGAACATGCATCGGTCTGTTCTGCTTTGGATTATCGAACAGAACCCGTCATCAGCATGGAATGGTGGTTGAAGCATGAAGGAACATATGAATTTTTAGCACATCTGGCACGTAAATATCTTGTGACACCAGCTACAACAGTGCCATGCAAACACCTGTTCTCACTTTCAGGTGACATTGTAAACAAGAAGTGGGCACCATTATCTCCTGCAAATGTAACTAAACTTGTTTGTCTGAGCAATTGGCTGAAGTCAGACTGAGTGGACTTGTTGGCTCTACAATTTTACATTGTTTTATTTTTGAATCCAGTTTTTTTTTGCACATAATTCGACATTTGTAAGTTCAACTTTCAAGATAAAGAGATTGCACTACAGTACTTTTATTAGGTGAATTGAAATATACTATTTCTTTTGTTTTTTACAGTGCAACTATTTGTTTTAAAAAATAAATAGGAAGTGAGCACTGTACACTTTGTATTCTGAGTTGTAATTGAAATCAATATATTTGAAAATGTAGAAAACATCCAACAATATTTAAATAAATGGTATTCTACTATTGTTTAACAGTGCGATTAATTGTGCGATTAATTGCAATTTAATTTTTTTAATCACGTGATTAATTGTGATTAATTTTTTAATTGCTTGACAGCCCTAGTTAGAACCCCTCCCAGGGTTTGAAGTATGACTTCTGAAATGTCACCACAATGATGGTTGTGTTATTGACATTCAACCTTTCAGATATAATTATGCGTTCTGGCAGTGCCACTGCAGCAGTTCTGAATTGTCTTGTTACTTCTCTCCTTACAGTGTGCTCTGATAAACAGAAATGACATTATTACTGTATGACAAAAAACAACAAATCCTACTTATTGCTTTTACTAAACTGTAAAAATGTCATCAACCCAGAGATTCTCCATATTAAACCCATGCTATCAGAATGTTAAGAATCTTGCGTATTGTGAACCATTTTTGTTGACAGGGCACCTTAAAACTCTTTAATTCAATATTGCCATTCTGCTCATGAAGAACACAGGAGCAGAGATTTCCAAATTTGCATTCATAGAATAGAATATCAGGGTTGGAAGGGACCTCAGGAGGTCATCTAGTCCAACCCCCTGCTCAAAGCTGGACCAATCCCCAACTAAATCATCCCAGCCAGGGCTTTGTCAAGCCTGACCTTAAAAACTTCTAAGGAAGGCGATTCCACCACCTCCCTAGGTAACGCATTCCAGTGTTTCAGCACCCTCCTAGTGAAAAAGCTTTTCCTAATATCCAACCTAAACCTCCCCCAGTGCAACTTGAGACCATTACTCCTCGTTCTGTCATCCGCTACCACTGAGAACAGTATAGATCCATCCTCTTTGGACCCCCCTTTCAGGTAGTTGAAAGCAGCTATCAAATCCCCCCTCGTTCTTCTCTTCCGCAGACTAAACAATCCCAGTTCCCTCAGCCTCTCCTCATAAGTCATGTGTTCCAGTCCCCTAATCATTTTTGTGGCCCTCTGCTGGATGCTTTCCAATTTTTCCACATCCTTCTTGTAGTGTGGGGCCCAAAACTGGACACAATACTCCAGATGAGGCCTCACCAATGTTGAATAGAGGGGAATGATCATGTCCCTCCATCTGCTGGCAATGTCCCTACTTATACAGCCCAAAATGCCATTGGCCTTCTTGGCAACAAGGGCAAACTGACTCATATCCAGCTTCTCATCCACTGTAGCCCCTAGGTCCTTTTCTGCAGAACTGCTGCCTAGCCATTCGGTCCCTGGTCTGTAGCGGTGCATGGGCTTCTTCTGGACTCTGCATTTGTCCTTGTTGAACCTCATCAGATTTCTTTTGGCCCAATCCTATAATTTGTCTAGGGCCCTCTATATCCTATCCCTTCCTTCCAGCGTATCTACCTCTCCTCCCAGTTTAGTGTCATCTGCAAACTTGCTGAGGTTGCAATCCACACCCTCCTCCAGATCATTAATGAAGATATTGAACAAAACCAGCCCGAGGACCGACTCTTGGGGCACTCCACTTGATACCGGCTGCCAACTAGACATGGAGCCATTGATCACTACCCGTTGAGCCCGACAATCTAGCTAGCTTTCTATCCACCTTATAGTCCAGTTATCCAGCCCATACTTCTTTAACTTACTGGCAAGAATACTGTGGGAGACTGTGTCAAAAGATTTGCTAAAGTCAAGGAACAACACGTCCGCTGCTTTCCCCTCATCCACAGAGCCAGTTATCTCGTCATAGAAGGCAATTAGATTAGTCAGGCATGACTTGCCCTTGGTGAATCCATGCTGACTGTTCCTGATCACTTTCCTCTCCTCTAAGTGCTTCAGAATTGATTCCTTGAGGACCTGCTCCATGATTTTTCCAGGGACTGAGGTAAGGCTGACTGGCCTGTAGTTCCCAGGATCCTCCTTCTTCCCTTTTTTAAAGATGGGCCTTTTTCCAGTCGTCTGGGACCTCCCCCGATCGCCATGAGTTTTCAAAGATAATGGCCAATGGCTCTGCAATCACATCCGCCAACTCCTTTAGCACTCTCAGATGCAGCACATCCGGCCCCATGGAACTCTACTTGTCCAGCTTTTCTAAATAGTCCCGAACCACTTCTTTCTTCACAGAGGGCTGGTCACCTCCTCCCCATGCTGTGATGACCAGTGCAGCAGTCTGGGAGCTGACCTCGTTCGTGAAGACAGAGGCAAAAAAAGCATTGAGTACATTAGCTTTTTCCACATCCTCTGTCACTAAGTTGCCGGCCTCATTCAGTAAGGGGCCCACACTTTCCTTGACTTTCTTCTTGTTGCTAACATACCTGAAGAAACCCTTCTTGTTACTCTTAACATCTCTTGCTAGCTGCACCTCCAGGTGTGATTTGGCCTTCCTGATTTCACTCCTGCATGCCCGAGCAATATTTTTATACTCTTCCCTGGTCATTTGTCCAATCTTCCACTTCTTGTAAGCTTCTTTTTTGTGTTTAAGATCAGCAAGGATTTCACTGTTAAGCCAAGCTGGTCACCTGCCATATTTACTATTCTTTCTACACATCGGGATGGTTTGTCCCTGTAACCTCAATGAGGATTCTTTAAAATACAGCCAGCATCTCCCTCTCCCCCGCTCCTTGTCAGCTTAGATAAGTAACAGTGAAGCTAGTGTCTAACAAATATGTGGGTGGCAAGGCCAATGTTTGAAAATTATACAGTAGGTCAGAAAATAAAGATAAGGCATCCGTTTTTTAGTAGCCTTATCTACAAGAGAGGAGCAAGATGTGTTTATATAATATTGTGTCCATTGTTATGTTCATTCTATGCCTTATTTTTGTGAAGAGTTCACAGGTCTTGTTGACTACTTTGGAACGAGGGCCTGCTATTGCACAGGTGCCCAAAGTATTGGTTATAGATGTGGAGATAAAGGAAGAAGGAGGCACACCTTGGGGCCCTATTTTACCCCGGTGTGTTCACTACTTCCCACCACCCAACACAGATGTAATGAGGTTAAGTGGTGTCCGTATAAAATAAGTAAGAACTACTAATTATTCCTCAAGAAAGGCCTTTAATGATTTTTTACTATAATAACAGCATAAACAAAACAAGAAAAGGAAAACCAAAGACCGGCACTGAATAAGAATTAATACAAAAGGCAGATTATATTGAAGACAAGTGCAAGTACATGTAATATTGTGGACCATTTGCGAATTTCTGCACAGTGACTCTACCTATGCTGGTCCTGGCAGATCATAATAAAAGCCCCAAAGACAAGCCTAAGTAAAGCTATTATTCACCAGCTCTATATTCCTGGTGACAAACTATTTCAAAGGCAACATAAAGCTGATGAACGACAGCACTACATGCATCCGCTCGGACTACTTAAAAGAGAAGCACAAATACATGCAAAGCTATTATGCATCAGCCACCTACTACTGATTTTATACTACAATATCAATACAACTATGATCAATTTGGCTTGAGCAACCAGACTTCTTTACTCCATAGACTTACCCTGCATTCGTCTGAAAATACGTTACCCTTCTGTCGGACATTTTCCGCACTGGCCGGGTACAGACAGTTTAGAAGTGCACGTCCCTTTGGTTCAGGGGGTGTGGGTCAGGTTTACCGAAAACACACACACAGAGTCCCGTGCCTTCATTCTTTTTATCTGATCTGATGGCCATGTTTTAGAACAGACCAACCAATCAGGGTGGGCCACATTCTTTATGTGGTTGCCCTAGTTGTATAATTGATGCATATTTAATTTTTATGTCCAATTGTTAGTTGTTCGTATAATTAAGGCCTATTTATTTTCTGTAGCCAATTAGATTTTGAATGTGGATAATTTGGGGTTAATAAGTACATAGGAGTCAGCATAAATTGTTATCTGGTTGCAGTGCGTCCTGAGCACAAGCTTAAGCTTTGTTTTTGCAAGGCTTACATTTTAAAATATATGAAATTTTGAGGCCTAACATTTGCAATACTTCTGTTTCATTCAAGCTTGACAAGACAGTTGCTCAATTTATTCACAATAGTGTCCTAAAAATTAGCCTACAGCTGCCCTTCAGAGTGAAGACAAAGTGGATACACTGCAGGTGTCTTAATGCTGGTGAAGCCAACAAAGCAATTTCTGTAAGGAACCACATTTTAAAAGTACAACCACATTTTATGGTTGGAAACATTTATATTTGATTTGAAAATAATGATTTCCTATCAAATCTGGAAAGCCAAGAAAGACAAAGTTTTTCTAATATGTAAATATATATTCAAATTAGTTGTGGGTCCAAACTCCTGGCCATTAGTCTTTCTGTCCCATAGTGTGGACACCTTTGTATTAGTAGTAGTGTAATTATTTTGTGATGAAGCTTCTTGGCATCTGACTGTGGGCTGCCTCCTGCCATATCTAGCCTGACCAATCTGTTCCTTGTTCAAAAACCCTTGGGTTTTAAACAACCAACCAGTATTTCCCCTGTAGTCTCCTCATCAACCTGTCATCTATAAGACAATTGCCATTAGATGGACTTTCACTGCCCCTCCCCTTCCCTTCTGCTTCTCCTAGGAGACTATGCACCTTACTTCTGGAATCCTCTGGAGCTCAAGTGGTTTGGAAAAGAGTCTCCTTTTTGCCCTAAACTAAGTCTCCCATGTGGCCACCAGACTGACCAGCTTCTTCACTTTTTGCCTCTCAGTAGAAAACTGATGGTCAGGTCTTTTAAAATGAGGCAAGAGAATGGAGACACTGAAACCAGACACCAGTTTATACATCATTATACTATACACAGTTAAAGTAAAATGTCAAAATCCACTGGAGGACATTAAATGTCAGTTATGAAGCACAAAGTAGTTATTTCTACTTTTCAAAGCGTTTAAAATCTATTTGGGTACGTTAAGGGTGAACTACAATCTGATAAACCGTGAACATCCTTAAATAATCTCAACCAAGCTGTTTCCACACTAGAGCAGTGCCAAATTCACATGAAATATTTTTTCATTTTTCATAGCTTTGAGCTCTTTCCAATTTCTGTCTTTTTTTACATTTTTGACCAATTGATGATTTTTGTCATTTAAAACTTTAGCAAACTCATTTCCTCTTAGGTCAGATGAGCTATTGTTTCATTTAGAAACAGGCAAAATTTCGTTCAACATTTTCAGATTCAGTGTGTTAGCAAAAATTTATCTGAAATTGGACACATTTTTGAGTTCATTAAAAAAACAAAAATATTTTCAGTAGTTTTTCATTTTCTTAGAAATATTTTCCACACCTCTGTTTCAAATATTGTACTTATTAGTCCCTCAGGACCTGATCCAACTCCTATTAATGTCAATAGAAAGACTGGCATTGACTTCAGTGGGAGTTCGCTGAATCCCTAAAATACTATATCATTTTGTTTGACTTGTATGACATTTTTTTAAAAACCTACTCTGATTAGTATTACACTGGCTTGGGCCCATTCTTGGTTATTTGATTCTTCCATAATGATAGTTTCTCATCCATGACTACCAAAATAAAAATAACAAATATGAAGCACAGGCAGACAATTTTACAGTCCAGTTGGCAGACCCACTAAAAGATTCTGTTATGAGCATCAAAAATATCCATGTACATCAGTGATTAAGTAGATCAAAGACATTTACTGGAGACAAGTGTCTTGAGCAGCAGTTGACAGTGTATAGGCAGAACCATGAGCTAGCAAATGCCAAATACAGGATCTAAAAGAATGTTAAGTCTTTCCTGAAGAGCAGCAAATGTGTGAAAGTGTAGCTCCTCTGTTACTGGCTTTAAATAATATTTTATCACAGCCCTAGTGCTAGACTATACTTAGTTTTGCTTGAATTTTTCTTAATTTTTCTTAAGCTGTGACTGATTTCTAAGTTTTCCTGTAATTTGGCGGAAAACTTTACATTTTGCATTAAGAAGTAAAATAGAGAGCACATTGTCCTGCATCACAACTTGATGATTGTAATGCAAAAACCTTTTACATTTTATGGAGTGTAAAGGTCAGTTTGTTGTTTTTACCATCTTCAGAAGATCCCAGTGATAAAACTAGAGTGTGTTGCACATGTATCTGATGCCAGGGCACTGGCTGTTACCTTTTTGAGTAACTGTACCAGTTTGCCACACAAAGACGTAGGCGTGTGAACTAGCAATCTCCCAGTTTTTTTCCAGCCAGTCACCACTTCCAGTTCCTGCATTATAGTGATAAAACTGTGATCCATCTTCTGTGTTGAGCCCAGGTATGTTGCTGCTGTCCACCTTCCATTCTGGTGTACACATTAGTGGTGCACTGCTTATTTGCGGCACTTCAAATTTGTAACATGATATCTCCTTTTAAATCTTTTACACTTCTAGTGTTTGCTACTCTCTGATAGACTCTCCTTAAAAGGGACTGTAGGTTCAGTTTAGCATCCAAAATAATAAGAATATAATTTACAATAATAAAAATAATACTTTTATACAGTGAAACTCAGATTCTAATCTAAACCATATATGTAAATCTTTTAGGCCTCCCATTCCGCAAACATTTTTGTATATGGTTTAACTTTAAGCAAGTGAGTGATTAAATTGAATTCAATAGATAGTTTGTTCTTAAAGTTGAGCATGTGCATAAGTATTTGCAGGATGAGTGCCTACGTCTACAAAATTAGCCGTAAATTCTCATGAAAGGAGGTTTTGGAGTTTGTCTTTCAAATACATCCTGTTACCATTTGGCCTGGGAATCCAACAAGAGCAGCCTTCTCTTACAGCATTTTGGTGCTTTTGGTCAATGTGGAATCAGGTTGTGTAGAACGTGGCAAAAATGAATAGTGATCACATTTTAAAACTTTTTTAAAAATCAACACATTTTCTGGCCCTTAATTGGCTCAGTTGCCTTTGGGCTGGTTAGATTTTGGGCAAAGGCTCAGGTCCTGTAAAGTCTTGCCTGCACTAACACTAATAAGATCTAATAACATCAATTTGAAAAATTAGCCATCCCAGGAAGAATAAGAGGTACCTTGGGATGGGTAATATTCCCCTTCATCAACAGGATTGCTTCAAGGATGGGGAAGGAGACAGCCCTCCTAAAGGATAAGAATGTACGTGTGATAGAATATCACTGTATCAAGCATTCTTCATGGCTTAGTCTCCAAAAGTGCAAAACAATTTTCCAGTAAAACTTTTCAGTGATAGCTTCTTTATGGAGGCAATCCCTTCAGTAGGAGTATTTCAATGTTTGATGGATCCTCAGGGCTTGGGATTTCTCCAAGGCAATGCCCTTTTTTGGTGTGGGAGAATGTTTCATGGACAGCATCCGAAAAAAAGTTAACCCTTTATTTAAGGACCTTCTACGCGTAGCAATATAAGAAATAATGTACCAGAACAGATGTGATGTCTCAGAGCTTAAAGCAATAATACAACCGCAGGGTCAAGAATTTAGCAAGATTCAAAGAGGGATTGGACATTTTTATGACTAAGAAAAGAATAACCATAGTTATAATAGTCAATATTTTTTAAAGGTTAGGAAGGGATATAAAACCTCATGCTTCAGGGCTTACGCAATCTCTGACTATTAGGTCAGGTCTACGCTACAAAGTTTTGTCAAAATAGCGATGTCCGTGAAGGATGGGGGGGAAAAACATAGCTAAAAAACCCCATAGCAATGCCAGCAAACCCCCCAGTGTTGATGCAGCTATGCCAACAGAAGAGAGCTTCTGTTGGCATGGCTAATATCATTTGTGGAGGTGGTGCTACTGTACCAGCAGGAAAACTTTTTCTGTTGGAATAGACTGTCTCTACACTAGGGGACTTGAGTGGAACAGCTATACCTGAATACCTGCAAAGCACTTGTAGTGTAGACAAGAACCGAGGGGTAAAGGAACTTTTAGGGGCTTGGGGCTTCTTAGGGGTTTCCTGGGAGGCAGACTATGCCACATCTGCTTACTGCAGGGGTTCTTGTACTTTCTTTTGAATATCTGCTGCTGGAATAGTAGGCCCATGAGTCTGATCCAGCTTGACAATTCCTGTGTTCCAGATTTTGCCACCCTTACACATGCTGAGTGGTCCTTAATCCATAAATTTCCCAAGTGGTTTCAATGGAATTGTTTGAGGTGTAAGATAGCGTGAATAAGGATAGCAGAATGTGGCAAATAATGTCTAGAAGGTATAGTAAGTGTGGGACATAATAAAATAATATAACAGCATTTTGCTATATTGCCAGGGGGCATGGGTAAATAATTGGTATGAATGCCATGAAATTGGTACTGACTAATTTGACTAGTACTTCTCCCTATTCCCCCAGTCCAACATCTGTCCCAAGCTTTGGTGAGCTTTTATGTATTTGTGGAAAGCAGGTCATTTCCAGTTGTTAAAAGTCTGCTCATAAACACTGACCATATAAAGAGATCTCTCATAAATAACTCTGGTCCTTTACTACTAACCTCTAAAAATAACTAATTTTTGTTGCCATAAGGAAGGGTTATTGGATCCTTTAGAACAGTTTTGTCTCTGTCCCATAATTCTCTCAATTAATTATTGATTACAGCTGGACAAGCTGCATTGTTCAGGGAAACTTAGTAAGTGAAGGAATTAACTGCACATGTTGAAGATACTTCAGACATAGTGACAGTGTTAGAGCTACATTACATTCTTCTATATTCATGTAATAGTGTCTCTGGTGGTATCACCAATCAAAGTAACTATACAATTTAATACTGTACTATAGTCTCTCCTGTACTGCTATAAAAGTCATTTGCATTATAACAGGCAGCACAACTGGCAATGGAGTAGGAACTTTAGCACCCCCACACTGAACCATTTTTTTTCTACTCAGAATTTGTGAGGTGTAATACACTCTGAATCCTTTAATGGCCTGGTTTTGATCCTGCTTACATGTTTTACACACCTGTGAAATACTGACTTTTGTCGAGTTACTCCTGATTGGAAGTAATGTAAGTGAGATCAGAATCAGGCTCTAAATTGCATATGTTTATTTTTAAAAGTTGAATGGTTATGATGCAAAAAATAAAACACAGTGGTTATATATAAGGATCCTTAGCTCTTTCCAGTCTTCCTAATACACCAGGTAGGATAAAAACTGTAACTTCAGATGTGAAATTAAACATCTTGTTTAGCACAGAAATAATGGGAGCTAATCTTCTAACCAACACTACAAACGAGAATGCCCTCTGAGCTAGATCAAAGCACTTTCTCTGTTAATGTTTTTAAAACAGGCTGCTAACTGGGCATGATGTATGTCAGTTTCAAGCTACTGCAGCTGCAGGGAGGGTTTGTAATGAACACAAAAGAAGAGCTCCAGCATCAATCTTTCAGAGTCTGCAGGCCTGGAGTTCTGTTATAACTGTGACCTGTTTTTATTTTCTGGCACGGCCTTTCATTAAAATGGCAGTTGCAGGAACTGCTTCTTTGGCTGATAAAGTTTTACCTACCAATAGTTGTTCTAGCAATGCAATGCAATACAATATAATGCAAACCTCACTTCCATTTAGAAGTGAAGGTAACAAGCCCTCCTCAAAAGAAAGAGCAAAGTCTGAGGCCAAAACACCCACAAAATGGATGTGGTTAACCTGGTAAAGTTGCTGTAAGAACAGTCAAATACTCATTTAGCCCAACCCACAACAATATAGTCTTATTTACAACGTGTTTTGCTCTTTCAGAGTCCCATAAGATTAAAGGACCTGTTCCTGCGAGATGCTGAGGAGTCTAAACTCCCACTGGCTTCGGTAGAAAGGCCCCATACCTTGCAGGATGAGGTCTGAATGTCCAATACAAAAGAGAATATTTCTCCAAGACTAATACACGACTGGATTCAGTGCCACCCCTGGGCAGCCTCTTCTAGGGGTGCGGCTCCTAGAGAGCTGTACTTTTGTGTAGCAGAACTCTCAAGAGTGCAGGAGATGGTTATATTGTCTTCCAATCTCCTCTGGGGCTCAATCCCCACATCAGCACAGCTGGCTTAATGGACACAAGGACAGTAAAAAATGGTACCCTATGTATATACAGGAGCGAATCTGGCCTGGACATCATTCGTATATAGCATTGCAGTCTATAAAATACTCCGAGAAGTGGAATAATGTTGTTGTTCTAAACATCCTGACTTGTGCCATTGTTCTTACACTGATGCCCAGAATGTGCTAGGTTCCTAGGTAGAGGCTGTCCCTGCCCTGCTGAAGAGCTGATGTTCTAAGTAGACACTAGCTGGAATAGCCACACACACTGAGGCAGTGTTAAAGGTATTGTGGCTTCCTTATTGTCGTTGGCAAGTCAAGGTCACAAAACTCCTCTCTGCTAAACCATTTACACCATCCACTGTGTTGCCCGCCACATCACCCAGTCTATTGCTAAAGTGAAGAGGATTGGTGATGACTCACCCCCTTGTCTACTTTCAGTCACAGTATGAAACCTCCGACCCAGGCCTGTATCCGATGTCTCTGCACATCTACTTCCAACATGTAAACTCCTTATGCTGGTCAGTTTGTCTGGTATCTGGTATCCCTTCTAGCAGCAGTCCCCGGGTTCTCGGTGGACACCATTGAATGCTTTCTTAAAGTTGATTAAGATGGGTTTTTGCCACACAGTAGCTTTTTTGATGATCTGTCAAAGATTAAATACAGCATACTCCTGTTTATCTGAAACCCTGTTATCCTGCCCTCCATATTATCCGACTCTCTTCCTTGTCTCCCATGTATCTCCTGCTGGAGGATGAGGAAGGGATTCGGATAATGTGGATGTTTGGATAATAGAACAGAGATCACTGTTCCAAGACTGTGAGGAGAAGGAGTCCCCAGCTGTGGAAGAGGCCACCTTGGTGCTGAATGGCTTCTGCAGCCATGAAGGGGGCCTCTGAAGCCCCACTGTCATGTGTGTGAGTGAGTGGGGCCCCGACAGCGGGGCCAGTGACTCCTGATTCCTGAAGGTGCAGGAAAGGCTGCAGTCCTGGCTGGGCAGAGCAGAGTCCTGGCCAGGGTCTCTGCTCTGCCCCACCAGGACCACAGCCTCCCCCGCTCACCTCATGCCTGCAAATATGTGGCATCACCACCCCTGCAGCAGTGCAGGGAGCCTTTTGCAGCCCCACTGTTGCAGCCTAATGGTTAGGTCAATGTGTCCCAGCTCTCCCTGTCTCCGGAGTCCCTCACCAGTAATCACTCCAATGCTATGGCGGTCCACCTCTCAGTAGGTAGCAACTCGGCCCTCTGGCCAGATGTCCAGTTGAGTTAGCCCCCTTTTCTTTGAGTCCAACAAAATATATACAGCTCAACAGTCCCACAAAAGAAAGAGTCTTCAGCCCCCTCCAGTCCCTGAGGGATGGCGCACTCTTGACTCGGGACTTACAATGCCTCTATCCTCTCCTCCTCAGTGGGGAGATGTAGGAGGAAGAGTTTTGTGCCCCTTCCACAATAGGGAGGTTGGTAAGGGAACCTGGGCCCTCCCGCTCTATTGGGCTCTAGCCCAGGGCCCAACAAGAGGCAGTGATAGCAAACACCCTGGAGTGTTTTGGGGCTGCCTTTCTGGGCCACTTCCTACCACTTGCTTCCCCACAAGCCTCAAAGTCCTTCCCTTAAAGTGCAACAGAAAATAGCAAAAACAACTGAATCTTCTGCCCATTTGGGGCTCAGCTGGTAACCTTCTCCTTTGCAGGTTTGCCCCAGCTTCAAAATGGCCCAGGTTCCTGGGTTTCCCACCCACTGCCCAAAGCTGTCATGCTATCCCTCTCCCCAGGGTTTCGGGCAGGCTCCTGATAGGCCCCTGTCTCCAGTCAGGCTCCCAGCTCAGGGCTCAGTCTCTCAGCCCAAGAGAGAAAGCTCCCAGCTACCTCTCACCTGGGTCTCTTCCCTGGCCCCTCCTCTAGGGCCTGGGATAGCTGCCACTTGCAAATCCCTCCCATGCAGTAAGGACTTCTGCTGTGCCCTTACTCAGGAGCTCTCAAGTTAGGTCTATCCTCCTGTCCTGTCTGCCCCCTTCTGAGTGGTCTTGGCTCCCTTTCAAGCTTCTCCTGCAGGAGGACCAGCTCTGCAGTGCAGTGGAGCATAGTCACCTGGGGCAGAACTGCTCCTTAACCCCTTCTGTCCCAGTGTAGGTTTTATACACCCCATCACAGAGGCCTTTGATGGCTGCTCTAATTTCATTGGGTGTTATCAGTCCATCTGCTATTTTTAACTTTGCTTTTACTAAGAATGACACGGAACAGAAAGATTGCCCATACATCAGAGGTAGAACAAGAAGTAAAAATTGGACTGCAAGTAAATGCAGAGAAAACCAAAATTATGAAGGTAGGAAACTGGACATAAGCTGCAAAGTTGTACGTGGATGGAAAAGAAATTGAACAGGTAGAAGAGTTCTGCTGCCTGTGGGGAGTGATGACATTTGATGGTGGCTGTGATAAAAATATTCAGACGAGATTAGGAAAAGCAAACACCAAGTCTGAAAGTATGAACAGCATGTGGTCAAACCACACCAACCTAAGGGTCAGATTATACCATGTGATTGTACTGAGCCCACTGCTGTATGGAACAGAGACTTAGCTGATGACAGTGGCTAACAACAACAACAAAATTATTGGAGGCTGCCCATCACAGATAGCCGAAGAAGACACTACACATTTCATGGAAGGACAAAATAATAAATGTGAGACTAAGAGAGCTGACAGAGCACTATGTGTTAGAAAATATCATCAAACTTTTCTATTGTAGGTGGGGGGTTGTATCAGTTAATATTAGTTGTTTGTGTTAAGCTTTTAAGTAGTTGCAGTGAATATTATACCATCTGCAAACATGTATTTGATTTAAATGACAAACTGCATCTATTCTGCTTGTGTTCTCTTGCCATCTCAATATTTTAAAGTTTTGCTGCGGGGTCTGCAGTATATCATTTAAAAAAAAAAGAGTTTAAATGGGCTAATTTGGCTGAATTATCCTCAAATGAGCTTGAACTGCATTTCTTAAATCATTTCAATTTGTTTGCAAATGAATTTTAAATAGAATTTTGCTACCATTAACACAGGTTAGTCCTATAGTCATTTGGCTACGTTGGCTAACAGGCTGAGGTTCTATAATACAATACATTATGAGTGGAGGAATAGCTCATTTTTAAACTCCAGTTTCTTGTAGCTGGGCAATTGTATGGCCAAACTCTTGCCTTTGTAAATAGATGGCTAGGTTAACATTTTACAGTGTTTCAATTTTATTGGCCACACTTAATGGCAGATACCAAAGAACACATTTTTTTGTGCAGTAGTTTTTCTTTAATGGTGAGTTTGCTTTGACAGCCAGCCAGACATTGTGACAATCCTCATTGATCCTGAAGACTGGTTTAGACAGTATTCCCTTAGTATGTTTTCAGTGTGATCTTTGTTTTTAATTGCTTCTCTGTCTAGCTGGCCATAAACAGAGAAGCAGTTAAATAATGCATAAATATGAGCATTGTCTTTATTCTTTCCTATTAGGCTGCGTACCATAATATAAATAGCTGTATAAGATTTCCTGCTTGCTTTGCAGTGTCCAGGATGGCATTCACTCATTTTTGCTCTATGTGCTATTTGGATACAGTTTACTGTATACCTTCAGCCTCCCTATTTTATTTGTTCTTGTTCCATATTAATTGTTGCTAATCATCCAAAGATCCCAATAATTTTTCCTCTTAGCAACATGAAACTCTCTCTCTCTCTCTATCATTGGATTCATTTTCCAGCATGAACTTTCCAGTGGGTGAATCCAGTCTCATTCTATAGTGTTGTGTTGTTGCATTACCTAGTTATATGTTGCCCTGCAGAATGTTAAAGAGTGCAATTTACCAACCTGGCCTTTTATGAATTTGTGTTTTCCTGCCTTTTCCAGGACAGAAGTAGAGTACAGTAAACAAAAGAGGAACCATTCAAGAGGCAGCGTACAGCAGGGGGTATGTACATAAGAAAAGTTATGTTCTCTCTTGAATAAATTAGGGTAGACTATAGATTAGGGGTGGGCAAACTTCCACGTCTGGGAATAGACATCGTATGGCGGGCCATGAATGCTCAGAAAATTTGGGTTGGGGTGTGGGAGGAGGTGAGGGCTCTGGTTGGGGGTGTGGGCTCTGGGGTGGGGCCAGAAATGAGGAGTTCAGGGTGCAGGAGGGGGCTCTGGGCTGGGGTGGGAGGATGGGGTGCAGGGGGGAAGGGGGAGGGCTCCAGCTGGGGATGAGTAGTTTGGGGTGTAGGAGGGTGCTCTGGGCTGGGACCAAGGGGTTCAGAGAGAGGGAGAGGGATCAGGGCTGGCGCAGGAGGTTGGGAGGGGTGAGGGCTCCGGCTAGGGATGCAGACTATGGGGTGGGGCTGGGGATGAGAGGTTTGGGATGCAGGAGGGTGCTCCTGGCTGGAATCGAGGGCTTTGGAAGGCGGAAGGGGGATCAGGTCTGGGGCAGGGGATTGGGGTGCAGGGAGAGGCTCAGGGGTGCAGGCTCTGGGCGGCGCTTACCTGAAGCGTCTCCCGGAAGCAGCGGCATGTCTCTTCTCTGGCTCCTATGTGGAGGCGCAGCCAGGCAGCTCTGCATGCTGCCCTGTCCACAGGCACCGCCCCTGCAGTTCCCATTGGCTGTGGTTCCTGGCCAATGGGAGCTTCGGGGGTGGAGCTTGGGGAGGTGGCAGCATGCAGAGCGGAGGCCCCTGGCTGCCCCTATGTGTAGGAAGCAGAGGGGGGCCATGCTGCTGCTTCCGGGAGCCACGTGGAGCGGCCTTCAACCCTGCTCCCTGGCTGGAGCTCTGGAGTGTGGCGAAATCATCTGTAGTTTTCACCTGCAGTTGGGAGATGAAGGATCTCTGTTGTGATTGACTGAGTAGTATTATTGTGACAAAGGATACAAAAGTACTTGATGCAATCAGGCCCCCTTTCAATCTGTGTATGGAATAGTTTGTAGTTCCCAGTTAAATTCAGGTAAAAGAGAAATAAATATTATTTGTGTATACATTATTTATATATTAAATATTACAAAGTCAGTGCCAGCTGCCAGCTGTCTTTCATTTATCTTTGGCGAGCTCCAAGGCCCACAGAAGTTAATAGAAAGACTCCTATTGACCTCTCTGGGTGTAACAATGGGCACTTAGCGTCATTTAGGCATTGAATTCAATTGAACTATTCACAGAGTAAAGTTAAGCATGTGCATAAGTGTTTGCAGGATTGGAGAGTTGTGTTGTGTATATCTCTGCCTATGAATTGCTGCCTGAGGCAAACAAATCATAATTCTATTTCTTTTTTTAGGGGATTGATGATAAAAAGTGGTACAAAATATCACCCCTTGAGAGCTTTAATGCAGATCTGTGTATTTATACAATCCAGATTAAGAGTTTGGCAACGTGTGAGAGGGGATCATGATAGTCCCTATTGTCTCCTAAACTTTTTTCAGGGGTAGGGTAGGAAAAGGAAGAGAGTCAATTTTTTTTGTTTTCTTTCTCTGTGGGGCAATGCTGTTTGTTTTATGCTGCAAATGCATGGGGATGTAGTCGTTGCTAATATTGTAGTAGTGACTAATGTAAGTCTCAGTGTCAAGGCAATGCAGGATGTGTAGGTTCTACTATGAAAGCAGCCCCTGTGCTTGGATTTATGCAGGTAAAACACATTCATGGTATGGATATCCAAAAATCAGTGTTTTGAAGCATGTGAAAAGATGGATAGTTTAGAGAATGAGTTAAGGCTGCTTTGGTCTATGGCAACTGAGGCTGTTACAGATAAAGACTGTAACAGTTCATCTTCTGCAGATTTGTAAAAAGGTAATAATAGAAACTTACTTGTCAAAGAAAGTGGTTATTTTCACCTGTTTTCATATATGACCAGATCCTGCTGTCCTTACCTCCTATTGAAGTCAGTAGGAGTTTTGCCTGTGTCAAGCCAGCAGGATCAGCCCCATGATGGCTAAACCCATGGAAATTACTCCTACATTACATTTTAAAAAAACTTTCACTCTAATTTAGCAACTTTTGAGTATTGGAGGGAGAGAAAGATGGAAAGAGCTCATTACCAAAGAATGGGGAAAGTTGTCTGGTCTAAGCCAGAAAACAGATGCCAGAAGTGCTTTCATACTGTCTTTTCTGCGAAGACTGACACTATGAGACCTTTCTCTATTATCTCTGGAGGAAAAAGTTAATGAAGCATCTCCCAGAAATATGGCGTAACAATGTGTACTAGAACAGCACATTCCCATGCCAAGAATGAAACTATGAAGCACCCTCTCTGATGAGCCACTCTTTTTATTCTGGTCTGAATTGTGCTTGTCCTGTAATAAAAGGCAAGGCAATCAACTAACTCTGGCAATTTAATCTGACAATTATAATTTATCCATCCAGCCATGTGAGGCACAAATTAGCTGCTGGTGGTGAGTTGGACAATGATTTAAAGGCAAGAGATACAGAGATTCCATGTTCAGTACAAGCAGGGAAAGGAAATTGTGTTGGTTGTTTATTGTGTCCAAATTCAATACAGATGGTATTTTTTCCTCAGCTAAATAATGCCTTAGGAGGAGCATTGAGAGTGAGGGAAGAAGGAGGAGTGACAGTCAACAGTGTGTGGACGATTAGCCCATTTCCTCATTCTGGGGGCCCCCCGGATGTTCACACATTATACTGTATATTTCTGTGATGGTAACTCCAAAAAGTATAGAACCATCTAGAGATGATTGGCTGAAATGCTTGCCCATGTACTAGTTCAACAGGCTTGGCATAGGCATTTCAAACAATGGGGCCCAATGTTACAGGTAAAAATGAAGCATTGATAAACAGTACCCAGAATGCTAACTGTGAATAATTTCCTCTGTCACACGGAGCAGCCACGTCACTAACTGTACAAGGAAGTTTGGGTCAGGTACACTCAGTATTTGTCTTGTAGACATTTCTGTTTGTATGAGAATGCACCCTTACTAACAGCTCTATATTTCTTATATTTACCAAAGCACTGAAATCAGGTGACATTTTAAAACAAACTGTGTGAATCCTGTGATTAGCTTTTCATGCTTTGTATGGTTACTAGGGGTTTGTCTCTCTGAGATGGTTTCTGTATCTTATTTCCACCAGTTAAGGGTGTGGAAATATGCTGCAATTGGCCACCCATGAACGGGTTGCAAAATACTGCAGTTATTTACAAAGGAAAACAGTTTCCCATTGCCAAAAGCTAATCTGCCTTTAAGTGCTTCAGTGTAATGGAAAGAATTGTGCCAGAATCAAGAAGATTCCAAGAGGGGAAAAAATAATGCAACAGACTGGTTTCTGAATGTGGACGATGAAACATAATGTCAAATATGCTGTCATCTCATTTTTCAAAAATAAAACAGGCTACTCATCATGAGCCAGTTCATGTAACAATGACATTGAGTGTTGCTTATATGAGAGGTCTCAATGCTGGCAAAAAAAACCCCTCTCAAAAAAACAAAAGAGAAAAACCCCTAGTATTAATTAGCTATTATAATATTAAGTAACAGCAGTTATTTGAATAAGATAAACTCCACAAGAGTGGACAACAGCAGCCTCAGAAAACTTCCAGCTCTGTTCCATATACCTTTATTTATAAGTGGAGACTTGCAGTGAGCAAGTTTTGAGCTAAGGATTATTTAAGTGTTGTCATCCACCTTAAAATCAAGCTCCTGTGTGATTTTTTTGACCCTAATATATATTTGGGATGGTGTGTCACGTTCTGGGGAGCATCTGAGACTAGTAAGGGGTTGTGTCACCACCTGCCCTGCAACTGTGGGTCCTTCACAATGTTTTGCTGCTGTAGCTCCCAACCTGGGCCCCTCACAAACATCCAAACAGCATGCAGAGCACACCCTGAGTGTCTGTGTATAGCTGTAGCCTGCCAGCAACACTCCAGTCACACTCTGGCTTCCACCAGCCTTGGTTACCACTTGCAGGGTGACCCCAACACACTCCCAGTCCTGAATTTTCCCAAAAATGTGTGTTCTGCTCTGTCCAGATGTTAGAGGTCCATTGCCCTTGTAAGGGGTCAATCTGTATTCAACCATTTGCTTTTTAACTGCAGTTACCCAAACACTGGATCAGTTTTGATTACAGAATAAAACAAGTTTATTTAACAAAGAGATTTTGCGTGAGTACACGTACAAGGTATTAAAGTCAGAAATGGTTACAATAAAAACAGAGAGAAAATGCTTTCTAGTAACTAAAACTTAATAAACTAGACTCTGTTTAAGGTAAAATCCTTACCACATGTTCCCAGCAATAGGGCTGACCAAATTCTCACCTCAGAACCCCTCCCAAAGTCTGATTCCTTTGTTGTCTTAGGTGAAAGAGAGTGAGAGAAATAGGGAGAGAAAGAAAGAGAATACCTGGGGGATTTTGCCCTTCCCCTTTATAGTCCAGACACCCTTTGAAATGCATTTTCCTGAGGGTTACCCCTTGATAAAGTTCCTTCCAGCTGTGAGGATGGAGACATGGAGTCTCATGGTGAAAGGGGTTCCATGTTGTTGGTTGTTAAAATGCATATCGATCTGTTCCTGCCACCCTTTGCTGCCAAAGAATTCCCACCTAACCGGTGATTGCCAATCAGCTTTGATGACACCTGGCTAGAGGCAGCGGCTTGTTTGTTTTTGAGAAAGAAATTCACCCCCTCCCCAGACCTGTCTGGTAAACACATTTCAGTCATAATTTCAACTTATGTTCAACATGTTGCTTACACACATTTCACCATGATATTATTGACCAGTGAGTTATTAGTTTTCAAATGATACCTCACAAGGCATATTTTGTACAAAGATTATTACAATAGTGTGTAGGGTGCGAATACCGGGATACATTCAGACACTGGGTACGGGGGGGTTGGTTTAGGGTGATTGGGTCTTGGTTTTGTTTTGTTTTGGTTTGGTTTTTTTATTTGGGGGTTTCTTATTTCCCCGCTCTTCTTTTTACCCACCCTTTTTCAGTGACAAAATGGAAAAAGGAAAAAGAGGGAATAGAAATAAAGAGGGAAAATGCAGGGGTGGGGGATGGAGGGGAAGGAAAAACAAAAATTTTCAAAAATAAAAATGCTTGCAACCCAGAAGTTGTGATTTTGAAAAAATTATGAAAAATTTTGAATAAACAAAAGTTGTTCCTGTTCAAAACTTTGGAACTAAAATATTCTGTGTTTTGTTTTGTTTTTTCAATGAGCTCTTGTTATAAGCAGCACCTGAGATCATTGTAACTGAAGGAGATTTGAGAGAAAAATGCCTATTTTGTTTCTTTCTTTCTTTGATGTACTTGATGGCACTTTGTGTATAGTCGGTTTCCACTGTGGTTGTCAGTCAGTAAGGCTCTGATCCTGCAAATACTTAAGTGTACCTGTTTAACTCTACTCACCTGAGAAGTCCCAATGGGAATAAGGTTATCCATGTGCTTAGGTGATTGCAGGATCAAGATCCTAGTTTTCCCTGCTGTTTATGTGGGTCTTCCACACAGTAAAAGGAGAGAAAAATATTTAGAAAATTGGAAAATATGATCGTAAACCCACAAAAATATTAGCAGGAGGACTTAGGGACAAATGTAGTACCTGAAACTACTTGTAACACAATATAAGTAATTAATTAGCTATGGCCCTTGTATATATTACCCTTAAGGATATCCAAATTCAACACTGAATTAAGTATTTTGGATAATGCTATAGGATTTACTGATGGGGTTAATAAATTATGGCATTTTTCCAGCAATTAGCACTAAGGTTTTTCATCTGTTGTAAATATTAACAGTGTGTCCTGGTATTACAGTGACAGCAGTGTGGAATTCATGCAAGAGTGCTTTTCAGTTCAGCACAGCTGCTACTGCTCCAGGGCCAATTCTTAGAGACAGGGCTCTGTAATAAGCTACTCTGGGGGGCAGGACTGGGGAGGAAAGAATTCTCACTCCCCTGGACTCAGAGCAATAGCAGAGCCTCTTCTAAGATGTCACTGCAGCTTCAGAGCTGTAGAAGCCACGCAGCTTGTATTTGCCTAGAGTATTTGCAAAGCCACAGACCTACCGTCCCTCCCCTGTCTTGCTCTTCAAAAAAACATGCATACTGGGGGGCAGAGACCACCGTGGAGCAGAGCATCATGGGAGGAGGCCCCCAAAACCTATTCCTTCTCCCCAATTTCTGCAGTGTAACTGCATCATTTCCATGTATAGACGTGGGGGCAGGATTTGGTACTTAGTGATAAGCTGGTGGAGTTTGTATTTTCATATCCCAGTACAGGTCTCAGCTGCGGGGCTGGAATTAAAAATTAAAATTATTGCTGCGATATTTTTAAAACATAACTGAGGAACACAATTCATCTATCAAAAAAATCTCGCTATTTAAATATAAGGAATCAGATTCATCCCTGTAACTATAGTGCAATCTGTAGGCTAAATTCACAAAAACAAATAAACCAAATACGCCAAAGCATAAAGAATGAAGGATAATGTACACCAAGACTATTAGACTGAAAGAGGGAAACAGCAAAGCAGTAAATATCACTTACATTTGAGTGTGTGCTGTGACCTGTTCTGCATGATTCAGAGAGAAAACTCACTGTTTTTTTAACCTGGAGTTCCCTGCTTCAGAGCATAGACACTGAATTGTGCCATACAAATACACTAACTTTTGAACTGTGCTTACAGTACCACAGCCAGGTGCAAGACAAAACCTGCACATATTTTGGATATTGTGCAGACCCCAATTTGTCCCAGTCTGTTCACATAAATCAACAGCCCTAAAGGTAGGTGATGACAAAATTTTAGAATTATTCTTGTTAATCAAATAATCCCTTCTGTGAGACATTACGTCAAAACAGTTCATAGGTCTGCTGGAGTTTCTGGAGGTCTCTACAATTCCCTTATAACACATATTAGAGAACTTTATCTTGGGAATTAATACTAGGTGTTATTGCTCATACTATAAACCTTATATTTGCTGGGTCTTCTCACTGCTTGAAAAGACAGCTCCATAATAAAACCCAAAAGCTGTAATCAAAGTTATCTGACCATTCCATAATTAAGAGTACAAATTGTTGATTCTTGAGGACTGAATCATTATTGCTCCTTGAGAACGGAAATTACTGGTGCTAACGGCTATAACAAAAATGGAGAGCTTGGGATTTTCTTATAATGCTGCATTCATGAGAAACCATCTTCCACCTGATTTGACTTGAACAATAATTCTTTCACTAGCTCATCATTCGTGCATGGGAAGTAGTGAACCACTTTTGTTTTATGGTTTTCATTTCAAAACCTCCGCTGCTTGTAATGCCTCTTAGCTGTTTGAAAAATAAAATGTCTTTTCCCATGGGTTTTGTCCATCCTATTTGTCAGAGAGAGCAGAAGTTAACATGACTACATTTGCTGAGCTCTGTCTCAGTCTCTCTTTCTGTATCTATTTTGTTGGTGCCAATAGGAACATAAACAGCTCTTTTAGATACAAAGCTAAACGTGTTGGTTTTGGTATGTTACCATTTTTGTTTTGTTTGCTTTTTTAAAGCAACAGAATTGTGGATATTTTAAAAAGGACTTTAAATATGTAAGAACTTCCATGACAATTTTTAGATGTAGTTATAGTGTAAAAAAAAAAAAAAAAAGCGGGGGAGAGGGTTGTCAGGTCCTTATCTGGTGTGAATTGTTGTAAAAGTTGGTATGCTGGTTTACACTGGCCTTCTGTATGTACAAATGTCATCTTGTGCAGCCTACCTGCACCCTGTAAGTATTCTACTTAGCTTATGGCCAAAATAAAATGGATCTATTGTTAGCACTGCAAAGCCAGTAAAGCGATGGGAGAATGAACTGGATTCTATTCCTCCTCCTGGACCATCAGCAATTAGCAAAGCTCTGGTTGCAGAATCTTATTACTGGTGGTGATGATATAAAAGGCAGAAAGAACACAGATCACAAGGTGAGTTTACAGCACCAGAAGTTAGAAAATTAATTAATGCAGTTGCAAGTGGAGGACGTTTAAAATGGAGTCTCTGCACTGTGTTCAGCCAGGATCTTTGGCGACAGAAGCAAGCAGAGACTTTCTAGTGATGCTCTGTCCTTCTGCTCTTGGAGTTCAATGTGTAGAAAAGACCTCTCTAACACCCAGGATCTTATCAGGCACGAGATGGCTGATCTAGCTTGCATTAATGATTCCTGGCGGATGATACAGCAGGCCCGATTCAGTTCATCACAAATCAAGGAACGATGGATTATTGGATGTTTTTCTAAAAGATCTGCTCTGGGAATTATTTTGGGGAAGTTCTATGGCCTGTGTTCCACAGTAGGTCAGACTAGATGATCACAGTGGTCCCTTCTGGCCTTGGAATCAATCTATGGCTCTGAGAGGAGATGTGTTGTAATGATTACATAAGAACGGCCATACTGGGTCAGACCAAAGGTCCATCTAGCGCAGTATCCTGTCTTCCAACAGTGGCCAATGCCAGGTGCCCCAGATGGAATGAACAGAACAGGTAATCATCAAGTGAACCATCTCCTGTCGCCCATTCTCAGCTTCTGGTGAACAGAGGCAAGGGATACCATCCCTGCCCATCCTGGCTAATAGCCATTGATGGACCTATCCGCCATGAACTTATCTAGCCATTCTTTTTGCATCACACCTCCAGTATGTAGGAGATCTCCAATCCCAAAATCCCTTCCTAGAACTGAGCAGCCATACACCGCTGATCCTGGTGTCATCTCTCCTTGTTAACTTATGGTACAGGAATCTGCTGATGCAACAGACTCTGTACTACTATTCCAGCAAAGAGGAGAGCACCAAGGTCTCTAATTTGGTTTTGAGATGGTTGGGTCTTCCTTCCCTTCCTACTAATTGTGGAAGGCTAGATTTCTTTACCTCAACATGCTAGCTTCATCCCTGTCCCTGCATTCTCCCCAGCTGTCATCAGAACCCCACACCTGTTCCTGTTGGGAGGTCAGGGAGGTGATATTCCCAGGGAGCGAATTGTCACATATGACAGTCAGACTGGGAAGAGTCATGGACATTTCCCCAGGGAGCTGGATAGGTTGGGAGTCCAAGGAATTGCTCTGCAGTCACATTGAATGTGTGAGGAGGTAGAGCTCGAGTCTTGCAGTAGCATCTGGGGTTGTTCAGTCTGGAAGCCTCTGACTGAGAGTCTCTGCGTCTCTAAGCGTCTTACATGAAAGAGCTGGAATATAAGGCAGCAAGAGCTGCTAGCACAGAACAAATGTGCATATAGTTATTTCCAAGGGTTACAGTGGGTGGAGTTGCATAGCATTGCAGACCTGGCCTGGACAATAGAGGGAGAGCTCTGCGTCAGCTCTCAGAAGATTGGTTGCTTTTGGGATAGCATTTACATTTCAGCAAATTATTTAAGCCCTAAAATTTTGTTGTGAGTAATCAACTTCTATTGCATGGACTGTCTAGCTTCTTAGATTAGTGTCTATCCCTATAGTTTCTGATCACCTGGCATTTCTGGAGGCCACCTTAAGCCCTGGCTAATTCCTTTATTTCCTTTTAACATTCCCAAAGCCCTACCCTCTTTTTTCTTGTCACTACAACTTTCTTTCATTTTCTCCTAGATACTACAGTTAATAGCCCACTCTAAATTCCAAGAAGGAAAAGGATGTTATGGTGGAATTAAGGCTGTATCAACATAAGGGTAAAAACCATTACAAGGTTGTTGTAATTATCCCAAAACCACGTTCAGGAAATTTAGAGTTAAGGTTACAATTAAAAGGAAGCCAAATGTATTAAGGTATGGAAATGCACAGGTAAAGCATCCAAACAACCTTCTGCCCTGTAATGACACCCAGCAATAAGGATATGCCTTTGATTAAGGCATCATAGTGTTTGTGGTGCCAGGATAAATTAACCTGTTTTTTTTTTTTCATTTTTCCCCTCTTGGTGTGTCTCTTGCTGCGTAGCACCCAGCTGCTGCTACGTTGACCTTATGAGCAAAACTAATTTGGAGTTGGGGATTTTACCATGTAAAAGTTAAAATAGTAAGTCAGGCGAATGACAACTTTTCTATCAGTATTTGCAAGTAGATATGCTCTGCACCCTCCAAAGGGTGAATGCTGTTGTTTTTCCTTTTCTGTATGTTTTACTGATTTCAAGCTTGTCAGTGCTGCTGGAAAACGGTTTTGAATTACATTTAAGCACTGGGGAGAAGCGAAGCTTTCAGTCACATTATTCTGTGGAGAAGCTCTTTTCCAGTCATTGTTGGAGGCAGGCCTGACAGGATTTCAGCTGAGCCCTGTAAAATAGAAAGGTTGACTTTTAGGCTTCTCTTAATTTCTGTGGCGCACTGTCCCTGTCCCCCCCACCCCTCACACTTTTATATATCTTTGAGCTGACTGGAAAATAATTATAATATTCACATGCATATAATTAGCATATCCTAATAAACAATATCCATATTTAAAGAACTTTGCTACAGGCTGCCGTTCCCCCTTTCTGAATATCCGCAGAAGGAATAAATTTTAAAAAGGAGTGTTCATTTTACATTAGAAGAGCAAGATACAGTGGAGACATATCAGTTGGGCAGGAGACAGAAAAATAGAGCTTAAGTGGAACTTAAAGGCAGTCTAGGCCTTGTGCTGGCCTTCTGCACACACGTGAATTTCACCTGAAGGCAGTGGCTGTAGCTGCTGTTACTATAAAGACCTGTGTTGCTTGGTACGTAGATTAAATTGTCGTTGCCCAAACAAAAAGCGTAGATATGATTATAATAAAATGAGGAGTCTGCAATGGAATTTTTCAAAGATAAGAGTTTGTTTAAACATAATGATCTACTTTCATCTAGTCAAACATTGTTACACCCATTTTGTGTTTTTTGGTTGGAATCACTGCAACTAATGCTTCGATGCCCATTAATGACAGGCACTCCCAGTGCTCACTGTGTCTACACTAGCACTTTTCTCGGTAAAACTTATGTTGCTCAGGGGTGTGAAAAAAGCACACCCCTGGCCTAATGCACATTTAATTATTTCACACACAGTGGAACAGCTTTAACAGGAGAGGATGAGTAAGAACCACAGGAGAATATTCCACAGTCTGGAGGTTAGGGCATTCACCTCAGAGGTGGGAGATCAATATTCAATTCCTGACTTTTCATCAGGTAGAGGGGGGAACTGAACTGAAAACTTCCACATCCTGGGTGAGTGCCCTCACCACTGGAGCTAGAGGGGGAATCCTCCTCCTATGGCCATTTTGTGTGGAGTTGGGAGGGCACTGCCACTGTTCTATCAAGAAATAGCTTAGGCACCTGGGAAGAGAGAGTCCCCAGTGGAAATAGTTGCCTCCTTCCAGCGGGGAGTTAAGTGCCTAATTCCCTGATGGGGTGGGGCTTAAGACACAGCCCTTTTGTCAGCATCAGCTACGGGCTAATGTAGGCAGCTCCCTGCCTAGTGTGCTAGCTTTTGTGGACCCCACTCTGAGGTGCTCCATATCAGGCAGGTAGAGGGATTGAACTCATGTCTCCCACATCCCAGGTGAGTGCCCTCACCACTGGGCTAAAGATTATAAGGGTAGCAGCTGCCCCTCGTCAGACATTTTGTGTGGAATTAAATGTGCTCTGAGAACACCTACTGAATTGGGCTCTGCAGGCAAAATGGGCAGGGCAATGCCTACTCTGAGGATCCTGCTGGGTCTTAGGTATGAGATAGGTGCCGAGCTGCTGGTCAGGACTGAGGCAACCATACTCATGCTCAGCCGCTGAAATGTAGGCACCGTGGGGACTTTAACAGCTGAAAATTTAACACTTAGGGACTTTAGGCACTTCCAGGATTAGGTTAGTTGAATGCCAGTAGTGCCTAAATGTTGGATTTAGGTCCTAAAGTGGCAGTTAGGTAGCTAAGTCCCTTTGTGAATCTATCCCCAGGCCAGTGAGAGCTTACCTTCCACAAGAGCAATTCCAAACAAGATTAGTTCTCATCAACCATTTTCAAGCTTACCTAAAAACATCAGCGAGAACATGTCTCAGACTTCTAGGTCACATGGCCTCCTGCACTTATGTCACCCAGCATGCCAGACTTCATCTACACTGCATGCAAAGATGGTTGAAATCAATGTAACTACCCATTAGACACTGAAAGGATATGGAGGTCACAGTCCCTCACAAAGTCCTCTCTTCATTAAACTGGGGCAGAACCACTGCAGGTGTGCAACCAAGTACCTTTCTGTGTTCCTCTATCTATCCAGACTTTGGTGATAGACATCTCCACTCTGGCATGGGGGCTCATTTAGATTACCTTCAAATTCAGGACCCATGATCCCCTCAAGAAGTTCACCCCCATACAAATATCTTAGAACTTGAAGCCATTCACCTGGAGTGCCAACTTTCCTACCTCCACTTTAGGGATCCACAAGATAAAAGTCTGACAGACAACACCACAGCTATGCATTATGACAGCAAGCAAGGGGGGAAGCAATATTATCCCCATTCTGTCAGGATTAGAAACTATGCGGCTGTGGAATTGATTCATTCCAAACCAATTCACAGTGGTGGTTCTGCACCTTCCCAGCCTTCAGAACAACTTGTCAGATCAGTTTAGCATGCAGTTCTCCAACTAAGTGCTACAGAACGTCTTTCACAAGTGGGAATTCACAGAAATAGATTTGTTTGCCGCAGACCAGAACAACAAATATCAGATGCTCTGTTCCAGAGGGGGCTCCAGTCCAGGCTCCCTGACAGATGCCTTTCTGGTCCCCGGGACACCAGGACTGATGTATGCCTTTCCACTGACTTTCATGATAACAAGGACACTGAAGCAACATGCAGGACTGATGATTCTGATAGCCCCAGCATGAGCTAGGCAGTTTGGATACTCAGATCTGATGACCCTTGCAATACAGCCCCCCATCACCCTTTTGGCTGAAGCTGACAAAGTCTCACAGAACGACAGTCAGATCCTACACTCGGACCCAGCTTCATTACAGCTGACAGCCTGGATCTTGGCTGGATGATGCCCACCAAAAGAAGCTGTTCAGCAGAGATTCAGAGCATTCTGCTCCAAAGCAGGTAACCTTCAACCAGAGTTCCTTACAAAGCTAAATGGAAGAAGTTTTCTATTTGGGCATCTCTGCACCAGTTTTCTCCCGTGACATCACCAGTTTCAGCAATATTGGACTATTTGCTAGCCCTGAAACATTCTGGGCTTTCCATCAGCTCCATAAGGATCCATCTAGCATCACCCTCCTATCTAGGAGCATACAGTGGCAAGATTCCTTAAGGTTCTCGTACAAATTTTTGACTTACTTTGGGAGTCCCTTCCTGCTTGGGACCTCGATATATTTTCAGGGTGATGGGTCCCCACTTTGAGCCCTTAGCACCCTAGTCATTGTACCACCCATCAGTGAAGACTGCCTTTCTGGTAGCCATTACATCAGCTCAAAGGGCAGGTGAGATTCAGGCCTTCATGGCAGGTCCTCCTTATAAATAGATTTGGCAGAATTATTATTTTTTTAATATAATTTCAGTGGATATAATTGATGTTTATTTTAAGCCTTTTTTAAGATTTTTATATATTTTTAAATTTTCACAGTTGTGGGAAATTATGGTGGTAGAAGTCAGACATTTATTTAATGACAGACGTTGAGATTTAAAGTTTAATAAACTGTTAAAACACAAGTGGTCAGCATCACCTATAAAAAGCCAATGTATACAAAATATATAATACACAATTAAATATCCTTAAATCAACAAATCATCAACCAATCATACCTACTTTTATTATTCATTTGCTAGTCCATTTTTAATAAGCCTAATTCAGAAATCCAAATCACTAGATTTTCACTCTAAGAAGTTCTTATGAAGAATTTTTCTTACCTTGCCTATTTGTAAATTTTGATTGCTGTCAATGGAAATATTTTTTCATGGATTTGTGTGTGTACAATGAAATTGATGTTTACTGATGTTTATCAATAAAAATCTAACCCTTCCTAGCCCATTTATAACTGTTTCATAAGGACAGAGTCACTCTTAGGCCTCCCCCACACCCCCCTAGTTTCTGCCCGAGGTGTCTCAGTTCCATATCAGTCAATCCATCACCTCCCAATTTTCTTTCCCAAACCTTGTTCAACCCCCGGGGCAGCTAAACTTCAACCACTAGATGCAGTGGGGGCACTTTCTTTTTATGTCAAGACAACAAAATCATATAGGAACATGCTCAGACTGTTCAGGGCTTTTGCTGATAGAATTAAAGAACAACCTCTATCTTCCATATGTCTCAGACAACAATGCCACGTGATGATTGGAGAAGTGTATCAGCTGCCACTGAACATGGTGCGAGGAACGCCAGGACTGGGAGTCCTAGTGCCAGAGGTGAAGAACACGGAGCACACAATCATCACTCCAAGAGCTAGAACCATGCTGGAGAGGATGCTGAAGGATACCATCTGCTGCCAGTACGTCAAAAACCTGAAACGGAAGCTGGACCAGAGCAAGGCCTTTGAGGTGATGTGCAAGTGGGATGCCAGCAACCACTTCCTCCCTGGGTGCAGCTTCACCCAATTTGCTGACTGGAGATTCATCCACAGGCCCCGGCTCAACTGTGTCCCGCTGAACGGAGCCGTCTGCCACGGGAATTGGGACAAGCGATACAGGAAGTGTAGCTATGCCAACGAGATGCTACCCCACGTCCTGTGTAGCTGCAAGCCCTATTCCAGAGCCTAGGAGCTGCGATACAATGCCATCCAAGATCACCTAGTCAGAGCCATCCCACCACCCATGGGAAAGGTGGCTGTGAGCTCCACCATCCCCAGAACGGACAGCCAACTGCGACCGGACATCGTCACCACCAACAAGGAACGGAAGAAGATCATCATGGTGGACGTCACAGTTCCCTTTGAAAACAGGACCCTGGCTTACTATGACACCTGATCTTGAAAGCTGGAGAAATATGCCCCTCTGGCTGCCACCTTGAGAGCTAGGGGCAAGAGATTCAAACTCACGCTCTGATCGTTGACGCCCTGGGCAAATGGGGCCCCAGTAACAAGCGAGTGTTGAGAGAATGTGGAATCAGTCAACACTACACTCGGCTGATGTGGCAACTCATAGTGTCAGGTGCCATCAGGTGGTCAAGGGACATCTACATAGAACACATCACTGGATATCGACAATACCAGGAGAGATGAGCTGGAGTGCTGATGAGAAGGGAAATTGGAAAGTAACTGAAATACTTCTCTGATGGATTATATCTACTAAGGGACAACCTATCCTAAATGCTCAGTTACTGAGGGACAATCTATACTCATTCCTATATTTGCTTTCTACAACTAACTCTCTGTATAACTTTTCATGAGTGATGTACCCGAGTATTCAGATTCTAATTCCTAAACTGTATTGTTAAATTTATTCACCTAAATTTGGTTTATTGCAGATTATCTACTATATGTAGTTTAGGGCTTTTAAACCAGATTTTGTACTTTTGGATAATCTAAACACTACACCCAGATGTACAGACACTCTTTTCTTAACCTGTGTATTATATAATTTTAACATTAGTTTTTTTAAAAAAATTTACATCTGAGCACCTATCTTTTTTCTGGTTTCAGAGTAACAGCCGTGTTAGTCTGTATTCGCAAAAAGAAAAGGAGTACTTGTGGCACCTTAGAGACTAACCAATTTATTTGAGCATAAGCTTTCGTGACCTCACAACACCCCCATGAGATAGGGAAGTGCTCTTATCTCATTTTACAGGTGAGGAACTGCGGGAGAGAGAAACTAAATTACTTGCCTAAGATCATGTAGGAAAAGGTGGAGAAAACCCCCCCTGAATTTTGGTCCCCTTAGCACCAGGGAGCACCTTGATACTGGATCAGCCTCATCTCCTGGTGCTGGTAGTGGCTAATGGTAGCTGCTGAAAAGGAAGGCAATATCTCCTTGAGAAGGCACCTAGTAGTTGTGCCATACTGTTGTTCTTGGCAAGGGATTCTTCTCTAGCTGGTGCAGGCAATGATTGTATGCCCTGAAGCATGAAATTTGATTACTCACTGTTATCTCAGCTTCAATCGCTATTGCACAAATATTTCTGGTAGTGAAATTATTTGGGTGTATTTTAAATCTAACCACAGTATTTGAATAGCTGATAACCTCTTCCAGAAGAGAACTTAATACGTTCACTAAAAACTGAATAAAATAGTTGGTTTTGGGTTTTTTTTTTTAATGTTCTAAAGATTAGTGTCCTTTAATTTCATCAAGTTGTCTTGTTCTGTAACAGAGTGAAAAGGAGGGCTGGTCAGTTTTCAACAGTCCCTTCATAACTCAACTCTCCTCTTTCCCATACTAAACCTTTTGTAGTCTCTCCCTTACATGGATGAAAGCCTTTCCGCTAATGCTCTTTGTTATCCTTTCCTAGGTCTCTTCCATTTCTGCTATAGCTTTCTTAATGTGAGGTGGCTAAAACTAACTTCAGAGGGACTTCCATTGTTTGATTTGCTGTCACCATTCTGTAGGATATTGTGTCCCCAATTATGATCATGCAGCCCGTGTGTATGTGGGTTTTTGTTTGTTTGTCTTAATCTGCTCTTCTGTACTGACTGTCATCTGCCTTTATTCAGATGAGCATAAAAATAATTTCCAGTTAGAACCCCTCTTTCTCCTTGTCACTTATGAAAGGTGAAATTCTCCCACCCTGCCCCCTTCTGCAGCAGCTACAAAGCTCTGGATGTGTGGCAATGTATAGACAGAAGGAAAGTGGCAATTTGACTAAAAGAGCTGATTTAGGTCCTCTAAAGTTTCAAGAAAATCGGCGTCTGGTGCTGTATCTAGGGCGCTAGAAGGTGGGTAAAGACTGGATCCGTGTTTGTAAGGCTTTTATTTTATTTTTTGGTAGTTTTCTTCCCACGACATTTCTATCCAGAGCAGCAGGAAAAACACAGGCTTTCTTTTCTCTAAACAATGTGCTTGGAGCAGGATGGCTGGGGTGGGGGGTCCCCAAGTCATTCGCATGTTAGCGGGGAGCGTAGCTGGGGTCCTACAGCTGTTCTCATTCAGGCTCGCACAATGTTGATTAGCCACGCTGCCGTGCGTGGTCTGCCTCGGTGCGGGGCTCTGCTGGCGGCCTTCCGCTTTACCGCGGAGCTGGGCTCCCCGAGGCAGCTGACGCCCGGCAGCGCCGTGGCCAGGGCGGGCTCCAGGCAGCCGCCTTCCAGGCAGGTGCACGGGGCGGCCGTCAGTCCGTGAGCCCTGAGGGCGTTTCCGCAGCGGCGGCACTTCTGCGGCAGCCTCTCTCTCTCTCTCTTGCGCCGCTGGCGGGGGCGGCAAGTCGGCGCGCTGCTTGGGGCGGCCAAAAGGGTAGAGCCGGCCCCGGCCGGGGCTGTCAGTAACCGCGCAGCCGCGTGCGCTTTCCCGGTATGTGCGTTTCACACCCCCACCCCCCATTGTGCAAACCCCGGTCCGGGCGTTGTTAGGGCCGGTGGCTGTGCAGGGCAGCCTGCAGGCCAACCGCGGAGACCGAGTCGCCACGTGCTGTGAGGGCGGCTGCTGGTTCCTTGGCGGCGGGGGTGGAGCGGGGCTTTTTTCATCGGACTGATGACGGGCATCGAAGTGAGGTTTGGGGAGGAGGGGTTTATTTTATTTTATGATTATTTTTTCACTGAAGTGCCTTTTCCTAAAGGGACATGAGCAAAAACACCCCCGAGCAACGACTCCTCCTCCTCCTAGCGAACTGAAGCGAGCTCGTGGTGTTCGGGTTGTCAGGGAGCCCGTGATGGTTCAAATGTGCACGCAGTATGACAGATGACCTATTGAAATAATTTCAGAGCCGTGCTGTGGTTGCTACGACAACCACTGCTCTCTTGGCTTTCATCTGGCCATGTGACAGTGACTTTGACGTCAGCTGGAGGCAGAGTCTGTGGTTTAGTCCACACAGCCAAAGGCTTGTGAGAATCTAGTGGATGCTGGACTTATCCCCCTTGCTGCTGCTGCTGTTTCCCAGGGGCTGCCAGGGCATGGACTACTAACGCCTTGCATTTCTAAAATCAGGTATTATAATATATATTATTATACAGCACGCTTGTATAATATATTTTTTTTAAAGTGTTGTGGTTGGGGTTTTTTTTTTTGCTGGTTTGTTTTGGCTGCAAGTTTGCCTTGATGAGCAACTACAGACAACTGCAGAGCAGCTTCCAGCTACTAATTCTGTGTGCAGACAGCAAAGCAAAGTTAAATTTGGATTAATGGTCCGTGAAGGGAAAATAAAATATAGTAAGTAGTTCTTGCTTGACACTTTAAACCACTACATAACAATATAGAGGAACATCAGCAAAATATTCCGTGTTGGTTACACAAAAATAATTTTGTTAGGAATTTTGTTGGTTTAGGCATCAGTACAGCTTTGTGTATTGTTGGAACGTTTTAAAATTGCTGTCTTGTTCAGATTAAACTCGAGAATCTATTTTCTTTTTTTAATTCCTGATGTATTTAACAAGCCAACAATAGACATTGATAGGAACATTATGCTACCAGACTCCAAAAGTTCTCTGTTAAATCATCTGTGTTCATGCATGCTCCTAGCACATGCTGCAATCATACAATGTTAAAGCCTTTTATCAGAGCCATGGGGCATATGATAGATTGACTGTATTATGTTTACGGAGGAATAGGTCAACAGCTTCCTGAGAAATAATCTGAAATATGCCAAGATACTAAAATAACTGTAATGTATGCTCCTACCCCTTTTCTCCCCTACACATGAGCTATTCTAACCACTCTTTATCCCACAAAGAGAAACAGAAAAGATTAGCTTAAAAAAAAAAAGAGTTGTAGGATGAACAATGCAGTACTAGTTGAAAAGTAAAATGCTACATTGGCTTTTTTTTTTCCTGAAACTTTTTTTTTTTTTAAATTACGTTTCTTGAAAGGAAGTTGTTACCAAGAGCAGAATTCATCACTTCTTAAAGTTGTAAATCTTTGGCTACATTAGTGTGTGGGTACATTTATATTATTAATTCTAAGAACAGATCACAGATGAAGCAGTGTGTGTTCTTTCCTGGAAAAAATATATTTGATAATTCTAGCATGTCTATGTGCCACCATTTCCCTGTTCCTGAGCTAACAATAAAACCTTTAAACTTTGATCATTTTTTTAAACCTGCCCCTCTGCTGAAGCACTCAAGAGCTGCGCAACAATTTAAAATGCAATGCAGTAAGAAAGATAACTATATAGAAACATATATAGATGCATCCGATGAAGTGAGCTGTAGCTCATGAAAGCTTATGCTCAAATAAATTGGTTGGTCTCTAAGGTGCCACAAGTACTCCTTTTCTTTTTGCGAATACGGACTAACACGGCTGCTACTCTGAAACCTATAAAGAAACAGATACATATTCAAGTATGGTGGCATTAATACTTGTTTTTAAAAGTGAACCAATAGCTATTAAGACTGAAAGAACCTCTGAAAAGAATAGTCTAGAATAAATTTGTTTAAACAGAACGCCAGAAATAAATGCATCTAAAATCTTAAAACAGTTGTACTTGGTATTAAATCTATATTTTGGAGTTTAAATCTTCTGCAAAAATTCTATATTTTTAAACTACATTTAAAAAAAAAAATTCACCTAATGGTAAAGCATCAGATTTTATGTACACTCTACTTTTTTATTTAGGTAAATTTAATTAAGATCTATAATGTTGCAACTACTTTGAAATACTATATGGTTAATATATTCTTATTAACGTCATGATCATTTAAAATCTTACATGAAAGTTTGTTCGTCCTTGGAGTGGAGACTTTCTAATACCACTCTTATTCACACTGCATAGTTACTCTGCCTGTTGTCCTGTTGCATTAGATTGTGCACCCCATACACAGGTGAGCCATTTGGACTACTATTATGAGTAATTGCTCACCATATATCCATGTATGAAGAGAGATTACAGAAATCTGGCTCACTGAAATCAAGGAGTTTTATTCATTGAGTAAGGTACTACACAACAAGTAGTGGCAGAATCTAGCCCTAAATGTTTAATAAAAGGCATATATGTTGACTCATTTATAGTGACGAGGTCAGAATCTGAAAGCAATTATATACACCAGTCAGTTACTTACTTGCATTGAGTAGGACAACAAATTATTTGTATTCACATTTTCAGGATCCGTCCCATGTATGTAAACCATTATCTACCAAGCTTTGTGTATTGTTTCACTAGTGCCATACCATGAATGCAGAAGCACAATCACATTAATTTATAGCATGAATAAAATTTCCCATAATTATATTGTGCTTAATATCATTATAAATGCCTGCTTAGTGGGAAATAATTCATATGGTGGTTGCCACATGAATTATTCATGGGTCTATTTTAAAATAATTTTAATTAACGGCACATCAATTCCATCTTTTAAAGATATGTTTTACTTTAGCAATAATAACCAAGTCTTAATAAAAGGATTAGATTGATCTGTGGAAGGAAGACGAACAGTTCCCCATTTGACCAAAATGGTTCTAGCAATATTATTACAGAAGGTGTGAAGTACGAGAGTATTGATTAAACTGAGTGAACCAAGTGTTGTCCAACTCTGCAAGGCGATGAGAGCTATTGTCTCTCATCGACTTCAGTGGGATCTAAAGACACTCAGTCCCTCTCAACATTGGGTCCTATATGAATATCAGAAGAATGCCTTGTTTTTATCTACTATTAAGAATCCAACAGTGAGGAAGTTGGTTGTTTGATAGACCAACCTTGAGTTCAGAATGCAGAAACTGTGGGAAATGCACACATCCTTGCTTCATGTGAAATGAGGAAGATGGCTAGTGATAAAGGTCCCTAATGCTATGCACAGCTCCCAGGGACAGAGTATTTTAAATCTGGTTAATCCTGTATGTTATGAAGCATTTTTCTGACTAACACTTGATTTATCTTCTGTGTTTGTGACGTTAACAAGATGGCATAATTTAGAATTTGATTTCTCAATCTATGTGATGATCTCATGCACCATACCGACAGGGGGGAAAAAAATTCAGGCTTCCCCTTCCTGTATAGGATCGTGGTTGAGAACCCACAATTTAGATCACTTCTCCGTGTTCTGTCCTTTGCACACATCAGGAGACTATCCGTTTGTACAGTCTTGTCTCTTTATCCATAAAGAAGAGTGAACTGGTTGGTAATTACTGTAGAATCAGAGTACTTCACCTTAAGGGAGATCTTGGCTAAAAATGGAATATAAAGCTCATTGCAAAACAGGATTCAACTTGTAAAATTAAAAACCATGCTCAAATTGTTGATACATTACTCTAGAAATAACTTTATTGTTTTAGTGACTGTACCTTGATCTGTGTGAGTTGATGGACAATGACAATCTAAAAATAGGCTAGAAAGATAAGTCAATTCTTGCTGATACAATCTAAGCCACCTTTTTAATAAAAGCTTTCTACTTGCAATACTCTGAATCTTCTTATATGGATTTGAAAACCTGTCAAGAGTGCCAATTCTGCTGGCATTTTAAGGGCCCAATGTTCCACTCTGTTACACCACCATAAAACCAGTGTAACTGTGTTGTAGTCAGTGGAATCACACCACGGGAAAACCAGTAAAGCACCAGGCCCTTAAATCACATTTTTTGCAGAAGTTAGTTTCAACCCTGTTAAAAGTAACTAAATCGTGATAGGTTTCAGAGTAACAGCCGTGTTAGTCTGTATTCGCAAAAAGAAAAGGAGTACTTGTGGCACCTTAGAGACTAACCAATTTATTTGAGCATAAGCTTTCGTGAGCTACAGCTCACTTCATTGGATGCATACTGTGCGTAAATCGTGATAATATCTCTCACCCACATTAGCAACAAACAGTTAAAGTGACAACTGAGTAACAATGGAGATTTAAGTGAGCTGTAGCTCACAAAAGCTTATGCTCAAATAAATTTGTTAGTCTCTAAGGTGCCACAAGTACTCCTTTTCTTTTTAGTGGAGATTTAGCCTTTTAATCAACAGTTGCTTTTTTAACTAAACCCAGATGCCATTCATATGATATTGGGAAGGCAAAGTAACTGATTACTCCATGATTTGTACCAAGTTCAAGTACAAAAGCCAAACTCTGGAATGTTTTTGGTATTCACATTTCAAAAGGAACCATTTGCAGCAAGCTGAAATCTGTGCAGACAACTGTAGTCAGATAACAGTTAAAAATAGTGTGTTTTGGCTCTACTCCTACTGCCGTTAAATTTAAATTCTTAAATAGCAGGGAGTAAGAGTTGAGGTTTGAGAAACAGTAATTTTGTGATTATTTTACAAGGATCGAATTGTTCTGTCATCAAATTTGCATTTCAGTCAGCATTACAGTATGAAAATATAATTAGAAACTGCAGCTCAAATCACTGAATGCAACATTTTCCCAAAGGGAGCACAGAAAAGAAGCTGCTCTTGTTAAAATTGGAGCTGATGGTGAAATCCTATATTTGGAAAATATGAACATATAGTTGTAGAGTTCCTTTCATTTCTGTGGTCTCAACTCTCCTTTTGACTTTCTGCTGAACTTCATTTTTTGGTGAGATTCACTTCCACAAAAACATTTAGTCATTTAAAGCAAAAGTGCCCAGTACCTGTTCTGTAGGATTTCAGCCTGACACAGCTATGAGTTACTGAATATTTTTCAACCACAAAATGACATTGAGATAACGTTACGAATCTGACTTACACCCAGAAAAGCCAGGAAGCTTGTCACTTGGACTGAAACGTTGCCTTTAATCTGCCCCAGCGGCAATGCCATAAACTGACACCCAATGTCAGGAATCCCCAGCAACATCTGGTCTCAGTGGGATGAGTAAAGGATGGAGTTCAAGGTTTTACTCAGTAGTTGTTTGCTTCTGGAAGTTTAAGACTTAGTAGTATGTGTTCACAATGTAATTGCGTGAGTCTCACTGATTTCAATCCCTGAAGTTATTGAAACTTCTTGTTGTTTTTAAGATTGCGCTGGTATTGACTGGAAATACTAGAAAAGTATTAACTGGAAAAACGTGCATCTTTGAAATACTAAAGGTTCAGGGTATCTTTAGATCTGGATTCATGTTGACAGATACCCTCTGAGTTTACTCAGCTCATCCCTTTGGAGTGTGCTTCAAGGAACAAATCCTGCCCACCACTTTAGGTATACGGCAGAACCAGAGCAGTCTCTCTCTCTAGAGGATGGGGTCCAGGAAATGGGGAACACATTCAGTGCACAGACACTCTGCACACACCACTCACTGGTTCGTCACAGAAACTCCCTGTCCTCCACCAGAGGGAGCTTTAAAAATGGGGCACAGGTGGGACAGAAGAATAGAAAATGTTCCTGTGGATCTGTGACAGTGCAGATAATGGGCAAACTTGCTATATTTGCCTGTGTTGAGCCCAGTTACTGGTGACACTACTGCAGCTATAGAGTGTTCTGAGGAATAGGATTCTGCTCCTGTGACAGCCCTGGGACACCTTTCCACCATGACTGTCCATATACTTCTGCTTGGCACAGGGGAGAGAATTTGCATCATGGTTACTATTTAGAGAAGTGCACGTACCATTATCTGGATCTATTTCATTATATTTAATAAGTAATCACAGCATACACCACAGTGTGTACTGGGAAAGAGTTTTCATTACAGGTAAATGACCCTTCCCGCTGTCAAGGCTTCATGGTAGTGGTGCACAGAGGGGACTGGGAATGCATGCAGGTTGCACAGCCCCTTTTTGTCTACTCTGTTAGTCTGGCATAGACGGGAACGCGCATTGGGCCTGAATTTATGCGGATTTGGATAGGGGATGCAGCAGGAGCAGCTGTCTCTATTCCAGCCCATGGAGAAGTTCACTTTGAATATGCATGGAATTATAGGGGTGCCAATTTTAATTGGCTGTATTCCTGGAGGTTTTATCACATGACATCTTTGATTCCTGGAGACTCCAGGACAATCCTGGAGGGTTGGCAACGGTAAACCAGATTCAGTCTGTGGTTAAAAACCTTTGACACAGTCATTAGGCCTACTTGGTATGTGCTTTTAAATGTCCGTAACTGCTGTTCAGTTTTTTTAAATCACAGCATAGTTACACTGGGTAAAATTTTAGTGGGCCTTAGGCACTTTTGAAAACTGTATCTGCTGTGTTTACTAGGGTGTGCTGTGGGCCTGCTGAACCCCATGTAGAGAACAAAACTGTTTGAAAAATACAGGAAAACAAAAGGCTTCTGAAATTAGTAAACGTTTGTAACTTTTGCTGTCCTTTAAAAATAGGTTAAAAAATTGGTTTGTCTTTTGGAAGATACGTAACATAGAAATGCTAGAAGTTTTCCTGGGGCTGAAGAAAAACACAAGCAGGTGCTGCTGAAGAATCAAGAGTTTGTTCTTAAGGGCTTCAAGGTGGCTCTCATAAAAGAGTAGAGTTTGAAAAAACACAAGATTAAGTATCCATGAGCTTTTGTTAGACAAGCATATAAGATAATTTAAGTGCTAGCACTTGCGTTCCAAAGAATTTTAAAGCAGAAACATTTCAAAATAAATCCCGGCTAGATTCTTCATTCATAGGGTTCCCTCAACCAATGAAGGCAGTAGAATGAAGCAGCTTTTCCTAGTTAATTGAGAGCTCATTTGTAACTCTTCCAAAGTTGCTAAAACACAGTGGGCAGGTCTCACTTGAAGTGTCTAACTTAAAGGCACACTCGTAGTCATTTGAACTGTGACACAATCCTGAAAATGTTTCATTCCAAAATATTCTGTTTGAGTTTATGTTGTATGAATATTCCTGATGGCCAACTCCAAGATGGGGGGTGCCGCGGGAGGGGAATGAACTTGAAGCTGTTTATTTCTACAACTCATTTATGCCTGTTTTCACAGCATTATTCTTTTGTGTAGAATGGTAGCACGATTGAAGAATTCTCTCTAGCTTTGCCATATTAGTAAGCACAGGTCCAATTAAAGCAATTATAATTCAGCAGAGATGTCTGCAGTCTTCTGTATATGTCTGTCAAGTTTTCTAATCACAACTGTTTTATGTGTGCGTTTATATATAAACCCACATGGACCCTGCTAATGTATTGACAGTTAAGGGTTCAGTTGCATCCTCGTAGAACTTTCCCATGTGTATCTGGGCTGTGGTGCATGAGAGCAGAGTATGAAATTGTAGCTGGCTTGGAATGAATCTTGAAACCCGTCTTTGGTCTACTCCTTGCTTGTGTGTCATCATGTAGGTCTGATCTTAAGAGGTGCTGAGAACCCTCAATGCCCACTGACCTCAGCCAAGTGCTAAGAATGTCACAATATTATAAAAACTTGCTGTTTCATTCTGGTATGCTGGAGGGCTTTCATATCTGAAAATCCAAAATATGTGGCAGAGTGAGTAGTGTTTCTTAGCACACTGTATGTTCCATCCCCTCTAATTCTGACATATTTGATAGGATTGTTCAATTCTTGGATTATTCAATAATTGACCTGAGTAGCAAATCATTCAGCAGAAAGTCCTTGCAGCAGACAGTGTCAAAAGCTGATTATCCACCAGGAGCCCCCAAGTCTTTTTCAGAGTCTCTGCTTCCTAGAATAGAGTCCTCTGTACTGCAAGTCTGGCCTACGTTGTTTGTTCCTGATGTGTATATTTATAGTTAGCTGTATTAAAACACATTTGCTTGTTCCCAGTTTACCAAATGATTCAGATAGCTCTGTGTCAGTGACCTGTCCCCTTCATTATTTACCACTCCCCCAATTTTTATGTCATCTACAAACTTTATTAGTGATTTTGTTTTCTGCCAGGTCATTGATAAAAAATGTTCCATAGTGCATGGCCAAGAATTGATCCTGGCAGGATCCCACTAGATACACACCTACTTGAAGATGATTCCCTGTTTACAGTAATGTTTTAAGACCAATGACTGCGAGTTGGCCTGTAGTGGTGTTGTCCACCTCTAATCATGCCCATATAATGTATGTGAATGTTTGAGCAAACCATGTTAATTAAAAAACAAAGTTATTTTTAAAGGACGGTGATAGAAGAGTTGCTGATGTGTGTGGCTGTTTGCTCAGCATTTGGTCAGCCCTTCATTAAACACTGGAGTCTTTGTGGGAAAACTCTGCTTTACATTATTCTAAAGATCTCACTGAAAAGCAAATTTTAGTGTGTAATTAATTGTCACATTACAGCTTCAAACATGCCAGGTACATAAGGTAAAATGCACATTGTTCTTGGTACACTTTTCAGCACAATGGTCCATTGTGATTTCAGTAGAAACTTTGCAAACTTGAGCAGTGTGCTGGTTCCACAGTCGCTGGAGAGGAGGAGCAGCAGCAAAATAGTAAAAGATTTATTGTTAACATTGTAAAGGGTTACAGCATTTTCCAGATTGGCATTTATTCCTTTTGTTCACTTAGTTCTCCTGTGCTTTTACAGTATTTTTCCAATTACTCATTTCTTGCCCGGAATAACATTTTTAACAGAAGGAATTGCTTGAACTTGAAGAAGAGGGGAACACATAGCCAAATTGGACAGCTGTATGTCTGGTGTGTCAGTGTAAGGGCACATTCTGCACTAAAATTCTGTCATTTGTTTAATTAGAGATGATAAAACTGCCCATTCTCAGTATTTGGGTGATATAATAACTTTCATATCCCCAGAATTAGCTTGATAGTTCATAGAATATCAGGGTTGGAAGGGACCTCAGGAGGTCATCTAGTCCAACCCCCTGCTCAAAGCAGGACCAATCCCCAACTAAATCATCCCAGCCAGGGCTTTGTCAAGCCTGACCTTAAAAATATCTAAGGAAGGAGATTGCACCACCTCCCTAGGTAACACATTCCAGTGTTTCACCACCCTCCTAGTGAAAAAGTTTTTCCTAATATCCAACCTAAACCTCCCCCACTGCAACTTGAGACCATTCCTCCTTGTTCTGTCATCTGCTACCACTGAGAACAGTCTAGATCCATCCTCTTTGGAACCCCCTTTCAGGTAGTTGAAAGCAGCTATCAAATCCCCCCTCATTCTTCTCTTCCGCAGACTAAACAATCCCAGTTCCCTCAGCCTCTCCTCATAAGTCATGTGTTCCAGTCCCCTAATAATTTTTGTTGCCCTCCGCTGGACGTTTTCCAATTTTTCCACATCCTTCTTGTAGTGTGGGGCCCAAAACTGGACACAGTACTCCAGATGAGGCCTCACCAATGTCGAATAGAGGGGAACGATCACGTCCCTCGATCTGCTGGCAATGCCCCTACATATGCATCCCAAAATGCCATTGGCCTTCTTGGCAACAAGGGCACACTGTTGACTTATATCCAGCTTCTCATTCACTGTAACCCCAGGTCCTTTTCTGCAGAACTGCTGCCGAGCCATTCGGTCCCTAGTCTGTAGCAGTGCATGGGATTCTTCCGTCTTAAGTGCAGGACTCTGCACTTGTCCTTGTTGAACCTCATCAGATTTCTTTTGGCCCAATCCTCTAACTTGTCTAGGGCCCTCTGTATCCTATCCTTGCCCTCCAGCGTATCTACCTCTCCTCCCAGTTTAGTGTCATCTGCAAACTTGCTGAGGGTGCAATCCACACCATCCTCCAGATCATTTATGAAGATATTGAAAAAAACCGGCCTGAGGACCGACCCTTGGGGCACTCCACTTGATACCGGCTGCCAACTAGACATGGAGCCATTGATCGCTACCCCTTAAGCCTGACAATCTAGCCAGCTTTCTATCCACCTTATAGTCCATTCATCCAGCCTATACTTCTTTAACTTGCTGGCAAGAATACTGTGGGAGACAGTGTCAAAAGCTTTGCTCATTCCCCGAGTCTACAGTTGGGTTTCCATGGCTATATTGATATTTTGCATGCACAGCTACAATTGCTCTAACTCCATAAAATGATGTAATATAGATGTAAGTAACTTTTTAAGAAATTGAACCTTTAACATGTGTGAATGGCTTCTAGCTACAAAAAAGATGTGTTTACTGTACATAGTGCGAGGCTTTGCTGCAGGATCATGTATATCTCCTGTAGGGCACCTTTGTGTTTGCAGTTGACTAGAATCATTGCTTCTTGATGGCATGCAACAATTAGGGACAGAAAGGGTTTTTTGTATGGAGAAATAATGGCAAAGAAACATAACCGTGGAGCCAGGCAGACAGCCCTTGCTGAGTTAATTTTACTGAACCCTATCTTCAGTTCTCACTGTATCTCCTTTATACCTCTTAAAGCTGACCCAAGAGGACAGCTGGGATTTACCATTATAAAGGAAAAGGGCCAGATGGCATAGAGCCAGTGTATGCCACCCATCCATTAGCCCCTAGAGTGGGTGTGTGTGTCATGGATAGGAGGAGACATAGCCATATTTGCTAGCCATCTATACTGGAGGGAGGCCAAGGAAATGCAGAGATGATCCAAAGATGAAAAAACTAATACCATAGCAATGGCTTCCCATCCTCATGTATAAAGGATCTCCCTTTGTTACTTCCTTGCTGTCATGGAAGTGTTGATTCACTTATCACTTAGGGTATGTCTACCCCACAGTGTTACTACAGCAGGTGTAGACACACCTGAGCTAGCTTTGATCTAGCTAGCTCAAATAACAATAGCAGTCAAGCCACAGGCTAGCCACTCCAGTGCATACCCAGGACCCTGAGTGGACTTGTATAGCCCATGCTGCAGCAGCTTCACTGCTATTGTTGTTCAAGCTAGCCTGATCAAAGCTCAGGTGTTTACAGTACCACACAGTCACACCTCAGTCTGCAGCATAGATGTACCCTTGGATTAAAAACAACAACAGATTCCTGCTGAATGTGATGCTTTGGTAGATTAGACAGGTCACCCCATCACCATCACTCACCCTGCCATGTGCCACTGTGGAATCACCCATACTACTGGCAAACCAAGCCCAGGTTTGGGCTCAGATTGACTGCAGCTGACAAAAAGAGGTATAACTGACACCCCTGTGTAACAGCATGGCCCCCTGCCCTGGAGGGGAGGATTCACTGAATGGAAGGACAGGGAGTGGCACCCCAGCCTACTCTCCCTCAATGCTTCTGTCAGAGAGATTCTTGATGAAGGCTCTGTGAGGACCTCTGCCATTAGAGGCTGATGTGATGATGTGTTGAATCTGAACATCCCTGAGCCATGCCTCTTTCCTGGCCAGCACCAGCCAGGGTTGGCTTTTCAGGCCCCAAGGCATTCCCTCCTCCCAGAAGAGAAGAAATTGTGGCCATTTTCCCCCTCCTCAATTTCCACCCTTTTCATGTGTTTTGCTTCTTGGTTTTTCTGTTTTTCTCTTTCTAAAGGGGAGAAGGGAATTTAGCCCTAGGATTTTTTCAGTCCTGATTGCTGGTAACTTCAGAGTACTCCAAAACGCCACCACCAGTACCACCACTATTCACAACAGGAACAGAATATGAGCTCTTCTTGAAAATCATGCCAGCTAAAGTGACTTTAGGCATCAAAAGTAATAATATGATGCCATTTCCACACTGATATAGAGTTAAAATAGGGGAGGATAAAGCTTCATCACCAAAGTCATGATCCTCTAGATCTTGGGTTTGATAATATGGGCCTCTGCTTGTTTGTCCACTTGAAAGACTACCTGACTGCTCCTAAGACTATTCTCCTCAGACTCGAGGGCCTCTCTTCCAGCAAAATGGGAAACCTCAGAGAAACTACAAGTCTTTCTGAAACTCAGCAGTCAGGTGGGTCCAATCCCTTACGGTGGCTACTGTGCAGCAAATCTGCCACTTCCTCCTACATGAGTATAGATAGCCAAGACAAGCCTGAAAGAGAGGCAGTTCAAGTCACCAGAAATACAGTGATGAACCTTTTAAAATGTGGACTCTCACTTAAAACCTTTTAAGTGAAAGATGTGATGAATATGACATGATTAGGAAAAATAGCAACAAACCACGGAATGACTAAACACAGATATTTCAGGATAGTTATTCTGTAAATGAGTTGGCTCTCTTATTATCGTTTATAATTTGTATTATCATAGCATCTAGGAGCCCTATCCTAGTCATAGACCAGGACCTCCTTGTGGTAGGCACTGTACAAACACAGAACAAAAAGATGAAAGCTTACACTTGAAGTATAAGACAAGAGACATCAGATGGATAAAGACAAATGGGGGAATTCAAGGAAACAATGAGACAATATTGGTCAGCATGATAGACAGTGGTCTCAGCAGATATATTAGTAGAGGGATAGTATCATGTATGCCATTGACCTAAGCTTGTGCAGAATGGGTTTATCCACTTTGATGATGGTTTGATATACAGGTTTCACTCAGTTTTAGGGTTTTCTTGTTTATCGGGTATCCATTTTAATAGCTTATAAATATGTGAAAACGTGCAGACGTGTACAAAACTCTCATTTTATTTTATTTTATTTTATTTTGTAATCTCTCTAGAATGAGTATGTGGCTTTTGTCCATATTAATCATCTCAATTATAGATTGACATGACAACAATTCTTAAGAAAAAGGTATAAGAGAGAGGACACACGTTTTGACATCTTCCTGCTATGGGTCAACAGGTCTGTACTGTATCACATGAAAAATTGGCTTAATGTCAGACAACAGCTTGACACCGTGCAGTACATGATAATGGCTGTGTCTTCGCAATGCTTTACAGTGTTTGTATTTCAGTCCAGGGAGGGATGCTATGAGGTAATGTCAAGATGCTCTCTTATGGCATTGACTGAGGAAAAAGAAAAGAGTTCTGGCTGCAGTTTACACTCATTGCTCCTGGTTTATTGAACTCAACCGTTATGTTTTCAGTATTGGGATTTAACTTAAATTGAACGTAGCTCTAAGGAGAATCTTGTGTGGGGAGCACTTACTTATTGCTGTTCCTTGCAGAACTCTTTTTAAGACTGCTTGATTCCATTATTATGTTCCACATTTGACATGGAACTGAGATGGGCCATTTTTTCCTTCCCTCAAATTTCCCAGTAAAATCAACCTTCCTTCAGTGACGTGCCCCTCCCATCCTAAAGGTGTGGCAGCCTCCCTTACGGCGGGCATGTCATTAATCCTACAAGTCACAATACTGGCCTGATTTTAGGCTTTGTTGCAGACTGGAAACTTGGATCAGAGTCATTAAAAGGTTTGTTAAGGTGCATGAAGAGGGTGCATTCAGGAGAGGTAGTGTGGGTTGGTGGCTAGGATGTTAGACTAGGTGTCTTCAGGTTTGGGTTCAAGTCCCAGCTCTTACCCTGACTTGCTTTTTGATCTTAGGCCAGTGAATTAACCTCTATAGCAGGCGTGGCCAACCTGTGGCTCCGGAACCACATGCGGCTCTTCAGAAGTTTAATATGCGGCTCCTTGTATAGGCACCAACTCCAGGGCTGGACCTACAGGCGCCAACTTTCCAATGTGCCGGGGGGCGGGCAGCTCACTGCTCAACTCCTGGCTCTGCCACAGGCCCTGCCCTCACTCCACCCCTTCCTGCCCCCTCCCCCTCCCCTGCAGTGCCCTCGCTCCTCCCCTTCCCCCCCCCCCCATCCTCCTGCACACCACAAAACAACTGATCGGGAGGTGGAGGAGGGAGCAGGAGGCACTGATCAGCGGGGCTGCTAGTGGGTGGGAGGTGTGTAGGGGGGGTGGGCTTTGATGGCGGGGCTGCTGACGTATTACTGTGGATCTTTGGCAATGTACATTGGCAAATTGTGGCTTCTCAGACTCAGGTTGGCCACCTCTGCTCTGTAGCCTTTACAGTGAAGTGAAGATAACTTATCCAGTGCTTTCAGTTTTGTTGCGTGGAAAGCCCTGTATCGGTGCTCCTTGTTTTTATTCATGATCTTACATCAAAGTCTTGTGAAAGTCAGTGATTTTGGTTGAGCTACATTTTTGAGAGTCTTTGGGTTTGTTGAAACCAAAACCAGGGGCATGAACCCATGAAAATGAAAAGGTTCAAAACCTCCACCTGAAAACAGAAACTGCAGTGTTCTGCATTCCTCTAACTAATTTAGGGGACTTCTTGGAAGTAAGTCTGTCATTTTTCCACAGTGATTAAATATCTTTCACACAACACAAACTGCTGTCTGTGGTGAAGGGTTGATGTGTCTGAGTGAAATCCAAGGAAACTGGACAACGTGTAATAGTGCTCCTTTATTGCACAATAAGACAGCTGATAAATTTGGTAATAAACACTATTCAACTGGCCTTATATTTCATCAGTGTTTGTACTGATTGTTCTTTAGCCTTTGCATTTTGCTAAGATTGTTCTATTAAGCTGTCAGTGTTCTCCAAATTGCCATTGCTCAACTGCACATAATTCACTATTCCTTACTAATTAAGTTGGTTATCAGATTTTGCTGATGGGTAATTTTGTTCAAGACTTCACAGGCGCTGCTAAATTTGTTCATGTAAACAAATAGTAACGTGCTTTTCTCTGTTATTATGAAGATTAGATTAGGAAAAGTTTTTATCCCTTTTCTGGAAAGCTTAACAATAGCTGCCATGTAGGCAGATATTTAGAATTTCCACAGGTGTCTAGCACAAAAGGATTCAAAACGATACTGTTGTCTGACACGCTTATTCCTGAATGTATTAGCCTTGACAAGCTCTGGGTAATTGGATGGCTTGTCATGTCTGTAAAATACGTTATTTCTTTTAAAAAAAAAAAAAATCCCCCACTGCAAGGAAAAATTGTCAATAGAAGACAATTTAAATTGGTTAAATTTGTTAAGAAAAGTGCAATGCACTGTGGAAACCTTTATTGCATTTCATTTTAAGTCACTGTATCTAACATCCAAAGATCATCAGTTTACTCTTAAGTAAACAGCAAGATCTATTGTACAAGTTTTAACAACATAGACCTTCTCCAGAAAACATGCTCACATAAACTAATTGGGTTTAGGGTTTCTAATGGGAAAACTGGATAATCGAATTACACTTCCCCTGAGAGAAATTGGCATCAGATTATTTCATTTAGGTTTTCTGATAACAGCTCTTACTGAACAGATAAGAATCAACACTTTTTTTTCCTGCCCTAAAAGATATTCATAATATAGCCAAACTGTGGGCAGTGAATTCAGCTGATGGGTAATATATCTATCACTCTCGTTTTGAAGAAGACAGTTTCATTTTATTAGGCTTTGCTCCCATGTCCCAGTAAGAAAGCAGCAAATCCAGTGGTGAGCTGGAGCCGGTTCGCACCAGTTCGCTAGAACCGGTTGTTAAATTTAGAAGCCCTTTTAGAACCGGTTGTTCCATGAGGGACAACAGGTTCTAAAAGGGCTTCTAAATTTAACCGACCAAAAGTGGCGCCTTAGGTGCCGACTCCATGGGTGCTCCAGCCCTGGAGCACCCAAGGAGAAAATTTGGTGGGTGCAGAGCACCTAAGGCGCCACTTTTGATGTGATCAGTGGGGGAGCGGCTGCTCCCGCCTAGCTACCCTCCCCCGCCCCTAGAAGCCAGAGGGACCTGCCGGATGCTTCCTGGGAGCTGCCCCAAGTAAGCACCTCCGGGACTCCCCACCTCGCCCCCCGGCAGGTGCCTCCGGCTCGGCGGGGCGGGGTGGGCACCCACTACGGTGGCCCACGAGACCCTCCTGCCTGGTTCTGGGGGCAGTCAGGGGAGGGAGGTGGATGGGACAGCGGTCCGAGGCATAGGGGTGGGCAACAACCCCCTCGTGAGGTGAGGAGGGAACCCGTTGTTAAGATTTTGGCAGCTCATCACTGAGCAAATCTCTTTTCATTTGAAGACTTCTGGAATGTGTTCCACTTAAAAGAAACACAATGAGATACATTGGTAGCACTTGCTAGCTCATCATGGTGTGCTGATATTTCAAATCCAGGAAAGGGAATTTTAGAGGGCAGAACAAGAAGCTCAATCCAAGGTTGCCTTCTGGAGCTATGACTCCCTCCCAGCCTTGTTCTGCCCTGCATTATTTTGACCAATGGCAACCCTTCAAACAGGTTAACCTCTAACTATTTGTAAGTAATCACATGATTGCTATAGATCTCAGCTGGACATATATACTATATGCAGCAGCATCTGAAGAATTTTTTAATGATTTATAACAATGCCTCTCCTGATTAAAATTAGCGTTCACATTATTTGAGGGATACTGGGAGTGAGAAGGCGCATGGAAAGGTAAAAATTTTTGCTCTTCTACTAAAGTGCTACACATGGACTGCTCTGCTATTTACTTATTACTACCATCTACAAAGCACTTTTCAAATATTAATTATCTGAGGATCATTTTTATTTCTAAATGTAAAGAAAGCGAGGATTCACTGGTTGGTGACAGCAGAATCTGGCCCACAAACAGCAAGCTAGGCAGCAGCTTGGTCTTCGAGTTAGAGCATAGACGGGAGTAAGGAGATGCAGGTTGTAGGCCTGACTCTACTGCTCTTTGCTGGGGCCTTGGGCAATCGCTCGATGTGAGATTTTCAAAACTGCCTAAAGACCTCACTTTCATATGTGGTTTTTTTAGGCACCTAATGGTGCAGACTGAAAATCTTACTAGGTGTTGATCTGCCCCTATTGGGGAATGAACGTCTTTGAAAATCGGAGCCAAAATGATTTAGGAGCACAGGTTCTATTGACTTTGAAAACTGGGTGCTTTTTGAAAACCCCATACTTAATCTCTGTGTTTCATTGTCTTCACCTCTACAATAGGGATAACACTTACTAATTGCTATAGAGTGCTCTGAGATCTTCAGATGAAAATGCTAAGTTGCTTAAATACAAAGTATTCTTACTGCATTCCATAGAGCAGGTAAATAAAACATTTTTACAAAAACAGATTTTTATATGAAGAATGAATTGCCCCTGGATTAATGCTATATGTCCTGTGGGTACTGAGTGGAAAATTAGATAAATGATTTCACTTATAGAGAAAACATACTGTTTAACAGATTTGAACAACATACTAAGCAAAGCCTCTTGGTTTTAAGGTTAAATTCTGTTGGCTGTGGTTTTTTTTATTCAGATTACCTTTAAATCCTAATTTCAATTAAATTTTGCACTAATTGTATTGTTGCTTCTAATGCTCTCTAATGCTTGAACTGACATAGCTTACTGACTCTTTTGACCTATCCAATTTGTTACGGTATGTGATCATCCTCTTACACAACACTGTTTTACACTTTTGATGCAACGGAGTATTGATTTGTAACTATCAAATGTTATCTACTTCAGATGAAGGTTGAGATCCGATAAATTACAATCCCTTTACATTACTGGCTTTGGAGTGAATATTGGTAACATTTTCTGCACTGGATGCAGTAAGCACTGGACAGTTTGGATAGCTCCTTCTTTTCCAAGGTACCAGCTGTTTTTGAAAATGCTACTTCATGGCCTCAAAAAGGAGGCATTTATCAAACTCAGTCCCCAACCTACACCACCTATGGGGATTGTTGACTTTAGATTTACACTTTGGTTTTGTTTGATTTGTTTTTTTTTAAATGTACCTAAATGTTTTTATTATAGCTAATAAAGTGAAGGGCCACTGCACTAATTTGAAGCTTATTACAAGCAGGGTCTATCGAGGTTTCCATATCAGGTAGTTCTGCCAAGACACTTCACTTCTGACCGGCAACATCTCTACAACTTCAATGTGGGACGTTTCTTAAACAAAACTTGTGAATTGTGGAGATGTAAATTGGGTGTTAGATGATGTGAATTTTGCTCTACGTACGTTCTTATGTCAGTGGGTGGTTTAAAACTAAATTCTAGATTCAGATTACTAAACTCATTATTCAGGGTCAATGTTTTGAGAATGTGGATATAGGAGTGAAAATTCTTTCATGCTCTGGACTATGGTGCAGAGACCTTTGTTGAATTGCAAAGCAGAAACAAAACATGGTGGTTGTCCTTCACTAGTCCTGTATGTTCGTAAATGTCATGGCCAGGTCATTGGTGGCCAGACCTAGTAGTCAGAGCCAGAATCCACAGTCCTCAAGATAGGAATCAAGAGTCAGCTGGCAAGGAATCCTGGAGGTCAGAAGCAGGACACCGACTGTAAATCAGAACCACGAGTTGGGAACCAGAGTCAGGCCAGGTCAGGATATCTGGGGTTCAGAGGCAGGAGCCAAACTGAAGGTTCGGAACCACAAGTCAGATGCCAGAAATTCAAGCCAGGGAAGCAGGAGTGGGTAAATAGGTAGCACAAGGCACACAGTCCAGAGCAGGATGGAACCCAATGATTCAGCAGTTTCCTGTTCCTGCTGCTAGTTTAAGTAGGGCCAGTGGGCCAATCAGCCACTCTGGGACTCTGCCAATCATACCTCAAGGGAGGAGCCTCACTGTGGGGCTGGGCTTTGTGGGTCTCAGGTGAGCTGTTGTCAGCAGGCTGCTAGGTAGAGGGTTGGAGCATGGCTGCTCCTATGGGGAGGGACTTGAGACCTATAGGTCATAATAGTAAAATGATTTTTCTGCTATTTCTTGCATTAAACTTGTAACACAACCCCACTCCCCGACAAAAAGCTGGCTTCCTTCCTTCCTTTATGTTGGAGGGCTTTGGCGGACATGGATGGATCACAAGAGCCTGAAAACCTGAGTGTGTCTTGTCCAGTCGCAAATAGAGGAAGGAGGGGCTGTTGAGTCTTGGACTGTATAATCCTTGTAATGTCGCAGGTCCCAGCTTTAGACTGAGCCAGCATATCCTCTCCTATACTTGGCCCTGGTGCTCTGTTCAGGCAGCACAAGGGGTTGGATTATGGCTGTAAACAAATACCTGAGGATTCCCCTCATGTTGGGAACTCCCTGCAAGCATAAACCCAGAGGAGGCAGCCCCTGCGCCAGCCACCCCTCCACTCCTGATGTAAGGAGGTTGGTGGACATTGTGTAATTGAGCTTCAGTCCACCACTGAGGTGAGGTCCCCAATTGACTTTATATCAGTGGCATCAGTTAGTGAAGCCCCTCGTCTTTATAGCTCCATGTCACTGAGATTGGGGCTGGGCTGGTGCAGAACCAGAGCTGTAGACAGTTCTTGAAGATCCCTCCTTCCCTTCCTTGTGCTGAGCAAAGCTCAGATACAGGGAAGAATCAAGCCTGGAATTTTGGGGTTTTGACATGAGAGTGGAACTTCTTAGAACTTGGTCTTTGTGTTGATGTGCTTTGTATCTGGCAAAATCAAGATTCAAAAAGTCACTTCACTGACAGAATGAGTTCAGATTTCAGTCCATCACATGCATAGTTAATGTGCTAGGAGATTAAGCTACTGTACCAATAAATTTGCTGACCTAATTTTGAGAAACATACAAGTTCCAGTCAAGTGAGGTTTCATGGCACGATACATTCCTTTCTTAATTCGTAATGTTTCAGACGAACAGTAAATTAAGATTTCCCCCAGGTAGCTGTTAAGCTGCTAGAATGTTCTCCTCTTCACGACACAGGCAAATGTAAGCAGATCTTGCAAGAGGAAGTAAATAGAGCAGCACTAAAACTTCCCTGCGCCTGCATCTGAACATCTGTTCGAACTTTTCACAGCCCTAATGTGAAAGTAAATACAAAGTAGGGATGGGAGAAATGGTTTGAGCAAAGTAAAAACCACCCCAAACCTTTGTACACCCATTGAACCAAAATGAAATGTTGTTTCAGGTTCAGAAAAAGTCACCCCTACTCCTGCCCTTTCCATCCATTTGCCTTTCCTTTCCCCTTCCTCTACCACGCCCAACCACCAGCTCCCATTGACCTCCCCTTTCTTGTGTGTTTGAATATCCAAAGAACACAACAAATCTTGCAAAGCCCCTGAGCAATCCCTGATTACAGCACTCCCAGAACTCTATGAATTCCCCACTTCACTTCATTTGCAATCCAGGGTGAGGGGCTGTTGTGTGTACTTGCTGTACATTAAAAGTGTGTCTGTAATGTGTATTTGCAAAACTAATAGGTCTAAATATTGTGCAAATCATTTCCTTCTCCCACTCCCTGAATGTTGCTTGTTTTGGGGTAAAAAAGGAACAGCTATTGGAACTAACCAAGACTAACCATGCCTATTGTCATACTGGGATACAATATTCACTTTGCTTTTATATTGTATCCCAGTACACCTTCCACCCTCCCGATTTGTCCCTTGTCATTCTTGTGTGTAAGCTCACTGGGGCAGGGATTGTCCCTGAATGTTTATGGCACAGTGGTATCCAATTCTGATTGGCTACATCAAGGATACATCTGAAGCTTCAGAGCAATCAGTATGAGCAAATCTAAATCTTCTCTGTCCTGGGGCTTGGGAGATCTGCTCTGCATTTGGGGTGCAATTGACAGGAAAGCCGCAACGTGCTGGGAGTTTCAAATTGAGACGCAGCAGCCTAGAGCTCAGCAGAGAGGCTGCCCTTGCTTGTCCTCAGCAGAGCCTCACAAGTAGAGGGGTGGGGGAATGGAACCAGTGACACACGTCATGGAAAAGGAGGTGGCTAGATGTATATAGGGTTGTTGTGGAAAGGGGGTAGGATATGTAATTTCAGACTCCGACCCATCTAATATATATTCTGTGGCTTAAAAAATTTCCCTCCTTCCTAGTTTATTTGGCCCCTGTGTTGCCCTTTCACAAAGACATCTGCAGGTCTTAACAGCTGGTTTATTTTCACCTATGATTAGACTGTCTTGTATGGTAAATTGGCCTAGTTTTCCATTTGTAACTTTAAATGCATTAAACTCTTTATCTGGCCAGGCTATTAGGGAAGTGCTGGTAGACATAGCCTCCAGGTGAAGTTGGTGCTTGTGGTTCTATCTGTTTTGGCCACATTTGGGTTGGTTGCAGGCTAAGATGAACTTTCCCTTCCCTCCAACTGACTGGCTTTACATTTTAAAAGGTAATATTTATATTCTAGACTTTTTAGTAATGTGCCTTGTAGGTACTATTCTGACACTGGTTCTAAACTATAATCGCTATATATGAGATGACTTGTTTGTTTGTGCTTTCTTTATACAAGATCAAATGTCCAGTGTACATATAACTGCACATTAAAAAGTGCTAATTGGAGTCTTATTGACATGAAAAACTCCAAGAGAAGAACCTCCCATTTTCTCTTCCTCCCCTGCCATACCAAATAAAGCTCATGATTTAATTGTCATCAGAATCCCAATGAATTACTCTTGTGTATACTGTCTGAGCATGCCTAACTCATCACAGTCCATGGGGAAATCAAAAGAAGCTTAAAACTTTTTGTGATACAAAGGCCCATTGGCAACAACTCTCTGTTAGCAACTCTTGTCAGGCCTGCCATACTCACTACACCTAATGCACTGTTGTCATGATATATACCCTAAAGGTGGCATGTAATACAGCATTGGAAAACGAATAACTCAGTGATCATTATTATTATTGCATAAGGTATGTAGAGGGTGAGTACAAAGAGTTATAAATATGTGCTAGAATTATGTTCTTAAAATGTGTTTGGCAAGCAGAGCATAAGCACAGTCTGCCTTAGACCAGAGGTTCTCAAACTGGGGCACACCCCTCTGGGGGGTGCAGAATGTATTCGGGGGGCATGGGGAGAGAAGGACCTTTAGTGTGGGGGAAGAACTTGCTGTGCACATTCAGAGCTGGGTGGCTGGAGAGTGGTGGCAGCTGCTGGCCGGGCACCCAAAGAGGTGAGGCGTATACTACTACAGACATAAAGAAGGAGGCGTGATCAAATGCATTTGACACCCACTGTCTTAAACAACGGAATGTGTATTTGCTTATCTGACCAGCCTGGTCATCAGGCAGAGACAATGAAGATACATTTACATAAAAAGTCAACAAAGCCATCAAACTAGCAAGTGGGGGAGAGCGCCTCTTAACTGTAAAGACGGGGGTCTGAACCTCAAATGATAAGCAGCTGTATCAACTGATTGTATACAATATTACTGTATTTTAAAAAAAAGGTCTTTTATGAATGCTGGTGAGACACTGGTGATTAACGTCATTGTGAAATGTCTGCATTAATACTATATGTGGAATTATGGATATTATGGTTTAAAGCTTATGACCAAACACAGGGAGAAACCGGTTTGCTCCCAGACAGGAGGGAAAGCACCTGTCTACCTGTCCCCAGTGTAAATTAAGCAGTGTGAAATCAAAACAATGGAAGCTCTATTTACATATGAATCAGCAGGGAGATAGGATGCCCATAAAAAGGGAAGAACAGTAAGAAGCCTTCCTGCCTCCTGAAACAGAGAAAGCGAATTTTGGAGTGGTAAGGGCGGGGCAAAAAGACATTTAAGTTATCCACCACTGGACACAGCCAGAGCTCTTGTAATCTGAGGAGAAAATGGGTCCTTCAGCCAAGGGGGTTGAAATCTCTGGGAACTGAGTTTAGGTGAGAAACCTGCTTAATCAAAGAGTGTAACTTGCTGAAATTAAGTTTTTATTTTAGAAGGATATTTTTACTTCTGTTTGCTTTGTAACCCTTCCTGTCTTTATTCCTCATACTTGGTATCACTTAAACCTATGATTTTTTGTTTAATAAACTTGTTTTACTTTTATTATAAACCAATGCAGTGCTGTGATTTAAAATTGCAGTGTTTGTCAAACCTGAGCGTCCTCTTTAAGGGGACAACAAACCTAATAACTTCTGTGACTGTTCTAGCAGAGGGCTGGATGCTGCAGGAAGACATCTCTGGGAAACTTAGGAGTTGGGGTTCACTGTTTTTGTAGCCTGCATGGCAAAGTTTTGCCTGGCACAGTCCTGAAGAATTTGCTGGCAAAACAGATGAGTTGGTTTGTCAAGGTGTTGTCACACAGCTTATCAGAAGAAAAACTCTCACTTGCTGAGGCTGAGGGGGTAATATAATAACTCTCAATTCTGGGAACCTCAGCAGATTGTCACATTTGCAGATGATTCTGGGGAAATTCGGGACTTGGAGGGTTCTGGCCTCACTTTGCAAAAAGTAACTCTTTGGTGGAAGCCAGGGTGTGACCTGGATGCTGGCTATTGGCGTCAGGGCAGTGAGCACAGAAGCATGTCATTTAAGGCACGCAATGTTGCAGGGCAGGCAGTGACACAGCCCCTACTGTCTAGGTTGAACCCCAAAACGTCACACTCTTACTGACTGTCATTCCTGCCTATCTAGCAACTTGTCTGACCCGTTTGCTTGAGCCTAAGATGGAGGCAAGCCCCGACCTGCTCAGACGTAGGCTGGGGTTTAACTAGGTTGCACATACAAACCTCAGACCATGTTCTCAAAAAGTTCAGGAGTATGAGCTGAGGTTTATCTTTAAGTAACCAGCCCCCCAGCTCCCCTTGTTTCCCCTTATCTGTTTATTCCTAGACCTTCTACCATTTGGGATTTGGAAAGATATGTTTGGTAAAGAAAGTATAATATTGGGGTTGGATATTAGCTGGACTCTGTGGAAGCATACTTTCAACCTTGTCTCTTGGTGGAATTATGGATATTATGATTTATATGCACCGTGTTTGCCATTTAATATGGAGAGAGGTTTCTTAATGGACTATGGTTTGGTACAATACCTGAGCAGGTTGCGGTTCATTGCTAGCCTACGCGCTTTCTCTCAGTGCCGTCCATTTCAACAGTCTTTTGTCTGTAAGTATTTTTTCACTTACATGAGTCCTGATCCCAGTTGTTTTGTGAGCACCAGGTTTGTATAGTCACCTACTGCCAGTGTCTGAGGCCGTCTTGCCACTCTGTTACAACTTTTATTCTAACTGATAACATGGATTTTACTAATGATCCTTTTCCTCTCCAGTTGTGCATGATCGGCATGCTGCATGTATGGCAATTTACACTTCAGATTAGAATATCTGATGCGTAATCTTGGGTGGTATAGCACAAGCCAAGGGGGACAGCGCAGATGTCTTAGAGGTGAGGAGTATAGTTGCGGGGGGGGGGGGTGACTTTCCACTATTTATTACAAAGTTTTCCAGTGATTTTCTCAATGGTGTCATCAAAAGTAAGGATTTCTATTAGTACTCCCTTTGTTAGAGTAAGGAATTCTGGATATAGACTATGTTGATATGCCTGGCAATGCAATTTTATGCCTATCGCACTAGATCCTCAGTTGGTGTAAACTGTACAACTCCATTGACTTAAAGGAAGCTACATCACTTTACATCGGATGAGGATCTGGTCAGTGCAACCACATTACTATTTTGAAAGTCAGCCTTTACAAACAGTTTTCACAATATGATATCAGAAAGACTACAATTTCCCATTAGTTAGAGCAGCTTTTGAGAGAGACTGTTGTGTGTAAAATGTTGCCTTCTCCCAATAACCATGTATCGTATGTTTTAAAAGAGATTATAATAGAAGGACAAGAGTGTGCATTAAATCTTCGATATTTTTCAGCTCTGGTAAAGAGATAAGATTTTTACCTTGAATTATAACTGCAGATTTTTCCTTTTTTGCTAGGCTAGTATGTCTGTTACCATGACGACAGCCTTCAGAATTTTCCAGTTATTTTACATTCATTAATAGGAGTAAGACAACAGATGTATAATTATGCTATTCTTATTCAATCCACCAAATTGCAGTTGACACTTCTAAAACCTTTTCAGTTAAAAAAAAATATATTTTTACTGTTTATCATTTTCCTAGCAACAGATATGGGAAGATAATTCTTTTAGGACAAACGCATACAGAGGAATTCATAGAGAGGGAAATGGAGGTGAGGAACACAAAGAAAAATTATACAGCTTTTGAGAGAAGTAATCAAAAGAGAACCAGTAGCATGGACTAATAAATAGGATTCTGGGACTGGCAGTCAGAGGAGTAAGTTCTAGCTCTAGTCTCCATCTCTGACCTGCTGCATGACTTTGAGCAAATCATTAGACCTCTTTGTGCCCCTGTTTTCCCTCCCAGAGGGAAGGTCTTTATAGCAGGGACTGTCTCTTACTATGTGTTTCTTTAGTGCCCAGCACAAGGAGGCCCCAGTCTTGGGTAGGACCTGTAGGGTATGTCTACCTTGCAGCGGGGAGTGATGCTCTGGGTAGCAAGACTTATGCTAGTGGGGCTCAAGCTACTGCACCAAAAATAAGTGTGGACACAGTGCCTTGGGCTCTCAAGCCAAGGGGGTCAGGTGTAGGGTTGCCAACAGTCCCTTATTACAAGGAACGTCTCTTAATTTTTCATCTCTGTACAACAAGATCGGGAGTTGCTGAGTGCTGTACCAAAAAAAATAAAAAAGCAGCAGGAATACCTCTGGTGAATGTAGGTGAGTACTGCTTCTTATTATTAGTATTGACGATGATGATGATGATGATATCAGGAGGAGAGATGGGGCGAGGTGCTAAGAAAACAGTCTCTTATTTTTGAAATATAGTGTTGACAACCTTAGTCGGATGGGCTTGAAAGCCCAAGCTGCAACCTTCATATTGCTATCTTTAGCATGCTAGCTTGAGCCCCGCTTAAGCTGTCTGTCTTCCTGGCCTGGGAGGCTTGCTCCCAACTGTAATGTAGAAATGCTCCTAGATCAGGGGTAGGCAACCTATGGCACGCGTGCCAAAGGTGGCATGCAAGCTGATTTTCAGCGGCACTCACATTGCCCTGTGTGGCCTGTCCGGGGGGCTCTGCATTTTAATTTAATTTTAAATGAAGCTTCTTAAACATTTTTAAAACCTTATTTACTTTACATACAACAATAGTTTAGTTATCTATTAAAGACTTATAGAAAGAGACCTTCTAAAAACATTAAAATGTATTACTGACATGCGAAACCTTAAATTAGAGTGAATAAATGAAGACTTGGCACACCACTTCTGAAAGGATGCCGACCCCTGTCCTAGATGCTACTGCAATTTTTTATCTATATATTTTAAAAAAGAGAGGAAGAACAGTTTTACTAGTAGCTTTTTTTCCTCTTAAGTACATTTATGGATGTAATTCCAGTGTTGAAACAAAAAAGAAAATATTGTTTAATAACGATGGGAAAACTTAATGTCTGTAAAACTGGGGACCTTGCATGCAATGTCTTCTCCTCTGTGTTGTGATATTTTTGATGTATGAACAGAAGTAGTAATCAAGGAAATTATTTCATCACTGGGACTACTATAACACACCCTGCTTACTTACCTTTCCCTTGGTTTGATGTTATTCACTTACATAATGTTACTTACTCAGTGTATTACATAGTGACTGCTTTAGAGCTTTCTTAATAGCGAAAGCTGCATTTAGAGTATTGCTACCCTCTTTTTTTTTTTTTTTTTCTTTTTCACGTGCCCAGAACTAAATTCTTCTTTGGGGCTAATGTTTGGCCTGAGCCTGAAAGCAAACAGTTCTGGAAAGGTTAAGAAAAATTCAGCCATTTTTGAGTGGAGAGAAATTCTCAGTTGGAAAAAGAAGAGTCAGGTTTTCCTCTAATGTAAATCAGCCTAGCTCCATTGACTTCAGCAGAGTTGGACTTCAGAGTTGCTAGGAGAATTTATAGCCTCTGAGGATACAGCACTCAATTTTTTCCCTTACCGATTACTGAAAAAATGGCTGAACGAAGAACACCACACTTGGCATTTTGTTAGTTCTCCATAAGGAGGAAACTTGTTGCAAACTTCAGGTGAGGGGAGAAGAATTGAAAATAAAGTATAAATGGATTTGAAAAAAATCACTTGTGAGCCTGGTCAGTAGCATCAGCTGAGATTTTAGCGGGGTGAATTGCAGCTCTGCTCCTATGCAACATCGGTGACAGGAGAACTGCACATTCTATGAGTCTGGCCTGACAGGCACTGGGGTTACTACTGAGACAATTTGCATGAGAACATTGGTAAATCACCCATTGCCGCGGTTGAAGTTGGATATCCCTTCTTTTAGTTCTTAGAGTAAATTTGAAGGTTATGGCAGAGGTTTTCCAGGTGCGGGTGCTGTCTTTGGAACACCCTTCCCTCGATAGCTTACCAGACCTGAGCTTGGCAAGCTTCAGTGCACAACATAAGGCCCATTAATTTTATTTAGCATGTGAGTGCTTTTTATTTGTTTGGTTGCATTTGTTTTGTTTGAGTAAATGTGTTACTTTGGATGGACATCTGAGCTATGAAAGCAATAACCTATAGAGGCAGTTTGATTGCCACTGTTTGAGCAGCTTATTTAAATGATGTGTGTTTATAATACTCTTGTACTTAATCTGCCTGGCTTTCCTGGACATAACTGCCTAACTGAAACACCCCCAACACAAGGTACACTTACGCAAGAGAACATGGCAGACTTCCGATGTTGCATTATTCCCTATCTTTGTTGTGTACTGAGTGTTTCATTAAGTATGTAAAGTAATAAGAATTTATTTAAAAATCATTCAGCTGTCAGGCACTGGCCTGCTGGTTAGAACACAAAGTGTTCTCTATGCAATTGACCTGACTTAGTACTGGGCTTATGTCTCGGGTTTCCCAGACCAAAATTCCAGACAAGTCACAGAAAGGAATTGCTTCCTTTTCCTATGACAAGGTGGGGTCTGGCAGCTGTTTGCCCTTTGCAGATAATGGGTCTGTGCTAGTTAGTGTTGGGGGGCGCTCACAGAGCTAGCTGCCTGTAGCCCCATATAGACACTCTGAGGGCTTGTCTACACTACCCACCAGAATTGGCAGGCAGCAATTGATCCAGTGGGGGTCGATTTATCGTGTCTAGTATAGACGTGATTGATCGACTGCTGAGCGCTCTCCCGTCGACTCCAGTACTCCACCAGAACGAGAAGTGCAAGCGGATTTGACGGGAGAGCGTCAGCTGTCGACTTATTGCAGTGAAGGCACCACGGTAAATAGAATATCAGGGTTGGAAGGGACCTCAGGAGGTCATCTAGTCCAACCCCCTGCTCAAAGCAGGACCAGTCCCCCAATTTTTGCCCCAGATCCCTAAATGGCCCCTTCAAGGATTGAACTCACAACCCTGGGTTTAGCAGGCCAATGCTCAAACCACTGAGCTATCCCTCCATCGACTTCGGCTACACTATTCATGTAGTTGAAGTTGCGTATCTTAGATCGACCCCGCGCGGTAGTGTAGACAAGCCCTGAGAGAGAAAGGATGGGCCTTCAGGAAACCTGGGTTCAATTCCCTGTTCTGCAAGTGATTTCTAGTGTGACCTTGGTTAAGTAACTTAGTTTCCTATGCCTCAGTTCCACAGATAATACTTCTGTGACATACTGAGGTGTTGTGAGGATAAATACACTGAAGATAGTGAGATGCTGTGATACTACAGTGAGGTGGGGCCCATATAAGTATCTTGGGTAGGTAAGATGAGGTTAAAAGGTTTCTCTGGGAAGGGAGTGAAATGAAAGGGAGAGGAAAGACAAATAGATTGTGTATAACATGATCAGATAGTTTTGGGGAGGCCTTGTTTTGTTTTCACATTGTGCTCTCTTTTGCTGACGTTCTGGATCCTGTGAATGTAGAAGTTTTTAGCCTTTTTTTTCCTGAAGGTGGGCAATATTGATGTACTAGCTTCTGCTGAACATGGTGAATGTACAGATATATAGGCAGCACTGTCTGCATTTGAGCTTTGGGTTAGAAACTAAGGCCAGTTTTACACCAATATAACTCTACTGACTTCAGTGGAGTTACGCCAGAGTGACAGTGCTATATCCCAGATCAGAATCCCATCTTCGGCCACTGATTTACTGTGTAGTTGTGGTTTAGCCGCTTCAACAGAGAAGTTTATTACCCTGTCTGTAAAATAGAGATAAGAATACTTTCTTACGCCGCAATGATAGGTGAGGAATGGAGCTATATGTGCTGCACTTTGAAAACACATGGCAGTAATAGTGCTGCTATTAGATTGGTCTTGAAAAATTTTACCCTGCTAACCTGAGGACTAAGCCCACTCATGAGCCAGTATGAAAATAACTGTGCTGCAATGTTCCCTGCAGTGCAATAAAATAAGCCAGCCAGGTGCTATATTTAATTGTCACGTTGTCAGTCAGCTTTCTATGTAGCTTTTTAGTAACTGTCTATGTCTCTTCTTTCTGACCCAGAGCCACCTAGCTACTGAGAAAGTGGTGGTGGTGGTGGGTTCCCTGCTAATTTCCCTTTCCCTTGTGTTTTTGTGGTTGCCTTGTCTAGTCCTTTGGTGTTAAAATGCTATATAATTTATGATAGTGGCTAGACTGTGTTTGATAGAGCAGGTTATGGTGATGTGATTAATCTTAATGTATAAATTTTAAAGAATAGGGTAAATGACATGCCCCAAAAGGAATCGCAAAAGGTTCTTAATTGGCTAAGGATTCCAGAGTAAAGAAATCCCCATTGAAAAGTGTTACTGAAAGGTTTGGTAAAAATAATGTGTATTGCCCTTTTTTAAAGATTATGTAACTTCTGCACCACCACTACACAATTATTACACCGAAGCATGAATAGAGAAAGTGCACACATAGCAAGAGAAGCAAAATAAGATATCTACCTTATATAAAGAATGTGCACTCAAAAGGACTCGACAATACCATTATATTAAAGCATTCAGTGCAATAGTAGAATAGCCAACCAAAAGAAAAATAAAGATAAATCAGGTCATTGAGGCAGGTATAAGCTACAAAAATCAGATGGTAGTGACCCAAAGTTCAACCCAAACAAAACCCATAAATGATCAAATGTAGCAGTTGGTTGTTTTGACAGAGTAGTTACTCATAGACATAATTCACAACGACAGAAAGGGGGAGCCAAATAGAGAAATAATCTGAAATAATCCTTGGGACAAAACAAAGAAAAGCATCCCATTGCAGATAACTGGCATTCTTCATCTAATGAGAGTTTTCATATTATAAGCCATGGCCCTGTGTATTATGCAGGAAGCAGGACCTGAATTCTGCAAGAAGGTCCCTTGTTTCTCTAGTGCTCTGCTGCTGGATCCCTGCAGCAAACTGAAAATCCTGCAGCAGCTTCACTTGCACTCAAAAGGGAGGGTTTTACTGAATTCAATATGAACATATAACTAATTATTACTTATTTTTGAGGACCTATAAGTGGTTAGGCACTTAATGGAAATAAGGTGGGACGTGGACCTTACACCAGAGACTTTACAATCTAACATCAGACTGAACCAGACAAAGGAAGGGCATCTAAGCAAACAAAAGGAGGGGAGAGAGTAGAAGGACAAAGTTGCATTAGTAAAATTGCATCATTCTTTTTCAGTAAGTGGTTCACACGCCTCAAAGCTTCCGTTTAATTAGGGCTGTTTCTTTTGGTTTATTTATTCTTATATTAAATGCAATGGGGCAAATTCTGTTCAGCGAGTCCACTGTAAATCTGGAGTAATTCCATTGTTATAGTTTGTTGTTTTGCATTTCTGGTGGTGCCTATAATACACTAGGCATTTTACAAACATATGGGAAGGCCAAGCTCCTGCCCCAAACAGCTCACATTGCCCCTTTATTCTCAGGTTTCAGAGTAGCAGCCGTGTTAGTCTGTATTCACAAAAAGAAAAGGAGTACTTGTGGCACCTTAGAGACTAACCAATTTATTCTCAGTGTTCAAAGCGTTACATATTTTTTTAGTGACAAGTATCAGCTGTGTTAGTCTATATCCACAAAAACAACAAGGAGTCCGGTGGCACCTTAAAGACTAACAGATTTATTTGAGTATAAGCTTTCGTGGGTAAAAACCCCACTTCTTCAGATATTTTTTTTTTTAGTGGTTGCATTTTGGAGATTGTTGAGAGAGGAGGGAGGAGCCAGAGGTTTTGACAGCTGAATCAAGGACACCTGGGACAAGGTATAGGTGTTGATTCGGGTTTTGGACCTCCCAAGGTCTAAGTGATTTTGTTTTTTGGCACTAGGAAGAAAATGCATCTCCTCTTGCTCTCCCCGTTTTTGGGCAGGGGAGAAGATGATGGTGGTTGTGGAGGGCTTGAACTTCCTTTTCCCTGTCTCAGCAATCCTTGCTCTAACCAACGGCCTGCCACATCCCCACTGTCTTGATACTGCAGCCAACAAGATGGATGAGCAGATTAGTTGAATGCTGCTGCTGAAATACGCAGTGGTGGTGTAGCTATGTTGGTCTTAGGATATTAGAGACACAAGGTGGATGAGGTAATATCTTTTACTGGACCAACTTCTGTTGGTGAAAGAGACAAGCTTTCCAGCTTACACAGAGCTCTTCTTCAGGTCTGGGCAACAATTTTCAGGTCTGCTGAAATAATCAGGAATGAAATAGTTACTTCAGTAACTGTCGTCATTAGGCTTCACAGATAACATGCCACTGAGATCAGGCAAGTCACCATCTTGAAACACTGCATTGGTTTGCATTCAGTTCCTCTCTGGAAGATTTATCTTCACAAACATAAAGGCTAGAATTTTTTAAAAGTAATTAAAGCTTTGTTCTAACACACAACTCCCTGGTAAAGGCTGGATTCCGTGGCAATTTCTATGATAAGAGCGTTGTGCACAGTATATATCAACTTGCAGATTAAAGCATTTTGCAAACTCTTACATAGTGCATACAATATCACTGAAATGCAGCCACCTCTGAGTGGGAAGAGCAGTAGCCAGGCAGACAGCAAGCTTTACAATAATAGAGGGAAGGAGAGTGGCTAGCTAGGATCTGCTTCATTTCATCATGTATGGGTGTAGTCTGGCTTAATCTTCAGGTCTCAGTGGATGATATATTTTTTTCTTCCTTATTTTGGTTGATAACAGTATCTAGCTCTTGAAGTTGTAATACATTGGTACTGCAAAGGCTTCTTTTGTGTATATCCTTTACGTAATGTAGGTGAAACCTCCTCTCAGTATGGCACTATCTACTCGTATTAGTAGAACTGTTCACTGGTTTCCCACTCTTGATTTCATACAGAAGCATCTTAGAAGGGTCATTTTCCTAGTGGCAGCAAGTTCAGCTCATAAAGTGCATGAGCTTCAGGCTCTAGAGACTTTATACTATATTTTATATTGATTAGGTGATGCTAGAGTATCATGCCCCGAAAACTGCCGTCCTAGAGTTGGTTGGTTGGGCTAGCGCATGGTTTCACTGAAAAATTCCTGTTAGTTGGTTCAACAATGTTCGGACAACTTGGTTTCTTGCCAGCTCACCTGGTGGCCTGCTGGGGACCCCAAGACTTCCAGAGTCTGTGGCTCCATCATGTGGCCTGGCCTAGGGCCAGGGACCTCAGAGCTTCCAGGGCTTTTGCTGAGGAGTGGGGAAATCCTGGGGACTCTCAGGAGGGGATATGTGAATAACTGGTCTCTCGGTTTGGCAGCTGATTTGAAAAAAAATGTTTCGGGTCAACCGGAAACTATTTTTAAAATTATTTTCAGCAAAATGAAAGTTTAATAAAAAAACACCTCATTTGAGATTTTTACCCTTTTTTAAGGGAAAATTCTAAACAAAAGGTTGTTTTAAATAAAAAAAAATCAAAGTTTTATTTAAAAATTGCCAGTGTTTTTCAGAATTTTTTTTCCCTTTGTCCAAAACTGTTTGTTTGAACTTGACATGAATTCACATAATGTTTCAGTTGACCCAAATTCAGTTTTTGGCTGAGCTGCAAGCCTAACCACTTGGGCTATAAGTGTATGTCTGCATTGCAATTAGAGACCCACAATTGGTCCATGCCAGTTGTCTTGGGCTCAGGCTACGGGACTGTTTAACTGCAGTGTGGACATTCAGGCTTGGGCTGCAGCCTGGGCTCTGGGACCCTCCCACCTCACAGGGTCCTAGAGCCCAGACTCCAGCCCAAGCCCAAACATCTACACCACATTAAACAACCCCTTAGCCCGAGCCCCACGAACCCGAGTCAGTTGGCACAGGCCAGCCGCAGGTTTCTAATTGCAGTGTAGACATACCCCCAGAGCCAGATTAATTTCACTTTTTTAAATGAAACAAGTTGATTTTCTAAACAACATTTTTCCCCTTCCATGTGAAATTTTGAAATGCTTCTTTTAGTTCTGTTTCGGAACAAAATGTTTTTCAGAATTTCAGGAGTTTCCGCAGAAGGGAAATGCCAACTTTTTACGTGCCTTAGTGCTGTCCTGCACAGGAGACCTGGTGAAGAGGGGGAAATAATCTGCTACTATCATAGACCAATAACAGATTGTGTCTCCATGGGGCAAGGAAGAGAACCAGGAAATAGTTGCACTGCCCATGGAACAGAACATGTGCTGCCTGTTACTCGAGGCATATTGTTAAGTCACAGAATATCCCGCAATGGATATCTGATTGCATCTCACTGCTAGGCAGGTCTGCAGCTTGAAGGTCATGTCAAGGCTCAGTAAATTCTGTTCAAAGCAGCTTTGGCTGCTAACCTCAGATCTGCCCCTAGCCAGGAGATTTGCAGAGAAGCCACATGGATTTCTCCTCACACATATGTAAAGCTTTATTGCTTAGTTTTGGCATCTAGTCAGGAATCCAGAACCTGTTTCTCACTATTCAAAGACTCTTGCACTTTAGAATGTTGTTCTCTTCAGGATTCTGTGTTCTCACCTTATGAAAGTATTTCATCTTCCCCGTACGCTCCATGCTATCTATGCATGTTATTACTTCAAAGAATTTAACATTAAGGTTTGAGTCATGCACTCAAAAGTCAGGAAATGCCAGAACTAAGGTTGCCTGTGCTTTCATCTTTTGAACTCTGTTAGTCTTGTTTTTTTCTTCACTGCCATACTAGCAGGCAGTTTTTCAGTTGTGCTTTCTTTTTGACCTATCCCTTGAGCTTTTATAGTAAGCTTCCAAGAGTGGGACCTCCATTAGATAGGTATTTTTGGGAGAAGACAAATAATTACAGGTAAATAAGTCTTGTTCTTTGAAGCTACACGCCTCAGTAAATCACCAGTCATCTTCTCCTCAGAATGAGAAAGATTGTGTAACTATAAACAGGTAGAGTACCCAAGCTTGCTTTGAACAGAATATACTCACACAACACACCTGCAAAATCTTTTCTATAACTGGCAGTCCCTCCAGTGTTCTCCGCTGCTTAGAGTTAACAAGATGCATCTGTCACTAAGTATTTTAGACAAAGTAGAACAGTTTCAGAAGGAGCTATTGAGAGCTACCAACCCCAGAATAGCCAGATTAGGGCACTCCTCTGAGAGGTCTCTGCTTAAATTCCTGCTGAGACCCAGACAAGGTGGGGATTTGAACCTGGATCTCCCACATCCCTGCTGAATGCCTGAACTACTGGAATATTAGGTAAGAGGAAGAGGGGGCGAACTACCTCCTCGGCTCTGTTTTGTGTAGGACCCTATCTGGTAGCTGTGCTCTTAGGCAGCCTCTGAGACTGCCTACCGGATTGAGCCCCACCGGTGAGATTGGCACAGCAACACCCAGTTTGATGATCCCTCTGGGGCTTAGTCACTGAGCAGCTTGGCAGCACCAGGCCTTAGGTGGCGCAGTGCATGCCCATCGGCAGAAGTTTAGGTGCTGAGAGATCTTCACTCATGGTAAGTTAGGTGACAAGGAGCTTCAGGCACCTGCAGGGTTAGGCAGCTGAGCTGCGGTTTTGAGGATCTAAAGTTTGGAATTAGGTGACTAAATTCCTTTATGAATCTAGCCCTTAGCATCTTTCTTCATTTTGCACTAACACTTTCCATATATTTTCTGTCATTTTAATCAGCTTTTATTTGGGAGTTATCAGCTGATTTTGATTTTTGCAAATGATTTTGGAATGTATTGCAACAGCCTAAATCACTGACTAATGTGTGCGCAAGACTTTCTGATTCAGATCTTTCAAAGTTATGTGAGTTTAAATCTGATCATGTGCTGGAAGCAGGAGTCGTAATCCATTGAGATAGACTTCTGGAGGAAAAAAAGAACAAGTATTTTTCTTTTGGATGGATTTATTTTTAAAGCAAACATTGCATAACACGTGATGATATTAGTTTAGTTTAGTTTTGTTTTTTGTTTCTTTGCTTTGCTTAAAACAAAAGATTAGATTTGGAAACACTGTTGGAAAAATTGGTCTGCGCATGGCCTTGTGTAAAGTGTGTGTGTACATGTAATAAAGCAGGGTATTACACAAATTTAAAACAACCTAATCTTTCTAAACCCATGGTCATTAATGTGTTTCAGTTATGTAGTATGTGCATATAGGATGAATCATAGAAATTAGAGATGGAAAAAGCCCAAATAGGTCATTTAGTCCAGCCCCTTACTAATGTAGGATTTTTCCCTATAATATTTTTTTTGTACTTTCTCCAGTCCAGTTATCAAGCATTGGGGCTTCTATCTCTTGGAATACCAGCAGGCTTCTGGAAAACAAATTAATTTGTAATAATTGTGCTCTGTTTAACCCTCTGGAAGCGCCAGTTGTTTCCAGTGACAAACATAAGCCTGTGCTTCAAAGGATTTTGATCAGGGCCGGATTAAGACCTTTAGAGGCCCTAAGCACTGAAAAGATTATGGTGCCCCCCCATATGTAATTCAAAATAAAAACAATACTATACCATAAAATAAAATTTTTTATTTTTTGAAATGACACAAAACTTACATGTGTGCTGAATTAAAATAGCTTCTTTCTAGATTTTCTGATTGCAAAATCTGATGGCAAAATTCTGGATAAGTTCATCAAAGCTGACTCAACAAAGCATGTCCGCTTCCATACGCGATAGGGAAAGTGAATCAAGTCTGTCCTGACACATTGTTGTTCTCTGAGGGTGTTTTATTCTTTTCAGCTGAGAAAAAGAGCGTTCTGCGGAGCAGTTAGTAATCATCAATGTTAGAAAAATACATAGTGCAATCTCTACATTTGGAAATACACATTGTATTCCGTCTTTCAATAGTGTGTCCTGAAGATCAATGTGACTGAATTTCATTTTTCCTGTTTCATTAAACTTTGCACGCATATAACAGTGGAACTGCCGTACTTCTCCACAGAGATTCATGTTCAAGTCAACAGGGTATGAGTCAACTAGCTTTTGGGAACCTTGTGAATATTGTTTGTCAGATAAGTCCATATCATTTAGAAAAGAAAATCTACTTGATACTTCTTTGTACACTTCACCTCTCCTCTTCATATGAGCTTCAAGTGTATCAATTATAGCGTAGTAAGTAGATACGTGAAATTTCTCTCTAGGATTCAGTGCTGTTTCTGTTGCACTGCTATCATTTGCTTGTTTTTTCCTGATTCGCTTGCTGGACTGGGCTTCTTTGTAGTTAATATCAGGCAAGATATCTTTTGATATGTCTTCACATCTTTCAAAATCATTCCTCAAAGTGTGTAAGTGGTTTGCTAATGATTATCAGAGGTCTGTACATGTTTTCAAATCCAATTCTTTTTCTTGGAGAGCTTGACTTGTGTGGTAAAAGTGTTGTAAAATTTCATTCCACATGGTCAACATGAATACAAACTCTAGTTCTTGCATCTTGTTTGCAATGTTTTCTGCCTCTCGTCTAGTTTCTCCCTTTTGTGATTGGTCTTCAGCTATACTTTCTAATGTATCCACAATCTTTGAGTAGAACTCCAGAATTGGACTTGTTGCCACTGCATGTGCCTCCCAGCGAGTATTAGAAAAAGATTTCAACACACCATCATTGCCCAAATATGTTTTAAGAACTGCCCATTGGTGTGTTGAGGCAGAGAAAAATGTATAAAGTAACTGGACTGTTGAGAAAAAACTTACTGCCACCAGACAACAATCAACAGCACTGCAGCCAACAAGATTGAGAGAGTGTGCAGCACATGGCATGAATATGGCATATTTGTTCTGTTCTAAAAGCTGCTTCTGCATTCCTTGATAACGCCCTGACATGTTGGCGGCGTTGTCATAAGATTGACCTCTGCACTTTGAGAAATCTATTTTGCAAACTTGGCACAGATAATACAGTACTTGATTTGCCATTTCTTCACCAGTGTGGCTTTTCAAATTGAGGAATGTTATAAATCATTCAACTGGTTTTCCATCTGTGGGGGAGACATATCTTAGTAAAATACTCAATTGATCAATATGTGAAAGATCAGGTGTAGAGTCAACAGATAAACTGAAGTACCCAGCACTACTTATTTCATCCACAATAGCTGAACGAACTTTGTCACTCATTAGACCAATGAGTTCATCAGATATTGTCTTGGATAAGTATGATGGGTTACCTTTGCCAGCATTCCCATATTTTGAGATATGGCCTGCTAAAAATGGGTCAAACTGAGCCACAAGCTCCAACAATCCCAAGAAATTTCCATTCTGCAATGATCCAAATGTGTCATTTGATCCCTGGAAAGGCAGACCACATTCAGCTAATGTTTGAATAACGGCTATAACACGCTGCAAGACATTTTGTCAGTGTTCACGCCCCCCTTTAATTTGTTCTTCCAATTTTTGTGTCAATCCAAAGCCCTGTCTTTGATTTTAAATGTCAACATTGAATCTCTGTGAGTAGTGCTATTTTCATGTTGCTCAATTAAAACAGTATTCCGCCAGTCACTAAATCCATCTGCAGCAAACTGGGATGTTGAAGGTTTATATGCAAAAAGTTTGCAAACAAAACAGTACACAGACCCTGCTGATGGTGAATACAGTAGCCATTCTCGAGTGTATTTCTCACCATTCGCTTTCATGCCGAAAAATATTTTTTGTGGACAATATCTTGTTTGTTTGCCATTGGTAAAAGTCCGACGTGATTTCTCAAATGGTCCAGTGTGGTGTTGACAGTCATTTGGTCCACGATCTATCCAGTAAGCTACATCATCGGTACTGAAATCAACCCACATACCAGGATCTTTTCTCCTATTATTTACAGCATGAGCAGGTTCAGTCTCTGACACATCCACACCTTCTACAACAATGTCTGTTTTACCACCAGGAGTAGGATGATCAGTTACAGTCTCTGACACATCCACATGTTCTGGAATGGTGTTTGTTTCACAAATAGAAGACGGATCAGTCTCTGAAACACCTACAGGTTTTGGAACAATGTCTGTGCTACTGAGAGGAGATGTTGCTTCTGATGGATTCGCTTTGAAAAATTATATCAGCGTTCGAAGATTTTGGAAAATTTCACTAGTTTTTTTGTTTCTTTTCTTCCGCAAGTTTACGTTTCTGTGCTCCACTCAGTTGGTTATGTTTCATCCTGCCCCTTCTCTGTTATCTGAACTTAAAAAAAAAAAAAAAAAAAAAAAAAAATTACACAATGTACACTATTTTTGTGTGTGTGTATAAGAGAAAAAATGAATCAAGTACATATAACTCAGAAGAATATATCAATAATAAAACATAAATTTATTGCAATACATGACAGGATCTGATTTCCTCGCATTATTTCGATCTACGTTAGTAGGACACCTCTCTGGTTTAGATGGGGATAAGTAATAAAAAGAGAACAGAACAATGGGGGAAGAGTGTGTAGTGAAGTGTAAGGAAGTTTAACAAAGTTCTGATTTTTTCCATGAGGATTACTTTGATGCTTTTTTTGAAATATCAAATATCAAATTTTTTCAACAAAAAACTTTTATTTTTGGGGTGCCCCCTGCTTTGCTGGTGCCCTAAGCACGTGCTTCGTCTGCCTATTGGGTAATCCAGCCCTGATTTTGATAATGAAGATAGACACACTGTAGTAATAAAACTGGATAATGTGAAGACTATCAAATACTGAGAAATTGGGACAGTTTAAAAATGCCTCTAATACAGAGGAGTTACTCTTACTGTTTTGAGATGCATTACGTGCTCTGCTTTTGGGCCTGCCATTTGGTGTGGAAGAAACATAGAGCTACGGCCCCACAAACTTTGGGACATCTATCATAAGTGTCCAAATTCTGGCTGCCTCCCGTGTGAGGTAGAGGAGGAATCTTTCGCTTAAATATGTGCGTAAAGAAACATCTCAAACCTTTTAGCTGCCCAGCTGCTGGCAATAGTAAGACGCATCTAAATTGAGTCAAACTTCAGTTGTTAGATGTCCAAGTTCAGAACCATTATAGAAGCCATGGGCTTCCTTCCCGGTTCCTTCCGGAACACATTAGACAATCGGAAAGTGGGTATAGAAGCCATACGTAGAATGTGACAAGTCATATTGTCCCTTTTGTATTGAAAATTGTCTCTGTGGTACTGAATTGTGGTGCACAATTTTTGCATCACTAATAGAAAAGGCCTGTTTACGAATTTCAGCACATATGAAGAAGCTCATGCATGTATCCAACCCACTTATGTACTCAGGTTCTCTGTCATTTGGCAGGCGTTTACAAAAGTGCATTAGGTTTCTTTGGTGCACAAAACTCAGATTAGAGGGGATCGCATCACTTTAAGTCCGTTACTTTTAGCTGAACTTTGGCCTTAGCTGCTTCAAGTGCAGCATGAGAGGGGCCTATAAATAACTTGCCCATAATTTGCCTCTTTGGAAGTTTCTGAACAATTAATCAAGCAATTCTTGATGTTTCTGCTCCTTTCAGCACAGAGGCAGCTGTCACGGTCAGAACTTTTGAGTCTCTTTTGGAAAGTGGGAATACTCATTTGATGAAGCTGCCTGTGGAAAAGTTTGCTGCCAAAAGCAAGGCCTACTGCTCCCTCCCACATCCCTCTGCAATTACAACCTAAGTTCTCTACTCTCTTCCAAAGTTTAATATATTGATTTCAGGTACTGGAAAAGCTTGTCAGCTGTTGTGAGCAGCATAGCCAACTCCAAGCATTTAGAATTATACAATTGCCTTAAACGTTTTCAAAAATAATACATTTGGGTCTCTTTTCATTTGCCTTCTGTTTTTTTAGACTGGACAAGCAACATTTTCAACATTTTTGCAACCGTGAGAGCGAGAAACTTACTTTTTTTTAAATGAAGATTGCGATTCTCAGCTAACCATCTGACTACAGTGGCTGGGGCTTGTGGAAGAACACCATTTAATGCAAGACTTGCAGTAAAACGATGAGTGCTGGCAATGCTGGAGACTCAAGAAGCATCTTTAGACTTAACAAAAAGTGAAGCCCTGCAGAGAGTGGTGAGCTGAGCGGAGTTAGCTGCAGGATGAGCTTCAGTGTCTGTTGAAACTTCCAGATCTGCTCCGACAGTAGCACATGCAGCAGTTCTCTGTTCTCCTCCCCCTTCGTTGTACTCGGCTCTGCCACAGACTTAATGGCTCTCTTTCATCTATAAGTTCTGTGGTAGCTGATCACACTTGATTAGCTACATCTTCCTAAAGTATTTCCCTAAATCTTGAGAGGTACTGAGTATCCACAACTCCCATTGACTTCCTGTAAACATTACCTCTATGCAATCAACATCCACCAGTGGGTGTGGTCAGGGCTCAGCCATTTTCCCCATTGTATTGAGACAGTGGTAAATACAGGGGCGCTCCACTGACACCATTGCTTACGCTAGTGCAGTTGCACTGTTGGTAGCAGTTACTGTCTCCTCCTTTCTGGCACGAACAAAATCCTCCTGCCTGAATGAGTCATTAGTAATAACTCTGTATCATTATACAGTGTTCTGTCGTGATTATTATTTGAATTATAATTGTACCTAGAAACTCCACCAAAATGGGGACCATATTGTGCTGGGTGCATAGCCCTGTCCTATCATGAAGAGCTTACAGTCTAAATAGCTGGATCTAAATAAGAATGGAAGGAAAAATAATTATCCACACTTTATAGATGGGGAACTTTGCTCGAGAGAGATTAAGTAACTTGCCCAAGATCACACAGGACTTCTGTGGCAGAGCCGGGAAAAGAATCCACATCTCCTGAGTCCCAATCCAGTGCTTAGCCACAATGCCATCCTTTCACCTGCGCTCAGGGCCCTTCAGAGGAGGAGCCTTCATTAATACCAGGTTCTGGAAGCTGCCAGCTGTTTATAGCTGGTACATAGTAAATTTAAAAACTGTGGAGTTGTTTAATTATTTTAGCCTGCACATAAACAAAATGCAGCAGAACATACCTCACTCAGACTGATGTATAGAATGAGTAATAGATGTTATAGTCTAATTTGGTTGTAATACTTGGTGGGAAATTTTAACACAAATAGGAAAAAGTAGTATCAAGTGCTGTTCTGAATAAGGCATTGTGATTTGTACAATATTTTTATAGGCGCTATGATCAAACACAATTGCAAACATCCATTCTGATGTTTATTTTTATGTTGAGGCTTGTTCTTTTGGATAAACTTTTAAGATTTCACGTAATACTGGACCATGAGGAGGGGAGAGCAGACGTTTCACATTAACTCACCTTTCTCAAGCAAGATTTAGTGACATTTGATTTCACAAATCACTAACAGTTAATTGAAACAACTGTTCATCTGAGCGTGAATGATTGAACATCACATGAGTGTAAATTGTGCATGTTACATGATGAGGGATGATACAGATTGGTCAAATCTTTAACCTATACAAAGATCAAATTGAATGCCTATTGCTAAATGGTTGAAAAATGAATGCCCTCTAAACTAATAGTGAGGGAACAATGTGAAAAAGTGTAGATACATTCCCCAGTTTAAATTAGCAAAGTAATGGACTGTGGTGTATAACTGATGTGTAAAGGGTATATTGCTTCTTAATGTATGGTACAATACACCTTGTGTATTTTTCCTAGAACACCCATTCATTAGAAGTGATTAGTCTCATGAGTAACTTCTTGGTTAATAATGCTTTTTAATAAAGAAAAAGCACATAGAAAACCAGAAGTCCACTTTTCTTTTTAAATTGTTATTGATATCTTTCTCTCTCCTGTTGGATTCCTTTGGCAATCCTGTGTTTCGTGCTGATTTATGTGACTTTTCATAGAAGTCATCAAAATGTTAGGGCATAAAGCATCAGATGAGTTCTGTTGTGTCTATTATTTTTTAATATTCAACAAGTCATTTATAAAGTGATGTAAATTTACATAGTACTTTACAAATACTGGGCCAATTCTCCAGTGTGTTAGGAGTTCCTCACTGGTGTTACTCCACTGATTTCAGTAGCTATATTGGCATAAAATTGGTGTAACACAGTGAAGAACCAGGCCCATAGATTAAGAAACATTTTCTGCCCAAAGATCTTACAATGTAAGGCACAGACACCAGACACAGTGTGGGATGTTCAGGTAGGGGACACTCAGGAGAAAGTAGTTGTGAGAATTACAAGGAAGGGTTGCTTAAAAAGTAGGCTTTTAAGGGGTATTTGGGAGACAAGGAATGAGAGATGATTCCAAATGTTGGGGGCTACACTGCCGAAGACACGAAGTTGAGAGTACAAGAAGATTGAGACCAGTAAAGAAAGAGGAGTGCGGATAGCACAGAGCACGAGAAAGGAGGAGGGAGGAAATGAGATCAGGTGGAGGTCAGATGATGATTATATACATTTGATGAATGTATCTGAAGTGTTCACCAGCCTGTAACTCATGAAACGAACACACACCCAACCATATTCCGGCTTTGGAGCTTGTGGTTTCCCATACAAACAGGCCAGATCACTGATGGATGATTCTTTCATGCGACCCTACTGATAATGCTGTGAAAACCAGTATAGGGAACCGTTTCCACCGCCAGCTAGGCAGCAATCCACCTAATAGCAAGACCTAGGCAGCCGAGCAGAAGCGAGGTGAGAAATAACTGAGAAGGAAGTGGTTGGGAGGAAAGAGAAGACTTCTTGAGCATGGGTTCTCCCACTAATTTCTTCTGCAGACCATTTCATAAAAGAGAGATGCTACCACAGAAGGCCTCCCCTTCAATATTTCCAATGCTCTGTTGTTTGGGTCTCAAAATATTTCATTGTTTGCATGACCAGAACTGGCACCAGAACTGGCACCGTATGGCACAGACCATACACTGAGATTCTGAGTTAGAAAATAAAGCAAAAATGAGGAGAAGAGAAAAGTAAAAGGGACATGGCCAAAGATGATATAAAAAGAAAGAAAAAGAGGTTAGGTCGAAAGGATTAGGGAAAGAAAGAGAGGGGAAACAGAGCAAAAACAGAAGTCAAGAGAATAAAGAATGAAAGAAATAACAGGGTTAGCAATATTGAGTTTAATAAAAGTACAGAATGAAATAAAGTGCCTGGGAAATGAAAAGATAGGGGAGAACTGGAGAATGGCAAACTGAAATCTCAGGGAAGCTGCCACAGGGAGCACAGGAAGGAAGGAGGCAAAAAGTAAACAGGCACAGAAAATATAACTGGAGCTAGCATTTTTAATTTATTTAGGACTGATAAGTAGTTATGAAACATGACTTTTGTTATGCCATGTTGAATACATTCTGGCATTTCTACAGCTAAACCGTGGAAAGAAGGGTCAGAACATTTTCTGGCTCTCCCACTTAAACTTTTGGCAACAATAAAAATTGTTTGTACTTACATGAGGAAAAAAATGGTTGGTTTGTTTGTCTGAAAACAGTTATCTGATGCATTTCTGTTCATTTCCTCAGTGGTCAGTAATAATGAACACTGAAATGGTGTTAACTCATCAAATGGAAATGAGTGCATCCTGGTGGGATTAGAGGAAATAATAATATTCAGTGAAGACTGAGCAAACATCAGATACTCAATCTAGGTTTTTAGCTGTGGCCATCACTATGGTATTTGAGCAGCTGTGAATATGGGTGTGCAGTATTGCTGAAGCTGTGCTGGTCCCAGGGCATGACAGACAAGGTGCATGTGGTAATATCTTTTACTGGTCTGACTTCTGTTGGTAGGGGGGACAAGCTTTTGAGCTACCCAGAGCTCCTCTTCAGGTCTGGGGAAGGAAGAAGAGTGTCTGAGATAAATACAAGCTGCGACAGATTGTTAAGCAGAAGGGGTCACACGCTGTAGGAGGCCACTTGAAATGGAATGGGCAATAAGGATCAGACTGTTATGGACAAGGGATTTGAAGTGGGCCCTTAAGGGTTAGCAGGAAGGTGTGTGTTACAAATCATTGTAATGAGCCATGAAACCAGTGTCCCTGCTAAGTCCATAGTTTTTAGTTTCTAGCAGCGTTATGAATTTAAGTTCCCCCGCTCGCCTTTTGAAGGTGTTGGGGCAAGTATTGAATGATGATTTTAAGTGGCTTCCTACAACAGGCATTGCCCCTTATGCTTAACAATCTGTTGCAACTTGTACTTGGCTTTGACATTCCGCTTTCCTTTCCCAAACCTGAAGAAGAGCCCTGTGTAGCCTGAAAGTTTGTCCCTTCTGTCAACAGAAGTTAGTCCAATAAAAGCTATTGTCTCATCTATCTTGTCTCTCGGCTATCACTATGTAAATGTTTCTTGACTGAAACATCACCCCTAATGTGTTTTATTACAGTCTAAATTATGAATGGATGCTGTTAGAAAGTTTCCTTTTACCTTCATTCTGTTAGGTAAAACAATACTAATCTGTTTCAGAGTAGCAGCCGTGTTAGTCTGTATCCGCAAAAAGAAAAGGAATACTTGTGGCACCTTAGAGACGAACAAATTTATCTGAGCATAAGCTTTCGTGAGCTACAGCTCACTTCATCGGATGCATTCAGTGGAAAATACAGTGGGAAGATTTATATATGCAGAGAACATGAAACAATGGGTGTTACCATACACACTGTAAGACTGGGAATAGATGGGTCCTTACACAAAGTAAAACTATTTCCCCATGTTTATTCCCCTCCTTCTCCTCCCTCCCCCCGCTGTTCCTCAGATGTTCTTGTCAGCTGCTGGAAATGGCCCACCTTGATTATTACTACAAAAGGTTTTTCCCCCAGCTCTCCTGCTGGAAATAGGTCACCTTACCTGATCACTCTCGTTACAGTGTGTATGGTAACACCCATTGTTTCATGTTCTTTGTGTATATAAATCTCCCCACTGTATTTTCCACTGAAATGCATCCGATTTGCTGTAGCTCACAAAAGCTTACGCTCAGATAAATTTGTTAGTCTCTAAGGTGCACAAGTCCTCCTTTTCTTTTTGCGAATACTAATTTGTGTGAGCAGCTAGTCCCTCTGATTAGAATGGTGAATTCTGTCAGTACCTTATTGTAACCCCTGCTTGCTTGGTGTGGCACTTTGTCCCCTCTAGCGGGGGCTAGGCCAGCTAGAGGTTGATGAGCCTGCTACAGCATTGGCTAACAGCGATGCGTCTTTTAGCTCATGCAGTAGGGGCTCGTGTATTAAGCTCAAAAGGTCCCAGGTTTGGTCCCCGCTGACAACGCCCCATGTGGGTCAGCGTTACAAGTGATGTCCCCTACAGGGATTTCAGGCAATTCAATTGGGAAGTCACTGAAGCTTGGGGACATGCTTCTCTGCACCTAACCCCTGCTTGTTCGGAATGGCACACTTTCCCCCTCTAGTGGTGGCTAGGCCAGCTAGAGATTGATGAGCCTACTACAGCCCTATATAACAGAGATGTGTCTTGTAGTTCATGCAGTAGGCTCTGCGCTTAAGCTCAAGAGGTCGCAAGAGGTCCTGCTGCTGATGCCTGTATGTGTGTCAGTGTTACATTATCTAATGATAAAAAGTAAAAGAGAGAGAAGCCACTGCATACACAGAGAGAGTGTCACAGCAAGTAATTTGTAAAAATGTAGTTAAACTCCTTTTGCAAGAGTCAGTGTATTGACTCGCAGGATGTTGTCCAAACCTCAGTTCATACTGGTAGATATCGCTGCATATCAGGTATGGTCCTAGTGCCCATGCATGTATAAGAGACATGTCTGTGTCTCTCCTTGCATGTGAAATCGGAACTGGATGTCGTCGTCATTTTCAAAATTAATAGATGTTGCTACTTAATTTTTAAAAAACTTTACACTGTAAAAATTTTGTGTTTGCATTTTTCAGGAATGAGTCTTCTATTTCATTATAAGAAAACTAATTACTGCACCTCACTTAGAAACCTTTGACCTAGTGAAACAAGCTAGCAGGAAAAAAATCAAACCACTGTTGTCTCAGTCAGTTAAATCTGATATAGAAAGCTATAAAGGCTGATCTTCTGAAGTCTCCTATATGTAGTTGAATTCACAGTGTGAATTATGTGCTCAGTGTAAACTTTACATGGAATATATCTCAAAAGACAGAGAAGAGTATTAAGGCAGGATATGACATACAGCAGGGGTTGGCAACCTTTCAGAAGTGGTGTGCCAAGTCTTCATTTATTCACTTTAAGGTTTCGCGTGCCAGTAATGCATTTTAACGTTTTTAGAAGGTCTCTCTCTATAAGACTATATATTATATAACTAAACTATTGTCCTATGTAAAGTAAAAAAGGTTTTCAAAATGTTTAAGAAGCTTCATTTAAAATTAAATTAAAATGCTGATCTTGCGCTGCCGGCCTGCTCAGCCCGCTGCCGGCCTGGGGTTCCGTTCACCTAGGCCAGCAGCAGGCTGAGCGGGGCCTGCGGCCAGGACCCCGGCTGGCAAGGGGCTGGCAGCCAGAACCCCGGGCTGGCAGCCAGAACCCCGGGCTGGCAGCGGGCTGAGCGGGGCCGGCAGCCGGGACCCGGCAGGCAGCAGCGTGCCATTAAAAATCGGCTCACGTGCCAAAGATAGCATAAGTTGACGACCCCTGACATACAGTATACTATGTTAAACCAATTCCTATTATATTCTATATCACGCATTTTATCCATATATTCCATTATGTCAATTTGATGTATCAAGATAAATACACAATTCTGAATGTAATTTTAGTAAATTAATAATTTTGATAGTATAAAATTAAATTTTATAAATAGGTTTATCTTCCATTTCAACGTACCGTTCAGCAGTTACTGTACAAAAGTGACAATCTGTAGTAGAGACTGATAACAAATATTCTCTTTTTTAATATTGGTTGACTTTAATATTTTTGTGGAGTAATATTATAGATAATGGTGACTAATTGAACATACAATTTAGAGATTCTAATATTTATATGAATGGCTGGACAGCTGCTTTGTCTAGAGTAGACTATTAGAAGCTGTAGGCTGTGGCACAAGTTATTGGAACGATATTTTCCCATAGACTCTCAGTAGAGTTTTGGATTTCACATGTGAATTCCGTGTCATGATCTTCCACTTCTGTCTGTACAATCAGAATGGCTGGCCTTGAACTTCACCTAGACTACTAAGAGCTGGAAGCTTGTTAGATGGCATTGACTTTAATAAGCTACACTGCATATCAGTCAGTACAGAATATTGCCCTAAGTCATCATAGAAAGAAGTTGGCTTTATTGTTGAGTAGAGCTGGTCATAGACTGGAATTTCCATTCTGTAGGAAAGTCCAATATTTTGAAATTTGTTTTCATTTTGAATCACAGCAAAAAGTCTATATTTTCAAAATCTTCTGTAGAACAGAAATTCCCCCCAAATTTGATTTGGAACTATTGAATCATTTCAATAATGATAAACTGCTTTGTTTTGATAACATAAAAGTTGAAACAAAATAAATAGAAATGGTAAAGTCAAAACCAAAACCTTCTGACATTATCAGAGCTGTGCTGTGTATCTGAAGCTCTTCCCACTCAGCACCGAGTAAATGATCTGGGTAATAAATGCTTAACCAACATTTTTTGCATAATTTTTCTTACATGTTCATAGAGTGAAAACTGCACACCTCCAAAAGCCAAAATAACTGGAAGGGCAGGATTGGATCCACTCTCCCCATGTGTGGGCAGATCACAGGCTGAATCACCACATCCCACACCTCTGTTTGTGGGATTTTGAGGCATTGGATTGGTGTATGTATAGATTGAGCAGCCCATTCCCTGACCCACATCATCAGCCCTTTTTGCCCAGCCTATTCAGGGTGATGCAGCAGGTCCCAGGTATCTGCTGCACCTGTACTGGTCCTTATGGAGAGGAATTGCGCCTTAAGTGATGTAGAAGGCACTCCCAGTGTGCTCTGTACCTGGCTGCATAAATGTCTGAGATTTTGCATGCTGTCAGATACTAAGGTGGGGTTAATGAACGAACAATCGATGGATAGATAGATGCCAGTATCACCTAGGCAGTGTCTTTATGACCAAGCTATGACCTCCTAAATACAGGTTTTTGGAATGGGCTGGGTGACAGACTGTGAACTAGAGTGGAGTCACAGTATAATATGCAGCTCTGCAGAGCATGAATCGACATAATATGGACTTGTTCCCCTCCTTCCAGTGCTATAAATATTCATGCTTGGTTATATTTCACTGGTGCAAACCATCCGCTTTACATGAAACACAGTGGAATCAGGAGACCGTCATTCTGGCATCTCTGATTAAACTGAAGTCAGTGCAGCAGTGGGAATGCGTGAGGGCATTCCTATTGCAGTCCAGCTCCGGACACATAACTGCCATATGTCTGTCTGTCTCCAAAAGATTCCAGAGTGGAACAAAGAGCACAGCTGCTCATAACATGACAGACAATAAGTGGTTATCCAGTTAACCATTGATGCTGACTATCCTGATAGTAATAAATTAGCAATTATTGACAGGAGCACTGCCTCCCCGTGCCGCCGCCTCCTCCTCCCCCCCAAATCTTCGAGATAGTACTAAGGAATTATGAAAAAGAGAAACAGGAGACAACACGGTTGCAGCTGCAGCCCTTCTGTGCCGGAATAAATCTAGAGGGACTAGGAACTGACTACTCTTTTGATGTATGATATCCATACGAATCTCTAAGCTCCTAACGCATTAACTTGGGCAGCCCAAATAGGAACAGCAGCTGCACAACCTCTCTCACAGGACATTGCTACAAATTTTGGATTTTTGTTTTTAGCTTTTGTGGGGTTTATATGATATAAAGGAAGAGCACATCATGATGTTGTCTAAGTAGCAATTGAGGGCACCCTGTATTTGGGAAGGATTCTTATGTGTAATATGGTAAATATAATTTCAAAAAACCCCTCAGCAACAAAAATTTTAGGACATTGGATAAGCCTACAAGGCTACCATGAAAGAGCAAATGGTATCATTCACTAAAGTAGCTCTGTAAAAGGGAATTACAATAGATTACTAAATAGCAAAGGACAATCTGATAGTATATGAGGGCTGTATCTTATGTTAATAAATAAAGTATAAGTGTTTAATAATGCTCCTGATTGCAGATCTTCTTCCTTTTCTTCTGTTCTTTTTGCCTCTCCTTCATGCATTGTTTTTACTTCCTGGTCATTATAAAATTTAGTTTTATCTAGCATATTTCTGCATATTATACCTCTTTTGTATAGTGTACTCCTTTTGTTATATTACAGTTCTGTTTGCTGAAATTACTTGTGCACACTCTCAAAAAGAATCAGATTTTTTTTTAAATGCATCCTTCCTGTGAATTTTACAGAGTTTGCAGTTTGACAGTTTAAAAGGATATAGTCAGGGAGGCTAGGCCCAAATTTTATTTCTGTATCTTTTTTCCCCCTGCTGTTTGCAAAGCCTGGGTAGTTTTGAATAAGTTGGTTTTTCCTTCAAAACAAATGCTGCAGAGATGTTGCTTTTTAAAAAAAAAAAGGCAGCCCTGTTGGCCAGCAGTACAACAAACAGTATGGATGCAAAACAGAAATGGTAGTAAGGAAACAAATCACAACATTCTAAGAGGTTCCTTCTTGAATTGTGGCACCGGGGGACGCAGGTTGGGGAGAAGCTTGACCCAACCAGATTTTGCTCTTAATTGTAGGGGGGTAGAGTCTGAGTAATTCCATTGATGCCAATGGATTTACTGAAGAAGTTAAATCCCTTGAACTGAGAATATAATTTGCCCCACCAAGGCTGGGAGTGTGTGTGGTATTCACTTGTAGTTTATTCACTTATGGTGAGTCTATGACTGCAAAAAAACACCTGCAGCTGGCTTGTGTCAGGTGACTCCGGCTGGTGGGGCTACAGAATTGCAGTGTGGGTATTTGGCCTTGGGCTGGAGCCTGGGCCCAATGTCTGTACTGCAATTTTATAGCGCCATAGCCTGAGCCCTACGAGCCTGTCAGTTGACATGTTCCAGTCATGGGTGTCTTATTGCAGTGCAGACACATCTTTAGTTCACCTACACCTGAAAGAGGAGAGGGCAGTTGGAAAAGGTCATGAGGTTGTGAACTACACAAAGAAAAAAATGGAGAAATTTGAGAGAGGCTGAGGAAGAAAAATGCTCAGGGGTAACCTGTGGTGGAGATACCAGTGAGTATTTACACAGCTCTCTGTGACTGTGTACTGCGGGAATTACTGAACACAAGTTCTTATCTTGGCAACTGGTGCCTCATGTGACACATTTGTGTGATTTACAAGATGACACACAGCACATTGCCCACATACTGTCATATTTACTTTTGGATTTGCATTAATTATCAGGCCATGGCAGCACCAACCTTCCAGCCATCAGTGATGGGGGCACAGAGAGAAACAAAATATGCAGATGGAAAGAAAATGAGTTATGGTAGCTAGCTGCTTCTTGGAAGAGAGAGACCTGATTATTCTAAAGCATGGCTAGCAGTTAAACAAATGAAAGTCTCAAGGAATAACTGATGCTACAAGGAAAACATGCCTTACAGGAGTGTGTGCATTAATAGGCTGGCTTAGGTAAATATTCACCTTTCTGTGTCCTGCAAGAGATTTTAGGAGGAATGGAAGAGAGACATGCATGCACATGGTGGATCAGGAACCGGAGACCTGGCACACTATATGAAGGAAGAGTAGAAGTAAATATGTAGCATTTTACTAAGCAATGACAGCAGTTGGGGGAGGGTCGGGAGGGGTGTAATAACACACATATCTGAAAGGTGTTGACAGCAAGAGACAAATCCTGACCCTGTGGCTCAGACATAAACTCTGTGACCATGGAGCCCAGGCAGAGTGCCGTAACCTGCTGTGCATTGTTCTTACAGACCTGGTCTGTGAATGCCCAATTTCAATCCATCCCCTGGAGTAGGGTCAGAGAATTCCCACCCACACGTACTGCCATGCCTGGCAATGGGATTACTGGAAAGTGATACTGGAAGGAGGCTGTGCTTCCCCACTATACCCGGGTAGGCGAGTTAAACAAGGCAGTCAAACAGTGAAGGAGCTAAACAACTCCATTTCTCTCCCCTGCACCAGCTGCTACCTGTGTCATGAGGCTGTCAAACATATGGCCATGGGCCCATCAGGCCTAAGGCAGGCCCTCTCTTCCAAAAAGAGGAAGTGGATAGTGGGAAAGCCACAGAGCGCCACAGACACTTCTCAATTCTCATTCTCCACATGTGTGGGAGGGGGGAGGGTTACCCACACTGAGCCCCTCTGTTACCAAGTCCCATCCTGTAGGGATGAGTCAGGCCAGAACAGAGCGAAGACCCTCCTATGAAGCGAGATCTAAAGGACAGGAATTATATAGGGTGATAAATGGGGCTATTGCCAGAAGTAATGAGAGAGAGAGAAGGAAATTTAGGAAGATAAAGTGTTCTATACTATATTGCAGAGACCAGAGGCCCATGCTGCAGTGACAGAAGGATGGATTAGGTGGCTTCATAGGCTTTTCACTAATTTATATAAATTTTGAGTTGATACCGGTCAAGTTGTTTTGCTTAAGTGGTTCTATCCCATGGTTGCTGCTGGCTTCCAGATAAGATGCCTTGAGCTCAGATATGGTGGGGAAATATTCTTCACAGTTAGCCCCATGTTGTTGAAACTGTCCACCTTCATATACCAGAAACTCTCAACATGTAAATCCTGTATTCATAGCATTGTAGAAATTAAAGCTGTAAAACCCCACTCGGTTATCTTGTTCATCCCACCATCAGTGCAGGATTGTTCCCTAAGGTATAGTCTTAATTGTCTTGTTCATTCTGGTTTTAAATAGCTTGGGAAATGGGGCTCACATAAACTCTCTTTGGAAGGTTTTCCACACTAATAGTACTTCCTGTTCCAAATATGTGCTTAATCATCAAGTCTTATTTTCTCATGATTTGCCTTATCACCACTTTGAACACTCCAAGGAGTTCCTGTCTCAGAACTGGCTCTTCACGCCTTACAAACTTTGCAGGCAGTTATATCTCCCTTGTCAGGTGCCAAGTGCCCACTGAGCCTGTCTCTCCATTCTGCCTGCACCCCATCTCTCCTCTTTAGTCCACTAGCCCACCCCTCATTATATTTTCCCTTCTCTTCCTTTCAACCTTATCTTTTCTTCCAGTTTTAAACTACCCTCCCCCGAATTAAGGAGGTCATGGCTATCCCCAGCAGCAGAAGAGGAAGGTGTGACGGGTTCCCTCTGGGGTACCACCTGGAACTGGAGTACCACTGAGCCCCCCTGACCCACCAGCCTGGGCTCCCTCTTACACTGTACTGCTGTGACCAGCTGCAAAGCCCTCCAGGCTTCAGCCTGCACTTTCACCAGCTACATACAGATAGGGACACATCCAGCTGCAGTTACATGCAGGCACTTTGACCAGCCCCTTCATGAGAAGGCGACAGCTAGGGCAACTCCCAGCTTCTCAGGCACGCATCCCCAAAATTACACCATCTTGTGCTGGGAGCTCTGAACCGCCGTGGGCAGCGGGGGTAACCTGCCACTTTTAACTTTTAGGCACCCCACTGCCCAGTTCCCCACACACAGTCCCACTACAACTGCCAAATACCCCACACTGACCCCTCCCCCACTGCTCAGCACCCCAACATACACAGATCTCCACCAACCCCACTGCCCCGCACCCCCACAAACCTCCCACTGCCAAGCGCCCCCATCCCCTCACTGTGCAGAGCCCCCCCACAAACCCACTTTCCCAAGCCCTGCCCCTCCTCCCCCCCACTCCCCCCGGCTGTACTCACCGGCCCAGCTGGGAGGTGACTCTGTCCACTGGGTTGAGCGAGGAGCACTCCAGCAGGGCTGTGTGGGGCCCTCTCCCCTTCAGCAAGCCCCGCCCCCTGCTGGGACCTGGGCATGGCAAAATTTGAATTTTTAGGCACCACTAGAATGCGCCTACTATGCCTGTGCGAAATCTGGCCCTGCAGAAGAATGCTAGTTGTTCTAAGCATGATGCTCAGTAATTACTGTTGTAACTTTGTGTGTGTGTGTGTGTGTGTGCGTGCTATTTTATGCTGTGTTTTTATTGTCTGGTGCAAGTATATTTCACATGCATTTTAATATAAATTTATAAAAAAATAATATTTGTACTTCTGTAACCCCAGAATGAGGCACAATTGCAAAAGCCATCTGACAAAGGCCGCTCTCTCCATTTATTAACATTTGATTTGATAAAGCCTTTGGATTGAAAATGTTCATTCCAAGTTTCAGTCAAATGGCTGAGATATTAAACATCACAAACTAGGGATTATAATGATTATAAATGCTTAACACATCCTTTCCTGCAGCTTTCTTGCGTAGTGTTCTCATAGCTCAGATGAGAGTAGCAGTTACATCTCCAATTTTATGCCCTGAAAGTAGCAGAACCTACAGAACTGTGTAATAATGGCAAGCCACGGGTATGAATGGTGCCAAACCACCAAACGGGTTTTGGGTTTTATTTTTCAATTAAAGCAATACTGCTTTAAACTGATCTACATTATTTCACCTGGCTGTTTGATCCTCCATGCTGCTCCCAGAACCTGCATATGTCATTTTTCCTGATATAAACTCCAAGATTGCAAGCTTGAAAATGTCTGGTTGCTTTAATGTAACTCATTCGCTCTGAAAACTCCCAGGTTGTTCATTATGGACCCAATCAAACGTCCATTTGAAATCACTGAGAGTCCTTCCACTGATCTCATGAATATTAGATCTGGCCCATAAATCAATGGTCTTTGCACCATCTCCAAGGAATTCAGGCCTTGGGCTTTATAATGCATCACTTGGCAAGGATGAGTGAGGAAAAGGTGGTAGCAATATTTACTGTTAAAATGGCATTTTCCATCTTCAAGTACTTCACAAACATTTTCTCTTTTAAAGGCCAGTTTGGTTTTGTTGTTCAGATCTGTGGGGAGGGATAGCTCAGTGGTTTGAGCATTGGCCTGCTAAACCCAGGGTTGTGAGTTCAATACTTGAGGGGGCCATTTAGGGATTTGGGGCAAAAATTGGGGATTGGCCCTGCTTTGAGCAGGAGGTTGGACTAGATGACCCCCTGAGGTCCCTTCCAATGCTGATATTCTGATTCTATAAACATTAGATTGTAAGGGCCCAATCCTGGAAAATATCTCCCATCGATTTCAGTGGGAGTAGCAGATGCTCAGCAGCGCCCAGGAAATGCTCAGCACCAATAAGGACAGGCCCAACATTTTCACCTTCTCTTTCCAGGGATGAAGGGGGAGAGGCAGGATATAAACTCCCCCGAACATTACATTTCCCACTGACTACTGTTGTAAATTTTAAATAGTGAAGAAGAAATTTGTATCTTGAACCTGCAGAGATATTTTGTTAGAAGTTCATCAGCCATTATAGATATTTTTCACAAGTTCGACCCTATGAAATAGTGAATCTACCATGGCATAACAATGTTGAAGGCTTTTACAGATTAAATCACAAACAGCCATGACCCATTTAAGTTACATGTTCATAAATCATATTTTATGGCTTTCATCTGCGTAATGAATCTGATCATTTATGTTAATTTTTGTTTGAAGAATGGCTTTCCACAATTCAGTCATGCGCTGGAACTCAGTAAGAGCTGGGGAATCTGGCTATAAATGCACAGCAATGAACAGGAGAAGCACTTTTAACAATGAAAATGAGGTGGGTTTTCTTTTGGAGATGTGCTTTTTTAAGCTGCCAATAAAATTAATGATAGTGTCCTTTGGAGTAGCATGATCAGGCTCTGAAATTGTATTTAAAAGCCAAAGGCCATTAATCCTTACTGCACCTATAGCACAATACAGTACATAGCAATTTGCCTTTAACAAAATGTAACTAAGGTGATTTAATTGAAAAAGTGGACATATGAGTTGTATTCAGGAATATTTCTTCATGGTAAATGTAAGGGAAATGACTTTCCAATATTGTAAATGAGGTGATTAGCAGGTCACTTCCCCCCCCCCCATAAGAGATTTTGAAAGGACCTTAGCTAAATAAATTTACAATTATCTGATAGCTCTGATTCCTGGCTACAAAGGAGCATCAAAAATACATTTAATGGTGTATGCAAAAGAATCCACCCCTGCTTCTATCCAGATTCCACCCCCTGTAATTTTAATGTTAACTAAAAAAGGGACTTATCATAGAATATCAGGGTTGGAAGGGACCTCAGGAGATCATCTAGTCCAACCCCCTGCTCAAAGCAGGACCAATCCCCAATTTTTGCCCCAGATCCCTAAATGGCCCCCTCAAGGATTGAACTCACAACCCTGGGTTTATGCGGATCCATACCCAACAAGAAAGGTATCTCGTAAGCTACTGTGAGCAGCATGGCTGGCATTCCACTGAAGAGCAGAATTTACTTCTAGAGTGAACTAGCATTGAAAGATCAATCAGAATTGAATTTGATTTCACTGTAATTCCTAGGAAAAGACTCAGAAATCAGTGCATAGGTCAGTATTTACTGATAGTAAATATGATGGTATTTTTCAAAGCAGGAAAGATGATAAATCTACTTACTGCCCCACATTTTGATCTAGCTTACACTGGCAACAGTTTAGAGTAACTGCACTAAAGTCAACCAGTGTCAGAAAATTCAGAATCTTTGTTCTTCCCTCCTCCCTCCCCCTCCCTCCCTGCCCAAATTTAAAACAAAATTAATTTGTGGTTTTTTTTCCTCCTCAGATAAAAATTTTTTGACACCAAGATGGGAAAACAGAACAGCAAACTACGTCCTGAGGTCATGCAAGATTTGCTAGAAAGTACAGACTTTACAGAACATGAGATCCAGGAGTGGTACAAAGGCTTCTTGAGAGACTGTCCAAGTGGACATTTATCTATGGAGGAGTTTAAGAAAATATATGGGAACTTTTTTCCTTATGGGGACGCTTCTAAATTTGCGGAACACGTATTCCGCACTTTCGATGCGAACGGCGATGGAACAATAGACTTTAGAGAATTTATTATAGCCTTGAGCGTAACATCTAGAGGTAAACTGGAGCAAAAGCTGAAGTGGGCATTCAGCATGTATGATCTGGATGGAAATGGATACATCAGTAAGTCAGAAATGCTGGAGATAGTGCAGGTATGTACTGTTCAGGAGGGTTTTACATTTTCATTTTCACGCTCTGTTTAAATTACGGGGGCCGTATTGTGAATGTTGGGTGCGCAAAAGGTTATTGTGATATCTTCTCCCATGTTTTTAGTCTACTATATATGTTTGCTTGAACATAAAAAGATACTGTTAAATTTGGCAAAGGTGGAACACCAATTAGAGTAGAAATGGAGATGTTTATAGCTACTTGAAGCTTTACTGAGTAGACATGCTGCTTCTCTGTGGGTTTCCCTATGCTGGGAAATTACCTTGAGTTTGAACACGGTAACTAACATAATGATAAATATTACAAAGAACTCCATGTAGACAAGGACTGTCATATTTAACATCATGTCAGCTGCTATTGGGTCATCCTAGTGGGGAGCCTTGGGTTGACCAAGACCCTCTAACACATTTTTAAACGGGACTGGCCCGGTCTACCTAAGAGCAAAGTCCTCTTTAAAAGCATATTGAGTATGAAGAAATAGCTAAAATGTTTGAAAGCTCTTTTCCTAACCCGGACATGGCCTGAGCGCTTTACATTGTGTTAGTTAATATAATTTTCCAGTGTAGACAAGCCCTCTGTTTTGATTCCATGCATGGCTTCAGGTATATTATCTAATGTTGCACTTATGAGTTCTTCCCCATTTTCATCTTTCTCTAATGTGTCTTTCCCCTTGAGGGCACATCAAATTCATTGAAAGCTTCATTTTTTTTTTTTTTTGGTTATAATACACTTGCATAGTTAAATCTGTGTAATCCACCTCTGCTAGGGAAGCGCCTGCCTCCTTGTCACTGGAGATATTGAAGTACTAATTAGATATGATACAATTCATGTTTAAAGATCTGATAGAAATGGAGGAAATGGAATGCATACTAATTACAATTTATGATTGTAGAATCATTATAATGCATGCCATCCTACTCCTTTTTATTAGTCTGTCTTTGAACATCCTCCCAACAGGAACCAGTGATGGCACTTGTTCTATTCCATATACATCAGACCGTATACTTGACCCAGTTGCAGCCACCTTCGTCTTCTTTTATTTTTTGTATTTTGTGTGCTTGTTTGAGAGTTAAACAGGACTTCATGTAGCTAACTCTAAGGGGCATGAATGAATATTTTAACAACTGTGTGCCAAATTCAGACTGGTATAAATGGTACAACAACAATACCATCAGTGAAGTTGCATCTGCTTACAGGGGACATTCAGAAGAAGTATGGATAATGGCAAGTGGACAGAAATTCATGATGAGGGGACAGAAAGGCAGGGTTGTAGCAGGAAAAGCAACTAATAGGAGGAAATAAAAGTGTATGCAGAGAGTCTGCTTTATCTTGCAGCTTCTTACATCTCCTATGAGTTGTTGACTGGTTTCACCGCTCTTTACATCCCCTCTGTGTATAATTGGCACCCATTTATGGTCATTTTCACCAGCTGACCAATGTGTCACTTCTTCTTAATTTGACTCTATAGCAGCTAAGATCATTTTGAAAGTGGACTAGGGCATTACACTTCATTGGACAAATAAAACATGCTTTTCTTAGCCAAGGAAATCACTTTTCTTTCTTTCAAAGACATACACATAACCTTGCCGGTGTGCCATAATAAACTATATGAAATATTCTAGTGAGAAGATATTGCCCCGCTTACAAATTTTCCCTTGCAAAATAAACCAAAAAAAGAGTCAAAACAAAAATTATCCCTCATGCAAACAGACTTTTTATCCCTGAAAATTGAAAAGATCATGAAACACCAGAAAGCACACTTGGAATCTAACTATTGCCTATCTATTAGACAAGGAAGGATTGCAGACACTTTTGTGATGGCCAGCAATATAAAACCCTAAAATAGATAGATTTTAAAAATATGGAGAATGTAGTTCACAAAATTTGTAGTTTTCCTACAAAGGAAACTACTATTTTTTCAGTTGCCACAGATCTGCTAATCAGATTGCTTAGATACTAACTGACTTTGGCTCCTCTTTAGTCATGTAAGCACCAAATTCTGGTATCATTTACACCCATAAAACCCCACTGAAATCAAGGGGCATTGAAGGGATGAAACTGAGATCAGATTTTATCCATTTATACGTCAAAAACAGAAGGATGGAGAGTGTCTCTTCACTCATATCAATATGAACGACTGTACAACTCATTAAAGAAAACTCATGCACGAACTGCTAGATGGAGAATTCGGCTGGCTGTTTGCCACCTTGTGTGTGGAGGGCATGTACAACCATAGTTATTTTATGCATACCTGAGACTGCACACTCCCCGCCCCCCATGGGCCACTGTACTGCATTTGGAAAAAAAATGTGGCTCTCAAGGCAAAATAACAAAACACAAAAAACCGCAAATCAAATAAAAACTGACAAATAGGTTAGAAGGTGGTCAAGATGACCACTCAAGAATCCGTGTCAGACTCCAACCAGCCCTAGCTTTAAAAACAGCGAGAAATGAATACAGTATCAGACCTCTTTTGAAATTTGTACAGACAGGCTCCTCTCCTCTTTCTCTCTCTCTCTTTTTTTTTTTTTTTTTTCCAGACTCCTTCTATAATAGTAACACACAGACTTGAAATTTCATAAAACGTGTTTTGCTGCAAGACACATCATCACATCACTGGAGGAAAAAAATTAAATGCATTAAAAATATGATACCTCTTCCACCTGTGTTGTTTTTCATCACGTAGGCCAACAAAGCACTGGATTTTTAGAGACAAATTCCATTAATTAATGTATTCAACAACCATTCAGTGTTGGCACCAGGGCTGGATATAGGGAAGGTGATCCAGGCGACTGCCTGGGGTGCTGGGCTTGGGGATGCCGGGCTCAGAGTGCTGTTTTTGTTATCAGCAACAAAAGGGAAAATAGAATGTTGGGAAGTAACATGTTTTAGGTATTTCATATTTGCTTATGTATGGTATGAATAAATACAGATTTACAGCTCCTAGCATGCAAATTTATCTTCTTATATGACAGGGATAAATCATGCATGCAAATCGTGCATCGAAGTTATGAAATGGGTTACACATGCAATAAAAAAGTAGGTATTCGAAAGTTTAACACATGGAGTGGGGTGGGCACCTGGGGTGCCATTTGGTCTAGGGCCAACCCTGATTGGCACCCTTGCCCTGCTGCTCTGGTTCCCCTGCTCATAGACCTTGACAGCTCTTCATTCTACCTGTCTCTGTGCTTCCAACTCTCCCCCTCCTGCCAAAATTTTGAGGGACTTTCTAAGGTTTGACGGTGAGAATCTCAATCTAAGAAACCCAGTAAGTTTTGTTCAGCAGCTGCTCCCCTATTGCAGACTAAAGGGAACTTCCCAAATAGAGAAGCTGCCTTCTACATAATGCAGCTATAAGTTCTGCTTGCCAGGCAACTTTGCCTGCAAGTGTCCCCCTGTCCATCCCAATTCACAGAACCATAGGAATGTAGGGCTGAAAGACCTTGAGAGGTCATCTAGTCCAGCCCCCTGCACCCAGGTTCGACAGAGCACTGCTGAATAGAGCAGGACATTTATCTCCCTTGTCTTACATGTGACACTCCTGGCACCCCAGAGTGATATTAGCCTTTTTTTCAACTGCATCACAGTTTTGGCTCATATTTAATTTTGCAATCCACCATAACCCCCAGATCCTTTTCAGCAGTACTGCTGTCTAACCAGTAATTCCCCATTTTGTAGTTGTACATTTGATTTTTCTTTCCAAAGTAAAGTACTTTGCACTTGTGTTTATTGAATTTCATTTTGTTGATTTCAGACCAATTTTCCAATTTGTCAGGTTCCTTTTGAATTCTAATCCTGTCCTCTAAAGTGCTTGCAAACCCTCCCAGATTTGTCATCTGCAAATATTATCAGTATGCTCTCCACTCTGTTATCCCAGTCATTAATGAAAATGTTTAAAAGTACCGGACCTGGAACAGCCCGTTGCGGGACCCCACTAGATACATCCTCCCAGTTTGAAGGCAAAGGATTGATAACTACAGTATTCTTTGAATGTGGTCTTACTACAGTTGTGCACCCACCTGATAGTAATTTAATCGAGATCACATTTCCCTAGTTTGCTTCATGCCTCATCGTTAATAATAATACTGTTATAACACTTCTCATCTGTATATTTCAGAGGGCTGAGGCTTGATGGGGAGGGCTCTGTGAGTGTGTTTGAGTGGCAAAGGCATGTGAAACTGAGATCGATATGGATGTTTTGTTGTCTTACTGGAGATTAATTTTTAGTGGTTGAGTTGATAAGAAATGTCCTTTAGCAATCTGAGCTGTAATTCAACAAAGTTGTGTGTGCGCGGGGGGGCTGTTTGGTTGTTTTTTAATTGTGGGAATAGAGGATACTGTATCAAATGTGTTCCACTTGGACATAAGTCATCAGGAACCTCCTCTTTGTGGGAAGAAAAAAAAAAGCTATGCTTGCATCGTTGATATATCCCTCAGGAACCTATTACAAGTCTCTGATCTATGATACATTTGCATATTGATACAGTAGGATTTATTATATTCTAGGCTGATATTCTGCATGAGACAACACATCAAGCTAATGCATAAAAGGACACCGTCAAAGTGAAAATCATTTAAATGGAAATCCCCCACCACCACTGGAGCCCCCCACTTACGAGGAGCCCCAGGGATTACTAGAAGTGAAATCAAGGAGAGGAAAAGCATTTCGTTTCTCTTTTTGTCAGTCTGCTGACTTTGTGTGCTTTAGAGCACTTGGCCGCAGATCCACAGAGGGAATTAGGTGCTGCAACACCTGGCTATTAGGCAATGTGTGCACTACAAGGTAGGGGTGTGACCTCCCTGCCTGTGTACACATAGTCGCACGAGTGGTCATTGAGCTAGCGTGGGCATAAATAGCAGTGTAGCCTGGAATGTGACATGCTGTACTAATGAGAAGTGCTAGCTGGTGGTATTATTGTATGACATCGGTCTGGTCATGGTGCAGTGCTTGGGTGGGGAGAAGGGAAGCTCACATGCATGCTCTTGCACATGCTCTGTAAGAAGGCATTTACCAATAGCAGCAGAGCTGAAACTGAAGAGACACTGGGCAGATCTGTGCACAGGGAGAGAAGAGAGTATAATTTTAGTTAGTGTGTGTCTGGATGCACAGGTGTCGACTTTCAGCTTTCCCGGGGGTGCTGCACCCCTACTGGGCCTCAAAGCCCCGCTCCCACTCTGCCCCTTCCCCCAAGGCTCCACCCCGCCTCTTGCTGTCCCTAGCTCCTCCGCCCAACAGCTGATTGGCAGCGGGTGGGAGTTGCTGGGGCGAAGGGGAAGGAGCTGATCAGTGCGGCCCACCAAACAGCTGATTAGTGGGTGACTGGTGGGTGCTGAGCATCCACTATTTTTTTCCCAAGGGTCCTCCAGCCCCAGAGCCACCCATGGAGTCGGTGCCTATGTCTGGATGTGATAAATTCCTGAGTCTTTTGTAAATAGCATCTCCAGCCAATTGCCAATTATCTTGGGGTGACATTTTCCTCTCCCCAGCCCTGCGAAAACCTAACTTAGCAGGCTCTATGGGGAGCTATGCAGGATTGGAGAGGGAATAAAATCAATACTGCAGCCCCTGCACAGCAGCTACTCTAGCCTAGGTGTTGCAATAGAAGCTGCTTCCACCACCCCTGTGAGGAGGTTCCTGGCTGCTGGATCTATAAGCGATGATCTCATGGCCCTGCCCCAAGCCTGTGCTCACTCCAGTGCTCCCATATGTTTCAGCCTATTCAGAGCCACCATAGAGGCCATGACCTTGGTTCCCACAAGACACAGAAATTCCATGTTACTCCTGTTCAGCCCTGTCCTAGGGGGACTGTGGGGCTCCCATGCCTTGAGGAGCCTTTGTGCAGGCCATCCACCAAGGGGTGAGCACCACTGACAGTGCAGATCGCCCTGTAGAACTCTATATTCCCTTCAGGCTGATGGCTTGGCTGGCAAAGCTCTTTTCTCATGTTGAACCCTATTTATAGCATGCTGCATGCAATACATAGCAAGTGACTCACATGGGGTGAAATTCACCCCTGTACAAAGAGCCTCTATGCGCCTCAATTAAGTCCTGTTGTGAGAGACTCTGGAACTAGCTACAGCTATGGAGTTATTAAACCAGACGATTTCCAAATATACTTTAGAAATAAATGCCGTGTTTTAATCTAGACACTTTTTGGGAGTGAGAACTCCAGTCCTTTAGCTGCCTCATCGATTAAGCTACAGCACTTCATTTTTGCTGTAAGGATGGAGTTTGAGGCTTAATTTTGAGTGTCGTGACTTTTGTCAGCCACTGACATCCCCAAAGGTGGTGGCATGATCTGGAAGACCATGTCTGGTGTGCATCAGCCCTGCATGGCAGGTTGGCAGCATGTTGTGGCTGGGTTGGGGGAGACGGGCTGATGGCTGGAGTAACTATTGCTCACGCTGGAGCAGGATCAGAGCGAATGTATGGGCTACTGAAGCCTCTTGGGTGCAGGAGCAGGCATAGAGCATCCACAAAGCTTTGTGGGAAGATTTCTTCCATCCCAGTTTCCCACCGGGGTCACAGTGCTTTACCACCCAAACATTACAATGCCAGATGCCCTCTCAGGCTCCTCGCCTGCATAACAAACTCCTTTTCACTTCCAGCATACATCCGCCCACAGTACAAACAACTCCTTTCAAGCTAAAGCTGAAATCCAGCTAAAGAGTTCGAGTCTGCCCCCTTGCTGAAATAGTACATATTTGGAGAGAACCTGAGTAAAATTGAGGGTTTGAGTGAAGTTTAAACTTTGCCATAAGTGTAAAACTTCAACACAACCTTATCCTGTGGAGCTGCTAGGGCATCTTCCCAATACTTATCCAAGGGACAAGTGTAGCACTTTCAGCTGTCACACAAAAACAACAGAAGTGGCTTTGGCCATCCCTCTTAAGCCTGGTCTACACTAACGAGGTAAGTTGATCTAAGTTACACTAGTTAAGTTATGTAAGTTATGTAACTTAAGTTGATGTAGCGTAGATCAACTTACAGCGGTGTCTGCACTGCGCTATGTCCACAGGAGAGCATCTCCCATTGACATAGCTTCCACCTCTCAGGGAGGTGGAGTACTGAAGTCGACAGGAGAGCACTCTGCCATTGACTTATCATGTCTTCACCAGACCCACTAAATCGACACTGCTGCATCAATCGCAGCACCACCAATTTAGCCAGTAGTGAAGACAAGCCCTTACTGAGCTAACTTATCTGTAAGACGGGGAGAAACTGGGCTTGATGTGGCTTCCTTTAAAGGCAGTAGCAAAACTCCCAATGGGACTTTAGTGTGTGGTGGATCAGGCCCTTGTTCTCTTCATTAGATGCCCTGTACTAAAACTGCACTAAAGTTTAATAGAAAGAAATTCGTGCTGTCATCACTACCCCCACCACTGGCTCGCAGACACTTTGTCAAATGCAGGGAGCAGGTGCAGCCCCCATGGAAGTTGCTGTGTCAAATTCAGCAGTGAAATAAAGGTTGGTGCCAGTTACATGCTGGGTGTCAATTGGTCATAAACAGCTGGGTAAGTGGCAGAGCAGTGACATTTGCACCCATTTGTCACTCAGCAAATGTAGAAAGCTGAGGGTGAGAGAGTTCTGCAGGAAAATCAGCCAACAGCAAAGTAAGATAAAGCTGGTGTACTTCCCTCTCCCCCCACCCCTGCTCTCCCCTCCTACGCAAATCACCCCCACACGTCTGATGCAGGGATTACTAGGTGAAGGTCTATGGGCTGTGTTATGTAGGAGGTCAGACTAGATGATCGTGATGGTCCCTTCTGGCTTTTAAAATGTCTGAAGTTATAAAGTATATACTTGGCCTATGTCCCATTGGCCTCCAAGAGAGCTGCGCCTGCTTCTCTCAGGACTCAGTTTGGTCCCCATCATGATTTTCTTTACTCCAGGGTTATGCCAACTTTAGCTGCCCTAACCAGTGCCGTGGGCCTGTGAGGGACAGTCTGCACAGATGGAGGTTGCAATAGCCCAAGGTATCTGTGCTCCCCTTTGTGTATAGTCAGCAATCAGCAGTGATTAGTACCAGTGACGGTTCCGAGAGCCCAAGGACTCCCGTTATGCTCTGTCCCATGCCAGAGGCACAGGGAATGAAGAAGACTCTTGCACCCTTGCATGCCCATGTAGAGGTCTGAGCAGCATTTGGTCCCAGATTAAGGACAATCCGAACATTTTTACGATATTACATAAACCTGCTTCTTTTGAGAGCTTTCTCATTTAAAAACACAGTATAGTGACGGGCAAATCCTGAGTTTTTTAATCAGTTTTCACTTGGCCATTACATAGGAAAACTTCCCACTGAACAACTGAGTAAGGCCATAAAGATTTGACCAGAAACATCATTTTCAGCACAAAAGGAACATTATATTATTCCCATCATGCTCTGGCTCTCCTAGACCATCTCCTGTATTATTCGCTTAACACGCTTCTGTTAAAGGGACCCTGTAGGATGAGCACATCTTTAAACAATTTTGTTCTAAAAATCTGCATTTTCTTACTACGGTTACTTGGAGTGTAACCATGACTGTGAGCCCAGCTAATGTAATTTTGCCCCAGGCTTTCTCTTTACGCTCTATGGGGCTCTAACATGCTGGGATGGCCTAATCTCCCCTCTAAATAAAAGTTTAGCTATTTAATGAATGGAAGATTTCTAAGGATCAGTGCTGCTGTGATCTCTGCAAACCAGAGCTAGGCAGGTGTAAGGTCTGAATGTCCTCCTTTGCTTTCTTTCCTTTTCCTCTTCACTCCCCATTCCTGCCATCACCATGTTCATTTGCTTGTGTGTTATCCCCCCATTCTCTGTTCTTGTGTCTGTTACATTTGTAACCTCTCTGGGATAGGCACTGTGTCTTCTTCTGTGTTTAGACATTGTCCTACAGTGTGAGATTCCAATCCTCATTGGCGCCACTGGGCATTTTTATTATACATCATGATGATAATGAATCGGGTGCTCATCACTTTCCCTATTCAGTTGTCAATTAATATCTAAACATCCTTTTCTGATCCTACAATCATTTTTATAACTTGCGTCAAGGAACTATTAGAGGAACCCCAGCGCAATCTGTTGCCATAATGTTAGTGCCGTAATCTAGGGGACAGATGTTTGATTGCATTCATCAAACAGATGAATATTTAATTAAACAGGCAAATGTCTTTCTCAAGGTGTAATTCTGTATATGAACTTATGAGCTCTGAAAGGTGAGCAGGTTTTGTCGCCAAAAGGAAGTAGTGGTGAATGCTGGGAAAGCAGGACATTCGTCATTCAGAGAAGGAAGTGTCTTGCGTTGTTTAACGGTATCCTCCAGGTGATGAAGCTGTGCTGCTGTGCTCCAGACGCAGTTCCCTTGAGTCCCCTTTGACTTGATGGTTAAAACCTCCAGAACAAAGGGCCTTCATGAGGGGGCAGATGGCAAGCTAGAAAGTGGAATTAAATTAAGTGATCTTGGGCCTACACCCAGGACGAAAAACTCTCAGAGTGGGAGAGGAAATAACCAAAGTGGTGGTGTCTTGGGCCAGATTTATAAAATGGCTGCTACAAATTTTGCATGTTCACCTGTGGTATCTGGAAAATATGTATTTGTGCATGTGCAAATAGGGATTTAGGGGCACAATTACCCGTTTTGCATGCAAAAATACAGTGTGCATGTGCAAATACAGGTTTGCATGGACACTCAGTGTGTCCACATTTTGCAGGCACAATTCAGGGAGCCAATTTAGAAAATATGGCTCTTTTTGTCATAAGATTAAAATTCTCTAATCTATCTCTCTTAATAGGAGGAATAGCAGAGGAACATAATATATCACAAAAAGAGTATATACATAAAATATGTTGAAAACACGACAATTTTGGTGTGGCACCAGGATTTCTCTTCTCTGTGGAATGACCCAGATGAGGTTGTTGTATCTAAGTTAGTGTACGCACATACAAAACTTGGTGCGGTAAAATATCTTATTTTGTAATGTTCTAGGCACTTCACAGGCATGCAGTAAGATGGGTCCCCCTGCCCTGGAAAGGTTATGGCATAAACAGACAAAATAACTGACAAAAGAGTGAGGAAGGAAGCCGAACTGGGGGCAAAGTAAATAATGGGGAATGGGAATGGAGTGGGAGGTTGGGGAAAGGATGTGCAAAAAGATTAAAGAGTTGTCTGCGTGGTACAGTGTGTATCGTGTTATATTTGGAACCATCCATTCGTTAGTTTATTGATCTAATGTATTCTGATGATTTGTAGTAATGTGCTGTACGTATGATAAATTGTTCTGAAGTATATTGCAATAGGGAAAAATACAAGTCCAAAGCCAGAACTATATTCAACAGCAACTAGATAAGGAAACAAGGTTATTTATCAGAAAGTCTCCAGTGTAAAAGAGCAAATGTATGTATAGATTTGTGCATTGTCACTCTCACTAGGAATCTGTGGTGAGAATCCAGGCTGAAGTTTATGTGATGCTATGTTTGTTGTTTTCAGCATCTAATAATTGCCACATTCTATTCAGATCAGATATCTATTATCAACACTTTGCTTCTATCACCTCACTTAGGCAATCTATAAGATGGTTTCTTCGGTAATGAAGATGCCAGAAGATGAGTCAACACCAGAGAAAAGAACAGAGAAAATCTTCCGTCAGATGGACACCAATCGAGATGGTAGGAATCTTAGGCATTTCCCTTTAACACTCTGTACTCTGCAGTTACTGACAGCTGGATTTCCATCAAAGAGCTAGACTGATTTAGGAAGTAGAGAGAGATCACTCTGATGTCAAGACAGTCAGTGGGCTCAATCTCTCCCCTAAGGATTTTTAAAGCAGTGACTCCTATGGCCGTGGGGAAGTCACTTAGGACCTGATTATGCTCTAGCTCTGCTAAATTCAATGCAAAGAGGCTCTGGATTCTACTAGTGCAACTGAAAGCAGAACTTGGCCCTTTAACCTGTCTGCTGCAGTTTCTCCATTTACCTAACTCACAAAAGGTTTGGGGAGGGTTTATTAGTTAATGTTGATAAAATGCCTTGAAGATGAAAACACGAAGGGCTAGATCACAAAGGGACTTTGATGTTGTAACCCCTAACTCCTAGGCTGCATAGTGGAAACCTCAGCCCCAGGTTAGGTGTCCAGGCTTCCCATATAGCACATGGAGCAAGATAGGCACATGAGAGAGGGATCTTCTGAAGCCAGCAAGCTGAGCAGGGCGCTGCCTAAACTACCCAGAAGTGAAATGCAGAAGAAAGGGGTGGGGCTTAGGGTCCAGATCGGGCCCTCTAGGCACCAGACTGATGAGCTGGGCTGGAGCAAGATGCCTATCTCTGCTTGGGATTCTCAGCCGTAAAAACCTCTCCTGGAGTTAGATGCCTAAACCAGGTCAGCCCTTTCTTGCAAAAACACGCACAGAGAAAAATCCACCCAGTTATAGCCCTTAGCCAGGGCACGCACCTGGGATGTGGGAGACTCAGATTCTTTAGAGCAGGGACATGAACTCAGGTCTCCATGCTCTACACCACCAGGCTGTGGGGTTTTCTGGGGCAGGTCTCGCTCTCTCTCTCCTGTTGAAGCTGTTCCACTTGATATAAATAATTAAATAGTCAGTGGAGCAGGCACTTGAAGAGGACACTCCCACATCCCAGGTGAGCCCCTAATCAGTGGATATAGAGTCAGTCTCTTGCTGTCTATTTCTCTGGCCCAATCAATGTTTAATTATTTGTAGAACACTTAATCAGGAGAGTTAGAGTGAGCCCCCTGAGTACCAAGAGCCTGCTCTAAACATTCACTCCTGGAATGTGGGTGCTGTGAGTTCAAGTCAGGCAGCGGGTTTCCCACATCCCAGGTGAGTGTGTGTATGGTAACACCCATTGTTTCATGTTCTCTATGTATATAAATCTCCCCACTGTATTTTCCACTGAATGCATCCGATGAAGTGAGCTGTAGCTCACGAAAGATTATGCTCAGATAAATTTGTTGTCTCTAAGGTGCAACAAGTACTCCTTTTCTTTTTGCGAATACAGACTAACACGGCTGCTACTCTGAAACCTATCTCCCTTTAGTCTCCTTTAAAATTCCTTGTCTAACAGCATAGCTGGCTCTTGAAGAGTGTGTTGAATTAGGAGCTTTGATCAAGTGTGTTAGGAATCTCATTGTTTTGGGAAAAACAGAAGTATAGTAGAACCTCAGAGTTGTGAACACCTCGGAAATGGAGGTTGTTCATAACTCTGAACAAAACTTTTTTTTTCCAAAAGTTTACAACTGAACATTGATTTAATACAGCTTTGAAACTTTACTATGCAGAAGGAAAATGGTGCTTTTAACTATTTGAATTTAAATGAAAAAGTCACAGAAACTGTTTCCTTACCTTGACAAATCTTTTTTTAAACTTTCCCTTTATTTTTTTTAGTAGTTTACATTTAGCATAATACTATACTGTATTTGGTGAGGGGTTTGGGGGTTTTTTGGTCTCTGCTGCTGCCTGATTGTGTACTTCCAGTTCCAAATGAGGTCTGTGGTTGACCAGTTAGCTCGTAACTCTGAGGTTCTACTGTACTGCCTGTTGAGCAGATGAATTTGGTCTTCATTACTTACTATGACAGGTTTCAGAGTAACAGCCGTGTTAGTCTGTATTCATAAAAAGAAAAAAGAAAAGGAGTACTTGTGGCACCTTAGAGACTAACCAGTTTATTTGAGCATGAGCTTTCGTGAGCTACAGCTCACTTCATCGGATGCATAGCATATCGTGGAAACTGCAGAAGACATAATATACACACAGAGACCATGAAACAAAACTTCCTCCCACCCCACTCTCCTGCTGGTAAGCTGTTACCAGCAGGAGAGTGGGGTGGGAGGAAGTTTTGTTTCATGGTCTCTGTGTGTATATTATGTCTTCTGCAGTTTCCACGATATGCTATGCATCCGATGAAGTGAGCTGTAGCTCACGAAAGCTCATGCTCAAATAAACTGGTTAGTCTCTAAGGTGCCACAAGTACTCCTTTTCTTTTTTCTTATTACTTATTATGATTTATTAGTATTGTGGTCACACTTAAACGCAGCAGTCGGGATCGGAGACCCGTTGTTCTAGGCACTGTGCAAACACATAGCAGTAGACAGTGCCTGCCCCAAAGAGCTTACATGCTACAGGCCCAGTCCAGCAAAGACTTAGATATGTGCTTATCTGTGTGCACCGTGGGTAATCCCATGGTCTTCTATTAAGTACATGCCTAAACCTTTGCAGGATTGTGGCTTTTCTAGAAAAGACGGGGAAAACCCAACAAAAACGTAGAACCAGAATGTCAAGGGTATATGGCAAGTCATTCAGCAAGTGCATATTACCTCATGGGAGTTCAGGCGAGGCACAAATCCACATTGTATTACGGGAGAGGTATTTTCCCGGGAGCTCCGAATGGGGGCCCAAACTACAAATCCCATAAGGGAATGTGCTGAGAGGGAAATGCAGTTCAATGTTTTATTGAACAAAACAAAACATTTTGGGTCAGTTCAACAAAACAGAATATCTGATTCTGGTCAACTCAACCCAATCTTTTTACCCTTTTTGTTGCTCTCTCCTCTGGACTCTCTCCAGTTTGTCCACAGTTTTCACAAAGAGTGGCACCCAGAATTAGACACAGTACTCCAGCTGAGGCCTCAACAGTGCTGAGAAGAGCAGGACAATTATTTGTCTTACATATGACATTCCTGTTAATACACCTCCAGAATATCAGCCTTATTAGCAATTGTGTCACATTATCTCATATTCAATTTGTGATCCACTATAACCCCCAGATCCTTTTCAGCAGTACTATCACCTAGCCAGTTATTCCCCATTTTGTAGCTGTGCATTTGATTTTTTCCTTCCGACATGAAGCCCTTTGCATTTATCTTTACTGAATTTCATCTTGTTGAATTCAGACCAGTTCTCCATTCCAGTGGAAGTTTTTTTATCTGCTCTATTGCACACAAGCTTCTGAGATAGAGGTTGCCCTGTAGTGATAAAACCTGCAGTTACAAATTTCCTGCTCAGCACCTAGATACTACTGTAATGGGCACTCTAAAGAAACCCCAGGTGAATAGATGGATATGGGTCCTTAATTCAAACATACATTTGGAAAAGGCACTTGTGTGTACTCAGAGCAAGTCCATAGCTTTTAGAGCCTGCCTGTCTCCTCCTGTGATTCTGGGTCTATTGCAAGGAACCAAAGCACTTGTGCCACCTGCCCTCACATTTGAATGGAGGGAGCATTCTCAGAGCATGTCTACACTTATCATGGATCAACGCTGCGGCAGTCGAACCACTGGAGGTCGATATAGAGGGTCTAGTGAAGACCCACTAAATAGACCACAGATTGCTCTCCCGTTGACTCTGGTACACCACCGGAACTAGAAGCCTAAGGTAAGTCAACCCAGTTTCTCCCGTCAACCCAGCGTGGTGTAGACACCGCGATAAGTCGACCTAAGCTACATTATTCACGTATCTGGAGTTGCGTAACTTAGGTCGACTTAACCCCAAAGTGTAGACCTGCCCTCAGAGAAGGTTCTTCAAATCTGAAAGTCTCTCCACACAGTATTGATCCACCAGAGCCTAGATTTTGCTAGTTTCAGGCAGGCTGCAAGGCCTAACCATTTCCCCATGCTTTCCTTGTAGTGACAATTTGTAAATTTCTGGATGTATCCATAGTGTTAAAGCATTGCATATGTGCTGTGATTGATTAGTGCATTTTATAATGCTAAACAAACTTTTTTTTTTTTTATTATTAGGCAAACTCTCTTTGGAAGAGTTCATCCGAGGAGCCAAGAGTGATCCATCCATAGTCCGTCTCCTTCAGTGTGATCCTAGCAGTGCAGGGCAATTCTAAAACAGTTCTTTGGATGAATTGTGTATCTGCTTTTTGTTTTTTGTTTTTTTGCCAAACAACATTCATGGTGGTGTTGCCTCTGTATGACCAGTTATGCCTTCTTTTGTGGCATCTTTTAGCTTCTTTTGTTGTGGATTAATTATAAGAATGCTGAATGCTCTTAATAGTTTGTCCAGAACACAGACAGAATACTGTTTTAAATGGACATTGTGGTGTTAACTTGTTTAGAAGATTTTATTTTGTTCAATTTGTCTGTTCTCAAAAGTAAACCACAAGAAGGAAGAAACCTTCAGCAACACATTATTGCCACATTTAGAATGCTGCTTTAATAGTTGAAAATTCACCCGCAGGATCTGAAGCACAATAGTGGTTGAAGTGCAAAGTGTTACAACAGGTGCAGTATTTGATTTGTACAGTCTTTTTTTTATCCAGCAGGCACAAGAGAAACTACAAAACAGGATGAGTAAGAAGTGTTAATACAATAAGTTAGCAAATTCTAGCCTACTTCAGTCTCCCTACAATGTCACGTTGTTTCAATACTGTGAAAGTTTTTAAGGTGCATTGAGAATGGGGGGAGGGAATGATCAGCTGTTTTTTTAACAGGCTTATGCTGGTTGATTTAACATGTGTTTGATTTCCAGATAAAACCAATTTATAATTCTAATTAAAACAAAAAACCAGGTGGATGTTACCTGTTGCCATTTAGAATTAGTAAGTGTAGTTGTGTATATGACAAACTGGGTATTGAACACAAATTTAAGCGAGATGTGTGTTGAATGAGAGATTTTCAGATTAGTAATAAAGCAGTTTCTACTGCAGGAGACTGGGAGTTGAGCTCAGAAATAACAATTGTGCAACCTTATGCAGCTGACACTGAGACATGTCCACTGTCATGAATGTTCTTGTCTAGATTGGACTGCTCTCTCTCTCTCTCTCTCTCTCTCTTCCCCCCCTCCCCCCACATAGATAATGCGGTTCCTGTGTCTGCTTCTAAAGGTTGGAGAGCTATCACAAACTGTTTTAAAGCTAGAATTGTAGAATTCATACTTCATTTACTTTAGTGGGGTTGAAAGATCTGTACTGAAACAAGGAAATGGTACGCTTAATGATATATATATTTAAAAAAATTAGATGTAAGAGAAAACTGTTGAATGTTTATCTTTTCACTTGGATGCAAAAGGATTTCTGAACCTTGCTGCTGCAAAATTCTTTCATTTGGTCAGGGTCACTATATTCCAAGCAGTGTGTACGTTTGGGATCTCTTAAGGAATTTGCAAGCACTGCTTTGGCAAAAAAGCTTAGCAATGGGAGGTATTATGCTGACCAAGTTTGAGATAACCTGTCATTTGTTGAGTCTGCTTTGTGATACGGTAGGTGATATATCACTGCAGTCACTGCCCAATATCAGGAACTTATGAGACTGCTATAGTATAATCATTGTGTGAGGGGCGAGGTTGATATTCTATTAAGTGACCTTGTAACGCTAAACCCCAACTAGCCTTAATTTAAAATAAACTGAGTAAAATAGGTTAGATCTGCTGCTGCAGACTAGTTAAATGCTGATTAGCCATCAGGTAAAAGCAGTAGAATATATTAAGAAGTTTTTGCTTATCACTAGCTAGGAGAACATATGTACAGTAATTTAGGAAGGAAAAAGATCCTTGACTTAATTCTCAATACCATTTTGTTCTGTCATGCTTAAGATATGGTGCACAGTGAAAATTAATTATAGATAACATAGTTAATCAGTTCTTTCAAATTTACTATAAGTGGCAAAGCAATCCTGAATAAAAGGTCATCAGGCCCATTTCTTTGTCTCAGATGACCTAAAGGGCTTATCCAGAATCAATTTCAATTTAAAGTGGTTACAGAAATGCCATTGATGTAATTCTCCTGCTAAATGAGCTAAAAGACTAGACAGAGTTGTGTGTGAGAGACAGACAGACAGAGGAACACACAAGTGCAGGTTCAATACATAACTTTTTTAGCTTTTGGCATAGTCACTGGAAATACTACAGTGAAATTTTCTGGTTGGCTGAAATGGTTTTTGCCTATTTCCCATCCCTGTCTTATCCACACCCCACTGGAGATACTATGCACAAAATAGAACCTTTAAAGCACTTGTGCTCTTCGAGATAATTTTTTGTGTTTGCCAGTAATAGACCTCAGAAAGGCCTTGGCCCTAGAAGAAATCTGCAGAGATCTCCTCATGCTGAGTCAAGGGTCAGTTCTCTCCTTATTGTCTGGAGGGTCATTTTTCATTTGGACAAATCTGGCTAGATCCTTGGTTGTTGTAAATTGTTGCATTAAGGTGAATGGATCTACACTGATATATACCCACTAAGGATCTGCTCCTTAATCAAACATAAGCAATCAGTGTCGCTATATTAAAGCCCTTCTTTGGGTCACTTCATCACATCCACTACGTAGGAAAATAAATTGGAATATAAATTTTCTTAGAAATCTGAATACATATTGAAAAATTCCAATCCCAGATATCATTGCAGGCTTGTGGATCAAAAGCAGACAAGCTAGAAAAATTGATGTTTATTAAAGTTGAAGTAAAGTATGCAAAGTGGATAGCTCCTACAATTAATTTGTTTCTAATACAGTGAAAGCAGTTGCATGTGACTGAAACTATTAAAATTTTGCCTTTTTTAAGCAGCTGCGTTCCATCTCTTTTTTTGTATTATGACAATCCTTTGGCCCAGAACCTAGTTCCTCAGTTTGGTGTTTGGCTGTTTTTTGACAGAAGCAATTTGTGTATTAGTACTTTAAACTATGTGCTTGAAAATGCAACCTGTGATATGACCCCAGGCCAGTGGAGTTGTAATTCTTTCCACTGAAAGACTAGGAATGTAACCCACAGCTGCAGAGGACATAAATAACTGGAGATATGGTTATTGTATAAACATTTACAAAATGCATGAAGATTATTCCTTATTCCTGCCTGCCTTTCACAATTTATTTTGTTTCAAAATATTAACTGTTCCTTTCTTACTCTGCAAGTAAAAATTGTAGATATTTTTTAAATGATCGATAATTGAATTTGTTAAATGAATATCTGCAGTTTATTGGTTAACAAAACATGCATAGTACTGGTATGCATAATTTCTTTATTGTCTTGCTAATTGTCATTATTAACTTCAGTGATCTCTCAAAAAAAGAATGACCAAAACTATATGTCACAGTAGCATAGCCGTTTTTAAGGGAATGAATTAAAATATCTGACTCTGACTGTAGACAGTACCGGCTGCTTGATACCACTTACTATAACTGTGTAGATACATTTTCAATAATACCTGTGTATGTTTGATAGGTAAACTTGACTGATCTGGCATCCAAAAATGTTTAGTGTTTTGTAGACCTAGCAACTGTAAAAGTACGTAAGTTAGAACTCTATTTACATGGAATTCCTAGTGAACAGAAGGGGTGTTAGATCCTTGCTGAGGGCTTGCCCTTAAAGGAGAGTACCAGACATCTGTGCAGACTAACTGGTGTACAGAAGCTATAGCAGCCAAGCTGTAAAGCCATTCAGTATTCACTTTACTGAGCTCTGAGATTGGGAACTTGAAACAGCCCCTATAAAGCCAGCTAGCATACTCTTTTGGGCACTCTGGGTTTGAGGGGAAATGAAGCGCAACCCTCTTCCAACATCTGAAACCCCATGAACCCAAAGGATTTGGAGGTCCTCTGAGACCTTCAGGTAAAGTTGTAGTATACTTCCTACTAAGCTTATGACTTTTGAACGTTTCTCACCATCATTGTTGAGTTGCCTCATGCTTCATTATTTTCTGTTTTACCATTTGACCTCTACACACTCTCATGCTTAAATATCCTAAACATTACCGTTGTTTTAGAACAACAGTAAACTATGTATATAACTACTTGAAATGGAAGATGTATAAGTGCACCTTGAAATGTGTAAGATGTGCACCTAGAGACAATTATACTATGATGCTCTAAGAACAGAACAGTTCCCCACACCTTTCTCAGTACATTTGTACTTGCTCTTGTGGTACTTGGTGAAGTTCTGTTGCCTGCAATGTACAGGAGGTCCCACTAGATGATCACAGTGGTCCCTTCTGACCTTTAAAGTCTGTGACTCTGAGGTAAACCTGTACATTCAAAGCTAACTTTGTAAGATCTGAGATGTGTCCCTTTTTCTAAAACAATGCTTATTTTGTGAGCTCAGGAAAAAGCACAGCAACGTGAGCAGAGCAGCCCAGACAAGGTAAGGGAAACATCAGGAGCAGAGGCCGCCAGCCAGCCATAATTCCTAGATGTTTCATATTGCAGCCCGGCGTACTAACACTAGAGTAGGGTGTAGTTACACCCTATGCTGGTGGAAGTGTGAGCTTGAGGCTAGGGTCATTTTTCTAATGAATCACTGTTACAGAACCACCTTTTCTACATAACTCTGCTGATTCAGTTAGTACCTGTGGTGGGTTGGTCTTTTGGCTGCAAGATGAAGTGACAGGTGCAAGACCTGCTGGAAGGAATATTTTACCCACAGTTTGCTAAGTAGGGCTTCAAACTACAGCATAGCAGATTTAGATTAAATCTCAGGAAAAACTTCCTTAGTGTAAGAACAGTAGGGCAATGAACAGACACCTCAGGAGGTGGTGGAAACTTCTTCACTGGAGGTTTTCAAAAGCAGGCTGGATAGCTATCTGTCGTGGATGGTTTAGCCACAACAAATCCTGCATCTTTGCAGGGGGTTAAACTAGATGACCCTTATGGTCCCTTCTAACCCTAAGTATCGTGGATCTTTCTTTGCTCTGTGTTTCACTGTACATTTACACATTATTTAATATATTTAAAGAAGGAGAAATTGTTTTTTATAGATGTTAAGGACACTATATAATTGTAAAAGAATAAAGAAGCTTTGCAAACACTGGACAATAACACTCAAGGGCAGACGGACAAAGGCAGAACAGTAGGTTGGAACCTTATTGTCTCCTATCACCAAAACCAAGTATATTTCCAACAAGCTACAGGATCACAGCAGGTGCTTTTGAGAAGAGTGGGTAATTAGTTCTGCTTCTCTAGTATTTTCCCCATGGTGCACTGGCACATTTTTTGGTATATTTATGTGTTGTTTACTAGCTGTTTTAAAGACAAAGGGCCCTCCCTTGACTATTGTGTTGTCATTTACACCTGTGCAAACTGGGTGTACACTGCTGCCAGTTCAAAATTATATAGTTCTCCATTCGCTTTGCACAGCTGTAAATGGCTACCCAAGATGCAAAGCAGTGGAGAATCAGGCCCGAAGTGTGGTCTCGTGCTGAGATTCAACTAGGCTTGGCAGAATTTTGAAATTTTTTAATATAATTTTGACTGATCAATGCTTATTTTTAAGAATTTTTTCAATATTTATCTATTTATCTCTTGAAATTTTCACAGTTGTGGGAAATTGTGGGTGGGTGGAACCAGACAATATGGGTGGCCAGGCAATAATTATTTAATGACAGCTAATGTTGGCAGACAAAATGTTAAAGCTTTAACAACTGTTAAAAACACAAATTGTCAACATCACATGTCACAAATAAACAAATTAAATATCCTTAAATCAAATGCTAATAAGTTCTCAAGCAGCATTTTTCTTACTTTGGCAATCTGTAAATTTTCCTTATCAATAGAAATATATATACATATTTTTTAAATCAAATCCTTCCAACCCTAGATATTACTACGTAAAAAATGGCACCTTCTTACTCAGCAGGTCTGCTCCCTGTGTCTAGTCAGAGTCAGAGCTACTGACTGCAGTGACATAAATAAGTTTTTAATACTTTTTGCCTCAGAGTCCACGTCCGGAGGAGAGGCAGGTGGAGTTTGCGCCTTCATGTGCATCATCAACAGAACTGTTTACTGTGCTCCAATTAGAACTCCAGCCAGGTTAGCAGATGTCACTGAGGGCATAAATGGAAGATAATGGCATTTCACAGGTGTAACTGAGGGCATAATTTGGCCTGCAGAACTTTGTTCCCCATCATGATACACAAGAAGGAAAGAACTCAGCTTGACTTTTGAAGGTCAGCTTTAGTTTTCAAGCTGGCCTTGAAAAAAACCTTTACTTGTAAATTGAGAACATTTGATATACAATTATTATGAGGCAATGGGCATAGAACCCCATGATGCCTATTTTACAGGATTTTTTCAGAGACGTATTGCACTTAAATAAACAGCTATTTTTAAAAACATAAGGAAAAATGAAGAAGGGCCTGCAAATCAGCATGAAATACATCACACTCTAGAAATGAAGAACACTGCAGGAGATTTTATATATGTATTCAGGTCATTTCGAAAGGTAGACCTATGTCTTTCCCCCACTCCCACCCTATGAGACTGTATCTGACTATAATACATATGACTATCTCACTGTATCTCTTCTTTCAGTGTGACTTTTGCTGGTGATGTTGGGTTTCTAAGAATCTATATTGTTTGAGGTGGAGATAGTTTTGGAGCTGAGGTTGGTGCCACATTTTAGAGGTATAGGATGCGCAAACTTCAGATCCTGCTCTGCCCACCTTTAATTATGTTAGTCTATGAAGCAAAGTAATATCCATATAGATTTGATGCATTTCTTTGGGAATGCACATATTAAATTCCTTCAATCCTGCCCCAGAACATAGCATTATTTAATTGTACAGTAGGGATTAAAAAATCCCTCCTAAAATGCTTAATACACAATGAACAAGACAAATCAGAGCCCTCATATATAGTGAACAATATGAAAAGATCAGAAAAATGAACAGATATTAATTGTGCCTTTGTCCAGAGATCAAGGTTTGAATTCACTACAGGTGCATTCACTCCTGGACTAAAGGCCATGCAGAATCTTTGCACCACTTCCGTCCTAGTTAAGGTCTAGCATTTGCCCAGGGGCGAATTTCTCCCTGTGTGGTACAGACTGAAAGACCCAGGAAAATCAATGTTCAAAAAATGAGAATTCTGTGTCCCTCAACAAAGCTTTACACTGGGGAATTTTTCAATTCAGTTGGTTAGTTCCATATTCTGAGGTAAAATTTTGCCCACCTTTTAGTTGTGTTCCTTAACTGTGAGGTAAATGGATATTCCCCTGTCCACCCCGATGTTATCCCAAATAAGCATCCTCAGCACAGGCACTCAGAGTATTAGGCTGAGTCAAGTCACTGGGTTTGGGTTCTCACTTACATACAGTACTTAATTACCATCATCTATTTGACAATTCTTCCCCTCCCAGTCAGTGAATATGAGGCACTAGCGCTATGCCTTTGACATCTGGAAGTGCTGGTACTGGTGCATCTCTATGGGTTGACTGTTGTTGGGCAGGCCCAGGTTTGGGAGCCAGTGTTGTTGTGTTCTGCTCACCAAACCACAATATGTATTATTATTAAATATTGAACAAAACTCTAATCATCTGAAACAATTTGTGGGTTAAATTATTTTGTTTCTATTAATCTGCTGCAAACTGAAGCTAATCAGTTTTGTTAGCCATTCCCATGGCTTATAGATTATTGATTTCTTCAAGGTAAGGACAGTGTCTTCCTATGTGTCAGCTAGAGCTGGACAAATTTTTTCATCAGAAACTTTTCCCACTGAAAAATGCAGATTTGGGTTGACTGAAACATTTCATCGATTTGTGCCAAACTGTTTCAGTCAAAAAACACAAACAACATTCTGAAAAAATCTAAATGTTATATTTTGTTTGACATTTTTAAAACAAAACCTTTGGATTTTTCAGTGTAAAATGCCTTTTCATTTTGACACTGCAATTTCATTAATCTTTAAATAAAACCCTCAAAGCTAAAACAAAACTGCTTGTTTGACCCAAACCAACTTTTTTTTTCTTTCAGTTCAGACACCAAATCAAAAAAATATCAGTTAGTTGTATAGCTCTAGTGTCAGGATCAAGGACTAGAGAGCCCTGATCATGACTGGGCCTTCTGAGCCTTCGATAATGATTTAATGCTAACACGTACTGGGACACAATCTCAAAGCTACATATTAAAGATATTTTCTTTGCTGTTCTCCATAATGTTCATAAGAACATTGAAGTGAAGAGTGTGGATGGCATTTTCAAGAGTACTCAGCACTGACCTAGCTCTATGCCTGTTGAAGTGGATGGAGTTTTACTAGTGATTTCAACAAGGGCAGAGTTAGATCAACGTTGAGCACTTCTGAGAATTCTCATCCCATCTGCCCAAAGAGCCGTGCCGCGGTCACTTGATTGGCTTGATGGCCACCTTGAACACTGAAGAAGCAGATGATTAGCAAAACTGTCTGAGAAAATCCACTTTAATGCTAACCTGCATTTGCCCTACAACTTGGATACCCACTGTGTGTCCATGAGTGGAGCCCTACACAATCATTTGTTGGGAGATTGTGTTTTTTTATTTTCTCATGTATTCTCTGCAATTAAATTATTATTATTATTATTATTTATTAAACTGACAAGAATGACCCTCATTTGTGTGACTTCATTGAAACTGCATTCCACTGCAGCCAAACCCTGATTTGTAAAGTGTTTGGAGGGGGAAAAAAACAACAACAGTGGTTCAAGCTAATAAAGCTCTAAAGAGGCCAATGAAATATTTTGTGTCTCATGCTGGCCATTTTCATGCTTGAGACGATTGTGTTCTTTTTTTATTTTATTATTTAATTTCTTGATTAACATTTCTGCTTATTGTGTTTTTCTCATAGCTATTTTGAAACAGAGTGAAATCCATTTTACTAGATCCAGTCCTGCTGTTTTTATTTTTAGTTCTGACTCCAGCAAAACTTCCATTGATCCTAGTGGTAGCTTTGCCTGAGTAACAGAAGTGGGTTGTGTGTAGTAAAAATGGAATTTTAAATTGATCTAGGGATTGTTTTTGTTGTTTGGTGGTGGTGGTTTTTTTTGTTTTGTTTTGTCTGCACAATATTTGCTGCATAGGTTGAACTTGTGATTGGTTTGACTTTGTTTCTTGCATTAGCACTTGCTAATTCCTCCATTCACCCATGCCAGCCTCTTTGGGTTTTCCACTTTTCCCTTTTATGGTTCTGCAGATTCAGTCCTTTTTAACTTTAACTTTAAAGAGGTGATCAGTATTATACTTTGGCAAAAACACTTGAGGCTGATCCGTTTAATAACATTACTAGTTATGAACATATGATCTTGATGTAGGGTAAAAATTTAGGGCCCAATTGTGTAAGCACACTATACATATACCCCCACACTGAAGTTAGTGGGCTTTCCACAAGTCGACCACTTGCATCTTCATCTCTTAGGTTGGAAAATTGAAATACCCCTTGGATTAACCCTTTGTAAACTAATCGATGTAATCCAAGGAAGAAATGTTACATTCTGAAAGAAGGGCAAATATTAATTAAACTAGCGCAATCTGAAGTGTGTTGTTACAGTTTTCTGAAATCATTGGTCTCCTATGTATATTCACATCAGAATGTTGTGGGTCACCTCTTTTTGTTTCTGCTGCAAACTCATTTGGCCACTTGTGAGACTTTACTCAGTTCTTACACAGACAAAACTCAATGAAAGTGATGTCAGTGGGAGCTTTGCCCGTGGAAAAACTTCAGGATTTGGGCCCTGGGTAGTATTCATAGGTATGTGTTAGAAATGCCCAGGGTCAGTGGTTAAACCAAACCTCTGAAATGAAATCGGTAAACAGCCAATTAAATTAAAAGAGAGAAGGAGTGTGATAGGAACTAGTGTATATAGTCTGTGTTTCTAAGCGTGATCACTGTTTGCTATTTTATAAATATTTAGGACATTTCTGGAATTTTTAATGTGAAAGGAGTAAACTTTTCTTATTCTGCTAATGTATCTGCATTATGTATTATTTCTTTATTGACTATGCTTTTCAATATGTCAGACATTTTCTTCTGTATATATGACATGCAGTTTTACGGAAGTCTTAGCAGCATTAGTTTGAATTTTTTAAAGACTGTACTAATGTGTGGTAATGTGTTTTAGAAATGGCATCTTTGTTGTAAGATGTACAAACTATTTAAACTGACTTCTTTTGTTGTTGTTCATAGAAACAGCACTAAGAAATGCATGTTCTTGTTCACTTTTCCTTGTGCAGCTGCGGACAGTCATTATAATGATGCAATTGGTTTACATCGTGTACAAAACCCGCATCCTTATTTTTAATAGGGGTTAGTTTAAAACTCACACAGACTTTTCCTGAAAAGTCTATTTTTGTGTATTTATCTCTCAGCTTCAAGCTTTTTTTTTTTTTTTTTGATCACACATTCTGTGTTGCTCCCAGTGCTACTTGCCTGTGGCCAGGTCTGCATGAGGGCAAGACTCAGAAGTCTTCCCCATAGACTTATGCCCCACTCCCCATGTGACACGGGTGATGAAAGAGCAGTGAGGAGTGCTCAGCTATCTCAGTTTTTCAAGCATGATGTCATGACTAGATCATTCAGGCCTTTACACCCCCCACAAGACAGACTGATCAGTCACTTTTGCTATCACTTTCCCCTCATGCTTCATTGGCTAAGTCAAAACAAAATGAATGTGTTACAACCTTAGCTTAGCCTAGTGTAGTCCTTTTTTCATGCTGATGTGGGTAACTGACTTAAAAACTGTATCATTTAAATAAGAATGAGCCTGAATAGCTAACTCTGGGTCTGAATCCTGCTCAGGGTTTAGGTTCAGCCCATTACCCAGATGGGACCAATTATGAAGTTTAGATCCACATTCCTTTCAAGTTTCGGGGGTGCTCAGATCCAGGATTTTGGGATGGGCCAATCTCGATATTTAACAAATTTTCTGAGAGGAATATGGATCCATTTTGCACACTGTGCCACTGCATCTTATGGATGTTTTTATGAGAAAACAGTTTAAAATGCACCTGGCCAAATGATAAATTTAGCAACTGTTTTTCCTTGTTATACAAACACACACAAAACAGCATTGTGTGGTTAAAAAAGATACATTTGTGACAGTTTCTTTTTCAGTGCCAAACATATGAGCAGTATTGTTTGAAGGGAAATAAGAATTTTTTACTGTATTATTATTACTATTATTATTGTTGAACAAATCTTGTTTTTTAAATATTAGATTTTTTGAAGAATTTTGTATTGTAAACTGTTTTGTGACATGGTGCTTTTTCATACTGGAATTACTGATTGCACCGAACTCTGAATTGTTTTTCTTATATAAATGCGTAACCTTGAACAATCTTTATGAACATCAGTGTATGGTGAATACCAAGGTTCACAAAGAAATTTCCCTATTGAAGCCCCTAAATGTTCCTGCCTACTAATAAATACTCTGCTGCAGCTAGTTTTCTGGAAAGTGCTGTTGTATTGCTCCTGAAGAACAAGCACTAGCTCAAAGTACTGAATCAATATTGCACTGCCATTGGAAGCACTGTTTCTTACAAACTGGAAGAAATATGATGAGGTGACCTATGATCAGTGTTTAAAAAAATCCCCTGCCACAAAAACTCACCCTCCCCCACCAGTACCTGCTTGCCAGAAATGAAATGTTAGTCATTTTAAATTCAAACCTATCTCCCTCTCTCACAAGTCTGACTTCACCTCTCTGTTTGTTGCTATGAGGTATGGACATCAGAAATGACAATCTATGAAGCTGGGTTTAGAGGAAACGACACATCTCTGCATCATTGCAAGCTTCCTTCTGGCCCATTTCATTTGTTGTCCCTCAATTTGGGTCTTAGTTACAGATATGTGACTTCAGTGGCTGAGAGCTTTCTACACATGTGAGAGGAAGCAATGAACAAGAATTTCCAGGCTATATTGGTTTTACAACATACAGTTATGCAGAGTTAAAACCTGCCGGCCTCCTGCAGTCCTGCTGTGAAACCATAATCCTCCAAAGAGGATTAAGCACGATGCCTCTACATTTGGACCCAGCTGGGATGACTGGGCTTGGAAATTTCTTGCTGGGAAAAGCATAGAGATAAAGACAATGAATAACCTTAATTAAAATTAAAATCTTTGCAGCAAGGTTGAACTATTTCTTTAATCCGATACCTTTCTTAAGCCTGACATGTGTATGTAGAGAAATGAGGTATAGAGTTGCTCTTTTCACAATCTATACGCAGTGGACCTTAAGTTTAAGTAAAGTTTTTATGACGTTCCAGAGTTTAAATACTATATTAGGAAGGGGCATTAGAATTGGGGTTTCCTACTAATGCATTTAGGGTGGAATTCATCCGAGGGCACAGGGCCAGTGTAGTCTATGCATCTCTAAGTCCTCCTTAAGACTATTTTTAGACTGAAATTATTCCCCACATGCATTATTTGAAACATTTTGGGTACAATGTCCCTGCCTGTGTCCCAGCACTAGATGAAACAACTAAAGACCAGTTTTGTAAAAGAGAGAAGAAACACTAGGAGTATTTGTACCATCTCCTCAGGAACTGAAAAGGGAGGAGGAAACATGAGGACCAGAGAATGCTTATCAGCTGGGAGAGAGAGAGAGCAAATAACTGCCAGGTGCAAAATGGCTACAGTAGGGTTACAGCCACAAGGCTCTGTCATATTTAAAGGGCCAGCTTCAAAAAAGCATGCTGGGAACAAATGTTCCTATAAAATGGCCCCCCTGTACGAAGGATAGTGGTTGGGACCAGGTAGTTAGCCAAAGAGAGGCAGGGTCTGTGTCACCACGGCATCACGCTGCGGTAAATGTGTAAAGGAAAGGGGGCAGCTGGAGATTCAGTAGCATTTAAGCTCTTCTGGTATTATGTTTCTTTCAGACTAATTTAACAATCAGCCCATTACTTTCCCAGCTGTCCCTGTTGTAGGGTGCCACTAAATACACTGATGGATTAACAAATAATATTCAAAATATTAGAAGATACCAAATGTGCAGCAATAATCCTTCTCTGAAAATGGCAAATATCCGTGGAAGGACTCTCGCCGATGGAGATGGGTGAATGTGGCTGGAATTTGGTATGGATCAGATTCCAGTAGATCAGCGGTGGATCTGTATGATCCAAATCTCTGAAGTCTACAAACTGGACTGGAAATTTTAGAACAGCCTTTCTCAAATATCCCTGGGCACTTCCCTTTCAGTCACAGCTGCCAATGTAGCACAAAAACAGCCTCTCACATGGTGGCCTGTTCTATTCCTGGCCTGAAGTGTGGGCGGGGGGGAGAGGATGTTTTCAGCCCCCTAAAAAGTTTGAGTTTGGACATAGGAAGCCAAGCAGGCAGGGTGCATAGAGGTTTTCCATTGTCTCACGTCTCCACTGCAGCAGGCCAACTCCTTTCACGCTTTCGAGCCAGGACTAAAAATGCCCACTTGTCCAAGCAAGATGCAGTATTTTTGCTATAACAGGGACTCACCTCAGTATCTTATCTTCGGCAGACAACGAACACTGAAAGTGATCGTTTCAACCCTTACAATATGGCTGGGACAGTAGGTGCAAGTTGTTTGCCTTTGAAGGTGAACGTTGCAGCTTGATTGTTACACTAGCACAGAGACAACATGTAACTGTTGATAGTGGGGGTGGGGCACAATTTAAAGGTTGGGGGTAGGGTGACCAGATGTCCCTATTTTGTAGGGACAGTCCCAATTTTGGGGTTTTTTCTTATATAGGCTCCTATTAGCCCCCCACCCCCTGTCCCAATTTTTCACATTTGCTGTCTGGTCACCCTAGCTGGGGGGGGCGGGGGAATGTGACCACCGCATGGGTTGCATCTGGCTGTAGCACAGAAGGTTTCAAACTGGGGGACGGGTCCCCCTGCGGAAGGCACAGAAGAATGTTTGGGGGGGGAGAAGACAGCGATGCCAGGTGTCTTGGGCCTGTCCTGTGTGGGGAAGGGAAGAGCACCTCCACCTCCTGACTCACCACAGAACCTCTTGCTCAATGGAAGACAGAGCAAGCCCCACTGCAGTGCGAGGGGAGCAGTTTCCCCGGGCAGAGCCCCTACTATAGTTAATGGGAGAGCGGCTTCTGCTCTGAGAACAGGCACGCCGCATTTGACCCACCAGCAGTAGGGAAGGAGAAGCAGCCCCAAGTAGCTGGGGGGGGGGGGCCTGACTCAGCCCGCAGCCAGCCGCCATGCTACTGCCTCCCTCTCCAATCCTGAAGCACTTACATGAGAGGAAAGTGATCAGGAACAGTCAGCATGGATTCACCAAGGGTAGGTCATGCCTGACTAATCTAATCGCCTTCTATGATGAGATTACTGATTCTGTGGATGAAGGGAAAGCAGTGGATGTATTGTTTCTTGACTTTAGCAAAGCTTTTGATACGGTCTCCCACAGTTTTCTTGTCAGCAAGTTAAAGAAGTATGGGCTGGATGAATGCACTATAAGGTGGGTAGAAAGTTGGCTAGATTGTCAGGCTCAACGGGTAGTGATCAATGGCTTCATGTCTAGTTGGCAGCCGGTGTCAAGTGGAGTGCCCCAGGGGTCGGTCCTGGGGCCGGTTTTGTTCAATATCTTTATAAATGATCTGGAGGATGGTGTGGATTGCACTCTCAGCAAATTTGCGGATGATACTAAACTGGGAGGAGTGGTAGATACGCTGGAGGGCAAGGATAGGATACAGAGGGACCTAGACAAATTGGAGGATTGGGCCAAAAGAAATCTGATGAGGTTCAATAAGGATAAGTGCAGGGTCCTGCACTTAGGATGGAAGAACCCAATGCACAGCTACAGACTAGGGACCGAATGGCTAGGCAGCAGTTCTGCGGAAAAGGACCTAGGGGTGACAGTGGACGAGAAGCTGGATATGAGTCAGCAGTGTGCCCTTGTTGCCAAGAAGGCCAATGGCATTTTGGGATGTATAAGTAGGGGCATAGCGAGCAGAACGAGGGACGTGATCGTTCCCCTCTATTCGACATTGGTGAGGCCTCATCTGGAGTACTGTGTCCAGTTTTGGGCCCCACATGCAAGAAAGATGTGGATAAATTGGAGAGAGTCCAGCGAAGGGCAACAAAAATGATTAGGGGTCTGGAACACATGACTTATGAGGAGAGGCTGAGGGAACTGAGATTGTTTTTGTCTGCAGAAGAGAAGAATGAGGGGGGATTTGATAGCTGCTTTCAACTACCTGAGAGGTGGTTCCAGAGAGGATGGTTCTAGACTATTCTCAGTGGTAGAAGAGGACAGGACAAGGAGTAATGGTCTCAAGTTGCAGTGGGGGAGGTTTAGGTTGGATATTAGGAAAAACTTTTTCACTAGGAGGGTGGTGAAACACTGGAATGCGTTACCTAGGGAGGTGGTAGAATCTCCTTCCTTAGAAGTTTTTAAGGTCAGGCTTGACAAAGCCCTGGCTGGGATGATTTAATTGGGGATTGGTCCTGCTTTGAGCAGGGGGTTGGACTAGATGACCTCCTGAGGTCCCTTCCAACCCTGATATTCTATGATTCTATGATTCCATGTGGCACAGACACACAGAGTGTGCTGCCAACCAAGGGGAGCTGCTGGGCATCCTGGCCAGAGGCAGCCCAAGGCCTTGCTCACCCCCAGTGGGTCAGTCTGCAGCAGACCCTCTGAGTGGGTCCCCTCAGAATATTTAGCTGTTGCTAAATGGAAGGCAGAAATCTGGGAGAGGGCATGCCCCTGCATCTTCCCCTCCCCTGCCCTGCCCCTCTTCGCTGCTGCATGGTCAGAAGGGCATGAAGGGGGAAGATTTAGTTTCCTCTGATGATAGTTTTAGCGCCCCTGTGGCCCAGTGTATACCAGTGTGAAAGGTGACTCAGGGCTGCTGTATTTGGTGGGGAGGGAAGGGCAGGGGGGCGGATGCCATTAGGACGCAGTCAACAGCTTCTCTTAGCCTTATAGTAGCCACAAGCTGAACTGGGCCGAGTGTGAAAGCTGCTAAGCAGCTTATACATAGACAACATGCAGCTGATTTACAGAGCAGTAAATTCATTGCACTAACCCTCAAGGCAATCTAAGGCTCTAGGTAATGTTTACGTGCCAGTGTCGCTGCGTTTACGCACATAGTGCTAGCTATGACTAGAATTATCTTAGGTACTGACAGGCCTGCCCCCCACTCCCATTACCCTAGTAGCTGAGCACCTCACAGGCTTTAACGTATTTACCCGCACAACGCCGCCATGAGGCCGGGCAGTGCTGTTATCCCCATTTTACAAATGTGGCACTAAGCAACAGCAGAACTAAGGGCTAGCGTCCCAAAGGGCCTTAGGCACCCACCTGCCATGTTAGGCACCTAGGTTCCTGAGTTAGGCATTCACTGGCATCCCTGCTCAGCTGCCACCCAACCTGGCCAGCGGCTATGTTTTTCTGTAAATGTTTCCTGTCCACCTATGGTTCTGCCCCTAGGCTTGTGCTCTGCAGCGCCCCGGCAGGCGGCCAGAGGCCTGAGCCTCAGAGCAAGTCACAAAGATGTGCTTTTACCTGACTTGCCTGCAGGGCCTGACGAGGTGGGCATGCTCAGAGACCCCCTAATGCCACACAGACCTGCCCCGGGGGGCTCCCGCATAACCTTTAGTCCAGGGGAGTTAGACCACTCACCTGAGGTGGGAGACCTCCCCCATCAGGTCTCCCCCCACCTAATAAAGAGAAGGGATTTAAGCGGGGCTCTGCCATCTGTCAGATGAGTGTTCTGGCCACTGAGCTATGGGATAATCTGATGTGGTGCAACCTCAGGCTCACCTTGCACTTTGGCTGTTGCACTTTGCACTTTGGCTAATTAATTAGTGTCATTGGAGCAGGGGCACTGGATCGTGGGTCTTCCACCTTCTAGCTATGCCCCACCCCCCCTTCCAACCCAGGCTGGAGGCAGTCTCGCTTGCAGGCCCAGCGACGCTTTAATTAGTTAGCTGCAATGGAGCGGCTTCAGCAGGAGAGCTTGAGGGAGCCTCCACATCAGAATAGCCCCAAGTACAGTGGTTTGCGCACTCTCCTGAGAGGCGGGAGACCATGGGCAGTGGGTGAAGCTTCCCCTTGGGGAGGCTAGCCCCTGTCCTGCCTCTTCTGGCTGAGGCCGTGCTCCCGCTCGCTGCTCTCATTCCCTTGCTGCTCTTCTCCCCCTCCCCACCGGGGCTGAAAGCTGGACCCCTGCCCATGGCCCGAGCCTGGGGGGGGGGGGGGGGGGCTGTGCTGAGAGCTCGGTCGGGGGCCATGGGGTTGGGAGGGGAGGAGCTGAGCGGTCAGCCCTAACTGAGCCTGCAGCAGACCTGTCAGGCCTGGCAGGAGTTCTGAGCCCAGACCCCCCACCCCATTCCATCCCTTCTCCCACCACCCTGCTCCTGTTGCACCCCACTCCACTTCTCCCGAGCCCCTCCCCCCGCTCGCTCCTTTCGGACCACCCCCCCCCCCACGCTGTGGCCCCAAGACCGGAAAAGCTCAGGGCCACAGCATGACACGAGCACGCCTCCAGTCCCAGGGCAGTGGTGGGGGAAATTTTTCCAGGGTCCCAAATTGGCCATGGCCCCTGGGCACAGGTCCCAGGGCTCATGCATTCATCTGCCACTGCCTCCCTCCCCACCCCCACAATGGCATGAGGTTTGGGGAGGCTTAGTCTTCCCCAGCCACCATTATGCCCCAGCCATGCGTGAGACCACAAACCACCCCCCCCCTCCATTCAGCTCCCTTCTTGTCAAGTAGAAGGAGACTGGAAGGACGGGGAGGGGGGGGTCCTCCTACATCCCAAGTAAGTACCTAACCCCTGGGTTGAAAGTTGTGGGGGATTGCGGGGGTGGTCCTCCTCTTCCTCACAAGTCCAACTGCAGGAGCAGGTTCATGGCTGAGACTCACTAGCAGAGACAGGCACCTCCCTGCAGCCCAGCTTAGGTACCTAATTCTCTGAGAGTGAGGCAGGTCACCCAGCTTCTTCGGCATTGCCCATTGGCTAATTTAGGTTTCTCCCAACTCAGTGTGCTAGCTTTCATTAATCCCAGGCGTAGCCCCCTCTGCTCCCACCGCACTGTATTGGGAGTCTTGGTGCCTAATTCAGCGTCGTGAATGCCAGTGATTTGCTAAGTATCAGAGGGGTAGCCGTGTTAGTCTGGATCTGTAAAAGCGGCAAAGAGTCCTGTGGCACCTTATAGACTAACAGATGTATTGGAGCATAAGCTTTCGTGGATGAATACCCACTTCATCGGATGCCAGTGATTTGCTTGGCACCTAAAAGTTATTGCAATGCCTGCCTATGGCCCTTGGTGGCACTTGCCCAAGGTCAGGCAGGCCATGGACGCGCAAGGACATGAACTGAGCTTTCCTGGCTACTGCCCTAAGCAATGGACCCGTCTTCTGCCCCATTCAGTAGATGGAGCTGCTCATGTACACACCCCTGCCGTGGCTTTTGGGGGAGTGAGTGAAAAACCTGGCTAAGCAAAGGAAGCAGAAAAGCAGTTTAAAAACTGCACACACGGGAAGAGGAACTTTTGATGACAGTAATTATTATAGTGGCTCAATGCTGGTGAACACCAAGCCTCAGGGGTGCTAGTTGCATGTGAGATGTACTGCAGCTCAGAAGTAAGTAGGTGCTTCAGCAGCTAGGCCTTATAGATCCTAACCATGTGGGTCCCATTCAGATGTATGGCTAATGGAAAAGATATTTTACTAGGCCTGGCAGGAAAGGTTGCAAATACTCCAGGTATAGAGCCTTAAATGGTCATGTGAGCACTAGCAGTAAACGTTAAGGTGACTGGGGTGGTCCAACTGAGCATCAGGGATCTTTGGGCCCAGTGCCTGGGGGAGGACCCTTTCCAGTCCAGTCAGGAGCTTGCTGGGTTCCAGGCCAGACTCAGTCTCTCTCACTGGGGCCCCGCTGCACTGACTTCCTGCCCAGCTGCTGCGGCTCTCTCATAAGTCCCACAGAGACTTGCATCCAGCTGTAACATCAGGTAGGCACAGGCTCTGCATGCAGTTTCTGGGGGGGGGTACGCTCAGTATCCCACTTCGCTACAGCTCCTGGCGCCCAGGCTTGCCCAGTCCCTTCCTAGTCAGAATCCTTCTTCCCACCTGGCCAGGAGGAAGGATAAGTGCAAGGGGAAGAGGGTTAATGGGCGCTGGCATCGCCTGCTTAGCAGATCCAGCATGACAATTAGCTTTGAAAATGTTTGCTATAGAGCTTGGGGCAGTGCCCCATGCAATTAGCCCACATTTGCTGCCTTTGTTTTATGAAACTCATGGGGGCCTCAGTGCATGAATCAACCACTACACCAGTGTAATACTGTGCTTTACTGCCCATGGATTAAGGCTGATATTGTGACTTCCAGTCCCTACTTATAAATACACGAGTATTGACTCCAGAGCTTGAGTAATATGTATTTTCACCAGCCCCTTTTGATTCCTTCATAATAATTGCTACTTCTACTTTTTTGGAAAGTTTCTTAGAGACAGAAAGAGGAAATGGAAAAACAGTACCTAATAATGCACTATACACCAATGAACCTATTGGACACCAATCTCTCTTACATATGAATATTTATTATTTTCCTTCTGAAAAATGTACAAAAAAATAAAATACCTGTATTTATAGTTTATCAATCCCCTCTCCCATTTACAACACTATTAAGTTACATGAGCTATTACCTTAATATAAACGCACACTGTTTATACATAAAGCTTCCTTGCTTGCCAGAGAGAGGGGCTGTCACAAAATTTGGCACAAACACACCTGTTTGCATCTTATCACAATTTAAAGGAAGTGGGGAAGGGAATAAACATTTGACATACTTTACACTTTAAAAGTCTCGGGAAGAGCATTCGTTTCCAGTTCCACGTCACACTACACGCTGCATTCAGAACAGTGGTGCAGCTTCATTTTTATTGATAGCACTGAAGCCATCAGTTCCACTCAATCTGCAACTTTTAAACAATCCATAGCTTTAAATACAGGAAAATAAACAGGAACAGTGTCTGAAACAATATCATCTGTAGTTGCTTGATCAACCCATTGTGCAAGAGAAGAGAGAGCAGGAGATACACCCAAGGAAGAAAAGTCAATTTTTTTCTGAGTGTGTGCCCTTCAGTGGCAAAAATTCTCCAAACCCCACCAAATTGTAGTTATTGCTAATCTTGGGCAGGGTGGGAGGAGGGGGCACCCTTTCCCCACCACCCACCAACAAAAAAATGTAGCCTTCAAAACAGGGGTTACGATTCTATGCGTTTGCTTTGGGCTATAAGCAGCTGAAATATGTTGGAGCAGCATCAGACTTTAGAGTTGCATTGCATAGTTTGGCTTTCATAATAAGGCATTCAATCCACTGACAGCTCAGGAATTACTACTTGTTGCATTATAGCTTTGGTCTTTTGTGGGACAGCTTCTATGTACAGTCCTGTTGTAATGTTAAAAAACTAGTGGAACATCTGTAAACATGAAGTTTCCCTTAGTGTAAAGAGCTCCATGAACCAGCCGCCTTTCAGACTCCACTAGTTCATAGTCAGGACTCCTCACTTGCAGGAGGAGATTTTTGTTCTTTTAAACCAATAGCCACAAAGTGCCCCTCCCCCCCCAAAAAACCAAAACCAAAACAAACAAAAGACCAGCAAGCTAACACAGGCATTTTTGTCCTCTGGTGCACCATTGCCAAATCTCACTCCCATTTAAATTAGAAGCACATTTTAAATGTAAGCTACATTATTCATCATAAGATTTGATGAAGGATAAGTGACATACATGTTTTAACCAGTATGAATGTAAATAAATGCCTGGTATTTTTCTGGGCCAGCTGAAGCCTTTGAACCAATGTATAATGGATATTTAGACTGGACAGAGGAGCTCTCCCATTGTTCTAGCAGCGTGAGTTACTGGCACTGGGCCTTTCTGTGACTTGAACTCCTCCTTTTGACCAACAACCCTTAAAGGTGAGCCAGCATGCTTTTAACCTGTCAAGACCAGAGTTCAGGGTCCTGTGTTTCTCCTTCCACAGCTCATGCTGTCACTAAAACCTAAAGCAGGGCAGCGAGCTGTGTTCTCTGTAAGGCTTTAGGTGCTTGGGATGCCATCCACTGGAGCCCCCTAAACTTCAGATCAATAACTCTAAAGAAGACATGACTAGCAGATTTGCTTACTATAGCTATATGAGTCATCGTTAAACCCATCTCTATATCGGGCCAAATCCTGCTTGCCAAAGAGGCTTTTAGCTTCCAAAGAGGCTTTCAGCTTCAGTAAGGCTACCTGCGTGAGTAAAGCCAGAAGGATTTGGATGTTCTGCCACTGTCATGGGATCTTAAGCACTTTATTTGAAAGTGTATTTTACAAAATCTTTTCAGTTAATCTTGGACGCACCTTCCCTTTTGCAGATTGTGCACGAGCTGCAACTCCTGAGCCTGGAATCAGAAAGATGTTTTGTCTCACCCCTGTTCCCATTTCCTAAAACCCTGCAGTTCTCACCCATCCTAGGCTAGCAAGCAGCAGTGCTCCAGGACAGCGGGACACACTGCAACCCACAGGACATTCACATCATATCAGTTATGCAGGCGAGACGGAATAAACACATTCCTGGGGGAGGGAATGCTAAGTCCACTATTAACCCAAGCACTGCTGCTACATGTGCAGGCTTTGCTGAGCCTTTCTTTATCAATGGCAACTATGTGGTGAATCCAGAATCCCCATCGACATCTGCCAATCATGTGTATTGCTAAACAGTCTAGTATCAAAAGCCACAGATGGTTAAAATAGATAAAAGAGCTTGCCTGATATCAAAGGGCTTATATGTTTGTTTACATTTACCCACAGGCTTAACTTTAAGCACGAGTAGCCCCACTGGACCCTTGTGACTGACTGAAAGACCCTATTGAGATGTCTTAGAATTCCAAACATTTCTTCTATTTAAAAAAGAAAAATACAAGAACAAATCCCATAACTCAGTCGGACTGTGCATCGTACCCAGGCCTGAATCTAACCTGCCAGAATTCACCTCTTTTTATGAAGAGTCAGAAACAAAGATCTGGCCCAAGTCAGGGTAGATCCTTGCTCCAAACAAAAGCCAAATTCAAATACCACAAGATTCCTATTCCTCAGAGTGTCCACTCTTATACCTCATCACAGGTGGGTTAGAAAAGCAGCCATGTAGGACTGTGTGTGGTATGAAAAGGCCATGACACATCATTCAGCACTACTTAATGGAGAGAGAGCTGCAGATGGGGAGGGGAAATAGAAAAAATAGATCTACAATGCAGACAGAAATACAGCAAAAAGCAGATTCTGGATACGTTGGGTTTGATTCTCCCCTGAACCTTGCCTGGGTTCCAGTCCTGCAAATGATTACGTACATGCTGAACTACTATTGCAAAGTATTGATTTCATTAGGACTACATACATGAGTACAGTTTCGCATGTGTGAAGGGTTGGGAGCTTACATCTGTACAAAGCAAGTGTTAAAACAATATCACCAAATCAGACTGCTGGCATTTTACACCCATCTTTGCACAGATGGAAATGACAATATGAGGTGCAAAGCAATAGAGAATCAGGCCTATTAACCTGGGCAAACATTTCTGTAAGGGGCCATTGCAATAACATGCCTGAAATGGACCAGCATTGAGACAGAAAGGAAAGGATTTTGGAGAAAAAAATAGAGACACACCAACAGAACCACCAAACAATTGCAGTGCATTCAATTTTTAGAGGCAATGGACCAAATTCATCCCCAAAATTAGCCCTTTGAAGTTAATGGAGTTACACCAGGGAGGAATTCGGCCTGATACTTGTAAATATTCCAGTATAAATACTGAACCAAACCCATGAATCAGATGTGAATATTAGCTTCCCAGCACAGCCTCACCCCTCAGCAGTTTGCAGAAATCTAAACCTCGCAGAGAGGAGAGACTCAGTTCACCCTTAATCCAAACACAAAAAAACATAGTGGCAGTAAACACGCCCATGTACAGTAGGTTAAAATATATTATTGCATATTATAAACATTATATACAAGGTTAAAATGGTATTTTTTCCAGCTTACTTACAAATTACAATATAGATGAATGCCTTACTTACACGTCCTCATTGCTACACGCGGAGAACAACCAGAGGTATTTGGCAAGACTATGTGCTACAGAGCAATAGGCATCATTTTGAGTAGGTGAATTCAGTTGGTCACTTTCCCCACCTTTAGCACTGCACAGATTAGTAGCATCAGATTTTCTGGCACTTGATTGTGGAGGGGGCTATTGTTAAAGCAATTTCAACCAGATTTCCCAAGTTGGACCAATACAATTCCTTTCCCTAATTTAGGAGGCACTTGTGCTGTTTTAACATCTGGGTTCAAAAGGTGCTATTTCACATGAGCTGGGGGTGACTGCTCTGGTAATCGCTTGTACATTGAAGAGGGGGGAGCAATAAATAAGGGGGTCAAGTGAACATGCATGGCCTCATGCTTGACAGACTCAAGTCACTGTTTGTTGGGTTTGTTTTTAGTGTTGAATAACAGAGTGGGTGATATTTTCAATGCATTTTTGTAACAGCTTCTCTGATCAGCGTTGACAAGTCTGCAAGGTTCCTGGGGAGTGTTCTTCTTCACAACAAGGATGAAATGCTGTGGTTCCTCAGGAAAGGGCCCTGAGCTGGGCTAGATCTCAGTCAGCGTGATCTTGAAGCCTTCCACTGTGCTCTCCATGTTCAGGATGAAAGTGTCCTCGTTGGAGTAGTGCTCAATGATGTTATCATCCATGTTTACCAAGATACTGGTGAAAATGAAGAAATCAGTATTCTTACATACATGGCTAATCAAAGGGAAGATTATGCACACTTGCCCAAAGCAAAGCTGCCTGGCTAGGTGTACTCACTTCCTAATCCTGATTGACCCCCAAACTGGAGCAGGAGGCTATAAGGGACATACAGAGATCTCTTTCAGAGACCCACTGGTGAAATCTCTTCCCCTGCCTAAAGAGAACAGAATATCCCCCTCCCTCTCCCTCCGCCCGGCCATGCATTGTGAAATCTCAATGGGGGGTGGGAGAATGGATGTAGTTTGTTTGCTTTATTTTCTTTACTTATAGCCTCTGGACTAGAGGAAGCTGCCAGAGGTGGGACTCTTGCGGTGCTTATAATCTCTGCAGGACAAAAGAGAGCTGCCAGGGGCAGGACATCTGTGGAGTTTATAAATTGCCTAAAAGTAGAGCTACAGCCAAAGCTTCTGCATCATGCAACTCTAATGAAGCTTCCCCACTCTCCCTGCCCCGATAGCTCATATTTGCCTGCAGAGGTGTTGGGCTGCCCAGATGCATCTTGCTACTCCCAGCCTGCTGTATATACACACGGAGGGTTACTTCTGTGTGAGTCAATGATTTTTTGGAAATGATTTGTAGCTGGGTGTGAAGCCTGAGCTATACCATATGTGGTGGGCTGGCGTAAAGGTCAGCTTGCATGTGAGAATATAACATGTTTCCTCATTCTTTTCGACAAAAATAGCTTCTTCTAAGAAATTTAACAGCTGAATATGGTGTTAGAAAGAAGCTGACTTAAAAAGCAAACTAGAATTTCTTTAGAAGCCATGGAAATTCCCCCACAAAACACTTTGTTCAGGTAGAATTAAGGCTGTAAATAGATGCCAATTAATTTAAAATGACATTACTAGAATGTTGTCGTTATTTCAAAGTAAACATTGGAAGTCAGGACATTAAGGTTTGGGGGGGGTTGGAGATTGGTTGTTTTTAAACTATTGGCACATTTGAGTCATTGTAAAAGGTCTACATTTACTCAGCTAACCTTCTAATATTGAACATAGCTCTGCCCTTCCCTCAACTACCAGCTCCCTGTCAAACTTTCAGCTCTGGGGCCATATACTATTCCAGAAAACTCTACATCCTGCCATGTCAATTCTGAATGCACCCACTAGTTAAAGGCTGGAGAACCAATAGGCCAGTAAATCATAAAGATTACATATATGGTCTGCACAGGACTCTGCTCTCACCCCATTATGGGCTTGATACCCAGCTGTACCCCATTCAGTCCATAAATACTGAAACTACGTGCTCCAGACACAGACTAGAGATCAACTTTTTCCATATCTTTCACTCTTTGTCATCTATTTGAGTTAGGGACTTGCTTCCTATTAGGTATTTGTACAGCACAGAGCACAATGGGGCCATGATCTTAGCTGCAGTCTCTGGGCACTACTGTACCAAAAAATCATCATGATTAAGGTTTTACTTTCTCTTACCCCTTTTTGCTTTTCTTGTAAAGTTTTGCAATCTTTTCTACTGGAAGCCCATATTTCTCAGATATCTGAAATTATTAAACAACAACAACAACACAAGAATTAAAGACAAATGAGGAACAGGAAAAACATTCTGTACCTTTAGGATAAGATATTGAAGCACCAACTCATGGAGACTCTTTTAGCAAATATATATATATATATATATTTTCCCATGTTAAAAGGGTCACCATCAGCCTACTTTCATGGACAATGTGGCCTACTGAAGGCCAACTGAAGACTGTTGTGCTCTGGAGAGGGATAATCCTAAATAACTAGATTTTTATAAAAACACTCATCAGTCCAGCACCAAGAAACATGGTAAGTATAACCACCTTTGAGTACAGTTTGAGAGTTTTTCCTAGTACTCTGCTCCAGCAGTTAACATTTCTCGTCCCTGGTCACATTTATGCATTTAGCAAGGCCATTAATATACCTTCCATATAATCAAATGTAATTTCTCATTCTGCTGACAGTGCTGGTTTTCTGTGCAGGGGGCTCATGTGCCTGGCATCCATTCCTGGAGCACAAGTCTGCAGGGACACCCTAACCACGGAATGAAAGATGGGCTGTCACTGGATCATCCACAACCTGGGTTAGAACTGGTTGACCAATGAAAAAAATGTGTGCACATTTTCATTTTTCATCAACATTTCATTTTTGGTTGGAATTTTCCAGCCAGCTATAGTCTGACTCCCTGAGGCACATAAGAAAATATCATTAAACTAGAGGGCTTTCAAAAACATCTCTTGAGATGTGTCCATGGGTGAACCAGAATGTACAAGAGAACTTTTGAAGGATGACATCTTAGCTAACTGAAATTACCAAGGACAAATCCACTCTATTGTAATGCTTTAGGCAGCCCTTTGCAGGACGTGGCAGTTCACTGGTAATTCCTTTGATGCTCATTATAACAGCATAACCCATGCCACGATAACCCCATTTAATGTTTACGGAGATAGTAATTCCAGTATTCATCAATCTCATACCAATTTCATTTCAGAATTATTACTTTGTTCTTTGGGGAGGAGCTCTGTGACGCTTTTTTCCTTTAAAGGAAAGGCAAAAGCAGATTGTTCCAAAAAGGGAAAACAATTATGTCAAAGGGAGTATCTCTGTCACAGACTGTTCCAGGCAAGAGGACACTGCAAGCATCCAAGCAAACTATTTGCCCTCTCCCAGGTGAAATTAAATTATGTTGCTACTAAACAGTTCATTGTCCGCTGCATTAGAGAAGTGAAATGCACAATTAAAAATTCTTTTTGAGTAAAGACTGTCAGACATCAGCCACTAGCCCTAGGTAGGTGTTTGTGTGTGTGTGGGTGGGTGGGTGGGTGGGTGGGTGCGGGTGTGTTCAGCATGACTTTGAGAAAATGGAATGTTTTCTAAAGGTAAAAGAGAATAATTGTTGTGAAATGGAGAATGAAGAGCAACAAATACCCAGTACTCCAGCACCACGGGCAGTCTCAGAAGTAAAGGAAAATGCTACTACAAAAATCAAAACATGGCTTCCTAACATCAAGAAGTGGTCATGACCAGAGCCTCGAGGAAGTCTTTAGGGAAATTGAAAGACTGATCTAATTTATCTGAGAAGTGCTTGGACATGATGGGTGTTGTATAGAAGCTAATAGATAAGGCACTAACAGATGGCGCTCAAGAATATATACCATAATTCCTAGATTTTGCAGGACCAATACAATGTGTTGGGCACTGCAAATGGGTGTGTCTGGTAGCTCTGACAATGGGCCTGGTAGGAACCGCAAGACTAGATCAGGGAGATTTGATAAGAGATGCAGGTGCCATCCACACTTCTGGTTTAACACCCCATAAGGAATGTGAGGCAGTTTACATTTTGGCAGTGTGGTTTCCATGTGAAAGTTGTAAACGGTCAATTTTTTTAGGGTTGTGCTTTGTCAGGCTGGTGCTCTCAGTCATGGCTCTGACATGGTTCATTGCCTCTGGAAATGGCTGGATGTGCTAATGCTAGGCCTGGTCCCATATTATCATTTGTATTAAAATAACGCCAAGAGGCCTCCATGAGGATCAAGGACCCATTGTGTTAGGCACTTTACAGCCATGTAGTAAAGCACAGTCCCTGTCCCAAAGAGCTCACAATCTAATGTAAACAAAACATAACAGGTGGGTTTATCAAACATGAGGAGGGATGGAAGAGAGAAAGGACATGGGTAACGCTGATAAGATCATGCAAGATTCTGAGCACTCTCAATTCCCACTGGTTTCCATGGGAGTAGGGGTTCTCAATATCTCCCAGGGCCACGTAGCAACTTGCAGGGTCAGGCCCATTGTTCACAGAAGGATGGTGAAGATGTTCTAAATTGATTTGCATTAAAAACCAGTTAACACTCTGCTAACATGAAGAAGGCTTGAGAGATGAGGTTTGTGCCTATACAGAATCCATAGTGAACAGCATGTAACTGCTTGCAAAGTTAGACTCCAATCCTGCACTGTGATCTAAGCAGGTGGGCTGCTGCAGGTACGTAGCTCACGTTGCAGTATTGGAGTCTTAGACAGTATCCTTATCAAACTAATCTCAGTCAGTATTGCTACTCAGGAAAGCTCTTTAACTGCTTTTTATTCTCATCCAAAGAGACAGGGGGTTACATGTGTCAAGAGGGGAACATACCTACATGTGTGCATACTGTCTGAGAGAGGAGGGAAGAAAGAGAGACAGCAGATTATGACTAAAAGGTGACGCTCTAAAAGTAATTTAGCTGAAGTGGAAAACAGAAGTGACAGAAAGTGTCTAAGTCTGATTGCTAAAAGGGGGGATGGTTTAAAAGTGCACTCAAGGCAAATTGCCCTGTCACTGTAACTCAAGAAGAGGCTAGAACATCAGTAAGAGTAGCTGCCATTTCCAGGCATTAAATTCTCAGAGATATTCCCATTTCCTCCTTTTACTTCTCCCTTATTATTAATTCTCTGTATTACCGTTGCACCTAGCAGCTGGAGTCATGGACCCATTTTGCTAGGCACTGTACAAACACAGAATCCCACAATCCTTGTTAAGTAGTGACCAGGGATCAGATAATATCAGGTAAGTGAACTGGTGGCTGCAGCTCTCATGTGTTCCCAAGTCTACACTTTCATTTGAAAAGAAGCATTAAGGCTCTTTCCCTGTTGGTTGTGAAGAAATCCTTGAACATGTTACTCAAACATAAAGTGGTGCAGCAGTGTCTGCAGACAGGCTCAAACAATAGCTTTGTGATAGATACGGACTGCCCCTTTTACCTCACTGGGGAGCTGACTCTGAAGCCTAATGATGACTTAATCGTCAATATTTTAACAGGCTATTAACACAGCTACATGAATTTGTATCTCTGTCCCATGGCAATGTTTATCAAAAACGTCAAGCAAACATATAAAAGAAAATCTCCCTGTCCCAAGGCCATCTGACAGCAGCTAATGCATAGCATACTGCACATACCAAGGCAAAGCTTTCCTGGGAAGCCTCAGTAGACCTAAGACACACATACCACATGTTTTTAGAAGCGGTTTGGGATGTCCCATTCTAAGTATATTATTAGGAGATACTTTGGGGAATGCCTTGTTTGCCAAACCCTAGGGCAGGTGCAGGATTTATATAACATGTCCGGATTACTGGGCTTTGGGAAATACCTGAAGTTGATTGAGTTAAGCACATTTCTCAGGAACCACTAAAGTTTCTGCCAACTACTTAGAATAGTAAACTATGGAGGCAGGGATCAGAGTGGGGTTATGGGAAAGCCTCTGATTCAGAAGGTTCTGAAAATGAGCAGCCACAGCAAACGTGCTAGAATCCTCGAGTCCTGTTATAGAATCAGAGAATTTAGAGATGTACTGTCAGGGCATCTCATTTAACACCCTCTTCCAAAGCAGGATAGTTGGGAGTGGGGATCCTTCCAAAGCAGGCTGGTATACAGAGTATTCTCCGGAGCTATCGCCAGTCTCATTATAAATAACCCAAATAATAGGACTTCTACCCTTTCCTCAGGGAGATTATAATACATTAGAATAGACCTCTCTGTTAGGAACATTTTCTTAACATTCAGCTTTCATATTCCCTTCCTGAATTTCATCTCATTGCTCCTAGATCAAGTGGTTACCCTTAAAATATTTGCCAATTGCCATAGATAACTTGTCCATGTAGCATGTTAGTCTGCACAAGAGGTGTGTAAATTCTCGTGTGCACTAGCATGCTGTGCACTAACTGGCTCACATGGACCCTGCTGACGCACACGAAAAGTTTCTTAATGCCAGCTAATGTAGTACGGTTTGAAATGGGACTAGGTTAATGCGCACTTGGAAACTTTTAGTGTGCACTAGCAGGGTCCACTTTGCCAGCTGGTGTACAACACGCTAGTGTGCACTAGAATTTACATCCCTCTAGTGTGGACTAACACACCATGCGGACAAGCCCTGAGTGAAGTAACTTCAGTATTTGAAATTTAACAGCAAATGCTAACTTTTGAACCATCCTTAACAGTGAGAGCTATCCTTTCTTTACTAAAACAATGAATGAGACTCCCAAATAGCTAAAAAATATCCCTGTCATGTGACCAGTAAGGATGGTTTTATGTTGAGATGAACACAGGAAAAACAGCTATAATAGAAAAAGAGATTAAAGACCAAATCCTTGTCTAACTGCTCCAGCCCTTTGTGTCAAGCCTGGCAAAATGCGACCCAGGCCTGTCCCACCCCACGTTAGAGGTCATGTTGGAGGGCCATGTGCTGTCTGGTGTGGAATGGCACAGAGCTGAAGCACGTTGTGTAGGGCAGTCAAAAATTTTCCATCAAACCCATTTTTTCATAGAAAATTGGATTTTTGATTAAACAAAATTTTCTGCAATTTCTGTATTCTTTCCATGGAAAATTTCAACTTTTGTCAAAAAAACCCAAACACCCGAAAAACAAAAAGTTTTCAGTGTTTGACTGAAAACAGAAAATATTCAGCCAAATGATTTCCACTGAAAACTGAAACTTTCCTTTTGGTAATGCTGAAACATTTTTGTTTTGAGATTTTTAACCTAAATAAAATGTTTCAGCTTTCCCAAATAAAACTGTTTTGTTTGGACTCTGTTTGACATTAAACCACATCTTCCTGAGTGACCACATTGCCTCATGGGAGTTGTAGTTTGGATGCCTCACGCTCCCATTCTCTTCTACAGGCTGGGCTCCCTGGACAGACTACATCTCCCCTGATGCACCACAGCCATGGGCTTGCCATGATTCACTGTAGTGGTTTTAAGCCATCTTTGGAGAAGATCAATGGATATGGTGGACTCCAAAGTGGAAGCTGGCTAGATTCCATGATCTTATTTTAAGAGGTACTATAAGTGGCGTGTCTGGATAGTTCACAGGCAGCAATGGAGCATGTGGATGTGGTACTTTGATGGCACTGGCACTTTATAGTCTTTTGAATAAGTGACTATATTATTCTTTAAACATCTTTAAACATCTTTCTTTCTCTTACTAATTTGTTAAGCACAAATATCACCCTCTGTGTTTACATAAAGAAAGACAGGGTCCCTGTTCAGAGGAGTTTGCTGTCTGAATGTAAATTGACATAAGACATGGGACAAAGGGAGAAGCCCTGAGGATGATGTTAGTTTAGAGGTTTTGGTTATTGGGAACCGCGGAGCTGTTGGGAGCTGAAGGGGCGGCGCCTGCAGATGGGGCAGCATGCAGAACTGCCTGGCCGGTGCTGCGCCTCCACGTAGGAGCTGAAGGGGGAACATGCTGCTGTTTCTGGGAGTTGCATGAGGTAACCACCTTCTGGAGCCTGCACCCCTGACCACCTCCCATGCCTAAACCCCCTAGCCCAGCCCTGATCACCCTCCTGCCCTCCACACCCCTCAGTCACAATCTGGAGCACCCTCCTGCACCCCAAACCCCTCTTTCCCAGCCCCAGCCCAGAGCCTGCACCCCCATACACCCCAGCCCCCTGCCCCAGCCCCAGCCCAGAGCCCCCTCCCACACCGTGTACTCCTCATTTCTGGCCCCACCCCGGAGCCCGCACCCCCAGCTGGAGCCCTCACCCCCTCCTGCACCCCAACCCCCAATTTTGTGTGCATTCATGGCCTGCCATAAAATTTCCATACCCATTCTTTTGGCCCTTGGGCCAAAAAGTTTGCCCACCCCGTCCTGTTCGGTTTCCTGCAAAACACTTCTTTGGTCTGGAGTTCACAGGGAGGGGAGAATTTCACTAAAACTAACTGGACTGTTGACTCCCTGGGCTGCAGGTAGACAGCAGTGGAAAGCCAGCCTGTAGCAGCAGGTAGCAGGGATACAGTGGCACAAGCAACCTGCAATTCTTGCTCCACTGAGGTCTTGGAGATTACCAGCACAGCCCACAAAGCATGCAGGCCAGTGCAGGAGCTGGCTGGCTGGGAGGTGTACTGATTCCTCTCTGGCTGGGAGTTAAAATTACTGCCCTCTCTCTGCAGCGGAACTGATTCCATGGGGAATTTGCACTCAGACGATACATCTGACCCATTATATTCCAATTTTTGTCTAAACAGACTCCACAGGATTTATTTGTTACTTTTTAGTAACCATGAGATATTCACTGCTTGGGAGAGGCCTGATTTTTCCCCTCTGCAGCTAGAATAAAGCAAATGGCCCCTTCTGGTCCTACGTAGTGTAGTTCTGGAAGTACTCTATTGAAATCAACAGAATTACATTGATTTAAAATCAACTCAAGCAAAAGCAGAATTAGACCCCTGACAGTCAGCAGTCAGCAGGAACCCAGTGTTTTGTGATTGCTGATCTTTTTTTCTAGACACTACGGATACATGTAACTGTTTTCTGCTGACCACGAGTGCCTCGAGTAAAAGGCAAGCATAGAAGGGACGAATATTTGCATCATGTCTTTGAGTCCGCCTACCTCTGAAACCTGAGACCAGTAGCTATTCCCCAGAAAAGAGTAATCTGAGTAGGAAACTGACTGTTCTTTTGGAAAGTGATAGGAAGGAGAAGAATAAAACAAACCCTAAGTCTGAGAAAATACTGTCAAGTGTCATGGAAAATGTGGAGAACGCCAAAGACCAGGAAGTGTGATAAACAAGAAAAATGTATATCTTGTAAACACAAAAGCGGAGTTTGAATTAGGATCACTCAGGGAGCCCTTCATTATTCATGGGTTTGAGCCTTATTCTTTCAAACCTTATTACTGAGTTTAGATTGTGTAAAAATTCAAATGACCTTCTCATAAAAGGAACTGCTGGAAAGACTGTGGGAAGAATACATGGTGCATGCAAATAAACAGCGTTTGGTATGGATTTCCCCATCATACCACCATTCTGCCTACCAACGAGAATGTCTGTTTTCCGAATGTGTTCAAGATCACTAAAATGAACATTTCACTCCCAGACTAGATTCCATCAGTGCTAAAAATGTATTACTAACCCACAGCCATGCCCATGGACAAGAAACAGGGAATTTTTCTGCCTCTGAGCTACTTCTGCTATCTTTTCTAATGCACATGGCCGAGTGAATAGGCACAGAGATGAAGAGGACGTTTAGGTCTAAATTTACTGTCAGAATGAAGGGCTGTAGCATGATTATAACACACCTAGAGCCCAGCTACAACAAGATCAAATCCTGTTAGAACATTATTAATTAGACAGCAAACTCTTCAGGGCCCTTAGAACTACTTCATTAGCCAGCTGTCTGTTCTCCCCTGCTACTGGCATGCTACAGGGGACTGTCACCCAGCACATTTTGTTCTAGGCCTCTGCTGTTGGGCTGTAGACAAGAACAAGCCCAACATTAACCCTGACAGTCCCAGTGTACATTTTTTAGTGCTCATAGCTGAGGACCTGGAAACAAGCTCTAAGTTGGTGCTCCTCTCCCCTTCCCATTTCTCTTCTTAACTAAATTCTAACCTCCCTGCCTCACCCAGCCACCCCATGCACAGCTCACTGGTAATCTGACATTTCCCAACCCCCTCTCCACTCTGGGGTCTTTCCTGCACCTCACCAGACCTCACAACGTGACCACAACTGGTGCCAGGTCATCAAACTAGGATTAAATTTGGAGGTGTCCACTGCTGATCAGGGATCACTGGATTGCAAGTAGCAGCAAAGCCAAATCAGAGAAGAAACAGAGCGGGCACAGGCAGTTCATAAAGAGAAGACTTCACTTTGGAAGGCTGGAAAAGATAGGGAGTTGCTGGCAGAAGGTATCGAGGAGAGGAAAGGACTGGCTCTTGCCAAGTAACCATTACCAATCCTTTCACCCCTAGCAGAGCAATCCCACAAAAGACCTAGGAAAAGGTATATTCACAGTCAGTATCCTAAGGTTAAAAAGCATTAGCAGTGGACACACACGCAGTTGCTACAGGCAAAGGTTTAAAAAGCTCTTGCATAGGGAGGCATGTCGGAACACACAGTCTGACCCTATTTTCTTCTTCAGGCATTTGTTAATTACCTCAGTTTCTCAAGACTCAAGACCCATAAATCAGCTGTACGAATTAGTCTTATCTCATTGACCTGCTGACAGTCCTGAATTTCAGATAAGGAGACATGCTCCAGAAAGCCTTTATGGAGCAGTTAAATATGTATGAGGATGGCTTTGTGTGTGCACAATGTGTTCTGTCTAAGTAATACTTTGAGAATCTCAAGATTTTCTTTGAGTGGAAGATTAATGAGGTAGGGATGTGAAATACTTACCGCTTCCATTAGCCCCTTTACTGTGGGTGACTTTAGCATCAAAGCATCATACACTTCATCTGCCTCTTTCCTCACATACAGAAGCACTGAAAGAGCAAGAATCAAATTTGGAGCAGGCACAGACAACTGAACAGATGAAATACGTCTTATTAAATAGGAAGCCAAATATTAATCCTGAATCAATGACAAATCAACACAAATAATGAAAGCCAGATGTTGTTAAAAAGTAACAACATCTCCTGTAAACACTTATTTAAACTTGCAGGAGGCATATTGGCACACAAAGAAAATTAAACAAATTACATTAAATTTTTGAGGAATCCATGTTTTTGTGAATTTAAGATTAGTTAATAGTTTTATTGAAATATGGGAAGTCCCAGCTGAAGAGCATTTGAGCTATTGCTTTGTAGATTTTCAGTCCCTGGGCTGAATTGTGGGATCAAACAACTGAAATTATAACCAGTTCTCTCTGCAACCTATTTATAAGATTTGCACCTCTCTAACCTTTAGCCAAAAGGCTAGGGAAAGGAATTCAGAAAAGGCAAGTCTACTTCGTAAATTAACTTTCCCTTAAGCCAATACCCTGAGAAAAAAGTAAGTTAAAAGAAAGTAACATTCTTTGATGTTACCATTTTGGTAGTCTTAAATGTGCACCCTCAAAATGAGATCTAGTCAATTTCACAGAATGAGTTAAAAGTAATTTCAGGCACTATAGGGGAGTTATTCAAAGGCACAAATGGCAGTTAGGCACTTACTTCCCATTGATTTTCACCTGCCCTTTGTGCCTTTGAAAATCTCCTCCTCAGAACCCCGCCAATTTTTGCGGGTTTTCAATCATAGTTTCCTGTCTGATCTAGATGTTTTTTCTCTCCCCTCTTGCTGTGCTAAACACCCACACAGATAAAAGGGAAACCAATTGGCTGGATATTCAGGGGAAACAGTGAAACAGACTCTACACAAAGTGCTGACACAGGTACAAAGTAAACAAACTGAAAATTAGAAAAATGCATTTATTAGTCTAATCTCTTTTACTTATCTGAATCTTAGGTGTTAGGTTAAACTTTTTTAGACAGAAGTGTAAGATATTGATAATTTTTTTTCTAACAGGACAGTTTATTTCAAACAACCAGGTAATTCAATATTAATTAATGTATATTACATGCACATATACATATTCTATCAGATATTTAGAGGTCCATGTAACAAACTGCACCAGCCATTATTTGTACCTACAAATTGGAAATGCAAAAAAGGGAGACTAGTTTTTAACCCTTAGAGTCTGGAGGGTATTTTCCACCAGATTATATTAATTTTACAATAGAATTACCTCCACTCTAAGACAGAGGCAGAAGGGTATTTGCCATAGCAAGCCAATGCCACTGGCTTTAATTCCCACTGGAAATATGTTTAAGTGTGAACATGGACACATTAGAAAGAATTGCAACTTCTTTGCCCAGGCTTTCAGGTGACTGAAATGAGCTCATACTTAGCTGTCAAGATCACTGTCCATTCTCTGTCTTAAAACTGTGGGCTTCAGGGGATCATGATGTTTTTGCTCCTCGTATTTAGCAATGTTAAGGACCCTACTATAGAACCACATAAAGTGCACCCAAGGATAGGTACAAGCCTTAAAAATCCACGTAATAGTGAGATGTAGGGAGCCTTATCTATCTGATGGTATGCAGTAACACTGTTTGCTTATTCAAGAATGGCCTTTTGGTGACTCAAAACAGTTCCCATGTAACCTTCAGCTTACATCTGAAAGGGGGGAAATCACTCAATCAAATGTTAACATTACGGTAGTTAAAGTTAAAAATCTTTGCTGTACTGAGAATGTCAGAGAACATTATGTTGAACGAAAGATCCATTACAGGGATAATGGGGATCCTGAATCACTGCTATGCACACACAGAACACGGAGTTGTATATATATGGTGTTTTAGTGGCGTGAATGGAATGCTGTCATTGATTCACTCGGTTATGTGATTCAAACATCTCTTATCCCATCTGATTAAGTGTCCATCATACTGTCACTATTTCCATGTCATCTAGCCAGTCTCTCTTACAAAGGATAAATCACTGTGTTAGAGACAGGCTACATATAGTACTAGACAGTGAGCTGTGTGTAGGGGCAAATCAGAAAAACTGTAACCTCTAAAGCTATCTGTCCCCGGCTCTAAATATTCAGTACCTACTGTCTTCCCAGCTCTGGACTGCACTGTGTTACTTAATGCTCTAAGACCAAGAGTTTCAAATATGGTCCCTAAGGGCAGACTCCTAAATTTATACTTAGGTGCCTAAATAAACAGCCCAATTTTCAAAAATGCTGAGCACCCAGCAGCTCCCCTGAACTGAACCAAAGCTGCTCGGGTGTTCAGCACTTTTGAAAAATCAGGCCACTAATTTAGGTGTCTAAATATGAATTTGAATTATGATGTTATAGAAGAATTCTGAAAATATAATGGATAAGTTGCAAAATCAATGAAAAACTACTGGTTTCAGAGTAACAGCCGTGTTAGTCTGTATTCGTAAAAAGAAAAAAGAAAAGGAGTACTTGTGGCACCTTAGAGACTAACCAGTTTATTTGAGCATGAGCTTTCGTGAGCTACAGCTCACTTCATCGGATGCATAGCATATCGTTCTTCTGCAGTTTCCACGATATGCTATGCATCCGATGAAGTGAGCTGTAGCTCACGAAAGCTCATGCTCAAATAAACTGGTTAGTCTCTAAGGTGCCACAAGTACTCCTTTTCTTTTTTCTTTTTATGAAAAACTACTGGAGATGACTGGAACTCAGCAAATACTGGGACCTTATGAAAAGAAAGATTCAATTTGCAGGACGCATTTTAAGGGGTTCAGCAGGTGATGCATGTTTGTGGGAGCAGGAAGGGAAAGTAGATGGCAGGAGAACATGAGGCAGGCAAAGAAGATCTTGGATGGATGATGTGGTACCCTGTGTGGATCAAAAGGACTGATCATCCACAAAGAGATTAGCAGAGGGCTGTAGAGAATGGGCTAACATGGTGGCAAACCTCCAGTAATGGAGATGCCACATAAGAATTAAAAAAGGAATTTGGAAGCCTAACTTTGGGCACACACTTTGAAAATTTTAGCCTCATGCCTCTCAGCTTTCAAACATACCAAGGTATGATACAAGTAACTAAGGTGTGACAAATAAGTGCAATGTGTTGTGTTGTGGGTTATGGATAATCGACAATGGAGAGAGATGTGATTTATGTGACAAAAAAGAGGGAGAAGTGGTTTACACAAGTAAAGATGTGCTTTGCGCTGGTGGATCTGACCCCAGCTTCAAGTAGGGGGTGAATTCCACTGGTACGTATTATCATTAATTTCCATGTCTACACTTGGGGTTTGTACCAGTGCAGCTACATCAGTGCAAATTCTCAGTGTAGACAATACTTTAGGGTGGGTTTTGTGTTCCATGTGAACAGCTCACATGACCCTACAAATCCAAACTATTTTCTAGTAATTTATAGTGATTTTGTTGAGATACATAAGCTAGAAAGACAAGGCACTTTTCTGGGTAGAAAATCTGAGACAGGTTGCAGAAAGTCTGCCAGGACAGGAAGGCAAGCTGGAAGAGGCCTGGTTTGGGACCAGCAAAGTAAAACCTCTGGGTAGCACTACATGAAAGAGGGTGAGAATAGGGCAGCTGGAGGCTGCTGGCTTTAATTTGTTCAAATTTTGTCACTATTAAAATGTTTTTTGTTTTGAATTCTTCACCCTGACATAGCTGTGAATCCTGAATAATGTTAAAACAACAAATCACAGAACAAGAACTGAATTACACAGGTGTCTTTGATCTTTACAACAATGGCTCCTATGTGCATGCCTGTGTGATCTTCCTGAACCATATTATAAATTAATCACTCGACTGAAGGAATCAAAGCAAGTATCTCTCTCATGTCAGTTCACCATGCTGTTAGATGGGAATTCTTTGTTGGGCCCAGTGGATAGGAAGAAAAGGGTTTCACACCCAGCCCTGGCAGCTAGCCCCTCTGCTTTGAATGGGTGGTGCCAACATCCCCAAATCTGAACTGACCAAGGCTTTAGTTTGGTCAGATCTGGGTCTTTGCCTGGGGCTTATCTCACATTTTCATTTTGATTTTTAAAAATCTTTCTGCTCATTAATTCTAAGCAGGCAACAGTATCCACCTGGTACATATGATACCCTTCACAGATTCATGTACATCACCACCATGGCCAACAAAGAAAAATCACAGATCTAAGCACATGGAGAGACATTCCTGAAAAGGTGAAAGGATACCGATGTGTAGCACAACTCTGTGTTTTGTTGTCTTAATATTGTCAAGGATACACACACACACACTCACAATCTCAACACATTGGCAGGTTTGACTGATCTGAACTATTCAAACCTCTAGAGTCTTCAGCAATATTTGACTGAAAGTCTCATGAAAGCAGCTCCCTCATTGGACTAAATCCTTAATCCTTACAAAGTTTTTACTCAGGCTAATCTCCCAATAAAGTCAGCAGGAGCTTGGATCTCTGTATCTGACCCAGTGTATTGTGTCCTTTGTATCATAGTCCTAGCCAGAACAAGAAAGTGCCATGATGAATACAAATGAAAAATAAATAGTGAAGGATTTGTCAGGGGAACTTTTTTGAACCTCAAAGTCTGTTTCAAGGGTTGGGAAACGTTCTGGACAGCTTATATTTTATACAATCACATTTGTGTATCCCTTCTCAAGATAGCATGCAAACTAGTACCTATTATTACACTTAGCATGTTCTAGGACGTCTCCTGGTATAACAGTTGGTGTGGTGTCAGTGGGCCTGATTCTCCTGTCACTTGCTCTATTTTTATACCATTGTAACTCCACTGATTTTCATTTGAGTAATTTCTGGTTCACCCTAGACTGCATGAGTGAAGAATGCAGCCCAGTGAATTTATTTTCCTGATAATTAATTATTACCTCTTTTCAGTCCTTCTTCTTTCATTTGTTTCAAAGGCAATGGGCCAAACTCCTCCTCCACAGGCCGGAACATCCTTTTAACCAGGATGCTGCTACTAGAAAATAAGAACACAGCTATTTTGTCATAATACTGTCCTCCCAACAAGAGAGGAGACAACAGTGACAGTTTACATCTCACTTCATAATCAAGCAAAACTCCCACTAGCTTCTCAAGGAATGGTAGAGCAAGAATTGCAAGGATTTAGATCCTGATCCTTCTCTGAACTATCCAAGCCTCTTGAATTGCCCAGAATGACGATGCTAGGTAAATGTTTCCCAATATTAAATACAAATTACAAAGGCCAATATCTGTTTAAACATATGAGGAAGGAGCATGAAAAAAGAAAGACCTAGCTGCTGATGTCACTATACAGTCACTCTCCCACCTTCCTCTATTTCAAGGACGCTCTGAAACACCCCTCCCCTTCCACCATGCCAGGGTATGTACCTCACTATCCCCTCATTTCCCTCTCCATGGATTCTATGCACCACATCCCCCCTTACTCCCATGCCAGGTCTCTGTGTTCTCCTTCACTCCCCCCTTTCCCATACCAGCTTCTCCATTCTCCCCAGCTGGGATTCTGTATGCCCCCCATCTCCCCTCCCTCACCCTGCATTTTATTCCTTTTCTTGTGTTTGGGAGATAAATCATCAACATGTGAAACTCTGTTGGGAAGACAGGCAGAGATGAGACTGGGGTATTGTTATGCTGGAAGCTTTTAATGGCTGCCATCCACCAATTTTTTGATCTGTTGAATGTGTTATTGGAAGCACTATATCCAAACAGACAGACAGACAGAAAGAGAAATGCCATCAATTTGAATGTAGGATTTTGCTTCTCTTGGCCAATAATACCCTGTAATGTATATGGCTGAGCCTTGCTCAATAGTATTCCAAACTCCTGTTCTTTACACTTGTTTAAAAGGCAACACCATGCTCATTTGTAAAGAAAACAGAAAAGAAGGAGGAACATGAAGTTAATGCAGAGAATTCATAACTTGTAAAATGGAAAGGGGTTGTGATTGCAGTCTGCAACCTTTAAACTTCTGACTGTGATCTCCCCATATTTAAACAGGCTCAAACAGTCAGTACCTGGTTGGGAGACCACCAGAGAAACCAAAGGGGCTGCAGGAAGCGACTGTGGCGGTTCCGTAGGGGGCATTCTTCCTCTACGTTCACACTGAGCTAATGCCTCTGCATGCTGCTAGGGGGCACTATGATAGAGGAGCTACAATCTTCAGGGTAAGTCAAAATTGAGAGTGGGCCACTTGGTACCATGAAAAATTCCGTTTTGTTTGCAAGAGTAGGGGAGCCGGCCCCAACATGCGGACCTAACTAGATCCAGCCAACTTAAAACCCTTCTGCATTTGTAGTGGACATGGATCCACTTCTTCCCCTACACAGCTGTGTCACATGTTGCTCTGCACTGTTAAACAGCTTCTGTGTTCCACCCAAGAGCTTCCTGCTTTTCAGTGGGGCTATAAGCAATTGCCACATGGAAAAATTTTAAAGTGGTTTGGGGTTCCTTAAGGTGTAAGGTACTAATATAAATGTAAGGTTATTATTTTATGTTATGATCCAATACATTGTATTGACTGTGTGTTGACCCTTCCTGCTTAATGCACTATTTTATTATGGACTGTAAAAATAAACAGATATAAAAAGAAGCCAGCCCATGTGGAGGAAAACAGTAGTCAAAATAAAAAAAACCTTTGCCTTCTCAACTCCGCAAGTTATGAACACAGAACAGGAAGGAAAAAAAGGTTCACGTTTATTTGACTCTGTGGTTGTGTGCCTGATTTGCAAGGGTTTGGACTACTGGCTGCAAAACTTTATTGCAAAGCAATAAATGTCTTACCCTTCTCTCTCATCATCTATGTTATAGCAAACCTGTAGGGGTGGAAAAGGAACAAGTTTATTGCTACAGCATGGATATCCGCTGTATGGAAGAGCTCAAAAAAGGAGAGGAGACACAGTATGAATTTTGCATCTGTTATTCCCCCCCCCCTTGTATAAAACAATTGTGACCTGAAGAAAATGTGGATTAGAACAACTACTATTGTGTATGCCACAATGGAGGTACCTCAATGCATTTTGACAAGAATCTTCTCCAGTCTGGTTTACATCATTCTTTCAATCGTTAGAAAAGTATAACAATCCTGAAAATCAGATTACTACTTGCCTAAATAACCCCAATGTGATTTACAACACAGCAATCACAAGCTTTATATATAAAATAGATGTCGAGGAAGCTAATTAAAATATAAAAACTGATAAAAAAATCAAAGGCACTAATGGATATGCAAATAGTATTAGTATATGTGGTACACATCTGTTTCTAGCATGATGCACCTATACACAGGGCCAGATATTCAGCTCCTGTAAATTAGCACAGCTTGAATTCAGTGGCACTACTTTAAACCAGCCAGGGTCCTGGACAGTCTGTAGCAGAGATACAAAATAATGCTCAGTATTTTCATAGCATTCTCCATGTTTCAGGTGCTGTATAAAACACTAGATCAATCATAGTCCTCACAACCCCCCTGCAAAGCAGATAAGTAAGTAGATAGGTAAGAATGTTTACTGGTAGGTAAGAATGCTCGCTTGTTCTACTAACATTGAAAACTAGGAACTAAAGCACAGAACTAAAAACCTCTGTTCTAGTCTCAGTTCTGCCACAGACTTCCTGACTGAGCTTGGACACGTCTCCTATGGTCTGAATGTGCAAGGTGCTGATTGCACTCAACTCTGACTGAAACTTTCAGTGGGAGATGAGGGCACTTGCCATCTTGCAGGAGTGGATTTTTAACCCCCTGTGGCTGTACCATAGGGCGGATTATACTGACCCTACCTCAGAGAAGTGTGGGGAGGCTAAATCCATTGATATCTGTAAAGTAGTATAAGATCATCAGATGAAAGGTGCTATATAACTCCAAAATATTGTGCTAATAAAACATTTTGGAACCAAGAAATAGGAGGTTTTGTAAAATACAAAACACAAAAAATAGCTAAGGATAAAAACATTAGGATACCCAGAAAACCCTAGTATACAGCAGTATCAAATAGGGATAAATATTATCTATGAGCATGCAGTCAGAAAGAATATGATATATTCCATTTTAATTTGGAAAATTATTTACATTCCATGTAGTAAGGAATAATTCTATTTACATTTTGACGCAAATACACTTTCACATTTGAAAGTCACAAGAATAGAAGGTACCCAGTGCTGACATATAAGTGGGAGTCTTTCCATTCCTGGTGAATAATTTTAGTGGCAGCTGTGATCATGATGCCTAAGGTCTATGTGCGTTTCATAATCTCTTCTGCAATGCTGGCTGCTTTAAAAATTAATGATAAACTCATACTCAATGTCACTTTAGTCTTCGTTTCTTTTACATTTCTAGTGAGATGTGCATATACCTAGACACAGATTTGGCAGTCCCTATTACTAAGCTTTCACTCCATCCACTAAGCAGTACACAGTTAATATATTCAAGTTTAGGAAAAAGCCATGTTTAGGAAAAAGGATGGGCTAGAATTCAGGTTTGCAGCTTTCCCAAGGAGCTAAAGGAGTGGCTCTAACATCTCAAGCCAGCAAAGACTGTGGTATTTAATTCACAGGTCTTTAAAAAAGGTAAATCATGCTTGTGAACAATAGAAGTAATGATTGTGAGCATTATCCTTGATCTCCAGAGTTTCATTATCTCTACCTATATGTGTGCAAGACTCTTCTAAGTAAATACAGATATGAAGGTGACAGGCATCATATGTAATGACGTTAGGGGAGCTTGTTCCTTGTGACTACTTTTAAAGACAGCAAAAACCTGACAGACTGACATGAAGTTAACGTTTGATCATATTGGTCATTGTTTTAAATCATCCTGGGAGTGGTTGTCTCTTCTACCACAAGGGGGCACATTATCTCTTAAAGTCTCTCACAATATGTGTTAACTACTTATGCTGAACAATGTGTTTCACCTTGGATTTAGCTGGGACACTTGAGTACCTTTCCTAGACCCGAAGAAGAGCTCTGTGTAAGCTCAAAAGCTTGTCTCTTTCACCAGAAGAAGTTGGTCCAATAAAAGATATTACCTTACCCACCTAGTCTCTCGAAAGTCAATCAGCACAGACAAGAAACAATTGTTTCTCTCAGTCCCATGCCAACTTCCTATTCTGAAGTTCCTATTTGCTCCCTTCAAAAAATCTAGAAATATTAAATTAACTCCTTCCTTCCCCTGTAGAACTATGAACAATGTTTCCCCTCTCTTCTAAGGTCTCCCTGTTGTACCTGTACCACAGGGCTACTCAAGAGCAACATTAAATTAAAATAAAAACAAAACCAAAAAACCCTGTCACCAAAGCCCTGCTCTGAGTCTATGAAGTATGTCTTACAGCATATGTAGCTGGATAACTATCAGACACCTGTGCTTCTCATTGCTGTTTCCTACCTGTCCGGTCCTTTGTAGGTTTCCAAAGTGAATATCTGGTATGAAGAGAACTGGCTGGGAATCCAGGTCAGTCATTGTTTTGAAGTAGGTGATGTCACTCTTTTTTTGCAGAGGGAGAGCAGACAATTTCCCTTCAGCTGCTAATAAGGATCACAAAGCAGTGTTATTATGATAAAAGGCATAATGAGCATGACTTAGAGCTATCTGGACTGGCCTTTCCTTACTCACAGTTATTGCATGAGGCTTGTGATGGTTGGCCTTTCCCTTTCTTCCTGTTCTGCTTCCTCTCTTCATCACGGATTTTCCTTTCTGCTCCCTGAGACCAAAAATACAGATATTACCCGACAGGGATCAGCTAATAAAACTACTGCACGTGATGCGTAGACACCGTGGTCATGGGTGCGTTAGAAATGCTTAAACAGAAAGAGAGAGAATCAAGTTAATGTGAAATAAACCCAGGCAAGTGAAAACTCAATACAACTCTGCATCATTTCACAGTGCCTAGACGCTTCATTCCGTTATGCACTAAACTGAGAACCCTGCAGGACTGGAATTCCTTTAAACCTTGCCTACAGTGAGCTTTCCCTTAGGAGCTCCTAGATTTGCATTAGTACAGCAGCTCTACTGGTGCTAGCTTTGTAAAGCGCTTTGAGAAGTACTGATGAAAAGTGCTATATAAGACTTAGGTATTATTATTATTAGCAATGGTGGGGAAAGCTAATCTAGTCCCTATAAGAGTGTGTAGGCCACAGCCTTCAAGCATGTAAACATATATGATTAGACTTTTAAAGACATGGAGAAGTACACGCAGATTTTGAAGATGCATAGTGTTGACCTAATAGGTCCTAACAGCTCCTTTGCAGTCAATGGGCTGTTATGTAAATACATTCCTAAGGAGTTTATAAAATAAGCCTTGTTATTGACATAACAAGCAGCAAAATCTCCTTTGAAGCTATTCAGATTGATTGTATAAATAGAAGTACAGACATATTGTTAAGCAAAATAAAAATCCATATGCTCTAAGACAGTTGTCATTCGATATTAAATACCCCAGTTTTTTCACCGTAAAAATAGAAGTTTCTCTTTTTTATTTTAATCAAAGTGGGAGATGTTCACTTGGAGCCAGTAAAATTCACATATACTTATTCAGAATTAAATGAATCAACCTACAAAAGAAAGTAAGAGAGAATGAAATGATTCTGGAGGCTGAGAATCATAAAATCATAGAAGATTAGGGTTGGAAGAGACCTCAGGAGGTCATCTAGTCCAACCCCCTGCTCAAAGCAGGACCAAACCCAACTAAATCATCCCAGCCAGGGCTTTGTCAAGCCAGGCCTTAAAAATTTCTAAGGATGGAGATTCCACCACCACTCTAGGTAACCCATTCCAGTGTGTCACCATCCTCCTAGTGAAATATTTTTTTCCTAATATCCAACCTAGACCTTCCCCACTGCAATTTGAGACCATTGCATCTTGTTCTGTCATCTGCCACCACTGAGAACAGCCAAGCTCCATCCTCTTTGGAACCCCTCTTCAGGTAGTTGAAGGCTGCTATCAAATCCCCCCTCACTCTTCTCTTCTGCAGACTAAATAAGCCCAGTTTCCTCAGCCTCTCCTCATAAATCATGTGCCCCAGCCCCCTAAACATTTTTGTTGGCCTCCACTGGACTCTCTCCAATTTGTCCACATCTTTTCTGTAGTGGGGGCCTCAAAACTGGATGCAATACTCCAGATGTGGCCTCACCAGGGCAGAATAGAGGGGAATGATCACTTCCCTCAGTCTGCTGGCAATGCTCCTACTAATGCAGCCCAATATGCCATTAACCTTCTTAGAACCCTGGACATGATCCATGAATGGCACTTCTGATGACTGCAATGGGACCAAGAGCCAACCCAGAAAGTGAAAATGGAAAATGTTCATTTTGAGAAGAAAAAAAATCAAGTTATTTATCCCTGAAAATTAACATTTATCATGGAACCTCTGATCCAGATTTAAGTCCTGATCCAGCTCCAATTGACAACAACAAAACTCTCCTTGACTTGGACGGAGCTACCCATTACCTTTACAAACATGCCAATAGGTGATATTGTATTAAAAAGACTTCTGTCTCTTTAATGAGAAAGGGGTGTGTACTTTGTGCATCAATGCAGTTTTTCTCATTAAAGGAGAAAAAGGTATTTTTCTGTGAGCGTCCTCTCTGCTACTGCTATCAAGTGCCATACATAACCCCCATGCTCTGAGCTAGTTCAAAGCAATTCCAATGGATTCAATAAGAGTTACTCTGTGTTTACAGTTGTAACTAAGAGCAGAGGAGAAGTTGGCATTTAGCATACTTGCTCTGGAAGGTAATTGATTCAATATTGCAACCTCTTTTTATGCTGTCATTAACAGCACAAAGTTGCACAAGTACAACTGGTGCATTAACGAACTGAAATACAGTCTCCATACTGCTGCTGAAAAGCTTCACAGCTCTTACCATGTCTGTCTGTTGACCCGCTTTCTTTAACAGCAGCACTTTCCTTTAAAAATTGGCCATGTAAGCACACTGAAAATGAGTGGTAGCAGAGAGCACAGCAATTCGCCTATATAGACTCAAAATGGCCCCTATGTTTCCACTCAGTTGACTATTAAAATAGATTTTTCCATACTCGCTGCAAGTGGAAGACCTATGGAGGAGCCATAGAGTGCTCACTGGCACTCAAATGGCTCCTTCCTCGCAGTTCCACTAGTACTATTAGTGAATGGACAAATGGTTAAACAAAGTTTTGAAAATGTTCAAAATATAAAGTAGGGGGCTAAAACAGCTGTATAGCTCAGTTCCACCGTAATGTTACAATCCGACTGAAAATGGCACAGCAGATTCTGATCTCAGATATAACAGGTATAAATCCAGAGTAACCAGTGATTTCATTGGAATCTGGCCGTGCACCTTCAAATTCTGTCCTTACAACATCAGCAGGCTAAAACTCAACACTGGCTCTTTTAATTCAGCATGTAAACATTTTCTCAATATACTTTGTCCACTTGTCAAATTTGAACCAATTATTTGTAAAAGAGGTGGTTTTCCCCCCATTGTCCTAATTGATATTTCTCACACTACAAACAACATACATTGTAGTGCTTTCCTTTAATATTTTCTGAAAGGTCGGAGCCTGGGAAGGCTTTGCCTTTTAAGCCAAATGTTACTGGTGTCAAGATAAGACATCCAAACTTTCAAGGACGGAGACAGTTTCCGAAAAGGCCTCTCTTCTATATAGCTTGCATTGATTTGGTGCCATTCATCTAGATGGCGCCAAATGTGCTTTACAAATACATTGACTTCATTAGAAGTTCAGGGCACTCAACACTTCGCAGTAAGGTTTGAGCCAACATTCACAGAAAGAAATTGAAAGATTCCCATTGACTTCAGTGAGCATTGGATAGGGCCTAGGAACTTAGCACCTTGCAGGATTGAGCCAACAAGAGTAACTTTGCCTACCACTGAAATGAACCAGCTATTTAACAGCACATCATTGGGTACAATTCTCCATTGCTTTGCACCTTGCATTGTCACTTACATGCATGCAAAATGAATGTAAAAACTGACTACTATTCTGATTTGTTAGCATTCTGCACTCGCTTAGCAGAAGTGGCATTGATGAGACAAAGTTCAAAGCAGTGGTGAATCAGACCTGTTCCGCTTGTCTTTGCTTTAGATGCTGAGACAATGAGCCAGGCTGGAGTTTTAGCAGAGCATACAGTTCCTGATGGTGGATTTCTGTGGCTGAATCTTCTAATATTGATATGGGATAAACCAGAGCTTTAATATTAACTGAATGCTTCCCTGTAGTGGAAACAGTCCTCAGCACAGAAATGTTGGGCTAAAAACCAGGCTATAGCCAGATAAATCATATAAATGAATGTGCATCCCTTACTAGATTTATTTTCTCCCTCTATTGCTAGCTGGATGAACAGTCATAATTCCAAAAAGCAACAACATAGGCTGGATTATTTCCACCATGGCTCCCTCCCTTCTTTGGAGACATGGTCCTGAAGCATAATGTCTGTTCCAAAACTCCTCTATTTGGCGGAAGTTTGGATCCATATGTGATTTTGGAGCTTTTGGCCCATATACCTTTATTTCTTAGTAACATTAATGCTGTTGGCCTTTTTCTCTGAATGGATTCACCCAGACAAGCACAGTAACATAGTTTTGTATGGCAGCAACATGCTCATTACTTCTTCTGTTATTTATTGATAGGGCCCTACCAAATTTGTGGCTTGAAAAATGTGTCATGGATCGTGAAATCCTGTCTCCTGCCACGAAATCTAGTCTTTTGTGTGCTTTTACCCTATACTATACAGATTTCATGCGGGAGACCAGCGTTTCTCAAACTGGGGGGCCCCGACCCGAAGGGGAATGGTTGGTTATTTTAGGGGGTTGCGGTATTGCCACCCTTACTTCTGCACTGCCTTCAGAGCTGGGCGTCCAGAGAGTGGTGGCTGTTTGCCAAGCGCCCAGCTCTGAAGGAAGCACCCCACCAGCAGCAGCGCAGAAGTGAGGGTGGCAATACCATCCCATGCCACCCTGACTTCTGTGCTGATGCTGGCAGCAGCTCTGCCTTCCGAGCTGGGCTCCTGGTCAGCAGCCGCCGCCCTCCAGCTGCCCAGCTCTGGCGGCAGCACCACCGCCAGCAGCAGTGCAGATGTAAGTGTCGCAGGACCAAAATACCCCCTATAATAACCTTGCAAACCTCCCCTCCCCCGCCACCCACACACACAACTCCTTTTTGGGTCAGGACCCCTACAATTACAACACCGTGAAATTTCAGATTTAAACAGCTGAACTCATGAAAATTATTATTTTAAAAATCCTCTGACTGTAAAATTTAACAAAATGGACCGTGACTTTGGTAGGCCCCTAGTTATTAATAATACAGGCAAATCCCTGTATGTGAATTTCAGATTATCTGAAATGTATGTCTGCCCCCCAAAATCTGAAATTCATAAAAGGTTCTATTCTGCAAGGTGCTGAGCACTCTGCCCCAATCCAGCAAAGTAATTAAAACTGTAACCTACTGGGCAATACTCCCATGTTCAAAGTTAAGCATGTGGCTAAGTGCTTTGCTGGACCAGGCCAGAATGTTCAGTGCATGGCAGGATCAAGCCCACAGAAACCACATTTCCTCTACTTAGCACTGAAGGTTGATGTACTGTAATAATGTACAAAGGGAAATCCATTTCCACCCATAGCGCTGGTGTCAAAGTAGAAAGCGGGGGAAGAATAGGAACAGCAATCAGTGTAAGGAATATGGGGTTAGGCCTCTTGACTTTGGAAGAAAACATCACAGGCACTGACTTTCAGCTTTCCCCAGGGGTACTCCATCCCCGCTCCACCCAGAGTCCTTCCCCCACGGCCCCACCCTTGCTCTGCCTCTTCCCGCCCCTGCTCCCGAGCCTCCCACAAGTGCACCCTGCCCTTGCTCCGCCTCTTCCTGCCCCCACTGAACAGCTTATCGGTGGTGGGTGGGAGGTGCTGGGGGGAGGAGGAGGAACTGAGCGGCAGGACCCACAAACAGCTGATCGGCGGGTAGCTGGTGGGTTCTGAGCACCCACTATTTTTTCCTGTGGCTGCTCCAGCCCCAGAGCACCCACGGAGTTGACGCCTATGGAAAACATAGTATTGTACTGTGAACAAAGTGCCCTGAGTCAAATGCTTCTTCAACTATTTTAACAGAACTGTAACATAAAGAATCAAACCTTTCTGGAGCCCTAATTCTACCATTCTATGTGGTAAAAGCACATTGCAATTCATGAATATAAATAGACTTGGTGGCAAGTTTCCCTGACAACCTATGTAATTTTATTAAGGCCTAAAAATTACATCATTTTATGATAAGAAGGCATGAATGTTCTGCATACGGTAAAGGAGCATTAAGGGTAGCAGGATTAACATGTAGGAAAATGAAACTCCATACAGGTTGTTTGAAGAGTACTTGGTGGACAACACCAGGGACAAAGCACTGGAGAATATGTAGGGATCACCAGTTATGCCTTTGCCATGTTTACCATTTACCGTTATGCTTCAAGTAAAGGACAAGCTAGATCAGATCCTACATAGCTGATATGCAAAAGAAAGGCAATACTTGGTAAATAATATTGCTGTACATAAAATGTACTCTTGGATATAATTTTATTTCTTTGAGGATTCTTCTTATAGTACTTTGATACTGAGTTTCAGTTATAGTGTATTCATTCAATTAGAAGTTTGCCTTCAAAATTAGCCACATTTATCTGTGATTTGACTAAGGCCTGGTCTACACCTAAAAACTTAGGTCAGCCTAGCTAGCTACATCACTCAGGACTGTGAAAAAATCCACACCCTATGGCCATTATTTGGTCAACCTAACCCCCGGTGTAGATGTGGAAAGGTTGACAGAAGACTCCTTCTGTTGATCTAGCTATGGCCTCTTGGAGAGATTAATTACCTACATCGATGGAAAAAACCCTGCTGTCAACGTAGGAAGTGTCCACACTACAGCAGCAAAACTGCAGTGCCACAGCTGTGCTGTTGTAGTGTAGACGTATGCTTAGTTACTATATTAGACTTCCACGGGCTCTGAAGAGGCATGGTAACCACAGACAGCTATTTACAACAACACTGGCAGCTAAAAAACAAAGCATTTTAAATGTTTTCTTCCCTATTTTACAAACACCACCACAGATCAGTGGTGGACAACCTGCAGGCCGCACGCAGCCTGTCAGGGTAATTGGCTGTTGGGCCGCGAGACAGTGTTTACATGGACCAACCACAGGCACGGCCGCCCGCAGCTCCCAGTGGCCGCTGTTTGTCATTTCTGGCCAATGGGAGCTGCGGGAAGCGGCGGCCAGCACGTCCCTGTGGCCCGACGTTTCCCGCAGCTCCCATTGGCCAGGAACAGCGAACCGCGGCCACTGAGAGCTGTGGGCAGCCGTGCCTGCAGATGGTCAATGTAAACACTGTCACGCAGCCCGCCAGTGGATTTTCCTGACGGGCCGCGTGCAGCCTGTGGGCCGCAGGTTGTCCACCACTGCCGTAAATGATTAAAGTGTATTTGCGTCTCACTGTTTATGCTGGAAGGAGAATTTCACTTTGCAATTCCCCCTATTTGGACAACGAAAATAACCCAATCACTTTCTAGTCACTTTCATTTTCTGGCTATGTGCTCCCCAGCATGATGCTGCAATGCTTGTTTTGCAAATACTTCAGGGGTTGTGTGTTTATCTTTTTAAAAACTGTTTTCATGGTAATTTTTTTGTTAATCCTGGAAAGGAGCAACAAAAGGCACAAAGAAATTTCCTTTTCTTCCTTTCCTTTCTGTGTCATTAGGTGGTGCATAACTGAATTGTAAGAGAAACCCAGCCAGAGAAGCTCTAGTTAGACTGTTGGTAGTAAAAATACAGTATCTCTGTCTATTTTGCTGTTCTGATCAGCTCGTATCTGGCTCTTCTTCTTCCTTTGTGCTGCCTGAATTTCTCTGATTGCCTCAGCAGGATGCAAAGGGCATTGGCTGCTGCTGCAATCCCCACTGAGTACTTTGGTCTGCCGTCACTCTGAAACAGTCAGTTTAAATCCTCAGGAAGGTCTGGCTGCCCAGTTGAAAGAAGCACAGAATGACCATCTGTAACCCCCAAGGAGCTTACTTGGTTCCTGGATCTGTGTGCTTGTCACTCACGGGGAAGCGCTATCCCTGCTTGGAAGGGGAGCCAAGGGCAGACTCAGAGTCTGCTGAGCAACCAAGAGGGAAAGAGAATATTTTGAGCTATAGGGGCCCCTGTTGGCTCGGGGAGGTGGGGGGTGGTAGAAGGGTGCCTGGATGGTCACCTGTGCACCTGTTCAAAGGAGGAGCAGTGCCTGAGAGAAAGCAGGGAGGGGGGAGTACAGTCAAACGATTGACAAGTAAATGCCCTCGAAGAAGAGGTAGCCTGACCAACAGGAAGTGAGATACTTGCCCCTAGGAGAGTTGTGAGTGGGGAGAAGCCATTTTTGGAGGAATCTGGAGCCAGCCACTGAAAGGGAAGGACTGGCTGTGGGGTGAGCTCCTGAGTCCCAGGCCTGCATGCAGGGTTCCCCTGAGAACTGGCTTCTGGGTACCTGGAAGCAATAGCCATAAGCCTGGCCCTTTCCCTCTTCAAGGTAACTCCCAGTGTATGGAATTCTGATTTCTGTTGGGACACCTCCCTACCCAGCCAGACTGGGTTAGCCCTCCAGCTCCGAGATAAACACAGCTGCCACGTGGCAAGTGCTGCTCTTGCTGCTCGTGCCTGCCTGCCTGCCTACTGTGAGTGTATCTGAGCGCTAGGGCAGGAGATTAGAGTTTGAGTTATTATAATTTGCACCTTGAGCCTTGCATCCCTTAGTGGTGAGGGGAAATCTCGGGAACAGAATCAGCCTCATTCCTGCAGGAAGAGGGTTCCTGAGAGCAGTGATCATCAGTTTCTCTGCAGTTGCTGAGGAGTCCAAAGTCCATTCATGGAGTTGTGAGTGCACCATCTTTTAGTTAGCTAGTCCGGGAAATTGTTTGGGGAACCCCTATTCCCTGAACTGTGTCCTCCAGCTGAGGGGTAAGGCTTGGGGGATTTTACTTCCTGCTGCCTATTAAACCTGTCGAGGGACTTACCACCTTATCTCATGTGTGCATTTTGTGGGCTGTACTGAACCCAATCAGCCAAGTTGCTTTGGGACTACAGAAGATATCATTGTCACAGGTCATCAAGGGCCCCTACGACGTACACATACCAATGGGACACTAAATTTGACTTTTGCTCTATCAGGTCACGGGACTAGGGAAATTCCTGGATATTATCAGTGTGGGCAGCTGTGACCCTGAGAGTAATGTTTTACCCTGTTATGTTATATTTTCTTCCCATATTACTCTGTTGAATATATATATTATGTGTTTGTTATTTCTTGGGTGTCTCCAACTATCTGGCAAGTAAGTGGGGATTTCCCAGTGCTTAGAATTTTTCTCCCAAGCTGACCTGGTGACCTGCCAGAAAGGAGCAAGGAGGGTGTAGGCACTGCCAACTAAATTCATATGGGAAGAAAATAAAGAAGTTACACTCTGCTGAGTGGGAGGTGGGAACCAAAAGAAGCCAGGCCTGTCCATCAAATCTCATAAGGAGATTGATGCTGAAGGAGGTAACCAGGTGAATATGAGACTACACATGTATGTATAGGAGAGAGCACAGAGGGTAGTTGAATCTCCTTGCCCAACCAATACTTGGGACCTGATTCTCCTTTCACTTACAAGCATTTTACATCAGTGTAACTCAAACTGACCATAGTGGAGTTAATCTTGATTTATACCTGCGTAACAGAGCGGAGAATCAGGACCCAATCTCTACACAAAGTGCCAGTGAACACCAATGGTGATGTTGAGTTTAGTGAAGTGAACTCTTGCACATTAAGAACTGGACTGAGACCCCATCAAATCATTTCACATAGGCCGCTAAACATCCTTCAGAGAGGGATGAATCTCAGTCATTATCAGTCTTTAGGACAACCTACAGTTAAAAGGTTTTATATCCTGTTCCCAATCCCCCTGAGCTCTCCAGCCCACACCTTTAACATAGTTTTGATGTGTGTAACATTTTAACTACCCTCGTGATGTTTTCTCCTACTTTAAGAAGGTTTTGATTAAATGTCTCAGCATTCATTTCCTGCTTCCTAGCCTGGAAATGTGAAGAATCAATTAGGTGGATAGATAGCCAAAGTAATGAACATTTATAATTCAAATCTGCAGGTCACCCTTGCTGAGGTTGTGCTCTAGATGTCTTTCTTCCTTTTTTAATTTTTTTAATAGTTCAGATTTTTCTAATTGCTTTTTAAAAATGGGTAGATGAAAAACACTCATTCCTTTGATATTTACTGAGCTTTTAACAGCTAGCTGTAGCTTTAAATCTCTGTAAATATTTGACATTCAAAGTTACAATTAAAAATATAGCACTTAGGCCTTAAGATGACTTCAGCGCATACATTTACATTCATTACTTTCAACATTTTTTCTCCACTCATAAAACTGCCTGATTAGCCTTCAAAGATTTTGTTGCCAAGAGGGTGCTAGAAGGAGGGGGGAATTTGAGAGGGAGATCGTGGATAAAAGGAGAGGGAATGCTATCGTGATCTGAGGAAAGGCCTAGAAGCCTGGAGCGCTTGAGATCTTACACTTACTTTAACACTGACTCCCTGTGGCTTGGCGTGCCTCTAACTTTCTGCCCCCGTCTGTAAAATGGGAATCAGAATTCTGAGTAACATTTTCAAAAGCACCTAGATGATTTAGTTGCCTGAGACCCCTTGACTTTCAATGGTACTTAGGTGCCTAAGTCACTTAGGGCAGGATCCACAAAGGTACTTAGGTACTCAACTGCCAGATTTAGGTGCCCACATCTCAGATTTGTTCAGGTGCCTAAATTCCAGTTTGAGGCTCCACTATAATCCACAAAACTCCAGCTGAACCCTGTAAGCACCTAGACTCACTTGGCACCTAAGTTTTCAGGGTAAAAGTTCCCTCGGAACCTAAATTTCTGTCTCTTTGCACGTGCACTGCTGCCTCCCTCTAAGTGTCCAGATGCCAGTCTCCTGCCTCAGCCCCAGAGCAATTCATGAACGAGGGGAAGATACGTGTTCACCAGCCTAAGTCGCGTGCAGGGCCTGCTCCAGTAGGCAGCCTCTGAGTAGGGGCGTGCACAAGTGGGGGCAAGCAGGTAATTGTCAGGGACACAGAACTCCTCCAGCCCCAGGGCCACAGTGTGGGGAAGGAGTGAGCTCCTCCCAGCCCTTGGGTTGCAGTGGAGGGAGGAGAGCGAGCTCCTTCTGGCCCCAGCAGGGGCTGGGGAGAGTGACCTCCTCCAGCCCCGGGGGCCACGGCGAGAGCTGACAGCTCCTCCAACCCTGGGCCTTGGTGGGGGCACAGAACGTGCCCCTCCCAAAGGGGTAAAATTTTAAATTCCTGCGCACACCCCTGCCTCTGAGCACACCCACCAGATCAGGGCCCATTCAAAATCTGGCTGGAGAAGGTGCCCATCTGATAACTTTTAGCTCAGTGGTTAGAGCACTCGCCTTGGATGTGAGAGATCAGGTTTAATTGCCCCACTCTGCCAGAGGTGGAGAAAGGATTTGAATAAGGGTCTCCCACCGCTCAGGAGAGTGCACTAACTACTGAGTTATAGGAAATTCTGATATGGGTCTCCCTCTGTCTCTCCTGTTGAAGCTGATCCACAGTGGATAGACTCATAGACATTAAGGCCAGAAGGACCCACTGTGATCATCCAGTTTGAGCTCCTGCACGTCCCAGGCCTCAAAACCTCAAAACTGGGTAAGGGACAGACTGACAAAGAAAGGTGGTTTTGGGGTTTCTGTTGAGTTTTGGAGCTGGGAGAGAGAAAGTGCAGCTCAGGGAGTTCCTGCTGAATTCTCCCTTCCCTGGAAGGGTATTTGCATGCTCTGAGACTTTAACTGCCTGGATCAAGCAGCAGCAGCACTATTGTGAAAAACATCCAGGCACAGCGACAGCTACCGACAGCCAGCCAAGACCCTAGGAGAATTTCAGACCAGGAAACCAGCAAGCCTGGCTGGAATCAGGAGAGGACCCTGTCCAACAAGGGGTGAAGTAAAAGTAAGGTGACTTCTGGTTAAGCTGGTTAATGCCACTGCACTGCAGCTCTCCATCTCGGCACATGCAGCCTTGGCTAACCTCGCTAAGGTGTCAGGGGATGAGGTGTGGTCGGAGGAGTTTGTGAGTATAAGGAGGCAGAAAATGGTTTATTTAGAAATGTTTATTAGTTAACCTTAATCCCTTCCTTCCCCAGATCCTATGTTCCTGTTCCCAGTAAAGTTCCCCCTCCCTTTGTTATGCTGTTATTTTTGAAGGGGTGTTTCTGCGCTGCTATTATTTACCTTACTGTCCCCTGTGTCCTGGGATTTACACTCCTGTCCAGCTTGTAGGGTTATCATTGATTTTTCAAGGGACTGCAGCCCTGTGTATAGGGCACAGTGAGGAGTCACTTTGTGTGGAGGCTCCATGCACCAAGAAAAAATAAAAGAACCCAGGCCCAACCCATACGAGGAGAGGGGAGAAGCCACTCCAAATATTGGTGATAGCAAGCACCTAAAAGAGAAAAAGGAGACCTTGGATATGGGCTCCCTCCATCTTTCACAATGTCATCTTCACTCACTTTGTCACAGAAGACCTTGATCTGGCAGTAGGCCCGGTGGATGGGTTTATTGCTGCGATTATTGTAGCTGTATGTGTCTATCTGAATCATCAAAGGAAGCCCTTTCACTCCTTTTTGAGAGGAGAAATCCGTGCTCAGGCAATTCACCGTGATGAAAATCTGAAGCAGAGAGATGCAGATCAGAAGTTACATTAAAATGCTGTGCAAACTGTTATTCTGAAATTGCTACTAAACATAGGACACTTGGGACCTATGGAGATGTCTGGCAAAGATTAAAGCAAAGGTCATCTCATTTAAAAACCAAACCAACACAAACCATATATCCAAAAAAGATACTGTTATTAAAGTCAACTACTATCTCAGTGCTGCCAATCTACCTCTCTACTCTGCATCTGTCTCTTTCAGTCTGAACTAAAATCTTGGCCCATCTCGCTGACATCTCCTTGTGGATGTCCAGCTATCAATTCATTCTCAACATGGCCAAAAGAGAGCCCCCAGTGTTTTCCCCAAGCCCTCTCCATCGTGTGGACACGACCAACATGCTCCCTGTCACTCAGACCCATAACCTGGGTGTCATCTTTGACTCAGACCTCTTACACCCAGGCTGCATCGAAATCTTGCTGATCAAACATAAGCTACTTGTCTTTACTTTCACAGCTTATCCCCACACATTGTTAATTTAAAAACAAAAATATCTTGCTGCCCCAAACACTTGGGACAAACTCCTCATAAACATCTGTGAAGCTGCCTCATTCTCCTTCTTCCGATCCTTTCTTAGCACTCTTCTTTGCCATAAAGTTTACATAAAACTTGAGAACAGTTAGGCAGCTGGTGTGCTGATGAATATTGTCTTGTGTACTTGTATTCCCCTGGTCTGTCTGCCTGTATCCACCTGCTATCTCTTGCCTTATACTTAGATTGTAAGATCTTTGGGGAGGAACCATATTTTTGTTCCGTGTTTGGACAGCAACTAGCAGAGTGCGGTCCTGGTGCATGACTGGCATTCCTAAGTGCTATCACAATACAAATAATAAATTATTAGTTTTGCTCTGAAACACTGATTTCTCCCAATCCAGAATACCCCCCATGGGATTTTAAAGATGAAAAATGTGATACTAAAAAATCCAGTTGCTTTTAGTTATTTCCCATTGAAGTACCTGTGCATCATTTATTCGTTTGTGCTGATTATGTTTTAACTTGATTAGATTGATCTCTTTCCCATAGACGAAAATTAAGCACTTTATACTAAGAGGATACAAAGAAAAACGGCCAAAACAAATTACCTAAGTTATGGCAATGAAACCTTCTGGAGTAAAATTTACTGACTCCTAGAGGAAGAGCTTTGATGGTCTCCATAGAGAGCCCAAAGTCCTGGGACTTTGCAGGGACACAGGCTGTTGCCGTGGGACTTTGAGGGTGCAGAGGAGAGACTTGTAGGCGGTGGGAATCCACAGGACGGTATAAGAATTAGAGACATCACGGAATTGCAGAGGCCTCTCCCCACCCACAAAAGGAAAGAATTTTGTTTAAGAGGGAACATTTTCATAAAGTCCAGCCCCTCATATCTCTGTGCTAGTTTGCATCCAGAGAAAAGAGCAGTGCTGGTGTCGCTTTTGGGGGAGGGGCACTTTAACTGCAGGAGTTAATATTACCGCAAGGTAGTTTATGATGGAGTTGGCAAAGCTTGTTTGCCTGACTGAGCTAATGGCAAGCAGCATTTCTGCACTTGATTGTATCACACTGCTGCATTTACAAATCAAGTAGTTGAACTTTAACTGAAATGAGGGGAAGGCATCAGGGAAGGGCCCTAGCTGAAACTGATTTTGAAACAGATATTGCTATTCTGCTTCAGTTTAGAGCCCAGCCTATCCAGTTCCCTAGGTTAGGGGTGGACATGGGTGCAAATTTCTTGGAAACACAGGGGGCCTTACGCTCATTTACCTTAAGTCTCTGTTACACTGTTCTGACAGTGCCTTATAGAGAACGTAAACATTGCTTTACATTGCTAGAGCGTGGTGAAGGGCCATAAGAGGTGAGAATCTGGTCCTGCTATATTTTAGTCTATATTTTTGCACCGGAAGGAACCGAACGCAACATTAAAAATGTGAGGGGAAACCCACGCCACATTTGCACTTCATGTTTGCTCAACAGGTTGCTCATTGAGGCACTCTGAAGCACACAGTGTGCTCACATGAGCCATAAAGCACTGCCCCCATCTTATCCAATTCCTTCACTGTGTATTCTCTCTGGCCTACATTTCTGGAGGTAGGAGAAATAGTAAGAGATATCAGAGAAGATAGGCTAGCAGTTGCAACGGTCTTTCATTTTTCTGTAACATTACAAAGATCCCTGTTACAGAGACAGATATCATTTAATGAAAATAATAGATGGACACAATAAAATTCAATATCTTAATCTTGCATAGTGATATTTCATCACTCCAATGGTCAATGGTTGTACATTCATGGCACATATATGAAGGTGAGGACTGGCATACTGTGCTTAATGTTGTCTCATTTGAACCATGAGGATAGATAGGTTGATTAGAATTAACACAGATCATTGATTTTCAGAAGAGTTTTGTGTCTCAGAACACTTTTCTATTAGCTTCCCTTTAAAGCAGGCTTTTGATCTGGAAAAGCAATTTACAACATGGTAGGGTGGAAAGACTATACAGCTTCTTGGAATTTATTTTATTATTTTATTTTACATCACTGAAGATGACAAGGTGCTCCCTTGGGGTTTGCCTCTGGAAAACTTGTCTGACCAGTCATTAATTATTTGAATGCTCAGGGGAGTCCTTAAATTATTTATCAGCACATTTTCAATTTTTACAGAGTTTTTGACTCCACTGATTGGCCCTAGACAGGATGGCACTTAGATACCATGGTGACTGATGCTTTAGAAATAGATTGGTAGGTAGGCAGGCAGCAGAGAGCACAACAAAAAATCAAACTACCACAAGCAGCAGGACTAGAATTTGAAACATGGACTATTTTGCTCCAGACAGTAGAATTGCTCTTGGCAAACAAATTCTAAATTCTAAAGCAGATGCATTTTCTGTTATATATGTTCTACGAAATCATAAAAGCTGAACCATACTCCAGTCTTTCCACTTGTCCTATTGATAACTATGAATTCAGCTTCCAGCTTTGATCCCTTCTTAAAATGCATTACACACCATCCCATATATGCTGTTCCTGGGAACAGAGGAAGACACATTTGGAATTTGGTATGAGGTGAAAAGCAACAACATGGAAAAAGAACATGCTGAACCTCTTCTGTTGGATCACCCAGCCTGTAATCCTCTACAGCACCATCCTTCTCCCTTATAGCTTCCTCTGACTTCCTACATTGTTACTCTCCTTTCCCCTCTAGAAGAATTTAGCTCTGGCCATAATAGTTATTGTAGCATCTCTCTGCAGTGAAAGGAACCCAACTAACCTACTGAAGATTCTCCTTTCCCTTCCTAATATTGACCCAATGCTCATCTCCCCACTCCCTGAGGCAATGACTAAGGAATGTGGGCTGTTCTGACCAACAGTGATTTCAGTTGCCCCTTCAAGTGGGGTCCATATTTCCCTGTATAACACCCATGTAAACCTTACTCTTGTCTGAGGCTGAGAGTGCAAACAGCCTCTCCTGAGGTAGCAGAACACACTTTGCAACTAGCCATGAAAGGGTGCAAAAAAAATCATACCAGGCTCCCAGGCCCATTCTTCCTAACACACTGACAGTCGGGAGTCAGGAAAAACAAGAGTGTCACATTCAAAGATACTCTTTGGTCCCAGAGCCTTCTTGCCCTGGCCTCCTCCATGGTGGAGTCATATGGCTAGACAACATAGACTTGGAAAAAGCTATAATAGCAGTACTGCTGTTTTTCCGAAGGTCCTGTCTAATATTCCATATACAACTGTATTTGGGATTCTGACTACAGGCACTTGACCCCCAATTCGTTTACAAATACGACTCCAGTATGTAGTGTAGACAGGACCTTAACTATGTTCTGCAACCAGGAAAGAGCCGTGGTTGTATCTTTGGTGCCGAGAGAACTTTAGCTGGGGTTCTGCTGGATGTGAGGAACACGTCTGAGCAATAAGACAGTCGTGGTATTTCATCCATTTGCTCACCTGAGCTACTGCACTTTGACAATGAAAAATTAAACTGGAGAAATGTTTGATGCATGAGAAGCTGACAGAACTGGCCTAAACAAATAAGAAACTGAGACCAGCCTATATTGTTTCATATGGGGAACCTATAGCCCAAATCTCTACCTCTTTTCAGGGAGGAGTTCCTCTCTTGTGCAGCAATTATGAGGATTACTTATCGTTTGATAACAAAGGCAGGGTAATTAGTGCTGTACAAGACAAAAAAAAAAAAAAAACACAGCTACCTGCCAGGAGAGAATGGAAGGTTCAGGGATTAATTTCCCCTTTATCATTTAATCCAGCCAACATGACTCCTACCTCAATCTCCTGTTTTATACACTGTAAAGGTCTTTAGTCATTAAATCTGTAACATATACACCTTTTATTATTGTTTGCATTTCCTGTTTTCATCATTTTAAAAAGAACTGATAGCAGTTTTTTACAGCAAAAAATTAAACCCTGTGCAACCATTTCCCTATATATCGCTGCCAATATATGTAGTCTATCCCCAGAGCTCCGTTCTTTAGAGGACTGATCGGTCTTCAGCTTTTGAAACACCACATTCCATACTGTGACATCAAAGAGTTAAACTACATGTCTGTTCACTGGAAAAAGAAAAATCAATCCCATCATCGCTTTTATATACCATAAATGCAGCTTTATAGTTTCTCTTGCCATGCATTACCTTATAAATCCTATACAAAGGTAAGGCCTTTGATTTAGTTCAATACCAATGTCTCCAGAGAATGTTTACATTTCTCTTTTGAAGCTTCCTTAACCCACACCACACCCCAGCAGCTACATAAAAATGCCATTTGCCCTTAATCCCATCTGCATATTTACTGAACCATTTGTATACAAAGAAATTTCAACCTTGCTTGCTACCACAAGCTGTTTTATTATCCTCTTTATACATATACAGAGGGATGATTTATTAAACCTGGCTCCAAGCCTAATACTACAGAAGTTCTGGTACCAGTCCTCAAATACAAAATGTCTATTCCTTCCAACTTTAAATTAAAAAAAAAAGTTTGAAAAAGACTAATCTTTGGGGAAGGGACTTCTTTTTGTTCTGTGTTTGTGCAGCCCCTAGCACAATGGGGGTCTGGTCCAGGCCTGGGGCTCCTAGGTGCTACAGTAATACAAAAGAATAATAACAATAATTAATCATTAATAATTAATGTCTTCCTTCCCCAGTGAAATGGAATTTGATGTAGCTTTAGCAAGGCTATGAATAGGTAAGGCCATCATAAATCCTACACTGCTCACAAGACAAACAAAACACATTATCTATATTGAGTATACAGAAATGCATAGGTCACCACAATGCAACCACCTCAACCCAATCTACATGCTGCTTTGCATCTGCATTAAAGTGATATTCTTCTTCATGAACTGTGCACTGAATTGGTGCCTCGACCTTCATATAAAATAATCACGGGACGTAAATTGCCTGTATGCATGTTTTTTTCATCATGGAGAAAGCCCAGATGTAGCTCAGTCCTAACTGTTTAAATTTGTTTTCTATTAATCATGCTCAAGGCACCAATTTATTTTCAGCTACATCTTAAGAGTTTGTGCAGCTTAGGGGGAAATGTTTCCATGAAGCTAGTGTGGTCTCTGGTCTGGTTTTTAATTACTTTCTCTGGAAGTTCAAATTTTATCATGAGTCAAACTGAAAATGTAACTGTTACCAAGAAAAGAAAGAGTTATGTTGTCGCCAAAGTTCCACTAGATCTTTGTTATCCAACCAGCGGTGACTTCAGCACATCTATAATACAGCAGGACAGACATTGCAGAAATATTAGCTTTTTATAGTCACACAGCCATTCCACGCCTAGTTATTTGTTTTTCATCTTCCTTTACCAACATTAAAGGCTGCCTTCATGTTAAACTAGGTGAGAAACCAGCTCATCACCTTGCTCTTAAATATAGATATTCTGCGCATAAAGACCAAGTGGGGAATGAAAGTGAGATGGGTTACTTGCCAGATAAAATCTTTTTTCCCATTCTGGTGACATTCCCTTAATACCTACAGTGTCTTTTTCTTCTGAGGAAGCTGGAGATGAGGCTTAACATAACTGGAAATCTCTTCTTCTGACCCCCCCTGGGACCCAGATCTAGCCAATAAATCCCATGGAGTTAGCCTAAATCAGTAAGAAAAGTCAGCATTCAGAAGGAAGAGGAAGTGTGTGCTGACTGAGGGCCTACTCCTGCTCTCACTCAACTGAGTAAGACTGTTGCTGTTGACTTCAGTGGCAGTAAGATCGAGTCCTGAAGGACCTTAATTGGCAAAAGAAAATGATTCTTCTGCCAGGGAGCTGGATCCAAAGCCCACTAAAGTGGGTGGACAGACGCACATTGAATTCAGTGTGCTATGTATCGGGTTCATGGAGAATGATTCCTCTTCCTCTTTCAAGCTACACTAAGGAACAGTGGGAAAATCAAGGCTTAAAGCAAGATGTGCTGGCTTTATTGAAGCTGTAATTCTCTTATAACTGAGGAGATAAAAGAGGTCTCTGCTTGAATTCTTTGTGTGTGTTTGTTCCTTTTACATAAGACCAAACTGATATTCTGTGTGAAAGTTCTGGACAGCCTTCCCTTGCTGATGGCCAGATCTTGACTCCCTTACTCAGGCTGAGTAGTATCTTTCTCCTCAAATTGTTCCACTCAGCTGGAATATTGGAGGGGGGAAGGATCTGGCCCTAAATCAGCTGCCCACCAGATGGAGCAAGCAATAACGGAGAAAGGAAAAATCTAACTCTGGAGATAGGGCATGTCTGAGCCCGGCTGAGTACATACCCACTGGTTTCAGGCGGGTTTGTACTTGGCACAGCTCAGCTGTGCCTGCCCTTCTGCTACCAGTGGTACCACAGCTGCACTGCTGTTTATACTCACACTAGCTCGCTTAAAACCCAGACTGAGCATGTGTACACAAGCAAGGGAATCACATCCTGAGCTCATTGTGTGTGTGTGCTGGCCAATACGTTTCAGTGTATGGTGGTAACTCGCAGCAAGTTGTACCTATCGTGTTATCATATAACCCGCTAACTGCATCCCCCACATTTATCACTAACCATCTCATTCTTGTCAATACACATAGATTTCAAGTCCACTTTGAGTCAAATATTTGATGATCATGTCAATGACTAAGCACAGGCTGCCATGCATTTCCATGAGCAACTGCTGCAGGAAACAGGTTCCCCAGACGTCATGCATAGCAGCATAGCAGCACTATTTTGTCCTAAAAAGACTCATTAGCTCCTATTATTTTAAATTCCCAGTGATGTAAGAGAGAGTTGCCTTCTTAACATTACGGAGAGGGAGTGACTGGAGTGGCAGAGTGGGAGAAAGCTCCCTTGGCCATTCTGCTCCTATCTCACATGGAATGGCAGAGTCCGTACCTCTCTAAAGCCCCTAGTGTGCTGGCCAGGTACGGTTTGACAGTATCAGCTGTGGCTGGTTACAGAATTGCCAACGCCAAGTAGCTAAAATTCAGGAGCCAGGCACCCAGAAATCATGAGATTGGATTTCAAATAATGAGTTTTAATAAAATAATAATTTTCATAGATTCCAAAGGCAGAGGGCACCATTATGATCATCTTATCTAACCTCCTGTTTAATACAGGCCAAAATAATTCCTAGGGCATACCTTGACTGAAAAGTTGTCAGTGATGGAGAATCTGCCACAACTCTTGATAAGTTGTTCCAATTGTTAATTACTCTTACTATTAAAAATGTATGCTTTATTTCCAGTCTGAATTTGTCTAGCTTCAACTTCAAGCCATTGGCTCATGTTTTACCTGTTTGTTCCCTGTGTAGGTACTCACACACAGTAATCAAGTCACCCCTCAACCTCTTTGTTAACCTAAGCAGATGGAGTTCCTTGAGTCTATCACTTCAAGGCATCTTTTCCATCCTTTAATCATTCTTGTAGCTCTTCTCTGAACCCTCTCCAGTTTATCAACATCCTTCTTGAATTGTGGGCACCCGGTCTGGACACAGTGTTCTTGCAGCAGTCACACCACTGCCAAATACAGAGGTAAAACAACCTCTCTACTTCTTAAGTTCCCTGTTTATGCACCAAAGGATCATGTTAGTCCTTTTGGCCACATTATACTGGGAGATCATGTTCAGCTGATTATTCACCATGACCCCTAAATCTTTTTCAGAGCCACTGCTTCCCAGTATAGAGTCCCCCATCCTATAAGTATGGCCTATGACACTCAGGTCTTTAATCCCCTCTCCTTCATTAAACAAAGAGTTCTTGTGGCAGCTGCCTTTCTTTTTTCCCTTCTCTCCACAATGGAGGGAGCAGGAGGGGAAGGAGGCAGATTCTAGCCTTCATTGTAGGAAGAGCCCCAAGTTGATTAGTTGATCTTTATTTGCAAGGGGGGCAGGGCAGAAATGATTTTGGAAGGGTGTGTGATGGGGTGTCAAATATTTTTGCCGGGCAGGGGGATATCTAATTGCCAGTCCCACCACTTACTTTGGACACCAACTTCCCCATGCCAGTGTCCTTACCATTGTCATGCTCCTACCATATACACAAGGGTGCCAGAAAGAGAGAGTCCCTCTATGAGGGGTCCATGCAGCTCTGGCTCTCCCTTCCCACCTTGGATTTTCTTGGACACTCTGCTGGAGTCACCTACTTTTCCTGGGCATGAGGCAAGGGCAGGCTGGTTTGGAAGTTCCAGAGGAATTTTTCATGGCAACTAGGCCGAGTACAATTATACCGTTTAACAAGGCCCAGGGTCTGAAGGAACTCAGGAGCTTTTCAACACCTTTGTTTTAAAGATGTGTTGACTGTATTTTTTCTTCTACAATGGATTAAATATAAAAATCTCTTTTAAAATAATCTGAGTGTTCCCAGTTAAATCCACAAACAGCTGGGGGAACGGAGGCTGAGGCTGCTGCTTAGTTCTGAGTGCAGTCTGCTATGAGTAGAATGCTGCTGTGGTAGGATGGAGAGGTGACCTAGGCTGGGAGCGTATCTGTCCTTCTGGGTTTGTCAGCCCCTTTGTGCTACATTAGTACAGTGTGGTTTGTATTTAAAATGATGCTGGGCCCATAATCTATTGAGCATTGACAGTGTTCAATATTTATTATCATTTCTAGATCTCTAAAAAGCTTTTTTACACTGCACATTTTGCTTGCTGACAAAAGCTTAGAGAATACAAGCTTGTTTTTAGCATTACCTACAGCTTTTCATTTCTCACACATATCATTGCATCTGTACAGCTTAATGTAATGACCTGCATGCCAATACAAAATTGGAAAAGCCCAGAAATTGCCAGTTGAAATCCAGCTAAGCATTAATAGGTGAAAGTTTAGATAAACTCATACTGATTTAGGTAGCCATATAATCTCGACATGAATACGCACTCAGTTCAATCTCTGATTAACTGTATCTCCATGAATAAATTATGTTAGTCAGAATTTACATCTATTCCTGCAGGCAGGAATGCTCCCATCTAAGAGAGCTGTGCAGGAACCAGATTTTTCATTTTGCACAAAAATCCACAATTTTGAATGTTTTTCGGTTTTGAAGCAGAATGAAAACAAAAAGAACTAGAATATTCCTACACAAGAACATTTAGGAAAAATTCATTTCTGATCAGTTGAAGAAAAAAGCCCATTTTTTGTTTCCCTTCCCTCCTCCCCCACCACAGAAAAGTTGTAAATGAAAAATGTTCACCAGCTGTAGCCGTAGCTTTTGTTCTCAATAGCAAAATCCACCTTCTTTGAAACAGGAAACTCAGGAAAAAAATATCACTTGCCCTTCTCACATTCATTCATAGTCACTCCTGATGGCTGGTCAGATTCCTGCACTCATGCTGGGTCACCTTCACTGGTTCTAAAGCAATTTTCCTCAGTTTTACATGGCCAGATGATTGCATGGGGTATCAGTATGTGACAGGGTAGTGGGGCCCAGAGGTCCAGACCCTCCCATCGCATGGCAAGACCCTTTAAGATTTTGGGAGGTTCTGATGTATGCAAAGGCAGGAAATAAGAGGTACTGGTGGAAAAGAAGCAGTCCCAGGAATAAGCAGTGTTTGGGAGAAAAATCCGTTACTGTTTCTGTAAGGGCCCAGGAACCTTGTAGATTGGGCTGGGCAAAGCTCCCCCCTCACCCAACCCAATTGGGGATGAGTTGGGAGAAGGGAACTGGCATAATGCCGCCTGCCTCCTCCCTCATAGCAGGGCAGACATCAGCAGGACCCTCTGAGTTTGAGGACTAATTAAGGAAAAGGAGCCAGCTGAGGGAGAAGCTGGCTAAGGCCCTACAGCCAGCCTAAGGTACAACCCAGCTCCAGGGAAGAGAGCTGGGGACTCCTGGCCTAAGAAACAGTGACCATTTGAAGTACAGTCCAAGCTTCAGGAAGGGGACTGGGGAGGCCTCCTGATCAGGACTCTCATGTAGATCCAAAGTGGGGCATGAACTGGGGCACCTAACGAACTGAGTTACACTTTGGAGAAAGACTTAACCAATCAGACCCCACCAAGGGGGTACATGTTTTGAACCATAGTCTTGGTAACTGATTGAAAAACCCAAGTGAGCTTTGAATGCAATGCACCTGCAGAGCCATGAGAGACCACAAGGGGCATACTACAGGGAATTGCCCCTGTGAAACGCATTCATCCTTTCCCTTAAATTGTAGTACTATACCAAGTTCCTAAATGTGTCTGAATTATAACGATAAATATTTTGACAGTCTTGGATGATGGATTCCACAGAAATATAAAGAGCTTAGCAAAGATTAATTAAGCCTTATGATGACACCACTTACGAGGCAGAAGAGGTATACTATACTCATGTCCATCTACAACCCCATTGAAAACTATGGCACGCAGACCATGGAGGGCATAATTTGGCTTGCAGAATCTTTCTTACTGGTGATGATGCATGAGAAGGGAAGACCCCAGCTTGAGTCTCAGATCTCAGCTTGGGTTGGCAGATCTGGCAGTTAGAAAAAATCACCATCTTATTATGTGTAAAACTGAGCATATTTTATATGGAAATTATTGAAAGTCAATAAATATAGACCCGCACTATGCCATTTTTACAGTCACTTTTTTGCACTGCACCTCACTTTAGTAGACAGGGACCTGGCTATGTTTGAAACATTCCTCCAGGAGTCTCCTCTTGATGGGCTCCTACTCTCACACATCACCTGGCCTTGTAGAGATTCCACCATCACACCATAAGTCAGTGAGTGACCAAGCTTTCACTGCACTGGCTTTGAGGATGTGGAACTTGCTCACTTCTGTCTTTCGTATGCTTGTTAATGGTGAATGGGGTGGAAGGTGATATTTATAAATAGCATAATAACAATACATCCACTCTGTGCTGCAACTCACCTTGGCTTCATCATTGACATCCCAAGTAAAGGACACAGCATTGTATGCAATTTCTTCAATATTCCCGATGGTGTTAAAGCTCTCCTTGTAATCAGCTGTAAGATACAACCAATAAAAACGACTTTAAGAACAGGGTTCTATCATTTATCTTCATAGTTCACAGATTCTTCTGCAAGGTTGTCCTTTGCCTTTTCATGCAGCTATGCCTAGGGGGTCAGGAAAAGCTATGGTGCTGCTCATGTTTCATTATTAAAAATGTGATTTACAAAGATGTAAGCTTTCAGCTGTTCAGAGTAATAAATCTTCCTGGAGCTGTACTCTTTATTACACTGGGCTAGCTGTATTTTTACTGGAGGTTTTACTGCTAACACGGAACCGGTGTCTCTGTATAGGGAATGAGTGTGCTTGTTAACTTGGCAGTAGGAAGGAAAGGCTGAAACTGGGAAGTTAAACAAGTTAATGGGAACATTAAAAGGAACATTTAATCCTTTATGGAAATGCATGGAGCCGAGGAGACCAATGAGCCTTGCAACGAAGTTTGAGGAAGGCTTGCAACATGCAATGCAAGTATTATTCTGGCATTGATCTGCCAGCATTTGGGGGGGGGGGGGGTGGAGGAAGGGGGCAGGAAGTAGTGTTCTCTCCTTTCTCCACCCTCCTGCACTGAGGAGTTTGCAAAGGAACTTTTCTTTCAAAGTGCAGGAAAAGTCATGTGTCCAGAGAACTCACATCTCAACTCCAGTGGTGTAGAATACTCCGACTATCTAGGAAGAAAGAGCTCAATGGGGAAGTAAGATACACAGTAGAATGCCTTTATCGGGGGGGCAGTGTGACTCTTCTCATTTATAGTTTGCAATGCAACCTCTCTGTGGTTTCTTTTCCTCCAAACCCTTCTTCCTATACCATGGGGAAGTTTAGCAGCGATTGTTTGGAATAAGTAACAATGCACTATTTAGGCTATAATGAAGAAGCTTATTTCTTAAACAAACACATATTCTTTCATTATCAAACTATTTTGGAATATATGCTTTAGATAAACACAAGTTCGCTTTAGTCAAACACAAGTGGTTGGGCTCAATGCAGGGATAATTGGGTGAAACTGAATGGCCAGTGATTTACAGGAGGTCAGATTGGATGATCTAATGATCCATCTGGGCTTAAACTCTCTAAAGCTATAATTTATCTAGATAAGAAATCCTCAGAGGAGGAAAGGAAAATGGTTTTAAATTGTTGGTTAAAAAGACAATTACATTTTAAATATGCAAACAAACAAAAAATTTCTATTGGTTTTTGTAACTAGGAACACTGGCCTGCCCAAGTTTATAGCGGAGATGTGAGAAAAACTAGGACCTGATCTTCCACTCCTCTAAGGAAAAGGGAGTGGAGTCAGGGACTTCAGTGTAAGCAGAATCAAGCCACTACTGTAGTTTAGATACCACAAGACTTCAATAAATCGGTTGTTGTGTAGCATGCAGGCGGACGGCTGTACCTGCATGGAGCCCTGCTGAAGTCAGCTTGAGCATTTACAGGTTACCCAGCCAAGATGATGCCGATTCCAAGGGCCCCAGTTCTGCAAATGGTCCCCTCCCATTCCCTTTGAGTCAATGGGAGTTAAGGATGCTCAGCACCTCTTGGGACCACTCAGATTCTCTCCAGATAAGGCCTTGAGCAGGAAAGAATCTCTGAAGTAGTAACTGGGATTTAGGGAGGAATTTGAAGACGGAGAAAGATTTTTGTCTATTTCTAGTCATTGAGGGCCTGATCCAAAGCCCACTGAAGTCAGTGGCAGTCTTTCTGCTGGCTTCAGTGGGCTTTGGATTAAGTCCTTGGGGTCCACTTTTGCTTCCAGTGAAATCAGCAAGAGTTTGCCACTGGTGTCCTTGAGCCCTTAATGCCAGATGCTACTTTACATGATTTTTTTTTAAAAAAAAGCTCTGATAGATTCATTGAAAGCAGAAGCAAGGCCTGCTCTACAGCGGATCCAGCTTTTACTTTTCTGTAGAATAAAAAGGATGAACCCATTTCTAAATCCAGGCCTACAGCACGAATGTCTGGTTTATTGGGATCCAACTATTAGACCACCACAGGCTGCATAATTTCATTTTTACTATTCATTGACCAAAGGATGATAATTCCTCTTAACAAACAAGCTTTCCTGGCACCAAGTTTCTCGCAGTGTCTGAATACATTTAAAGACATGATCACTTTAACAAACAAACAAGCTCAGGTGATCATCAAAGAAAAGGAAGATAGATATTATAAATAGCTTCTTTCCAATTTGACCAGAAAGTTTTGTCTCTTTTGCAATTTAAATAAATAAACAAATCATTCACCACCAACTGCCAAACAAAAAATCCTGCTTGTTTTTATGTTAGATATAACAGGAATGTTTCCAGGGGTGTCCCCAGTGCAGTGGTTACAAACTCTCTCTGCTTTCTGATAACCGAAGGTGCAGGGCATTGGATTTTTAACAAAGGGATCTTTTCTTCCAAAAATTTAATTGGCATTAACAAAAACAAACAAACAAAACCCATGAGTGTTTAAGAACAAACAAAAACAAAAGTAACCAAACATATCCCCTCTCAATTAATTGGTTTTTTCTTCCTTGGGACCTATGATGTCATAACCCTATCAATACTCTAGTCATCCAAACAGTATTAAAAGGGAAAAACCCAATGTAAATGAGACCTGAATTTCTAATGTAAAAAACAGCAGGAAAAAAATTGTGGGAGAAGGAAGCAGGAATATGGGAGATTTCAGCTTTTCTTTATACATCACAGAGAAGCAAAAACGGACATTTTTCTCCTTTGCCAGTCTCCTTTAATATTTCTGCTCCATATCTAATCACATATTAAAAGCTTTCATATTCTTCAAAGAGAAAATGTGTGTCGATCCTCCATGGGGCATATGCTGCCTGAGAATCCCTTGAGAGCTATAACTGGACTCAGTACCAGAGGGCTGAGATTACTCAATGTAATAACTTTTATCTTAACTTTTACCTGCATCTGCTCTTCAGAAGTATGTTGATTCATAGCTTTATACTCAGTTGCATAAAGAGAATGTTTTACATTCTGTAAGTGATGGCCCTATCTGAATTTGATATTCTTTTTCTCAACCTTGTTATTCCTTTAAGAAAAATGAACATTATCTAGGTTTTCAAAAAAAAATAATTAAAAAGCAACAATAATTTCAAATGTCAAAAGTGCCAGTGTTGTGGGTGTGATGAGGGAGAGAAGTGTAATTCATATAAATTTCTCTGCTTTGAAGAACAGGGATGCTGTCTGGACTAGTGAAACAACATGCCTGAAATGCTTGAAACAGTTTGGATCAAACAATCCAGAACGTTCAGACCACATGAACCATGGCATGAAACTTTCAGTGAAGTCAAGCAATGGGACACAGTGAATGTGTACAGAGATGGTCTCTGGGCTTTTTTATCCCCACTGTGAACACAGGTCATCTTTCTAAATGAACACATTGGTTTTCCTGTTTATAAGGAGAGGGTAAGCAAGAAGAATTAGGAGATATACATATGTAGTTTAATATGCACATGCACCCACCTTTCCACCCACCCCTTCGATTTATGATTCACCCAAAAATGCCTTGTGCAAATGATTGCTGCACATGAGCATGCTGTGTAGGTGTATCTTGGAAAAGGGTGAACAAGATGTCTTGGAAAGACATATGTTTTCTTCATGTAAAAGACGATAAGTACCCACCATCCCACCAGTATCTCTCTTCCCCCAAAACACCCCCCCATTTCCTTAATTGCCATACACAAATCTCAGGAAATGTGTGACATGCCATTTAAAAGCAGAGCTGCACATCATTCCCTCCAGCTCAAAGATAACTAAAGAAGCCAGAGCAGATAAGTCAGCATTCCTGCTTTTGAAATTGTTTATAAAAAAGTAAAATATAAATAAAATATAAAAAATAGCTGTTTTAAGCATCAATCTGGTTGAGGCCTCTAGGTGTTACCTTAGTATAAATGTTAACTAACGATAAACTGTCATTTAGAAATCATTTCCCTGGATATTGGAAAGTTGCCATCATTATACTGTCTCCTCTCAAGCTGCTACTGCTTGAACAGAAATAGAAAACTGCGGTTCTTTGATATGCAAGAAAATGGCTCTGCAAGAATTATTTCCATTTTGTTTGGGAAATTCTATACGAAACCAATATTGAAATTTGCAGTCTATTAAAACACTATAAATTCATTACTTGCCTCATTACAAGCTTGCCTGGGTTATATGCTATGGGTAACTGTTTTTGTTTTAAGCATCCTAATGATACCAATATTAGGTAAAATATAGGTAAAACTGTACCACTGTTGGTCATATTATGGTATCAATACTGGCCAAATGATGTTGTAATGTAATCTGCTTCTATGCTCCATTGTTTCTGAAGAGAAAGTCAGTGCACTGTGGGATGTCTGAGCATGTAAGTGTTAAAAGGTCAGAAATATTTCCCAGTCCTCCTACGGAAGGAAAGAGGTGAAGTGGAAGTGCCTACCTCCTTTTCTGCAAAAATCCATACCTACATTTAGCCTTGATTTTGCAAAGCTCCTTTGCTCCCTGCTAATTAAGGGCTTAAGGCCTTAAATCCTTTCTTATTTAGAACAGTACTTAAGCAACTGCTTAAGTTTAAGCATGTGCTTGTCCCATTAAAGTAATTGGGACTTAAGTTTATACTTAGAGTTAAGTATATGCTTAGGGACTTTGGATGGGGAAATAGAACTCTAGGGTATTTATACTGGGCTCCCATTGCTGAAGAATCTAAATATCTCACAATCTTTAGCATACTTATCCTCCCCAACACCTTGTGTAGTAGGGAAGTGCTCTTAGCTGCATTTTACCGATGAGGCACAGAGAGTTAAGTGATTTGGCCAAGGTCACAAGTCTGTGGAGGAACAGGGAATTGAACAAAGGTCTCAAAAGCGCCCACCTAGCACCTTAACCACCTCTTCCACCCTAGCTGGAGCACTAAATCAAAGTGTACCAAGTTTGCCACCCCTGTGTATCTGGAGTGAGCTGGAGCAGGCTACCCAGCTTCCCCCTTGCCCCAAGAAGACAACCTTATATCAGAGAGAGAAGTGTTCTTCAGGGACAGCCCTATGCCATAGGGGAAGGCAGAGAAAGGATACTGAGGCTATCAGAAGCCATTTGTATTTGGGGGCTGGTTATGTGTCTGAATGTCATCTAAATATTTGGACTCCTGAATATTGACATCATCCAACTATCAACTGATTCTTCCTCCCACAGCTAGTCCCAATATCAGCTAAGGCTCCCTCCCACTGTTAGCTGTTCAACAGGTAGACCCACAGGAAATCAGCAAGTGTGACACACTGCACTGCCGAAGATGAGGCAGTGCTTATAGTTATCCTTCAGAAGGCTCATCTTTTCAGCAGCGAGGGGGGAAAAGGAGTCTTCAGTTCTGCAAAGTGTCCGGAGTGTTTTCTTCAGACTCCCTCTGCCTCTGGTCTCTCCAGCCTTGAGGTGCATAACTGAGGAGTGGGAAAACTGACTTCTTGCAAGTTCCAGGGGTTGTCAATACAAATTTGCATCATTTCAGCATTTGATTTACTGCTAACACACATATCTTCTTTTAATGGAAGACAAAAAGGGAGTCACAAGCCGTTCACCTGTGAACAGCTGTGCTCTGGCTTCACTCCATGCTCTCAATACTGAAGCAAACCTGGACACTGAGACTGAGACATCAACCAACCATGGAACCTTAGTTCATTCACATGATCAGTAGATGATGTTTTTCTGCAAACTTCACAGTAGAGATGAGCCCAAGCCAAACCCCCGGATCTGGACTCTCCAGAATTTGGGTAAAAGTTGGCTCCACATCTGCAGTTTGCAGCTCAAGCCCATCTCTAATTCAAAGAAGCAGAACAACGCACAGAAGCTGATGACAGGAGCATCTAAAAAGAAGTAATGTGATGGAATATTGGCACAGACACATGGACACCACTGCGGCTAGCAGTTATCACAGCTGGAACCTTCAGCACCAGCCCCTATTACAGGGGTCGGCAACCTTTCAGAAGTGGTGTGCCGAGTCTTCATTTATTCACTTTACTTTAAGGTTTCGCGTGCCAGTAATACATTTTAACATTTTTTAGAAGGTCTCTCTCTATAAGTCTATATATTATATAACGAAACTATTGTCATATGTAAAGTAAACAAGGTTTTCAAAATGTTTAAGAAGCTTCATTTAAAATTAAATTAAAATGCTGATCTTACGCCGCCGGCCAGCTCAGCCCGCTGCCAGCCTGGGGTTCCGTTCACCCAGGCCAGCAGCAGGCTGAGCGGTGCCGGCGGCTGGGACCCCGGCTGGCAAGGGGCCGGCAGCCAGAACCGCAGACCGGCAGCGGGCTGAGCGGGGCCAGCGGCTGGGACCCCAGACCGGCAGTGGGCTGAGTGGCTCAGCCCGCTGCTGGTCTGGGATCCCGGTCCTGCCCACACAGAGTGGGTACCTACCTTCTCCCTGGTTCTAGCCCATTCTCCTCCTCTCTCTCTGCACTGAGCTGAGGGTGGGAGTGCACTGAGCACAGGGCTGGGGGTGAAGGCGCAGGCTGGGGGTTGGGGTGTAGGGCCTGGCCAAGAGCTAGAATGAGGGAGGGGGTCAGGGTTGGGGCAGGAGGTTTGGGTGTGGAGTGCTTACCTTGGCAGCTCCCATTTGGTGCAAGAGGTGCAGGTGGGAATGTGGGGGTGTGTGTGCAGGAGCTCCCGTTTGGTGCTCAAGGTGGGGGTGGGAATATGGGGGGTGCAAGAGTCAGGACATGGGGTGGGGGGGTGCAGGAGTCAGGGCAGAGGTCTGGGGGCATGTGAGGGGGGTGCAGGAGTCAGGACATGGGGTGGGGGGGCTGGGTATGTGGGGGGGGCTGGAGTCAGGCCTGGGGTCATGGGGGCTGCAGGGGTCAGGATAGAGGGTTGGGAGTGTGTGAGGGTGATGCAGGGGTCAGGGCAGGGGGCTGGGAGTGTGTGTGGGGGTGTAGGGGTCAGGGCAGAGGGCTGGGGGTGTGGGCTAGGATCGTGGGGGTGCTCCCAGACCCCTGCCCAGAGCGGCTCACGGCAGGGGGCTGGAGGGGATATGCCCTGATTCAACGCCCCCTTCCCTGCCTCCTCCCCGGCGCTGCTCCGGCTAGGCTTCTCCCCCTCCCTCGCAAGGGCCATCAGCTGATGGGCAGCAGGGAAGGAGAAGAGGAAGGGCAAGAACCCAGCACACTGCGGGAAGAGGCGGGGGAGGGGAGAGCTTGCCTGCCCTGCAGCAGCTGGCAGGACCAAGCTTCTTCACCCTGCCTCCGCGGGGGAGCGGAGAAGAGCGGGCCGGGGCGGGGCACGATTTTTAATGGCTTGGTGCTGCCTGCCGGGGTCCCGGCCTGGGTTCGGCAGCGGGCTGAGTGGGGCCGGGGGCTGGGACCCGGCAGGCAGCAGCGTGCCATTAAAAATCGGCTCGCGTGCCGTCTTTGGCACGCGTGCCATAGGTTGCTGACCCCTGCCCTATTATCTGAGCTAAAGGAATTACTCCTTTAGCTCTGAGCACCATTGTTGTTCTGTAGGCCATGCTTTATATTAAGGATATAGTAATGAATAATTTATAATGAATAGTTTATAGTGAATGCTTAATAGAGGTTATACGCATGTAACAGGCATGAATAATATGTGACATAGAGAGTTATAAGTAAGGCTGCGATTTAGTCACGGAGATCACTGGTACTTCCAAAGACCTCTGTGACTTTAGCGAGTGCTGGCTGGGAGCTGCAGGGTCCCCTGTCCCCTTCCCCCGCAGCTCCTGGCCACCATGGGCGGCGGGGGGGGCGTTGGCCACTCCCTGCCCCCGCGGGTGGCAGGGGGTTCCCGTGCTACGCCCTGCCACTGCGGGCAGCAGGGGTGACCCAGCAGCAAGGAATCCCAGCTGCTCATGGCCACCCCGGGAGACAGGGGGAACCCAGCGGCAGGGGGGATCCCCACTGCTCCCATGCACCGGGACCAACAAGAGGGACCCTCGGAGCTCCCGGCTGCTGCAGGCAGCAAGGGGGACCCCAGGAGCTCCCAGCTCCAGCAGGGGGACCCTGGAGTTCCCAACCCTCTCCTCCCGCAGCTGCCCAGGCTCCCCCTTTTGTCATGGGTATTTTCAGTAAAAGTCAGGGACAGGTCACGGGCTTCCCTGAATTTTTCATTATTGCCCGTGACCTGTAGGTGACTTTTACTAAAAATATTCGTGACAAAAACTTAGCATTAGCTATAAGCACATCAGTACAAGGTGCTATAGATGGTTATACCAATCTATGGCAATTTACTACAACATAAATTAATCATTTCTTAATCCTTCATAAACTATCCTGTATTTTTAATATGAAGTATGTGCAATATGCATTACTTGTACCATGCCTAAAGGTGTTGTAGGTGCCTCAGGAAAGATAGCTAGACAATACCCTGCCTCAAAGTGCTTACAAGCTGGAATATAGAAATGACCCAGCCAGTTAGCATGAGAACAGACCAGAAAGGAGTGTCTTGGACCAGTCACGAGCAGGAGACATGATCACAAACACTAAGCTAGTTTATTGTTATGTTAGCACTCTTGAGAACGAAAATTCTTCCACTCCAAGAGGAAGCTGGTAACTATTGAATTATCTTTAAGAAGGCCCTGATATTGTACTCTAGATGCAACAGAAACAGAAGCATGAGGAATAATAAACTAACTATAAATAATAAGCACTACAAAGATCAGTGTGTTCATTAGTTAACATCTAGATCTACATGCAAATACAATTTCATGAAAATTTAGACACGATGTTGCATAATGTCTTCTGTCTCTGTCACAACTTGGCCCAGTGTGTGGAATAGATGTAGCATAGACTAAGCACCGAGTTATTATTGTCCCATGAAAAAGAAAAGTGCAACAGTTTTGAGGAGCACAGTGTTTGAAAGCTCATGTATGAACTATACTGGACAATCATTTTGTTCCAAAGTGGCAGCATCATTTGTGACACCAGCAGTTTGGAAGCCCAATGTCCAACATCTTAATTTTTGATTAAAGGAAAATCTGTTTTGTAAACATTTTATTTGGCAATGGTAACCACCAAAGAGCTTATTTCAATTGCACTTAATTGAAATATCATACAGGAGTGCCTACAGTGCAAGAGCTTATTCCTAAGAAATGTTCTGGCAAAGTTTAGATCCATATTAAATCGTTCTCGTGTTTGACATTGAACATTGTACCATTAAACCTAGTTATTCCAGGTTTCATTCAAGTTTACTATTACAGTCTAAATAAAAACTACAGATAGGAGTGCCTGGAAGTCAGTGCCGGCCTATTTCTCTTCAAATTAATACAAATATAAAATACATTAATTTTAGCATATATAACACATTGCTTATGCACAGCATTCATTTTGCTGTACTCCGGTATACTGAACACACACTGTAGATTTACTTGTTTGGGCAAGGGGCCTAAAATGTATCAATTAAACCATTGTGAAATCCTGGTCCATTGAAGTCAGTAGGAATTTCACCCCATGTCATCAAAGGTGCAAAGGTATGAACATTGGTACTGCAGCATGTATGTACTAGTGCCAAAATATACAGCTTTAAATAATAGTTGTGACATGATATAACTTCTCTCTACATTTGCTCTGTTAGTGTATTTCCTATGACAACTAAACAGACAGATTAATTTGGCCTGGGAGGTGAAAGGGAATTTTTAATTAATCTTCCTCGACGGATGGACAGTTTTCAACTTGAATCACTAGGGCCAGGTTGGTAGGAAGGAACTCAGTAACAGCACCTTAGTAGTTCTCACCAAATAGGTGGGTTACTAAACAATCCTAGTCTGAGACCTTGTCTATGCTACACAATTACACTGCAGTAATTACTCCATTTTTCATGTCCACACTACCCTCCCTCTGCCTGTGGCACACATCCTCACGAGGAGCCCTTCCACTGATTTATGAAGGGCAGTGTGGGGAGCTGGCGCCCGGCAGTCGGGCTCCCAGCTGGGAGCTCTGGGGGAGCTGAGAGCCTGGGCTCTCAGTGCCGGGCAGGGAGACTCCAGCTCTGAGCCATGCAGAGAGCCCACAGCCCAGGTTCTCACCACAGGCAGCAAGGCTCCAGCTGTCAGCATTGCAAGGCTCACAGCTGGAACTCCTCCCCTGCCCTGGGGGCTCAACTTCAAAACAGGGGCCCTACCAGCAGTGAAACTGACATTCTCAGCAATGCAAGTAACTACAAACTATGAACTACATCGAATTAAGTCTTACGCCTCTTGCCAAGGTGTATATGTTAAGTCAGTGTACCGGGCGAGTTACAGCAGCTGGAGGAACACTGTAGTGTGTACGCTTACAGAGTAGGTCAACATAAACTGCTTTAAGTTGACCTAATTCTGTGGTGTAGACCTGGCCCCAGTAGAGGCTGGCAGCATTGGAAAGTGGACAGGCAAACCTGGTGTTCTCTGTCTGGGCTGAGAGCCTAGGGACTGCTCCCAGTACAGGTGATCTTTGATTACTCCTTTGTTTTTACCAGTGCTATTTTCTCTGCCATCTCCAAATCCTGCCTTTCTCATTCCTCCCCATCCCTCCCTGCACTTAATCGTTTGGTTCCCTCAGGCAGTCAAAACAAGGTAAACTCTGCCTGCTTTGGTCTAGCAAACTCCTTAGGCCAGAATCTGCTGCAGATTACTGGGTATGTAAACTGCACATGGGGGGGTTGGGAGAGCTATTGAAGTCAAGACACTCCCACAGATTTGGACTTTAGGTGGAAGGCAGCAGGTGGAAGCTCTGCCAGTGATGAGATCTTCCCAAGCACATGGGGAGGGCAGTTGCAGGCTCTCAGAGAATCTTGTAAATGCCTCTGGTGGGATGAGTAATAAACAAGCTTATCAAGATAACTCATCAGGATTCAAACAGCTTTGTCTCACCAAAACCTGGGAGTAAACAGTTAAAAGCAGAAAACAAAGGGTGATGGGGAGTGCTGCGTGCTCACTGGCAGTCACTCATGCAGACTCTGAGCTCCTGAGCAGACACCAAGAATGGATATTTGCACATGTATATTGTTTTGCAGCACTGCTTTCTAATAGCAGGAATGTTTTATAGTAATGGACGTCTTCGTAGCAGGATCAGTTTACATTTAGGAATGGAGTTTCTGTATGTTTCCCTTTTTCACATTTTCTAGGGCATCGTATGGGAAGTGCTGAATGGACATGATGATGTAGCATCTTGGGCCCTAATCCTACAACAGACAGAGGGCAAATGGCTGCTGTGTCTGCACAGAGACTCATTATTTGATTTTGATGGGGCCCTGTGTGGATGTAGCAGTCCACCAGTTCACTATCTTTAAAGAATCAGGCTTCGGAAAGAGTCTATAACAGTGTTGGGTGAAAGATCATGCCTTGGTCAATGAACCTGCTTTTTAAAAAAAAATAAAGAACCTTGCCTTAGACAGTGTCAGTGGAGGCGTATTAGAAACATGGAATTTTTTCACATTTAGTCACACTATGGTTGCTTGCCTTAACCTGCTGCTAAACGAAAACACCTGAGAAATACAGAGAGGAGGCACAATTTGGGGGTAAGTCCAACCTTGTAAGAATACCGCTCAAGAAAACAAGGCCAGCAAATAAACTGGAATATTGATTCATTCCCTTCAAACCAAATAGTGAATTTCTCAGAGACAGCATTCAGCTGTACTATTATTAGAAGCCTTATTTTCCCAGGACCAAACATGATTCCATGAGGTTGGACACTATTAGATGATTACTGACAATTTCTGGAATTTCTTCCAACTAAAACAACACCCCTGCCCACCAATCACTGTTATTTAATACATTGAACGTTCAGCTGTTGACCGCAGCGTAGACATTATAAAAATAACTGATAAAGCTACTTATTTTCAAAATCAATGTCAAGAAATAAATAGGAGAAAGCTTTTAAGAGCCAATCTTTACAGGCTAATTATGAGTCCTCATTAGTGTTCTAATTAAAGATTAACAAAACAGATGCCCTGATTCAGCAAAGCATCTAAGCATGTGCTCAAGTCCCAGTAACTTCAATAGGACTTAAGCACATGCTTAAAGTTAAGCATGTGCTTAACCCCATCCTTTTTCAGCAAAGCACTTAACCACATACTTAAGCTTAGGCATTTGTCTATATGGGAAAGTTTCACCAGTGACACCAGTATAATTATACTTGTATAGTCAAACCACTGTAGTTATACTGGTAGAACTCCTCAAGGGGGCATTCCTATTCCAGAATAAGTGTGGCTTTTTTTTTTTTTTGGCTTAGTTTAAACAGTTTACAAGGAAACATAAATTAAATCAGGAAAAGACATTCTTATACTGGAATAAGACTGTCCACACAGGAGGTTATACCCATATAACTAGAGTGGTTTAAATTCAACCTTATCTTATACCAGTATAACTTTCCCCATAGACAAGCCCTAAAAGAGAGCTATCTAGAAACAGAGGGACAACTTAGACATTCAAATAAAAAAACTGCTTGGGACATTCCATGAGTTTAGGTTTGAAAAGTTCCCAAAGTACCATCCTTTCTGTTGAGAAGAGTTTTCCCCATGTAGAGGAGCTGGAGTGCATGGGGCACAGGTTTCCCATCAATGGAGGAGTTGTGGGCATGATATTCTCTGAGTCCCACATGACAGCACAGCTCTTTCACTGGTTCTTTTGTTGCATCCTCTTCCCCTTAGCCCAATTCTCAATAGGGCTGAGCAATTGCTAACAGTTGTGTCACAAAGCTTTGACCTGTAATCACTAGGTAGTCCAGGTGTTAAAAAGTTCTACCACCTATGGTAATTTTGTACAGTATTTGCAATGCTGTTCACATATAAATTGCATTTACCTTTTACAGAGTTGATTTTTCCCTCTTTGAATGTTCTATTCCCTCACATAATAGCAAACTGTGTTTCTCCACATTTCAATATGAAGTATGGAGGAGAATATAAATTCTTAAAACTACTCACTTACCAATGTCAAGGACCCTCTGTTTAGCTGTGTGCTGCCGAGAATGCCAGTATTTCCAATACTTCAGCTGTTCCTCTCGGTTTTTATCTTCACTGAATACAACCATGACCACACTCTACAGAAAATGGGAGTGGAGACTATATTACTGGCAGTACCTCGCGTTTAATTAATTCTGAGATGCCTAAGTACTAGAAACTTCCACCTGCCTCCATTGCCACTAGAAAATCTGCCCTTGAAGGGAATACCATTCAGTGTTTTGTATTCTCGCCCTACATGTGTGATGCATTTAATATTTGTGTGCAATAGAAAGGTAATTTAAAAATAAAGCAGGGACAATGATGATGGTTTTTGTGGAGTTTGAATAAAATGTGACTGAGTATTTAAATGTAAGAGGGCTGTGTTTCATACTGCTAAAAGTGGTGATCTCAAAAGCAAAAGCATCCCAGATTCTAATTCTGACTGAGATACTTGGAATAAGTCATTTGGACTCGTTGGGCCTTTAGAAGATTATATAAAAGTAGGAATGATATGCTTGGTATGATAGCAGCTCTTCTGGGTAAAAGAAACGTACACAAAAAGTTCCTATAATGCTGCAATCAACTAAGTGTGTGTGTGGGGGGGCAGGATTGGGGACAGCACCGCAGGAAAATCAGAAGTGCAGCAGGAAATATCATTGTGAATTTTCTTGTTGTTTAAAAAAATATATAGCCACAAATTGATTTAACACAGCTGAAAATACACCCTAACAAAAAAGTAGTATTTTAGTGCCTGCAACAGTCAACAATTCAGACAAATTACAGCCTGTAATGTTTAATGTTTGAGCTACTTTCAAACAGGTGTTTTCATATGTGATGAGCAGCAGTCATTAAAAAATAGTGTTCTTTGTCTGCATTTGTGGATATACCACTTTATATATTTCTTAGTCCAGTGGTCCCCAAACTTTTCAGAGTAGCACCCGCTCTGACCCCTGGCCATGCCCCTCCTCAGAAGCTAGGGCTGAGAGCGGAGCCATGGCTCCCCGGGGAGGGAGGAGAGGTGAAGGCATGGAAAGAGGCAAGGGGTCCGAGGCTGGGGCGCAGCTGGGGGTGGGCCTGGGGTCGAGGCAGGAGCTGTGGCCAGGGGACTGGGCTGGGCCGGAGCAGAGCTGGGGGCGCAGTGGGGCTGGGTAGCGTTCCCTCTCTGCCCTTGAACGTTCCTCCACACACACCCCAGGGAGGGGCACGCTCCATAGTTTGGGGACCACTGCCTTAGTCCCAAGCACCCATCTATGTCAGAAGTCTTGCATATATTTTTATTTTTACCACAATGCTATATGGGTTTTTTACTGAGCCTCATTTGAGTTTCCATTTCAAGTTCTGGATTCATTTTGCTCTAATTAGGTGATACCAAAAACCAAACCAAAACAAATTGTAAATTCACTCTACATCTTAACTCTGGAGTCATAAAAGCTCAGGAAAAAACTTGCTGATTTAAGCACATTTAATAACAATTCTGTCTGCAGTCACAAACGCTGCATGCTAAAGTAACCTGAAATTATAGAAAACAAAAAATAGCCCCTTCAATGTGTTCTTTTTGTTCTTAGCTGAAGAAGCTTTTCCCAATCTCCACACAAATTCCCCATAAATAGCCTCCCACCTTGAATCACCAAACTGTTTAAAAAAATGGCTGCCTCTGAATGTAAATTCTCCCAAAACTATGTGTGAGATAAAGAGCACAATTTATGGTGTTCCCTTGGACCTGATCCAGTGCAATGACATTGCTGAATAGCCTCTTGCTAACTGCAATTGACTTTGCAGCAGGCATTTGTTCTAGGATTATATTCATATTTTCTCCCTTCTAGCAGAGTTTGAGGGTTGTCCCCAAACTGTCTCAGAAGGGGTTATGTCATAAATCTGGTAACCCCTTTAAGAGATCTAATCATCTAAGAGCCTCAATAAACAGATTTATTTCATCTTGCTTTAATCCCCCACTGTGTCTCTGACACACAGCAAGAAAACCATGTTGCGAATGAGATTGGACTACAGTGGCCACAGCGTTCTCAGCCTGGTAGTATTTCATCTGCTTCACATACTTGCTGCACTTTGAGCTTCAGGGGACAGCGCCATTCTCAGGGCAGCAGCTTTGAGGCTCATTTTTCATTTCAAGTCTAATGGGTGATCACCAGTTAATCTGAAAGATTACTGGGTGAGCCCCGTGTGTTCACCACAGTTTGATTGTCACAGCTCTGCTTCAGAAGCTGAGAACTGAGATGAAGCTGTAAATCTGATTTCCAAGGTGGGAATCTCCATAAAGGTTGCGTTCTTCTTGAATATAAAACAGCTCACACGCATAAACCATGCTTGTTTTGATTTTTAAAACAGATCATTAGTAAATTAATGGCCCAATACTGCCAGCTGCTAATGCCCTCAACTTCCCATGACTTGAGTGGGAGCTGGGAGAGCTCACTCAGCACCTCACAGGTTTGGGCCACGAGGACTCAAGCCGGTGCTTAACACTGGATGTCAGTGCAATTTAAGCATGTGCTTAAAGTTAAGCAGAGGAATAAGTGCTTTGCTGAATCAGGCCCATGAATGGTTCCACTGAAGTCAATGGGAGTACTCGTGCTGAAAGTGTCTTGCTGAATCATGGCCTTAGACAGATATATACTCAACTGGGCAGCTCATGAGATGGGACTGAAAAAGGATTAAAAAATATACAGCACATATCCATAGCTGATAACTTTTCCCCATATTTCTGTTGGTGTTGTAGCCAAGTGTTTCTGCTGTTCCCACAAGAAAAATAAAACAAACCAAGAGCAACCCCTGAACGTATCAGCAGAGTTCTGTTCTGTATAGCAAAGGCTGCCATACCCTGACTTTGCTGATGGGATGTCGGAAACACTTGTTGTCACCCGTCTCGCTCAGAGTAATGGCATAAAACTGTCCTTTGTTCAAATAGGTCATTGGTCCTTCCCCTTGCTTTTGACGCAGAGATTTGGTAGCTTCTAGAGTATACTGAAAAGTGCTGCTGTGAGAGAGAAAGAGAGAGAGAGAGATCAAACAATCTCCATGACTTTTCCTTTTCTTTTTGTCCTTATTTATTTATATATTTCATATGCGTACAGATGGTATTGGCAAAAAACTAATAGGAAACTAAATAGCAATAATGATGGGAAAAGGTCAAAATACATAAAAACAGAGACAGGTGATTCAACAACTAAAGTTCTCTTCCTTTAAATCCATCAAATCTGGAATTCATTAAGAATAGACTAGCTAGATTGTAAGCCTCTTTGGGCAGAGACTGTCTCTTTAGTTTCTCTGTACATAACTACGGTCAATTATGGGCCTCTATATACACCCCAGTGATGAGGGTGCTGACTAATAGGTGGGAATAGAGCTTGGTTCACTGCTAGTAAGGGGAGCTAAGCTGCCTCTATGAACATTTGCACCTGCAGCTGGCACAGGAAGAAGAGTCCAATGAGAGGAACATAGAAGCTGCTGCGATGGTGTGTGGAAGGAACAAGACTCCTGACTACTGTTCGAGGAGATGGGAAAGGGGAATGGCAGAGTTGGGTTAATTTTTTTAAAGACAAATTAGAATCTAATTTTAAGGGTATCTTTAGAAATGAACCGAATGGTGCAGAATACCTAGATTTCTCTGGTCGTGCAATTGATGAATAATACAATTAGAAAAAATAAAAGACAAGACATTAGTGATGTCATCGTATGGGAATTAGGATTTTGGAAGGGGAGATGTTCCATATGAGAAACTGCACCTTTATCTGTGGTGTACACTATGAAAAAGTTTGAGAATCTCTGTCCTATAGACTCCTTCCCTAAATACACTCTTCACAGAACATTGTCTGTTGGCAACCTACCACGCTGCATTATGACAATTCAGTATATTCATCCCCATCACACTATAGTAAAACTTGCTGAATAAATGTTTCCCTTCAAAATACTTTTACAGACACCATGATGGAAAGAGTCATTTACAGGATATTGCCACAAGTTGAAGAAAATAATACCTTCTCAAAGGTCTGAATTCAACAAAGCATTTAAGCACTACTGAATCAGGGCCAAAAGCAAGAACATGCTAAACCAAAAGGTTACAGTGTCCTTGAATTTCTAGTCTAAAAGAAATTAACTCTGATGTCATACCATTGCCTCTGACAATATGAAAAGGAAATAAGGCAAAGACCAAAACACTGTTTTTCTTATTTTTAGCCACCAAATAAAAAAAAAACAACCAAAATTCAGTAATAAGAAGAATTTTTTTTCAAATCTTACCCAAAGAGATGGAAAAAACCCCCAAACCCTCCATTGCATCTTTCCTCCATCAGATGCAAGAATGTTCAGAAACTGTTTAGTTTCAATATAGTTTAGTAGTAATTTTTATAATTTGAAATGAAGGCTAAATTTTAAAGGTGTTCCTAATTACGTTACTCTACTCTAAAATTTATTCTGTTTTAATGTTTAAAAAAAAGTTTGTTTTTTTGTGCTAAATTTTGCATTGTTTTGAAAAGACTACTGTATGTGCAGTATACATTTTGTTTATGATAAAAGGGTATTTTAAACACAGAAGGCCAGATTCTCATTGACATTAAGGCTCCTTTACATCAGTCAGTGTATAAAGGAATCTAAAATGGATTTTAGTGTGAATCAAAATCAGACCAAGAAAGTACCAGAGTACAACTGACTAATAGTCCATGTGCCTTAGTTTGTTCTCCTGTGTTTGACAGTTTCCTACTCTGGATGTTTCAGAAGGTGTTAAAAAAAACCCAAATCCCAGACATACTGCACCTGGCCAATTGTGTAATACCTGTACTATACCACAGTGGAAATTTCTTCCAAATTCCAATTGGCAATCAGTTTATGCCCTAAAGCATGAGCATTGCTACCACTTGTCATTTTTACCCTAGCAAATGTAACTGTAGTTATTATTCAGAAAACTTTCTAAGCCTGTTTTGAATCTCATCAACTGCCTGATCTAAAAGCCCTTTGAAATCAATGTGAATCGTTCAATCCACTGCAGTGGGTCTTGGACCAGGCCCTAAGTTATGTTCATGTTATTCATCTGAAGCATTCATTTCTGTACATACAGGGTATGGAACACTTAGTAGAATGCTATATAATTCACAGAGGGGAGGCATTTCCTTTCTGAATGGTAAATTATCACATGAAGTTGCCCTTGGCTCTTATGCTAAAGCTTTTCACCTTAGTAGAAATGCTGACAATACAAACACTCCTGGATTATGTTTCAAAAATACCCAACACAGGAAATGGAAACTATGCTGCATTGATGCTGCAGATATACTCCTGTCTAAAGACTCAGTCCTGATCCATTGAGGATAATAGGGGTTTTGTCATTGACTTCATCAGAAAGGGACTGGGCCTTAAGAAAGCTACACCATAAAAAAAAAGCCCCAGGCATGAGGGCCCCAATCCAGGAAAAATCTTAAGCATATGTCTAACTTTGCACCTGAATAGTCTGACTGATATAAATTGAACTACTCATGTGCTTAAAGTTAAGTACATGCTTAAGTGTTTTCCTGGATCAGAGCTAATATGAGTCAATGACTAATCTAGCTCTTGCCCATTTATATGCATGCATTTTGCTGCATTTAGCAGCTAACAGCAATGACTGGTTATTTCTCCAAAACTTTAGTTTTATTTTGCAGTACTTAGCTGGGTGGTGACAGACACCACCAGATTAAATAATACAAAATACACAGAAATGTACCACAATATATAGTGACAAAGATCACCACAACCAATTGTTACAAAACAAAACAAAATGGGAATTTCATAAAATTGGGGGAGCTGATTTAACAACCTCAGACATGTGTGCTCTGCATCCTTCCGTCCTGGAAGGCAGTGAATATTTTCCAGGAGCAGGCTGGCAATCTGTGCTCTGTACTTGGGGTACCAAGAGCCTGGTTCTCCTCTCACACCAGTTTTACATTTGTACAGAGCCATTGACTTAAGCAAAGTTATTTTTGATTTAAGCTTGTGCAAGTAGGAAGAGAATCAGGCCCTGACACTCAGGGCAGGTCTACATTACGGGGTTATGTCGACCTAAGTTATGCAACTCCAACTACGTGAATAACATAGCTGGAATTGACATAGCTTAGGTCAATTTATTGCAGTGTCTACACTGTGCAGTGTCTAAACTCTCCTGTCAACTTACCTTATGCTTCTTGTTCTGATGGAGTACCAGCGTCAATGGGAGAGCGATTTAGCAGGTCTTCGTTAGATCTGCTAAATCGACCCCCGGTGGATTGATCGCCACGGCGTTGATCCACGGTAAGTGTAGACCTGCCCTCAGTGAAGACACACACACTAGTCAGATTTTAAAGCCAATGTGCAGAGCAATGGAGGGGACCAGCAGTACATCCCTAGTGGTGGCAAAGTGGGGTTCTCCATACTATATTTTAATATGAGGCCAATCCAGCTCCATCTATTCCCATTTGTCTTTGAGTAACCTACCTTGCTGTTTGTTCGTAAATGTATTCCTCAGCCCCTACTGATGCACTGCGGTACTTCTAAAAGTTATACAAATAAAAAACAAACAAAAAATAGATGAGGAATTATTGGATACACAGAAATTTACAATTACTGACAAGATCATATTAAAACTTTTCTAGTTAGGGAACCCTTATAATAAACTATCAGGTAGTTAAGACTCAAAATACCTATTAGCCTGAGTAGTCCCTATGCGGTTTCACTTCTAGAGTTGACACAGAGAAATTATTTGCACCAAGTGTTTGGATTTTGTCAGTCTAGCTAGCTCATTATAACAATATCAGTAAAGTGGCAGGTATTTTTGTGTTCTGCTTGCCCTTACATTATCAGATGTTTAGAAGAAACCTGTAATAACATGCATGACTCACAATTGCAAGCATGTCCTAAGCTGAAAATTAAATGAAAGCTTTTACGGTGCCTATATTTTTAAAGAGGGTTTATGTGAATCTATTTCTAATTGTCCTCCACAACCCACACACTGAGGCTCATAAAAATTCGTATTATTGTATCATCTCATTTGGATGGGTGTGGGGACACAGGCTCAGGAAGTATTCTGCATGTAACACAGGATCATATTAGAATAATAGATTCATTTGACAAAATGAAAACAGATCTATAAAAAGGTACAGATGAAAAATGTGAAATATATTGCATCAAGAGGCTGAATTATGAAAACTATGTCCACTGCATAAATTGAAGAAAGAACCATACATTACATTATGGAGCAGAGGAAAATGATAAGAGATCCTTATCTATTCTATGAGATCCTTGCTTTTTCAGTTTACCTTTTGTGGCCATAATACACTGTTTCTAAAACCTCTCTGATGGATCATTAGGTATAATCTCATGGATTATTAATTATTACTATACTATTTTGTCACCACTCACGGTTAATTACATATTGATGTGCCATGATAAAAATGCTCTGCAATAAAAAGACTTGAAACCTGTTTAAGAGATGTCAGTTTATTACAGAGTGTTTTTACCATAGCACAGCAGTGGTTGTAGCTTTGCAGTTGACTGGTCTGATTTTTATATCATTTTATGTGATATTTTCAGTATGGCTTGGTATAGTGATGCCAAGAATGTCTCCGTAGAATAAGCAATTTTAAAAGATTAATCCTTGTTTTTGTGAGATAAATACAACTAGTTTCTATTAATTAGTATGTAACTAAACTAGTTTATTTAATCCAGCTGAGACACAATTTAAAATCTGATCCGTTATTTAAATCCATATTAAAATCAGGCAACAATCAGATAGAAGAAATTACCATTTTTATAATATTATGAAAAATCATGATCACAGTACTGTAATTTATATGGAATGTTATACATAATTCTCTTGCATTCTGCCTTGGCTGATAAAAAGAATATACATCAAGATGACTTTTCTAAAAGGTATCTGCACTTGCACTTTTATAACAAATGGATGAGCATAGGGCAATGAAATGTGGGGAGGCAATCTTGTTGGTGGAAAAATGACTTTTTACAAACTTACACTTCACACTTGAGACAATTGGTCCAAGGCCCTCAAACTCATTCACACACATAGCTCTTACTCACATGAATATTCACATTGATTTAAAAGAGATTGTTCACATGAATAAGAGAGCTGGACTGGGCCCATCCTGCACATATTTTCAAAAACAAGGGTCATAACTCATATGAGTAATTTTATTGAATGCACCGAGAATATTTACATGTGTGAAGTTGCTTATGTGCTGGAACGTTGGTAGGCTTGAGCCGTGTTTGTAAGTTACAGTAGACAGTGCATAATGCCTAACTTTCAATTGGTAATATAAATGACAGAGTATATTTTAAAAAAAATGTGACAAAATATTACCGATGTCACTGAGGTATTAGCAAATATATGTTTTCGCTCTTGTTTTCCAGTTTGTTAATTTTGTCCGTTTGACAGCACTTCATAGGATGGATTCACTGTTCTGTGAAAGTTCAGCTGCATCTCCAACAGCATGTACTGGCATGATGGGATCAGTGCCATGAACAACCCTGGGGAAAGCCTATGTGCACACTACTCCTCAGCTCCTACAAGAGGGTATTTACCAGTTTCTAGCATAAGGGTTGAAGCCATATAATTATAATTAATTCATAATAGTGCTTGTGCTCCCAGTTTAGTTTAAACTGATTTTTAAAAGCACAATAGATTTCCTCATTATGTCACCACAGAATGAATTCAAGTTGTATAGGTGCCCTAAATATGCATTTCCATACCTTAACATATTTGTATTTCTTTTAAGTTTAATTCTGCATTTCCTGGGTTTGAACACTTGTTTTGGAGATAATTACATCCCTGTAATCTTTTTTTCCTAAATGAGTCATACATACTCTCAACCTTAACTCCATCTTAATGTAGTTTTTGTCTGGGAGTTTCCTTGGGTTTTTTTAATTATTAATAATTTCATACATTAACAGGAATCAGGAAACCAAAGGTGAATGTTACTATGTGATCTGAAGATATGTAGTATCAACCTTAAATTATTTTTAAAATTTTAACCTCTAGGATCAGGCACTCTAGAGCAGCACAAAGCAACCAGAGCATACTGGCCAGTTAAACTGAATTTACAGCTGCTTAGCATTGCCAGAGCAGTGCATAGCAGCCAGAGCACACATCAGTTCTTCCCTCCCTCCTGTTCTCAACATTCCTCTGTACAAACACCCACCCACATACCCCATCTTCCCCCTACCTTTTGACCTCTACATTTCCTTTCACCCTCCTAATGCCACCCGTTTCCCCCTCTTGCCCTTCTTGATGAGCAGATCTGGTGCAATAGATAGCTTTTGAAATGAACTATTTAGGATTAATGGTAATTTTTTGCCATTACTTTTCACAACTAAAAAATGTATTCATCCACAGAGGTTGGTGGATAAACTCTTCCCCTTAAGAGATGCTCATGAACAATTATCCACTTTCAAAATGGCTACCATCTCCTATTGTTGCGAATAGGACTGAAGCTACAGCCTGCTAATAGTTAACTTGCCCTCTTTCAAAATAAGCCACCCCTACCCACTTTATTCTCAATGGGACTGAGGCCACAAGATGCCCTCTATAAATATACCCATCACCTCTCATTGTTTCCAATAGGTACGAAGCCAAACTACCATCTAGGAAGATGGTGTTCCCCTATGCTGTCAGAAGGCAGAGAAGAGCACTGTGAGGAGCAGCTGAGTTCACTAAAGATGGTCACAGTCATTCACCTGCTCCTCTGTTGTGCAGAGAGCTAAAATATGCTACTTGTGTTATTTATTAATTATTATTAATTATTATTATTATTATTATTAATATTGTAGTAGTAACTACGAACACCAGTCAAGGACAAGCCCCCGCTGTGCTCAGTGCTGTCCAACACAAAGTCACACTGTATGATTCTTTTTAATGAGTTCCAAGATACTAGTTCAAAAATGAAAAACTTACTTCTGTTCCCCCATCTTTGAAAGTGTCGCTGTAAGTACTATCAGGAGTACTACGCTGGTCATCTTTGAGATAGTTTGTATGGGGGGCAATGTTGGGCACTTCATACTGAGTCTGTTCGAAGATAACCCCCCTGTGCTCCTCGTTTTCGCCCCTAACATAATGCACTTGCGGGGCCATAAAAACTGGTGTGAACTCTTCTGCCTTTACCACGGTAACTCCAGTCACCGAGATTGGCGTTGGGCTCCCAGATACATTTGTGCTGTACTCCCTTTTGGAAGACTCCAGATGTTCTTGGTTTAAGGAGAGATTAACTGGCACTGTCTTCAAGACTTGAACTCTGTTCTCTCCTCCACTCAAATTACTCTGAGCTTCATTAGTACCAAGACAATTTCTGTGAAACAAACAAAAACCTGTGAATTGTCCTAATAGAAACTGGCATCAAATTTCCTCATTTAGGGAGTGGGCTGATTGCTACAGAAGTCAGGAAGAAAATACAGCTGCAATGCAAAACTTTCTTCATGTATTGAGGACCAGGAAAGGTTACCTTCTTCTGAAACATCAGTGAATGAATGGTCTCATCTAGTATGACAAATCCTGTGTGACCTAGTTTTCATTCTCCTTAGGCTACTATTTGGATACATAGCTAATAGATCAATACAAAAGCCTATTGGCCAAAATAAACATCAAGGGTTTTACATGAAATAATATATATTACTGACAGTAGAAAAATTTTCATGTGGAATAGAGAGAGTGAATTGTCAATAATGAGATTAATATTTTGCTATCTGCCCTTTCAGATAGCCATGGGATGTGACCATGTTTACTGATGTAATTCCTGAAGAAGTACTTAGAGGAATCCCATCCTAACAGAGCAGGACAGTAATTGTTGCGGGTGCACTGTAGCTTTCAGCAGCACCATCCTATCTCTTACGAAGGTGCCCTTAAAAATCCATATAATGCGCAGTTGTCACACACATGAAATGGTTAATTCATAAAGCTTTCAGCTTCCAACAGCTGCTACGTGTTTTGTTCTCATTTTCAATAACTAATGAGAGTTGCTCTGATGAGAAAATGACTGCCATCTTGGCTTTCTGTTGGATGGATGTTTTGCCAATCCTGCTGTGGAATTTCTCTAGAGCCAGATCGAAGTGGATTTCTCTCTCTAGATGCAGATTGAAGAAGTTTCAGGTTATGTCTTCACTGTCAAAAAGGAGCTTTTTGTGCATCAAGATATCTAGTTTTATGTAAAGCCTAGTGGAGACAAGGCACTGTTAGTTTTTATCTCTATGTAACTAGCTGAGACAAACTCCACTTTGGGGCATAGCTATGATCTTGACTAACTAAGGTAAAAGTTACCTGTGCCTTCTCTCCACTAGGATTTTACATTGAGATAGCTAACTCGATGTACAAACATACCTATTTTTTGCAGGGAAGACATAGCCTCACTCTCTCCTGCTCGTGAGTCTCAATAAAGTCAGTTGTTTTCTTCTTAACCTGCCACACAGGACCCTTTAGCAACTTTGACTCCAGACACAGCAAAAGCTGTAATCTGAAAGGTGAGGGGGGAAGAAAACGTTTGACAGAAGGTAGTTTTAATGAAGAAGGTGTTATGTAAAGTTATTTGCTCCCTGACAGAGATGAGATTAGGCTAAGTATAACTACCTAAACCAGTTTACTGAAGCCAAACTACATAGCTTTTGTTACCCAAAAAAAGCAGTATTTCTAATGTCAATATTTTTTTCTGGTTTACTTTTTCAAATAACATGACAACTTCACTGGGATTCTTTATTACTTTGCAAATCACATTTTTTTAAAATCCCATTTAATTTTTTTAATATGTACAGCTGTGTAATGGTTGCTTCCCACACTAGACTTTGTTCTTTTATCTTGTAGAAGGAAGTCAGAGGCCATAACAATTCTTTTGATTCACATCTGATCAAAGTTTCTTTTACTTCTAGTGTATTCATATATTATTTTAAATGATACGATACCTTTTATCTTGGTCTTCTTGATTGTCATTCACTTTGTTAACAGACAACAGCCTTTTATCTCTGGGAACCTGAGAAAAGCACCAGGCATTGGTCAGGCAAGTGTAACAGTTTGTATTTGCAACTTCAGATTAATATAGTCTAAAAAAAGGTAAGGTTTATTTAGACCAAGGATGTCAAACTCATGGATATCAGGGCTTACTTTTTTCTATTATAGTGACGGTAACCTTAAAGATGACTTCCCTCCCCTACCCTCCCCCAGGTGGGAAAAAATACAGGAATTGTTCTCTCCTTTGGTTCTTGGATGTGTAAAGAAGGCCTGGAAAGGTTTTTAGTTTTCTTTCCCCAAAATAAGGTTTTATTCTGCTTGCTTTTTACCTTTGAAATACACCGGACCCTCGCTAGAACGCGGGATTTGGGATCCATGCCAAGTACCGCGTGAAAGCGGGAACTGCGTTAAAATGAAATTACTGTATACAGTAACTGTCACATCCATAAAGTATAGAAAACCTTAGAAAATAAACTCCCACTTGAAGGAAACAATAAACGAGAAAAAAAGTATTGCTTTATTGGAAATTTAAAGTCAACATTACAATAAACTAGTCTCGTTTTTCCTTTAAAAAGTCGGTGAGAGGCTTTTGCTTCTTGCTGCTGTGCCGCTTCCGCTTAGCAAACGGCAAAAGACTACGGAGCTGCATAATTTTTATAGGCTCAACGTCTTGCGTCTCAAACCCTCTCAAAGCAGTCTCTAAGCCGGCTACTGTCGCAGAGAACGACGTCCACTTCATCTTCCTCTTCTTTTTCCACGGCGAAGGCCAATTCTTCAGCTTCTGGAATGTTGTTTGGTTGTACTGCCTGAAGAATTTGGTCATCCGTTAGACTTTCAGCAACGGGACAAAATTCTTCTGCTTCATCGTCACCTCTTATCCAGGACTTGATATTTTGTGGCAGAACATTTACCCCGAGCCCGGACAGTTGCTGGCACAGCTCCTGCATCCACTCCATGTCTGTTCTTCCAACTTCCTCCTCTGTAAATCCCTCTAAGTCGAATTCCTCGTCACACTGTGATCTGCTTTCTTCATTTTCTTCCAGGAGCGGGTGGCCAAACGACTCTCGCATCTCACCATCCACTAGCGGTTTATCGTTTCAGCGCATAATAAATTCCAAAAATCGCCGCCAATGTAAAAGAAGTCTTTTATAGTCAACTTCTTCAGAAAATCGGTGACAGACAATTTGCTTTCTATCACTTGTCGTACCAAGTTTCGTCGATAGTGCTGCTAAAAAATGGCGATAACATCTTGATCAAGCAGCTGGATTTTGGAAGTCGTGTTTTTAGGTAAGTATTCAACCCGTATTTTACTGTCACGGGTTCTGAGTCTTTTGGCCGGAGGATGCGCTGGACAGTTGTGTAGCCAAAGAATGGCCTTTTCTACACCACCGCATAGGGTCGATCTAAGATACACAACTTCAGCTACGTGAATAGTTGATGCTCCCTCGTTGACTGCGCTTGCGCTTCTCGTTCTGGTGGAGTACTAGAGTCGACAGGAGAGCGCTCAGCAGTCGATTTATTGCATCTATACTCAAAAAAATTGTACTGTACAGTGCTTATATTTGGGATCCATGGCCGTGACCGCATTATATCCCTATTCGCGTTATATAGACGCATGTTCTAGCGATGGTCCGGGAGTACCAAGGAGTATCAAGTTCCAGGTTGGTATAAATACAGTTTACACAAAAATAATAAAAGGAGTGAATTAAAACCAGTTTAGCTATTTTGGCACACATTGGTGTGTAGATAGTCTTAGTTAAGAATAGAATGTTTGAAGTCAATTTAGCTCAGATGAGTAAAAGACTAGCTTTAGCCAAATCAAACTGACGGCTTGTCTACATGGTGTAGCAATGCGCACTACAGAGGTGTAATTTCTGAAGCACACTAATATGCTATGCATTAATTGCACACCTGGGAACCTTTAGCACACCAGCAGGGTCTATATGGACCAATTAATGTGCAACATGTTAGTTTGCTTTAGAAGTCACATCCCTGTAGTATGCATTGCCCCATCGTGTAGTCAAGCCCATAATTACTTTTATTCCAAACTAAAAGTCTTTACACATTGACTTGGTCTACACTTAAAAGTTAGGCTGACATAGCTATATCAGTCAAGGGTGTGAAAAAAAACACACATCTAACCAATGTAGCTATGGCCTGGACTATATCTAAAACTTAGGCTGACCTAGCTACAGCATGCAGGGGTGTGAAGAATTCATACCCCTGTAAGATGCAAGTAAGCCAACCTAAGCCCCAGTGTCATCACCACTGGTCAACAGAAGAATTCTTCCATCGACCTAGCTACCACCCTTCCAGGGGATGGATTTATTACACCGTCGGAAAAAACCCTTCCATCACCGTAGCAAGTGTCTACGCTATAGCAGTGTAGCGATAGCACTATAGCTGTGCCACTGTAGCGCTTGTAATGTAGTCGATTTACCCTGTGTCAACTTACCCCACAGTGTAGTTGCAGCTATGGTGATGGAAGAATGCTTCCTCCGACATAGCTAACTTTGTCTGGGGAGGTGGTGTTCCTGTGCTCACAGAAAAACCCTTAGGTTGGTGTTGGTTGTGACTGCACTATTGGGACATGCTGGCACAGCTACACCAACGTAGTTATGACAGTATGGTCTCTGTAATATAGACACAGCCATTGACTTGCACCACAGTAAATTGGTTTTCGAAAACCAATTTGATTCAATCCGGGCAAATTTGTGTGTAGACCAACACTTCGGTTCTGTTTTTACAGAACTCCTTGAATTACTGAGAGGTGTGGATCAGGAACTATCTCACTTACCTTAATTGGAGTGCACGGAGGTGCTGAATCTTTAACTAAGAGGCATTCTCCTCACCCTTTTGAATTAAATGGTGTTAAAAAATACAAAGGGCCTAATTCTCAGTTATCTCAAGGCCCTTTTACACTAGGCTGGCAGCATAAAGGGGCCTTAATGTGAGAGAAAACAGTCCCCTGAGAATATCCTCTGCTCAAAGAGCATCCCTGGCTGGTCTAGAGATGGTGCCAGGGCTGTGTACCAGCCCTGTTTCCACATCTAGGGTAACGGTGGCGACATGTTGGGGCATCACCAGAGAACACTGAACTACAGCTATTCTCTGCTTCCCTGGGTTTATAGAGCACCATGAGAAGCAGAATGAAAGTCAAAGCAGGCCCCTCTATGGATCCAGATTATGTGACACTCAAGGTAATTTAAAGCCACCTTGGCCCCACCCCAACCTTCCCTGATTCAAGCACAGGAATGAGACCCAAAGAGTTTTAAACTGTCTAAATAAAAAACCTTTCCTATTTCACTTAACAAAGTTTCACTTGCATGATTTCTATGACGTCATAAATCAAGTAGGTTTCCATAGAGTCTTCCAGGGAAAACAAGGTAGACAATATCTGAATTTCGAATGTAGAAACAATGAGAACAAAAGGCTTTCTTAACACATCCCAAAAAATGTGAAAAAAACATAAACCCATTTTTACTTTACAGTTAGACTTTCTTGGCTCTGCTCTTTGAATTCTGAGAGCATGTGGGCCTTCCTACCTTCCTCAGACAGGCCTCATGTTTTCATTATCCCAAATAGCTCTTCAGGCTTTTAATAAAATTTCAAGGCCCCAAGTTCTTCAAGGCCTCTTTTCTCCGGCTGAATTAGCAGTTTTTGGAACCAGCACTTCTGAGCTATTTCTTACAGCAGAAGGAAGCTATTTCCAGTTCATCATGGCATTGGACCACCATGACAACAGAGCAAGGACAGGCTTGAAACCAAATCAAAATTGTGTTTACTGGCTTTAAAGCACCAAAGAAAAATCAGGAGACATTCAGGCTTAGAGAAAAACCAATAAGCACCTGTCCTCCAGTAGTCAAAATTAACATAAAGTATCTTTCTAAGACAACAACAGAGACACGGAGGACTGGCGTCTGACCTTCACTTATAGATTCATAGATGCTAAGGTCAGAAGGGACCATTATGATCATCTAGTCTGACCTCCTGCACAACACAGGTCTCAGAATCTCACCCACCCACTCCTGCAAAAAACCTCTCACCTATGTAGTTGGTGGTGTCATATTTGTACTAAAGTGCTCTGTTGGTTGACACGCCTGTTTGATGTATCTCGGAGGTTGGCTTGAGTCCACTGCCTACATGTTCTGACACCCTTAATTTAGATAAAAACAATGAGGAGTCCGGTGGCATATTAAAGACTAACAGATTTATTCGGGCATAAGCTTTCGTGCGTAAAAACCCACTTCTTCATATGCATGGAGTGAAATTGCAGGCATATATATAATGGCACATAAAGAGAAGGGAGTTACTTTACAAGTGGAGAACCAGTGATGACAAGACCAATTCAGTCAGGGTGGATGTGGTCCACTCCCAATAATTGATAAGGCGGTGTCAATACCAACAGAGGAAAATTGCTTTTGTAATGAGCCAGCCACTCCCAGTCCCTGTTCAAGCCCAAATTAATGGTGTTAAGTTTGCAAATGAATTGTAGCTCTGCAGTTTCTCTTTGAAGTCTGTTTTTGAAGTTTTTTTGTTGTAGTATGGCTACTTTTAAGTCTGTTATTGAATGTCCAGGGAGATTGAAGTGTTCTCCTACTGGCTTTTGGATGTTACCATTCCTGATGTCTGATTTGGGTCCATTTATTCTTTTACGTAGAGATTGTTCGGTTTGGCCAATGTACATAGCAGAGGGGCATTGCTGGCACATGATGGCATATATCACATTAGTAGATGTGCAGGTGAATGAGCCCCTGATGGTGTGGCTGATGTGGTTGGGTCCTATGATAGTGTTGCTAGAGTAGATATGGGGACAGAGTAGGCAACGGGGCTTGTTACAGGGATTGGTTCCTGGATTAGTGTTTCTGTGGTGTGGTGTGTAGTTGCTGGTCACTATTTGCTTCAGGTTCGGGGGCTGTCTGTAAGAGAGGACTGGCCTGCCTCCCAAGGTCTGTGAGAGTGAGGGATTGTATTCCAGGATAGGTTGTAGATTGTTGATGATGTGCTGGAGAGGTTTTAGCTGGGGGCTGTACATGATGGCCAGTGGTGTTCTGTTATTTTCCTTGTTGGGCCTGTCCTGCAGTAGGTGACTTCTGGGCACCCATCTCGCTCAGTCAATCTGTTTCCTCACTTCCCCAGGTGGGTATTGTAGTTTTAAGAATGCTTGATAAAGATCTTGTGGGTGTTTGTCTCTGTCTGAGGGATTGGAGCAAATGTGGTTGTATCTTAGGCTTTGGCTATAGACAATGGATTGTGTGATGTGTCCTGGAGGCATGTAGGTAAGAATAGCGGTAGGTTTCTGGTATAGGGTGGTGTTTATGTGACCATCGCTTATTTGCACTGTACTATCCAGCAAGTGGATCTCTTGTGTGGACTGGTCCAGGCTGAGGTTGATGATGGTGTGGAAATTGTTAAAATCCAGGTAGAATTCTTCAAGGGCCTCCTTCCCATGGGTCATATGATGAAGATGTCATCAATGTAGCACAAATAGAGGAGGGACGCTAGGCTAGGAGACGAGAGCTGAGGAAGCATTGTTCTAAGTCAGCCATAAAAATGTTGGCAGACTGTGGGGCCATGCAGGTACCTGTGGGGCCATGCGTAGCAGTGCTTCTGACTTGAAGGTATAAGTTGTCCACAAATCTGAAATGGTTGTGGGTGAGGACAAAGTTACAAAGCTCAGCCTGGACAAAGCATGGCCCCTTGTGGGTGTGCCAAGGCCTCATCAGGGATATTGTTCTTGACAGCTTGTAGTCCATCCTTTTGTGGAATATTGGTGTAAAGAGCCTCTTCATCCATGGTGGCCAGGATGGTGTTTTCAGGAAGATCACCAATGCATTGTAGTTTCCTAAGGAAGTCGGTGGTGTCTCAAAGATAGCTAGGAATGCTGGTAGCGTAGGGTCTGAGGAGAGAGTCCAAATAGCCAGATAACCTGCTATAAGAGTGCCAATGCCTGAGATGATGGGGCATCCAGGATTTCCAGATTTATGGATCTTGGCTAGCAGATCGAATACTCCTGGTCGGGGCTCTAGGGGTGTGTCTGTGTAGATTTGTTCCCATGCTGTAGCAGGGAGTTTCTTGAGCAGCTCATGTAGTTTCTTTTGGTACTCTTCAGTGGGATTGGAGGATAGTGGCCTGTAGAATGTGGTGTTGGAGAGTTGCCTGGCCACCTCCTGTTCATAATCCGACCTGTTCATGATGACTACAGCACCTCCTTTGTCAGCACCTTTGATTATAATGTCAGAGTTGTTTCTGAGGCTATGGATGGCATTGCATTCTGTATGGCTGAGGTTATGGGGCAAGTGATGCTGTTTGTTCACAATTTTAGCCTGTGCATGTCTGTGGAAGCACTTTATGTAGAAGTCCAGTCTGTCATTTCGACCGTCAGGAGGAGTCCACGTGGAATTCTTCTTCTTGTTGTCTTCTTGAAATGGAGAGGGACTTTAATGCTAGTGTCCAGTGGATAGGAGGATTCCTGTGGATCAGTGCACTGTTTAGTGGTGTGTTGAAAATATTCTTTGAGTCGGAGATGGCAAAAGTAGGCTTCCAGATCACTGCAGAACTCTATCATGTTCAGGCAGGGGCGGGGGGGGGGGGGGGGAGGAGGAGGGGGAGGGGGCAGAAAGAGAGTCCCTGAGATAGGACAGAGTCTTCTGCTGGGCTAAGTGTGTAGTTGGATAGATTAACAATATTTTTGGGTGAGTTAAGGGTATCACTGTTGTAGCCCCTTGTGGCATGTAGGAGTTTAGATAGTTTACTGTTCTTTTTCCTCTGTAGAGAAGTAAAGTGTGCGCTGTAAATGGCAACAAACTCCATTGCCTACTCTGTCCCCATATCTACTCTAGCAACACCATCATAGGACCCAACCACATCAGCCACACCATCAGGGGCCATTCACCTGCACATCTACTAATATGATATATGCCATCATGTGCCAGCAATGCCCCTCTGCTATGTACATTGGCCAAACCGAACAATCTCTACGTAAAAGAATAAATGGACCCAAATCAGACATCAGGAATGGTAACATCCAAAAGCCAGTAGGAGAACACTTCAATCTCCCTGGACATTCAATAACAGACTTAAAAGTAGCCATACTACAACAAAACTTCAAAAACAGACTTCAAAGAGAAACTACAGAGCTACAATTCATTTGCAAACTTAACACCATTAATTTGGGCTTGAACAGGGACTGGGAGTGGCTGGCTCATTACAAAAGCAATTTTCCCTCTCTTGGCATTGACACTTCCTCATCAATTATTGGAAGTGGACCACATCCACCCTGACTGAATTGGTCTTGTCATCACTGGTTCTCCACTTGTAAAGTAACTCCCTTCTCTTTATGTGCCATTATATATATGCCCGCAATTTCACTCCATGCATATGAAGAAGTGGGTTTTTACGCACGAAAGCTTATGCCCAAATAAATCTGTTAGTCTTTAAGGTGCCACCAGACTCCTTGTTGTTTCTGTAGATACAGACTAACATGGCTACCCCTCTGATCAATTTAGATAATTTATTTTATACTTTCAAGAGATTTTAAATTGTTGAGGTGAATATTGTTTGGTTAGTTAAAAACAAAACATGAAAAAGAAACCCCAATGAAACATGGCTTGGTTGTGAAAATGAACATTTATTGTAAAAGTAATGTAAAAAAAATGTCATCCAAGACATCAGAGACATTGGGACCAAGACAATTTAAGTGAAACAACAAGAACTTCAGATTACACAAATGGGAATCAGCATTGAGTCTCATGCTTTAGAGCAGGATCGCTGCAGGGGTTAAAATGGTATTTCTCACACAGGTACTGCATGGCAAAGTTGGTAAGAAGCATTCTGAGGTTTTGCTTTGACTTCAGTCAGAGCCAGTAGCGGCACTGCTATGGGTACCCGCATGCCCCACAGTATGCCAACATTTTTATGGCTGATTTAGAACAACGCTTCCTCAGCTCTCGTCCCCTAACGCCCCTACTTTACTTGCGCTATATTGATGACATCTTCATCATCTGGACCCATGGAAAAGAAGCCCTTGAGGAATTCCACCATGATTTCAACAATTTCCATCCCACCATCAACCTCAGCCTGGTCCAGTCCACACATGAGATCCACTTCCTGGACACTACAGTGCTAATAAACGATGGTCACATCAACACCACCCTATACCGGAAACCTACTGACCGCTATTCCTACCTACATGCCTCCAGCTTTCACCCTGACCACACCACACGATCCATCGTCTACAGCCAAGCTCTGCGATACAACCGCATTTGCTCCAACCCCTCAGACAAAGACAAACACCTACAAGATCTCTATCAAGCATTCTTACAACTACAATACCCACCTGCGGAAGTGAAGAAACAGATTGATAGAGCCAGAAGAGTTCCCAGAAGTCACCTACTACAGGACAGGCCTAACAAAGAAAATAACAGAACGCCACTAGCCGTCACCTTCAGCCCCCAACTAAAACCCCTCCAACGCATTATTAAGGATCTACAACCTATCCTGAAGGATGACCCAACACTCTCACAAATCTTGGGAGAAAGGCCAGTCCTTGCCTACAGACAGCCCCCCAACCTGAAGCGAATACTCACCAACAACCACATACCACACAACAGAACCACTAACCCAGGAACCTATCCTTGCAACAAAGCCCGTTGCCAACTGTGCCCACATATCTATTCAGGGAACACCATCACAGGGCCTAACAACATCAGCCACACTATCAGAGGCTCGTTCACCTGCACATCCACCAATGTGATATATGCCATCATGTGCCAGCAATGCCCCTCTGCCATGTACATTGGTCAAACTGGACAGTCTCTACGTAAAAGAATAAATGGACACAAATCAGATGTTAAGAATTATAACATTCATAAACCAGTCGGAGAACACTTCAATCTCTCTGGTCACGCAATCACAGACATGAGGGTCGCTATCTTAAAGCAAAAAAACTTCAAATCCAGACTCCAGCGAGAAACTGCTGAATTGGAATTCATTTGCAAATTGGATACTATTAATTTGGGCTTGAATAGAGACTGGGAGTGGCTAAGTCATTATGCAAGGTAGCCTATCTCCCCTTGTTTTTTTCCTACAACCCCCCCCCCCCAAGACGTTCTGGTTAAACTTGGATTATTGCTGTGCACATTGTAAGATGAGCTATTGCCAGCAGGAGAGTGAGTTTGTGTGTGTGGTTTTTGGAGGGGTGTGTGTGTGGGGGGGGTGGGGGGGGGTGGTGAGAAAACCTGGATTAGTGCTGGAAATGACCCACCTTGATTATCATGCGCATTATAAAGAGAGGTTTCAAAGAGGGATGGGCTATTACCAGCAGGAGAGTGAGTCTGTATGTGTGTCTGTGGGGGGGAGGGGAGAAGGGTGAGAAAACCTGGATTTGTGCTGGAAATGGCCCTCCCTGATGATCACTTTAGATAAGCTGTTACCAGCAGGACAGTGGGGTGGGAGGAAGTTTTGTTTCATGGTTTCTGTGTGTATATAATGTCTTCTGCAGTTTCCACGATATGCTATGCATCCGATGAAGTGAGCTGTAGCTCACGAAAGCTCATGCTCAAATAAACTGGTTAGTCTCTAAGGTGCCACAAGTACTCCTTTTCTTTTTTCTTTTTATGAATACAGACTAACACGGCTGTTACTCTGAAACTAATCAGGGCCAGAGTCTTAGCAACAGCCATACTTAGACATTATCAGAGATATGAGAACAAAGATGGTTTCGTGGTTAAGCTACTGGGCTGGGTCTCAGTTTTCAAATCATGACTTTGTCACAGGCTTCCTATGTGAGTTTGATTAAATCCCTTAATCTTTCTGCACCTCAGTTCCCTATCTGTAAACAGCGTAATACTACTTCCTTTCTTCTACCCTTTGTCTCTCTCATTGTCTATTTAGACTGTAAGCTTCTTGGGGCAGGTACTGACTCTTATTCTGTGTCTGTACAGTGCCTAGCACAATGGGGTCTGAGCCCAGTGGGGCCTCTAGGCACTACTTTAATACAAATCAATAACAACAACAATAACAAATGGAACTGCCATTAAGAGAGAAAAGCCAGTTAAAGAGTGGGCAAAAATAAAAAGTTTCAATTTACCCAAAATGAGTCGTGATACCACAGAAAAACCTCCAGATGAGCATGGCCTCTGCTTTTTAAAGAATATTCCAGGTTTATAAACCAAAAGAAAACTTAATTATATTTATCAGAGGCTTTTAAAAATGAAGAAAAGCAAGAATACTGTGCTGAACAAAATAGTGGGTGCTGGGTTCTTTTAAGGTTTGTAATTTTAACTTTAATCCCCAGTCATAGCTAAATCAAAAGGCCTTTAAGTTGTCTTCTTGAAATGGAGAGGGAGTTTAATGCTAGTGTCCAGTGGGAAGAAACTTATTTGGAAATTGTTCTGCAGCATAATTCTCTCTCTTGGTATGCCTTAAAAACAGACCCCTGCTAATTAGCAGGGTTGGAAGATATATCAATCAAGTTACCTACTTTGTAATAATCATATAATAGGCCGAGAGCAGCAGCACTGTCCTCATCTCCATTTATGCTCATCATAGCCTTGGTAGCTGCTGTTAGGGGATTTTCCAGGTATGACTTCCAGGCTTCATCTTCACTTGTGTAGGCTCGTCTGGTATTGAATGGTGTCTCATTTGGTACTAAGGCCACAAGGCGTTTGTTACTGTAAAAACACAAGGCACACAATGGTAATTCACCAGAGATTTTTCCTTTCAGATCTACAAACCACCTTACAATTTTCTATTGCATAATCTTTTCAAGAGAGGATGAGCAAAAAATAAGACAAAATGGAGTAAAATTGATCTAACAGTGTCAAGCCAAGACTGGGGTACCAAACTTGCTGTTAAAACATGCATCAATACTAGATAGATATCCTCAGACCTTAACGATATGTATCTATGCATCCAGAAGACTAAACTGGTGTGCATCTGCAGCCCGATGATTTGTGTGCATTGTTTTCCTCACTCTGTACAATGTATATTGGTGTATCTGTTAAAATAATTTTCAAATTGTTATAAAACAATAGGTAATATTGTTCCATTTAAGAAATATGCCTGTTTTATAGCAGAACTATTTTTCTCCCTTCTTGCTTATTTGGAAGGTAATTTGACAGTGATTTCAGATTGCCTTTCAATAATTGGGGCATCTCTTGTCCAATGGGGTGGAAGTTAGGAGACCTGGATTCTATTCCCACACCTGCCACTGACCTACTGCAGGCAAATCGTTTAACCTCTCTGAGCCTCAGGCATTGTATATGCAGGGGACTTCAGCCTCCAGTACAGCTGTAAACCCTTGCCATAGACAGGCGAAACCACTATAAGCTATGATTTGCACAAGTGTAGTTTGCCCTTTCTTGAAACTGGGATACACTGAACCTGTGTGAATCGTGGCGTTATAGTGGGTTTGCCCACAGACATCACGGGTTTGCATTGATGCAACTACACTGATGGCTGACTACCAAGAGCTGAAATCTCCATTGAAGACAAAGCCTCAGTTACTGGAAATGGAAATAACAATGACCACCTTTATAATCTGCTTTGTGATCCAACAGATAAACAGCTATATAAATGCAAAGTATTATAACTACACAAAAATCAGAAGTAACCCAGGAGGGAAGTGTTTTATCTGGATTGAAAGGCGGATAATCCCATTGTTCATTGGAAGCACTGAGTCAGTTTGATTGTTCAAACTATGCACCTGATTAAATCTTTTTTAAACATTTCCTTTTAAAAAAATGTATCAGCTCTCCGAGGAAGAATCAAATTGGATAAAAATGACTTAGAATTGAATGTGCTCTCTTCATATGCCAGCCTATTTACTTGACTAGCCTTCCTTGTGAAGTTTTTTTTAAAAAATTCCTTACAATCTTTTACATTTATGTAAAACTGCTCATTTTAGATGTGTTGGTTCTCCTCTAATTACCATTGGCCTAATCCTACAGTTCTTAAGTAGGAAAAACTTTAATTGAAGTTAGGGTATGTCTACACTGTGACGTTGTCGACAAAACTTTTGTCTTTCACGGGTACTTATAAAAAGCCCCCCCCCCCCCCCCGTGAAAGACAAAAGTTTTGCCGACGCAAGTGGCGGTGTGAATGCAGCTTTGTCGGCAGGAGCGCTCTCCTGCCGACAAAGCTACTGCCGCTCGCGGGGCTGGAAGTATTTTGTCTGCAAAAGTGCCGACAAAATACCGATAGAGAGCATTCACACACGCTGATTTTTAGCGACAAGGCTGTCACTAAAACCTGCGTAGTGTAGACAAGCCCTTAGTGTGACTTCTGTTAACACAAACGCTGTGCAATCTAGTCCTATATTTGAATTGAGAAATAGGAGACAATAAAGGTCAAACTGAATTCACAATCTAAATAAGTGCTTCCCTTCTCTTTACTCCCCTGGGATATGCCCTGAACCACAATTTTCCAGTTACAGTGAATCCTACTGTGAATTTACTCATAAGCACAAACTTCACATTGAACGCTACTGATGGTTGAACGGGCTTTGTAAAGTGCATTTTCTTGTTGAATAATTAAGGGATTTTGGGGGTAGAGATTATCGTCTCTCCAGAACACAGCACTGTTTGCATGTTACTTTGTTTAATGAAAAACAAAATAATCAGCCAGTACATGGGTCAAAATTTTATGAGCTGCAGGAGAGAGCATTTCATAACTTCATTACACAAATAACCAGAATAATGATCTCCGATTATTTTTTCCTTCTGGTTAAAAAATCTTGACTTTCAGATCCTCCTTTCTTTTTTGCACTGCCTTTCCACCATCATCTGGCCTTTTGCACTATTTTAGGGCTTCCCCCTCTCATTTCCATTTGTATAATTGGGTACCTACAGCTACAGTGAGGGAAAATAAAGCATTTATTTATAATACAAGAGATAGATGTAAGGAACTGCAAGGCCTGCTTTCCTTTTCAGCTTTGTATTGTTAGTGACCCGCAACTCAGGTTTGCAATAACCTCCTTCTTTGTGCTTAAGAGGTGATTGAAACCTTGTTCCCGCCCTGGAAGAGCCACTTCTCTCCAGCTAAGAGGTAATTATTCCCTTCAGATTCTTCTTTCCTAAACAAAGCTCTCCTTTAACTAAACACATGATGGTTTTATGACATGGGCAACTGCCCATTGTGAGCAGCATCAATACCACATACATTCTTCTCTGCAGTGATCTTAGCTCATAATCAAAAACTACAAACATTTACTCTTCTGTCCCTTGGAGCGCTTGCATTTGACAATCATAACTGACTTCATAGTGTGGGAGCTACAGGCTTATCGCAAGAATCACCTGTTTTAAATTTTAAATTTTGCGAATATAGACTAACGCGGCTACTACTCTGAAACCTGTTTGAAATTGTAACACGCTTATCTGGAGAAATGTTAAGACACCCAAACCAGAAGGAATCAGCCTCTAAGCACTCAGTCCTAGAGAGGACCCATCTTAAAGGGGTAAAAAAGGAGAGTTCTATAAGTGATATCATTTTGGAGGGCACTCAGACACTAAGGTGACAAGTGTAATTGAATTGCCTGTCAATAATTAAATAGCCTGGGGAGGTAAAAATTCATGGCAGTGGAGATCAGAAGACTAGGATTTACGGTCTTCCTTCAGATGGAATTGAACACATTTTCTCTGGACTCTATGCTTTCATATTTAAAAATAAAATGCCCGTCTCCTCTGGTTATAGAGATGGCCTGCAGCATGTAAACGAAAGCACTGTCATTTTATGGAGCTTGAAAACAAACTGAAACAGTAACACTAACAGAAATAATAACTTCTTCCCTACCCTGAGCCCTGCAGTCAGCTCACAGGAGGGTTAATGCTGAGACCTAATTATCACAAGTTAAGCACTGTGAAATCATTTCAACCAATTGATTGTTGTCAGAGGAGCTAGTCATGGGCAGAATGCGGTATTAGCCCTAGTCTACACTATAGAGTTAGGTCGACATAAGGTTACATTGACCTAACTCTGTAAGTGTCTAGACTACAGGGTTGCTGATGCTGATGTAAGTCCCCCATTACACCGACCTAATAATTCCACCTCCAGAAGAGGCATAGTGCTTAGGTCAATGTAGTTAGGGCAACACAGTGTCTGTGTAGACACTGCATTGCTTACATCGCCTGTCAGCACTGCACAGAACTCACCAATTTTTTGATGCGGAGGAAGGATGGGAGTGAGATGGAAGGAAGGGATACAAGCTTATGAAGAACAGCAAAACTATCACATTACTCATTGGCCAGGTTTAGTACAACAAAATGTTTACACACTGTAGCAAATTGGTCTCCATCATTGTATAAGCCTAGTCTGAGGCCTTGTGTACACAGGAAAGTTGCACAACTACAACCAAAGGTATGAATTTGAACCAATATACTTACACTGCTGCAAACCCCGATGTGAAAACTCTTATTGTAAAGGTCAACGGTGGGTTTTGCCAGTTTAGCTTAAGTAAACTTGGAATAGGTTTAAATTAAACTGAACTAGCACCTCCCCCTAAATAACTCATTTTGAGATAGAAAGTATGATTGCCACGCTTCCAGGATTGTCCTGGAGTCTCCATGAATTAAAGATTAATATTTAATTAAAGATTATGTCATGTGATGAAACCTCCAGGGAGACATCCAACCAAAATTGGCAATCCTAGTATTAGGCATCTGGAGTGGCACAAGGCATTATTAATAGCAATAGCATCCCCTTCCCATCCATGTGTCTGTCTCTCTCCCTTTCCCATATTTGATTTCCTATAAACTACTCCCCAGAGCATGGCCACCCGCATTGGGCGCACATGGAGTTCACAAATACCATGAGATTCAGAATGTCCATAGAAACTTCATGTCACAATAACATAATTCCCCTGTTAAGCACCAAAAGCTAGGCACAGGTTGAAGAGATTGGGGCAAATGTGGAGGGTTCACTCTAGTCTGTCCCATCATTGGGTTGTCCAGGCCACACTTTGCCCTCTGACTCTCCAAGAAATGCACACATCCAACATGCTTCAGATAAAGTTCCCTCATTCCTAGGATCTGGTTTCTGAAACATTAAAAGAACTAAACAGTTCACCTGGCCCTCCCAGGTACAAACCATTCCTTCCCTAATAGACAGGATTTCACAATCTCCTCTATCCCTCTAGGCTAAATTCTTTCTGCACGTGGGTCACGCTAGGCACTTTTGCAGGCTCCTTCCCCAATTCCTGGCATGACTTGCCTCTCCTCAAGCCCATTTGACATGATGTTGTTTATGACTCGTCTCTAGTACATTTTCCTTCCAGTTGGCAGAGCTGTGAATATGCTCTTCTGGTCTCCTTTGAGGGGGAGCAGAACACTGGTCTGAGGTGGTTGGGTATGTTGGTAAAGAAGAAAAGGTTGCCAATAGGTGTTCTCTGGCCACTGGTTGCACTGGCAGAGCAGAAAAGGCTATAATCAGGGGGGTTTAAATAACTGATTGAAATGACCAGGAAGAAAGTGTTGTGATGCACACTCTCTATGTGCACAGTCTATGTACAGTTCCTTTGTTTTCACTTTTGGCTGTACACCTGAACAGAGTTAAGTTCCTTTTCTTTTTTCTTGTTCTTGCCACTGGTACAGCTACATCAGTACATGGTGCACTGCTACCTACTCCTATTAACTTAGGTCAAGTGAACAGGTGTAAACCAGGACTGATGCATCTTGGTGCATCTTGCTCCAGGGCCCTGCAGTCTGCTCCATGTCAGCTGTACCGGAGCAAGGCCCAGTTTTGGGCCCCACACTACAATAAGATTGTGGAAAAATTGGAAAACGTCCAGCGGCGGGCAACAAAAATGATTAGGGGACTGGAACACATGACTTATGAGGAGAGGCTGAGGGAACTGGGATTGTTTAGTCTGCGGAAGAGAAGAATGAGGGGGGATTTGATAGCTGCTTTCAACTACCTGAAAGGGACTTCCAAAGAGGATGGATCTAGACTGTTCTCAGTGGTAGCTGATGACAGAACAAGGAGTAATGGTCTCAAGTTGCAGTGTGGGAGGTTTAGGTTTCAGAGTAACAGCCGTGTTAGTCTGTATTCGCAAAAAGAAAAGGAGTACTTGAGCTGTAGCTCACGAAAGCTTATGCTCAAATAAATTGGTTAGTCTCTAAGGTGCCACAAGTACTCCTTTTCTTTTTGAGGTTTAGGATGGATATTAGGAAAAACTTTTTCACTAGGAGGGTGGTGAAACACTGGAATACGTTACCTAGGGAGGTGGTGGAATCTCCTTCCTTAGATATTTTTAAGGTCAGGCTTGACAAAGCCCTGGCTGGGATGATTTAGTTGGGGATTGGTCCTGCTTTGAGCAGGGGGTTGGACTAGATGACCTCCTGAGGTCCCTTCCAACCCTGATATTCTATGATTCTAAGTCACCGTTTTCATTAATGTGTTTCCTCTACACCAAGAAGCTACACCAAGTGGCTAACCACCAGGCCTTTGAGTGGGGCTAGCTCGAGGGTTTCTGCTGCTCTAGGCAAACAGCCAATGTCCAACTCCTCCAGATTGGAGACACACACAGACGCAAATAGTTAGTGGACATTTTGTTGCTCCAGGCAACCACCTATTCTGTCTGTACCAGAGAGAGAGAGGCACAACTTCATGTGATTCTCCATCATTGTATGTCTTCTTGAACTTTCTTACCCCTTGGATCTATTGTGTGGTCTGAGTGGAGTTTGACTTATTCAGTGGGGTTTTGTTTGGCAAGTTGTTAGGCCTCTTAACATTGCCAGTGTTGCCAGGGAGTGGGTGGAAGAGAGTGGTTGTTGTGTGTTGGGAAAGAGGAGCTGCTCTGCTTAGGGCTTGTCTACATCTGAATTATAGCAGTTGGAGTTATGTCACATTAAAGTGCCTTGCATCCACAAACAAGATTATTTTGTTCTTGCGAATCATCTGTTGTTTTAATGTGTGCTATTAAGCCTGCTTTGGAAGCAGACTTACTGAGATGTGGGATGAATTTACCCACAACAAAGTAGGTGTGGCTGAATCCCCATCCCTAAGCAACTGTTGCTCATCTACCAAGTCCTCCTACTGGTATCCCACATTGCTTTGCTGGGCACCTGGGTTAGCCCATCTGTCTACCTGTGTGTCCTTTACTACTCCATGGTCATCCCGACCAGATGTCACCTTCTTGTTTAAATGCTAGCACACAGCCAAGTTCTGTCCTTTGTGAACCCAGCTTGTGGGGCGTTCACATACCTGTGTCATACTCCTGATTGTTAAAGAGTCATGCCTTTTGCTTCAGTGTGGCCTCATGCTGAGGGCCTGGACTTCATTGCCTTCTGAAATCTAGCCACCACAATGCACATATGGCTGTCCAAACAAATGAAGGAAAAGGGTACAATTGGGACCTAAGCAGTGCCACAACAAGGAACTCTGGCTAGGTTAAGAGCATGCAGGACAATAATAGGACCTCTGGGAGAGCTCACAGAGTCTGCAGTTTCTCTGATGAGTTGGACTGTATATTTATGAGAGATCCCACAACTCAACCACTGCATTTTGTGGACACCACCAATGACACACCTGCAACCGTCAACCATGATGAAGACCAGGAGGAGAATGACAATGAAATCCCTGATCTCATTGGGCCAGTGAACTAAGAAGCAGACACAGTCCTGGAGACCCAGGAACTGCCTGAATCACATCTGGAGAAACCATGTGGATCATGGGCAGAGCCCCAATCTGTGGAGAGGACCATTTCCAGTTATTATTCTATGATATATCAAACAGCTTAGTTCCACGGACCATCCAAGTGTCACTCAGTTGGTCTATCCTAGCCCCATGCATCTGTTGCTCAAAATGGTGGCCACACTAGAGAGAGTGTACAAACTGGTGTGTCCTTTGCATCAATTAAAAAATAAAAACAAAACAAAAAACACAACAAGCCTTAAGCTTGCTGTGTCCTGTCCACCCTCTCAACCTCCACACTGCAGTGTCTATTGCTCTCTCTCCTGCCTGGTCTTTCTTCTTCCCCCACCCCCCAGCCAAGATGGCAGCACCACATGGGTTAAAAAGAAGATGGTGTAAAGTAAAAGCATTTTTATTATAGTGGCAGACACAGAAAAGAAAAACACTGGAATCATGTATCTTGCTCACAGTTTTGTTAATGCCCTCAGCTTTTAGCCAACGCGCACTATTCTGAGGTAAATCAGAAAAGTAATGGGACATAAATATTTCCAAAAATAACCTTATTGTAAGGCACTGTAAGGATTTCAGCTCCCTTTGGGCTACTGCAGCATTCTATTTATTTTACAGGGCACTTTGTGCTGAGTCATGGGTGTTT